>NW_018745188.1:0-1200000 GCF_001683475.1 Chenopodium quinoa
TTTTGCAGCCTTTACCTCTTTGTTCTTCCGGTCAAGCGGCTTGCGAAGGCCGTTCACTCGGAGCAGGGCCTAAGTAAAAAGGGGAGCAGGCGTCAGTTTCCAAACAAAAAGAAAACAGGCGTCCTGGAATTCAAATACTCAAAAATATGCTAAGTATACCTCAGCAAGGACCCCTGCAATCCCGTCTAGGTCAAGGTGCCGACACCCCTGACCGCCTCCCTTTCAGCTGGAGGAACGGCCTTGATCATAGACTTAGCCACCTCGACCAAGTCAGGCTCCTGAGGGCCGGCTGCATCAAGCATAAACAAACGGATTAGACCTAGTAAAGAAGGGAGCAAGTCTAAAATTTACAAGGACAATTTCATACTTCTAGGTGGCCCAGCTGGAGTTTTAGAAGAAGTGGCCGGCTGTTTCTCAGCCGCCGCATGTTTCCTGGCAGAACCAGGAGAGCTCGCAACAGTCGTCCTCCGGGCCTTGGGGTCCGGCTGTTGGGAAGAAGAAGCTCTTGGAGCGCCCGTCTAAAAAAGAAGAAAAGAGTCAGTATATGCATAAACACAACTCCAAAAAGAGGGTGAAAGGTTCGAAGCCCACCAAGGGTGCCCCCTTGTTGGGGGAGTCGGTTGAAGATTGTTGCATGATGGAGGCCCGCAACATGGCCGCCGCAGTCTTGGAGGCGGTAATTTTGCTCATGGCGTCCGCTGCAAAAACAAATAGCAAAGTTAATAAAAGAAATAACAAGAAATGCACGGAAAAGCAGAGTATTCGACAGGCCGGCTACCTCTTGAGCACCGACTGCTGAGGCCACAGGCGGCCAAAAAGTACTCGTCGTAGAGCCATTTGAAGCTCGGGACGCAGTGCAGGGGTACTTGCTCTCGTACCCCTGAAGTAGAGTTCACCTTCGACTCTACTTTGAAGAGTCCTTTATCTAGGATCTCTTTCTTAGCCTTGGGGGGAACAGGCGGCATGCTGCGGTCGCCTGCAAGAAGGGGCGGATTCCTGTTCCACCTGTTGAAGCGCTTGTTCAGCTCTGTGTCTGAACTCTCAATGATAAGGAAGGTGCTCCGCCAGTCCTTCCATTTGTTTGATTTACCTCTTGTCATGAGGTAGCCCCTGTGGCTCGTCAATTGATACCAGCCGGTACCGCCTGCCTTAGGGGTCCGGCTGAGGTAGTTCATGTGGGCGAAAGCCTCGAAGCTCGGCTCCACCCCGTGCAGTTCGTACCCGGCCACATAGCCGAGTACGTTGACCCAAGAGTTCGGGGCTAACTGCCATAACCCCAACTCATACCCATCCAAGATCCGCTAAACAGTTGGATGTAGTGGGAAGCGCAGCCCAGCCTTGATGGCCGCCTCGTAGCAGCCAAAGCAGGCGCCATCATAACTGGTACCAGCCGGCCATACGACTGTGTCTTCTGGATCCGGCACGAACACTAAAAAGCCGGGGCCCATTGTGTAGTTTGCGATAAAGCTCTCCACTTTCTCTTGCATGACCGTGATCCGGACCCGAGGTACCGTGCAGTAGTAGGGGGTATTTTGCTCTCGGTGAGAGGCGGATGGCTCCGCCCAATCGTCCCCCTTCTCAACTGCGTGAGAAAGCCTCGCCTCTTGTAGGCGACTGTTTTTCTCTTCTGTGTCCAGGGAAGCATGGCCAGAAGAGCTAGACTCGGAATCGTCCTCTGACGAGTCCGAAGAGGACGACTCTTCCCCTCTCCCGGAGGGGCCCGCCTCCTCTCCTTTAAAAGGAGCAGGAGAGAATGAAGAATTGTCAACTGTAAAATGGGAAAGGGTCACTTTGACTCCTCCCTCAGAACTGCCGGCTTTCAAGCCGCTTTGTTTCACTTCCACATCTGGCACCTGTTCAGATGTTTCACTAATCGGCACCCTGTGGGAGGAGCCGTCTGAGTTTGAGATCCTGGCAGTCTTTTTCGTTCTGGCCATCATGCTCTGCATAGACACAGATACAGTCGGACTTTGTATAAAGGGCAAAGATGGGTCCAGAAAAGGGCAGGCGGCACTCCTAGTCCTAGATTCAGCCGTCCCCGGTGACCGGCTGATCACTAACCTAGGTCGTGTCGTGTGCTTCCGTGGTGCCATTTCAAAAAAGAATAAAGTAAAGAGAAAATTAAGAGTGAGGGAACCGACGGTTACCTGAACGAGTGACGATTGATGAAGTTCTGAAAAGCCTTTGCAGTCGGCTTGTCAGAGCAGGCGGTAGGCAGAAAGAGTCCAAAATGTCAGAGCAAGTTCAGGGGTCCGAATGTTCTCTCACAAAGTTTTCAAGTGTGAAAATGACCGAAGTCAACACTCCTTTATATAGGCGAAGTGAGAAGGCAAAGGGTCACTTCTAGAATTCAAAATTTTGGCGGGAGAATTCTCGGCCTCTCGCCGAGTGACACCTGTAGCAGGTCGTCGCCTGTTACAGGGCGATACCTGTCACAGGTAACACGTGACCAGTCACGTGCCACCTGTGAGGGGAAAATGATTAGGGGATTTTTCCCCACCAATCACCATCTGACAAGTGGACCAATCAGGTTCCGCCATGTGTCCGTCACATGGGCCAATAGGAGCCTGCCACGTGTCAAGCAATGATCCGTCCACCATGGACCAATTATGACACGACACGTGTCCTTCCCATGACACCTGGGATAACCGGTAACCTAGGCCCAACTCCCGAGGGAAGCCCAATCAGCCCAAGGTTAACCTAAACCTAGATTGACACGTTTCCCGAGGTTATAAATACCTCCCTTAATCCTCATTAAGGGAGAGAACATGCTAAAAAAGCAGATTACACACATTAAACACTCTCACCTAGAGAGACCCAATCACTTTAATTTCCGCATTAATTACTCCTTAATCAAGTACTAACTTGACCGTCGGAGGCGGATCTCCAATCATCCGGAGCATCCGTTTGTTTTGCAGGTACAGGCGTCCGGTTCCAGTCTCGGAATTGTAACTCTCCCGCAGGACATCAGAAAACCCCGAAACAGTAAACTATACATATGTGTGTTAGTTTTTGATAATGCCAAAAGGGGAAAAAGGATGCAAACTATCAAGGAAACTTAATCATTCTATGGTCTCTGTTCAAAATCTTCCCAAGCTGCCTAATCTCTACAAGTAGGTATAATGTATATAATGTATATACAAGTTTTTTCAAGTTTTTTAGTTTTTCCTTAAGTTATTTATTTATGCATTGGTTTTATTTCCTTAAACATTAGTTTCCATTCTGCATTATATTTTGTTTTTGCATTGCATTTCCTTTCTTTAGGAATAAAATGGATTATCTCTGTTTCCTTGTAAGTAAGTTTGGTTTGTTTGTCATCATCAAAAAGGGGGAATATTGTTGGACTTAATGATTTTGATGATGACACAACCTCACTTACTTACAAACTAATAAGTGCTTGATTGTTTAAGTGTGTACTCAGTTACAAAGACTAGGAGAATGAAGTGTCTTGTAAATATACCATGTGGAACAAGAAGGCCAGAAGCAGAGCTAACCATATAGAAGAGTTCCCTCACAGGAACTGGCGCTTCAGAAATGAAGACTGGAGAAGAGAAGGTTCCCTCAGGGAACAGAAGATTCAGAGAAGAAGCCTCATCAGAGAAGAGAAGTTCATCCCAAGGAACAGAAGCCTCGGAGTAGAAGCTTCATCTGAGAACATGAAGACTAAATATATTTTTATATTTTAGGGTTTATGTAAGTATAAGATATTTAATGGCACTCGAAAAAGCTGTGTGGAATTGGTCTAAAAAGATAAAATTGTGCATGCTAGTTTTTAGGAAAACGGTTGCTTTCTAAAATGTTTATCTTTTGAAAGGGATTTTATTTTATTCTGAATTTCGAAAATATCTTGTGCAAAAAGATTTTATTTTATTTTCTTATTTTAGAAAATATCTTCTGAAAAAATAAAATCACCATGTTTTACAAAACTTACGGCTTAGTCTCCCATGTTCTATGTCAGTCATGGTTTTGCACATTGAGGAGTTCATGGTTCCTTAATTCTAGGAACATGATCTTCTTAGTGGGTATGAGTAGTGGCGTAATGGTGTTGCTGCACAAAGAGAATTTTCCAAAGCATTTGTTGATCTATAAATAGCCATTGATTTCTGTTGGAAAAACTCACCCTTGCTCACATAAGTTTTCAAGCTTCAAATCGAGTCAAGTGTCAATTCCACACAAGTTCATTAGAGTGTTCTTAATGTTCTTATACTAGAGTTTGTTTTTCTTTCGAGTTGTAATTGGGAATGGGGAAGTTCGAGTGAACGTTTGTGTATGAGAATGAGAAGAGAGAGAGAGAAGAGAAAGAGAAGAGAGAACAGAGAAGTGAGAAGAGAGAAAGGGAAGAGAAGAGTAACAAGTTGGGTGACTTGTTCCTCAGGGTCTCAAGTTCGTAGAGGAACTTGAGTTTGAGTCTTTAGCTTGTAATAGGATCAGTTTCCCTATTATAGTGAAGATTCTTTTCCCAAAATCCCAAGTGGTCGTGGTTTTTCTCCTTGTTAGGGCCAAGGAGTTTTCCACGTAAAATCTCTCTTGCATTCTTTAGTTCCTTTAGTTAATCTCTCAGTTCCTTTAGCTAACTTAATTTTAATTCCGCAAAAAGTTAGGCTAAATTCTCACATTACAATTCAACCCCCCCTTCTTGTAGTATTCATTAAAACAACATAGGTCCTCTCAGTAAGAGGAGCTACATTACAAGAATGGGAATGTCCCCCTACTAAAATAGGGAAGATGTCTTTGTTGTATACAAGGCCTCTCGTAGAGCGAGACTGTAAAAATGCATGGTCGTGCTCGGATGGATTTTAGAAATCATCTATTTATTGACAGTCGGCTTCGGAATCGAGAAACACTTCTGGACGTAATAAGGATGACGAAATAATCTTACCTTATGGTTCATGAAGAGACATTAAGCGACATAAGAAAAAGGATGTACACTAAATGCGCACTTGTCCGGAAGGACAAGTAAGAGATTGAAAGGAATGGTGTCCTTCGAACAAGTGTACTATTTTGTTAGCGGGTTCAGAATTATTTGAAAGCTAATATATTCAGTAAGGTCAAGTGATCGGAATGCCTGGGTGGAGGCCGCTTCGGATCAATAATATTAATGTATAATTAATATTAGAGCTTAATCTTGACTGACCCCTTCAGGTCACACACTAGCAAATATACGAACCGACTCGACGAATTAATTCCAAAGAAATTAATTTGTTGCCCGAGTATTAAATATTTAGACGTCGGAAATTTGAGCTTAGAGCGTCAAAACCGAGCGTCGGATGTCGAGTCGAAAAATAGTAAAAGACGAGACATGAAAATAATAATAAATCAACAAGACCAAAATACCCCTAGCATCGGAATGCCCCGAGCAAACCGAGTGCTAGGGGCATTTGATATAGCATGGTGGCTAGCATGCGCAGCAAGCCGAGCCTAGGCTAGCTGGTGCGTGCTAGCGCACCAATGCTAGCATCGCAAGGCTAGCAGCACTGGTCCAAGGCGCGCATGGCTGAGACCACGAGCAGCCTGCACAAGCCGTACTAGGCTTGCTGGCCAGCAGCGATAGCAGCCCACACACTTGTACTGGGCCTGCTGGCAGCTGCGCATGGCAGCCCACCTTGGGTGCCTTGGTGCCCAAGTGTGGTGCCATGTGGCGCAATTTAAGATGAGGCTTGAGGGATGTGTTGGCCGGTTTTCGGAGAGGGAGTGGGGAGCAAGTTTGGTCCCCCCCCCTCTTCCAAATGGCCCTCACCTAACCTCTCTCATGAGGTTGCCACATGTTGATTTATTACTAGTTTGATTATTTATTTTATTTTAGCTTTAAAATAAAATGGAAAAATCAAATTCTTCCACGTTGATGGGCGAGCCTTTTCACTCTCTTGTTTTCCCTATAAATACCCAAGTTGGGGTTTTGGTCGGACCTTGCGAACTCCAAGGTAGCGGACCTAAAAAGTCGATGTTCGTCCTTTGTGGGTTGATACCGTTGGAGGTTCGGTATTTTTGGAGTTAAAGCTTTCAAGTAAGAGCTCATTAAGTCGGGCGAGGCACGCGTCGAAGGTAAATTCCGAATTTATCCTTTTATGTTTATTTGTTATGCTTTATGGTTTTATTAATTGCGAGTGGTTCTTTGGGTCGGGGTCGTTTCTGCGGTAAGTTGGACTTACCAAACCCCAACAAATATGTTACATATTGCAGACCACCTCCATTCTAGGTATATCACAACCTCTAGATCTTGCATTTTCTTTCCAGGTACCCCTAAAACCATATATCATGTTCATAGGGATTGTGACAGAGCTAAGGAGCTCTTGAATCTAGTCCGACCTCCTGACACCACCCAGGCCATAGATACTATTGATTATTTGTGCACTAAACTTCAGTTGACCACTAACCACACCTTTATGAATTTACCTCGGAACCAAACCTTTGCTTTGCTAACGTGGAGACTCTGGTTAAGAAGGAATGAATGGGTCGTTAATAGAAAATCTACCCTTATCCTTAACCATGTGATTGCTGCAAAAGCTTGGGCTGCTGAGCTATCCTTGCTTGGCCCTGAATCTGCAACATCTAACAATACTACCATCACCAGCCCAAACATTTATTTTAGCTTGGGGACTAACCTGCACATAATAGTTGATCATCTTTTAAGGAATAGAGTTTTGCCACTAGCATTTCTTGTATTTGCAAGGACTAGCATCAAAATTCGGTTAAAGGCATTGCATTACACACTTGGGGAAACTCAGCCCTAATGGCAGAAACAATGCAAATCTCTGCTGGTATTAACTAGACCATCAAAGAAGGCTGGGATGGAGGGAGTTCACATAATATTTGATTGTTAGAGGGCATTAAATGGAGTAAATCAGCAAAGCAAGGCCATTAATGAAATAGGGAACCATTATCTGTTTTGTAGGGACGTGTTAAGCAAGATACTAAGGGAAAGTTATTTAAAGGGCCTAGAAACCAAGTCAAGGAAGAAAATGTGGTACCCAAGCAAGCTATGCTGCATCTAACACCTTCCTCTAGGAATGATTGGAAATTTGATAACATTTTGAACATTTGTGTGCTTTGACTCCTGCTTCGTGTAGTGATTATTGTAATAACAATACTATTGTATTTGGCCGCAAACTTATCATTAGTGGTAACCAAGTATGTACTCTTGGTGGTAACACACCGTTTTTGAACCCACCTTAGCTGAAGTGTTGTACTTAGGCCTGTGAACTGTATGACTGTTATGGTTATTTAATCTAGTTCTCTCTCCACCTACAAAAAAAAAAAAAAAAAAAAAAAAAAAAAAAAAAAAAAAAAAAAAAAAAACCAAAAAACAATTAACTACTTGTATGAAATTTACCGACTCTTTTAGTTAATGTAATCATTTTTAATAATTTTACATAGAAAATCACAAGAAATTAATTACTCCCTCCGTTTTTAAATACTTGTTCCATTTCTCTTGGACACGCATGCCGATGCTAATTTTTGATCACTAATATCTTTAATTATCAACAAGTATAAATTCTAACAATTGAAAATTAATAATCTATTCATTGATATGATCCCAACAAGTACCTACAAGACTATATTTTTTCTTATGTATAAATCACAAACATTAGTCAAAGTAGAACAAATGAATAGTGCAAAAAATAGAAATGGAGCAAATATTTAAAAACGGAGGGAGTATCAATTTATGATGAAGTTGTTCAATCATACCTTTGCCTGAATGAAGAACACCAAAATTCTGATGGAAAAAAAGCAAAGAAAAAATCTGGATATGTTACTGTAGAGCTTGTTTAAAGGGAGTTCCGTTATGCAATAACAAGGGGTAAGAGTGTAATTGAACGTAATTTAGAACTTTATTTTAAAAAAGTATCATTGAGTGATCAATAGTATCTTTGGGGGATAAAATAGTTCCATTGAATATTTCGGTGGTGCTATGTGTGCATTCAGTGGTACTAATTAACCACGTGCATATATAGTATTACTAAATAATTAATGGTATTATATAAATTTTTAGTGGTACAATTAGAAGTGCTCCTACACATTTCTCTTTCTTCCTTTCTCTCTTTTTCATGTGAATTTTAATATTTGTACTATATTAGTACTTCCTCGTTATTGTAGATATTAATCGATCCTTGAATTTCTGAGCAAAAATCTTAGGGTTTGTAACAATTAAGAATTCAATGAGAATCATTCTCAATAAAATATGGGCGCACATGACATGGAATGTGAAGGGTTTGATCAAAATGGGGTTTTATTTGTATTTAATGTCCTTTTATTTTTTAGTAGTAGTTAACGAAGCTGGGTGGTTATCTTAACCACAAGTTAATTACCATTAACAAAACAGCCTATGAAAGACATATATAAAACAATACATAAAACTTGTGGGCACCGTGTAGAAGTTTGGATTTAGAAGAGCACAACATAGAAAACGCAATAGTTTGGGGGTACATGTAGAAAAACCTTTTTTTATTTATATTAGGTAACTTTTGAATATATTGGTGTAACTTTCTTTTATTTTAAGAGTACATACAATAACTATTGCCGTTCAAAAAAAAAGAAAAAAACAATAACTATTGTGCACCCGATTATTTTTTTAAAAAAAAAAAATTGTAATTAAAGATATATTAATAATACAAGACGTCCACTCATAAAATTGGAACTACCAACATTGCTATAAATAAAGCTGTTAAAGCTACACCACCATTTAACCATCAAACCTTCCAAAAAGAATATTGTAAAAAAAAAAATAATAGAACTAATGGATCCAACCATATACGCCGAAGAAGAAGCAAAAGAGCAACTACTAGAAGCACAAGCTCATATATGGAGTCATGTCTTCTACTTTCTTAAATCCATGGCCTTAAAATGTGCCATTGAACTAGGCATTCCAGACACCATTCATAACACATGGCAAACCAATGACTCTTAAAGAGCTAGCCAATTCACTTCCTATCCTCCCTAACAAAATTACCTCTCTTTCGCGCTTAATGCGCCTTCTTGTATCCTCCAAATTCTACTCTATGAAAACTTTAACCAACGGCGAAGAAGGATTTGTTCTTACATTGAGCTCCCAACTTCTGTTGAAAGATCACCCTCTATCGCAAACTCCCTTTGCTCTTACAGTACTATCCTTACTAACTGAACCATCTAGTCATCTAACTAGTTGGTTTCAAAATGACGTTGAATCTGAATCTCCTTTCCAAATTGCTCAGACGTTTTGGGAAAAAGCTTTACATGAGCCAAAGTTCAACGAGTTGTTTAATCATGCTATGGAATGTGACTTTGGATTCGTTACGAGCTTATTGGTGACAAACAAACAATTCAAGGGATTACTTGACGGAGTTAATTCATAGGTTGACGTTGGCGGCCGCAATGGGATGACTGCTAAGGCCTTATCCGAGGCCTATCCATCGTTGGTATGTACTGTACTTGACAAGCCGCAAGTGGTTGAGGGATTACAAGGGAATGATAATAGCAACGTGGTGTATGTTGCTGGTGATATGTTTATGAACGTCCCTTTTGCTGATGTTGTCTTACTTAAGGTGAGGTGCTAGTTGTCTTATTACATCTTTCTTTTAATTTGTTTGGAGTTTGGACTAAATGAAACTAAAGTCTATATGATCAAGAGGTTATACAAATAAAAAATATCCATTATTAATATTTTTAAACCTCAAATTGGTAGAATAATTGTATAGTATACAATCTTAAAAAGTATCCCCAAGAAAATTGTTACTTTCAAATTCATCTATTAACTATTAGTAGAACAAAACGTTGTTGATGTAATTATTGTCTACATGTCACTCTCATAATTAAAAATTTCCCGCTTAAATGCAAGGATGATGTCATTTTTTTTTTTGAAGCTATCATATTTAATAATTTTGAAATTTGAATATTATAAGTTTTTACATTACAACTACAACCTATCAATTTATCCTTAAAAAAGGAAATAATTTTAAGTAACACACTAATAAATAGACTCCTACATTGAAATATGTATTAGGCGAACTTGAATAGGTATTATATCTTAATTTTGATGAAGATCTAAAATTTGAAGAGGGTACACACACACATATATGTATATATATATATGTATATTGTACAAGGTGGATAACTCTTATTTATACTTATCCATTTTTTTTTTAAATGTACAAATTATAAATAACGTTTTATATTAACTGTGCATCACACGGATTCTAATCTAGTATTGGAATAATACTTAACCAATGTGAAATCTTAAAGTACCAATTGACACTTATTACTCCCTCCGTATTTTAATTAGTGTTACACTTACCAAATCTGACCGCGTTAATAAGTGTTACACTTCCTTTTTTGGCAAAAAACTATAATAAAATATTATATCTCTCTCCTCTCATGGTCCCCACCCAAACCTTCTACTACTTTTTTTTATTATATCTTTCCTATCACATTCATTACTTTTCAATAAACTATTAACTTCACTATCTTTCTTTTACAATTTTTTAATACTCCTACTACCCCACTTACCTATTATTTTATTTAAGTAAATTAAATTGCCTAAAATTATGTGTCAGTCAAACTGTAATACTTAAAAAAAACATGGAGAGAGTATTATCTTTAATGTGTAATTCTTTTATCCCTAACCACATTATAATGGCTACACTTACACCTTTGTTATTATTATTATTATTATTATTATTATTATTATTATTATTATTATTATTATTTTTATTTTTATTTTTTATTTTTTTTATTTTTTTTTTTTGAAAATTCAATTTAACATAATTATTAGTAGGAAAATTAGAAAAAATAATCCTAACTTTCGTCAATTTTGGTAGAATAATCCCAACTTTGGATTATTTTGGAATAATCAAAATTTTGGGGGGCGGGGTCGTCTTTTTCTTCATCCAAACCGGCTAACGAAAGTCAATGACCTATTATAATAGGTTATGTGCCCTGTGTCAAGCTGCAATTGGTCCCAAAAAAATATTGTTAAAAAAACCTAGAAAACCCTTATTCCCCTATCTGACCACCGTAGCCCCCACCACCACAACCACCTGCCACAGCTAGCCGCGCCATCCCTTCCCTTCCCCTGCCCAAACAGCGCGCCAGTTTTCCCCCAAACCCTCTATGTCGGTGTTTGACCCACCTCCACCCCCAACCCCCTCCTTTTCCATTCAGAATCTCTCCCTCACTCCCGAAAACCCCAAACAACCACTTCCTCACCGTCGAAAATCCCAGCGACTTGGGTTTACGATGGTGGGGGAAGGGTGTTTAGGGGTTTTCGGGAGTTGGGGAGAGTTTTAAAGGGAGTTTTGATTGGTGGTGGTGGCTGGAAAAGGAGTTTTGAATGGTGGTGGCGGCTAAAAAGGAGGGGAGGAAGGTGGGTCGCATCACCAGCATTGGGGGAAGGAGGAAACCGGTGCAGGGGAGGGGGAGTAGCAGCAGCCGCCAGAGATAAGGTTGTGGGTGGCCGAATTTGGGGTTTGGCTGGTTTTTTTTTATATTTTTTAACCAATTAACGCGTGGCACGTGTCACTTTTATTATAAAAAAATAATAAAAAAAAAAAAACTCATTTAGCCGACAACCGGTATTTGGGATTTAAGAAAAAGAAGACCCTTAAAATTCGAATTGTTCCAGAATAATTAAAAGTTTAAAAATTCTACGAAAATTGATGAAATTTGAGATTATTCCTATTAGTTATTTGCTATTCCTTTCAATTGAAAATTGCATTCTTATACTCCCCAAGTCTTATATAATAGTATATTATGTTAATTTCATTTTTGGTGTAGGTTTTATAAAATATTGTGCATCATTCTAATCTTCAATTTTTTATTACATGGTTTTGTTCTTCTAGTTTTGTTTAAAATTATCTTTATCTTAACTTAATTAAATTTATATGATCATTTTAAAAAAACTTTATTTAACTTATCTGAACATTATTAGATAATGATAAAGACAGCAATTTGTGACCAAAGATATTGTCACAGCGCAGTATACCGAGCATTATATTTTATTATTATTGAAACTCAAAACAACTCATTTTTATTTTACCGATTTGTTTAGTCGTCATTCTCAATGTAAGAAGACAAACTTTTAAATATATGGAATGTACAATAAATATTGTACGTCCATTATAAAGTTACCCTTAAAATGAGAAAAAGTTACTCTAATATGAATAAAAGTTACGAAGTATTTATGTTTATTGATAAAAGTTACTCGAAAAAATTATAAAAGTGACCATAAATTTGATAAAAAGTGACCCATGATATACAGTAAATTATTGTACACCGAATGTATACAAAAGTTATTCATGTAAGAAACTATCAAGTTTGACTTTATTTTTCTTAGCTTGATGGGCATATGTAACACTTTTATTATTTATGTAACGTATTTTAATCATACAACTTAAATAATTTCTATAATTTTTTTCCTTCTATATTTGCATAAAAATTTATTTCAATTTACTTTGAGTTTAATAAATACTTATTTTTATATTTTGCAAGATTAAATGTAATTATTATAAAGTACAAAACAACACCGATGCATATACACACAACTAAACAACACATTTCAAGAAAAATAACCCAAAAGCAACAATAGTCCGTGCACTGATCGAGCCAAAATGCTAGATGTTATAAATCTATAATAACTTTAAATAAATGTGAAAAAGTCTATTTAATAGTTAATATAGATTTTGAGACGTTTATAATACTAAACTAGTGTGTACCCTGGCGATGCTCGGTTTTACTTTGAATATCATATCAACAAATATTATTTGACCTATAAAACAAAAACTATATAATTAAAAAAAGAGTAAACAATAATGACTACAAAACTAAATATGTGCTCTCAAATTGGTGTTTAATACATACGAAGTATTTAGTTTATTTTAATTATGTGTAAAACTTTGTCGAAAAAAAAATTATATTATATGTAAAACATAATTAAACCATAGCAAAGATGGTTTGAACATTAGTTTAATTTTTAAGGTGATGTGGCATATATCTAATGTGTGAAGGGTGTTACTTATTACATATTCCGTTTTAAGAACGCTTTTTAATATATGATAAAGTATAAATAGATATAGATATTTTAAGGTTTGTATGAAACCACTTCCATTCCCCTTGCCATTTTTAGATCGAATTACATCTACTAATTATTGTCCATATATAGAAGTATATAATAAATTATCAATAACACGAATAACGTGCGCCTAATGTTTGTACTAACCAACTATATGCAGTGGATTTTACATAACTGGAGTGACAATAATTGCATTAAGATACTAAAACAATGCAAAGAGGCAATTCCTAGCAAAAGTCAAGGAGGTAAGGTGATTATCATTGATATTGTGATGGAGCCCAAAATTAATAATTCAGAGCATTTAAATGCCAAAATATTATTTGACGTTCAGATGATGTCACTTTTTGGATAGGGAAAAGAACGAACTGAAGAAGAATGGAAAAAACTATTTGTTAAAGCTGGTTTTAGTGTTTATAAGATCCTTCCTATACTTGGTTTGAGGTCCGTTATTGTTCTTTATCCTATATAAGTTGTTGGTGATGAATCCTGTCTAGCATGGACTTATGGGTAATATATATTCCCTTCGTCTTTTTATTGGACTCTCATTTTTAACATTTATTACTTACATAATAAAGAAATGAGATTCTAATAATAGGACATAAGATTGTCTTACACGAGTGTATGTATGTCATGCTACGACATAAAATTTTCTTATTCTATGATTATAATACTACCTCTGTTTTTGTTATTTATAATAATAAACAGCTATTATATGTGAAATATAAAAATATTTTTTTGATACAAGTAATAAGAAACAGATATTGTAGATGTATTCTTTTCTTACAGCTTTCAATAGTTTGCTTTGTATTGAAAGTTACTTAGCTAGTTATCGTTTAAGCATTTAATAAAGCAAAGTATTCTTTTTAATTAATATTTGGCATTTATACATTAAGACGAAGTACGTTAAAGCCACATAGAATTATAATTGACAAAAATTAAGCCACATAAAATTGTATACTCCTTCCATCTATTTTTAATTGATGGTTATATTTGACTCTTTGTTGCATCGTTGTAGAAATTTATAAAAGCTAAGGTTAGTATTTAAAACTATACATCGAGACAAAAACAACATCCCACATGAGCTGATCAAATTAATTTTACTAACTTGAAATTATATTCTCTAACAAGAAATTATTTTTACAAATTCTCTATTATAATTCATCATTAAAGTTATCGTTTTTTATTGATTTGAAATTATTTTTATTGAATTGAAATTATTTTTACTAAACTGGACTTATTTTTAAAGGCCTAAATTTAAAGAAGAAAGATGAGTAGATTTGTAAAATTAATTTACGTTTAGTAATTTAATTTCATTCAGATAATATAATTTCAGTTCTGGAAAAATAATATCAGTGTAAAAATAATTTTAGTTTTGCAATAGTTAGCTGATGAAAGTCAAATGCATTCAACAAAACTTATTAAATCAAATGAAAGTCAAACACATTCAAATATATGAATCAAATGACAGTCAAATACTTTAAACAATTAAAGCTTATTATATCAAATGGAAGTCAGATACATTCAACAAAACTAATTGAATCAAATAAAAGTCAAACAAATTCAAACAAAGATAATTGAATGAAACGAAAGTCAAATGCATTCAAACAAAGTTAATCAAATCAAATAAAAGTCAAACACATTCAAACTAATTTAATTGAATCAAATTAAAGTCAAATGCATTCAAAAAATCTAATTGGATCAAATAAAATTCAAACACATTCTGTCAAAGCTTATTGAATAAAAAAGTCATGACTTCAAGAATCAGGTCGAATTTCGACGGAAAGGTTCCGACGGATCTAAAATTCCGTTGAAAAACCAAAAATTACGACGGAATTATATTCCGTCGTATATTTCCGACGAATTAAAAAATTCCGTCGGAATTTTCCGACGGAAAATTATTCCGTCGCAAAATATGCACTTTCCGACGGATTATTTCGTCGGAAATTTAATTTTCCGACGGAATTTGTATCCGTCGGAAATTTACGACGGAATTTCCGTCGAAAGTCCTATTTTAAAAAAAAAATTAACATTTCAAAAATAAAACCCTAAAGCTAGAGGCGCCCCTTTTCCCCTTTTCATCTCTCCGCCTCTTTTTTCATTTTCCACTTTTCCTTCTCATTCTCTTTCTCTCTCCTCTCCTCTTCTCATTTCTCTTTTCCCTCTATGGCTCTGCCCCTCCCCTCTTTCAATCTCTTTCGCCTCTCCTCTTCCATTTCCTCTTCTCGCCTCTACCCTTTCCTTTCCTCTTATCTTCCTCTTGTGTATATCTGTAACATCAACCACCGACGTCGACCTAAAAATCCAAGGAATACCGACATCAACCATCTTCTCCATCAACCACCACCAAACCACCACCAACATCGACCGCAACAACATCAACAACGCTACAACGCAACAACGCAACAGCAACAACAACGACGCAACAATATTATAACAAAGCTGACTGTTTTCAAGGTTTTTGTTTTGTAGATCTAGTTTTAATTAGGTTAGATTGTAGATCTAGTTAATTTCTTTGTAATTGTTAAGTTAATTTATGAATTTTATAGGCTAATTGTATATTTTTGTAATTGTTATGTTAATTTATGAATTTTATTAGATAATTGTGTGGATTTTTTCAATTTCGTTGTTAATTTAAGATTTTTAGGCTAATTTTCGTTGTGGTGTTAATTTTCGAATATCTGGGGGTGGATTTTCATTTCGTTGGGGTTGATTTTTGTTTCGTTGGGTTTAATTTTCGTTTTTTGGTGTTTAATTTTCGTTTTTTTGGGTGTTTTCGGGATTTATTTCATTTTTTGGGGTTCAATAATGGTGTGGTAGTGTCGGTGATGGTGGGATAAGAACGATCAAGAGGTTCTGGGGTGGGGTCTGGTGGTTCTGGGGTGGGGGCTGGTGGTTTTGGGTAGGTGCATTTTTTTTTTGTTTTTTTAATTAAATTTTCCGACGGAATTTTCGTCGTTATTTTTCGGCGGAATAATATCCGTCGGAAATTTCCGATGGACTTTCCTAGGCCCGAAAACCTCTTCAGACGGACTGGTTTCCGTCGGAAATTCCATTGGAAAACGCTTTTCCGACGGAATTTTCGTCGGAAAAGTGCGTTTTTCCGACAAAGTATATCGCGACAACCAGTTACGACGGATTTCTGTCGGAAACTGGTTTTCCGACGGAAAACGAGGTGTTTCCAACGGAAAATTTCCGTCGTAATTTGGCTGTTTTCTAGTAGTGAACAAAGTTTTTTGAGTTAAATGAAAGTCAAATAAGTTCAAACAAAACTAAATGAATCAAATTAAAGTCAAATACATTAAAGAAAATGCTAATTGAATTAATTAAAGTCTAATACATTCAACAAATCTAGCTTATTAAATCAAATGAAGTCAAACTCATTCAAACAAAACAAATTGATTCAAATGAAAGTCGCATTTAACAAAGTTTAATAAATCAAATTAAAGTCAAAGATATTCATATAAAGCTAATTCAATCAATTGAAGTCAAATGTATTTAAAAAAACTTATTGAAACATATGAAAGTCAAACATATTTAAACAAAGCTAATTAAATCAAATGAAAGCCTTCGTCCCCTTACTAGAAAATGAAGTATGAGACCGGAATTTTGTTAGTTGTAGCATCACTTTAGAGACCAAGTAAGCTTTAAGAACCTTCGGTCGGAGGGGTAATGCAGTTTTCTAAAACTAATCCAACCTATAACCGAGGAAACTTATTCAAGCTAAAGAAGCAAATCATGCATCAGCTTATATCCTCAAAATTGTATACTTAAAAAAAGGAATAGTTGTTGTAGCTACCACTGTCTAAGAAGTGAGTGAGACCGAGGGCTGTAAATTAACAAAGTTAATTAAATCAAATGAAAGTCAAACGTATTCAACAAAGTTTGTTAAAACAAATGAAAGTCAAACACATTCAAGCAAACAAATTAAATCAATTGAAAGTTATTAAGATGCATTCAACATTGCTTTTTGAATTTAAATATTATATGAAGATCAAACATGTTCAAACAAAGGTAAATGAATCAATTAATGAATGCAAATGCATTAAACAAAGCTTATTGAATCAAATGAAAGTCGATCCAACACATTAAAAAAAAAAAGCTTATTTAGTCAAATGAAAGTCAAATAATGTATTCAACAAAGCAAATTGAGTCAAATGAAAGTCAAAAATATACAATAAAGCAAACTGAATCAAATGAAAGTCAAACACATTCAAGCAAAGTTAATTGAATCAAATGAAAGTCAAACGCATTTGACAAAGCTGTTGAATCAAATGTAAGTCATTATGTGTAAATAGGGTTGGTAATAGTAAAATATAGTAAAATATAAGGACATATTAAAATTGTATAAGCAAATCTAAAAGGAAAATGTGACAATTATTACAAAATAGAGGGATATATAACTTTATCGACAATTTCAAAATTGAAACATTAATAAAGTTTGAAGCTCTCGTATTCTTCATCCCAAAACTAAAATGATTCGAACTAAGATTAGCTTAATAATCAAGACAACATGATTCAAGATCTATAGTTAAGTTAGACTTTCTATCTCTAAAATTCGTCTCTCACTAGAAGTGAATCTTTGCTAGCTGCTGCCAAGGTTAATCTTTCCTCCTTCAAGGAGTTCTTGCTTGCTCAAATATTCCCTACTCCTCTTCATAGCCTCTAGGTGGGAAGGAAGTTGGAGGGTTTCTTGCTTGAGTGGTTTTCCTATCCTACTTTCCCTTTACCCAAAATATTTACTTTGGTTTTTGTTTATCCTCCTCGTTTCCCACAAAAAGCATTAACCTTTTATCAGCTTTTTTCATCTCCCAATATTTTGAGCACCCATCTTTGGTTTTCCCTCCCAATAAAATTCGAGCAGTAAATGCTGATATTCTACTGGTGCAGGGATCTTATAGCTAGAGTCGGCTACTGGTTTTTAGTGTATTAATGGTTCTGGAGCTTTCTCCCCATGCGTGAGTGATCTATGTCCTCAAGGACTTGAGTTTGGCTACAAATGCTAAGCATTTTACATATGAACTCATTCTCATCTTAACTTCTCTTATCCTCTCTTGTCCTTTCCTCTTCTTTTTCTATTTCTGCCAACTTATTTCCTCTTTCTTTCATTATTTCCCTTGTCCTTTATTCTTTATTCCCTCTGCTTCAAACTATGTGTAATCATAGGAACTTTCCTAATGCTCATAATGAGCAAAATCTAGATCTGAGGGGGGGGACCTTTGATCCCTACCCCGCAGGATTTCTTTATTGAAAATGTTACTATTGATTTTAATTTGTGTGTTATCGGTCTCTTCATAGGGCCACGCCCCCCTTCAGAACATTTTGTTCAATATATTGTCTCTTCTCGTTGGATAATGAGGGGGGATATAAGGGTGTATAGATCTAGTACTTTTTTTCTTTTTGAGTGTAGTGCTAAATAAAACCAGGAGGGTATTATACGTGCTAACACTGTTATTATCGATGGTAGGGTGATTAATTTCAGACATTACCAAGTTGATTATGTGCCACACCATATCAGTTTCTCACTCACGAGAGTCTGGTTTTGAGTATATGGTCTGCCCCTAGAGTATCTGACGTCAAGCTGGGCAAGGCTGATCCTGAGACACGTAGGTTTCATTGAGGAGCTCGACCATGAGGGAAATGAGCTCCCAATGCAAGCTGAACTGAGGGCTCGATGCTGATAGATATCTGTATGCCATTAATTTCTAGGTGCTTTATACCTTTGTAAGGCAATAAAGTGATAGGGGTATACTTGAGGTATGAAGGCATTTTTAAATTTTGCAAATCTTGTGGGCAGGTTGGTCATTCTACGGCTCATTGTACCCTCCATGACGCGGTAGCAAGGAGGCGGTTTCGGCACAGGCTGGATGAGGTGAAAGCTGACGGTGTAAGGGTATTGTATGGGCCTGCCAAATACCCCTTTTACTCTAACTACATTCATGGCTTACCGGACTGGTATAGGTTTAGGAATACTAGGGTTGATATTCGCCATTTTGATATCCCAGAAGATTCTCTTTTGTATTGGAGAGTACTATAGGAGAATATGGGGTTCAACGATGGTCACCCATATGATGACCCTCAACCTTCTCAAGAGAGTGACGAGAGTGAGCAATATCACACCGGAGAAGAGGAGTTCTCGAATGGAGACTCTGAGCTAGTTGAGATGGAGGAGGATCTGATGAGGCCGGATCTTAGGCTTTCTCCTAGAAGGCGCCTAGGCTTAGGTGGGGACCTGTAGACACCCATTTGTGTCTCCCCAAAACCAAAACCAGTGATGAGTACCTTTCATGTTGAATCATAATCGAATGAAGTGAAAGTGTGGAAGGTCTAGTGTTACGGTTATTTTTATTTATTTACTTTCGCTCTGTTTTTGAAAACCTATTTTAGGAAAACAGCCAATCCAGTTTGTTTTGGTCCATGGCAAGGGTCCAATAATAGTGTAGTTGGGTCGGGTTCGAAAAGAGCTTTCCTACAATATATTATAAGCCCAATTCCGATGAATAATGAGGAAGTTATGGCCAAATTACTAAACTGGCCCCAGTTTGATCTTTATATGCGGCCCAATGATCTAGATGAGGGCCTAATATTGATTTATCATTCCTAATGCGATTAGAATTGATTATAGTCTTCTAGAATCTTCTAGAAGGTTCTTTTCATTCCTAATTTAATTAGCATTGATAAATTGACATTAGTTGACTTTTATGAGTTTTTAATCAGAATAAAAGAAGTGTTTTTTAAGGAAAATACGATTTTGCCTCTTGTACGGATAAATTTTATCAAAATAAGAAAACGCAAGGAAAACTGATTGCAGCGTCTGGCGACAGGACCAGAATCTGGCGACGGACCCAGCGTATGGCGACAGACCTGGCGTTTGGCGCCGCACTACAGCGTTTGGCGACAGGCGCGTGTTTGGCGCTGCGGTCGTGTTTTATTCTTTTCAAAACTCTGATTCGTTTTTTATCACATCTGGCTGATTTTCTCTATAAATAGTCTCCTTAAACCTCTGTTTTCCATCACCAACTCTCATCAAGAATCTCTTAATTACTCTCTCTCTCTCTTTTTTCTAAACTAGCTTTTTGCACACAAAATTCCACATTCACAAGATCTAGAAACAACTAGCCAAGTTCGAAGTTGTCTTTGCCCTAGACGTGAAAGGTTTTAATTTCTGAGGGTTTGGTCCCAAATCTCTATTCCAATTATTTAGTTTAATTCAGTTGTTTGTTTATATTTTCCTTGAAGTTACTAACGCGTGTATTTTATTATTAGAAAGAGATACGAGGCATCCAAGTAAGTGTTTTAATTGATTTATTAATATTATGATATAGAAATCATGTAAGGTTGTTATTATTGCTTCCTAGTATCATATTTAGGGTAATAACTATAATTTCTAATATCAAATATGACAATTGTGATTTCTGCGATGCTTTCTATTTTCATTCTAATATCATATTAGTATCATGTTAGGGCTAAAGCTTTGATCTTTATTGTTTAGTGACATGCTAGGGTTTGTTATTAATCTTGTTAGTGTCATGCCTAGGATCTTGCTATTATTATGCTTTAACATGATTATGATTGTTATAATGATTATAAATGTTGCTTGAAATATATTATTGTTATTGCTTGATCACGCCTTTTATGCATGTTTAAAGGGAATTGGTACTTGTAATCACGCTTAATAAGATAATTAAAAATCTTGTTTAGGGTTAATATGATTATAATTCAAGTGATCGCCAATAATAGATTTATTTGTGCATTAATATTCAACCAACATAGATAAACAAGTTTAGGGTTAACCTATTGATTGCATGTTAGTCAGAAAGCGCACATGAAAACGATTAGAATAAAGTAGAGGCCTATTATTAGGGCAGGTTCAATCTCTTTTAGGTTAGATTTGTACCTTTATCCCCGAACTTCCAGTCTTGGTTCCAAACCTATTGGGGTTAACGATCTCCTGGATCGTTAAGAGGTATAACCTTCACCCTATGAACAGTTTACAAGTTCTTAAAACTTGTTGGCGACTCTTTTGCTCTATCTTCCTTACATATGGATGCCACCATGCTTAAGTGTATGATCACAGTGGGGTTCAAGTTTAGGGTAATGCTTGAAATATTCCCTACAGGTTTTGGCGACTCCGCTGGGGAGGACTTCTATTTTGATTCCTGAAATTTATTTCGGCAATGATTTAGAATGAGTGGATGAGACTCAAAAAGTTCTAAGTATTTCATGTGCGTAATTTTGATTAACATTATTGTCATATGCATAAAAAAGATCTCATTGGAAAGACCATCCGTAATGAGTTAAAAACATAGGATTTTTACACGTAGGAAATTTGAGGAATATCTTTCACAACTAGGATTGAAATAATGCCGTGCAAAACTGGAAAATTTTATCAAGCAGAGAAAGCTGCTTAGGCATGTAGGAACTGGCGTCAGAAAACAGAGTCTGTCGCCAATGATTTGACTCTGTCGCCAGGCGACAAAACCAAATTGCGGCGACGGCCTCTGTTCGCTGGCGCCAAGTTCTTCCAATACCGAGCCAGAAATATGCGTTCTAACTCACTACTAGAAAATTCGTCCTTTGTAGACGCTTTTCAAGCTATTTTTCGACGCTAAAAAACGTCGAAAATATATTTCTCGACACTTCAAAAAAGCGTCGAAAATATGTGAGTCGAGAAAATTAGACATCACAAAAAAGCGTCGCAAATCTCGACGCTATAAGACGTCCAAATTTTTATACGAAGCGTCAAAATTTGCAGTTTTGGCGCACTTTCTCAAGTTTATCGACGCTTTTTGGTGTCTGAAACCTCAAATTTGGCGACGCTTTATTGTGTCTATAGTCTCATATATTAGATTTTTTATATTTTTGCGACGCTTATTTCTGTCTATATTCTCATTGTTTGTGACTTTTTTTTTTGTCCAGATTCTTTACAAAAATATCTAGAATATAATTACCAAAAAAATTATTTCACACAAAAAATTTACTGGTATATACTAGTATTACCAATATATACACAACAAAATTAAGCCAATTTTGTTATTGCATATAAATATGTTATAGTACATGGACAATATCTCATTGTAATGAGTTTGCTATTAGGTAGTACAAGAAATATAATTCCAACCTACACTTCACTCATGACTAGTACTAGCTAGTGGAATAAATCTGCTCATTTCTTCAAAAAAAAAAAAAAAAAAAAAAAAAAAAAAAAAAAAAAAAAAACTTCAATCAATCGATCTCCAAGTAGCTGCTCCTTAATCTTCTTGCAAGGAGCGTAAAGCAAAGTTCATATTGTTTCGAATCATTGTTGGCCTTGAATTCACAGAACACCCTTTGATGTTTGTAGATCCTCATCATCATGGGCTAACAACATTAGCAACAATATTATGGAGCAACAACGCTAGATGGAGCTTGATCAGCATCCTGTAACAACATCAATCTTAAACACCACAAAAATGTAAAGTTATTTCACAATAGCGATGAAAAAATCCTGCAACAGCAACAATATCAATGAAAAATGTAAAGCTCTTTCACAAAAATGTAAAGCTGTTTCACAACATCCTGAAACAGCAACAATATTGATGAAAAATTCTAGTTGAACTAGAATCTGTTTCACAAAAATGTAAAGCTCAAAATTAAACACCACAAAGATCAATCTTATGTCCAAGAAATGCAATTTACCATAGCTCTTCAGCAAAGTAGAGTTTTCAGCCTACAATTCTATGTAAGAAGCCAGTCTCTCAGTTAGGAAAATCTTGGAGTTCATGTAACAGTAACAGTGTCGTCCTCAAGCTGTAATACTCATGGCATGGCTAAACAAAAACAAAAGCAAAACACTACCAAAAATTAATAACAGTTCACAATAATCGGAACATAGGGAGCGAAAACAATTGGAACAAGCAAGCACTCCAAACAAGCAGCATAGTTATAACGAAAG
The DNA here is from genome assembly GCF_001683475.1 of Chenopodium quinoa. Classification (NCBI taxonomy): domain Eukaryota; kingdom Viridiplantae; phylum Streptophyta; class Magnoliopsida; order Caryophyllales; family Amaranthaceae; genus Chenopodium; species Chenopodium quinoa. The sequence goes on from NW_018745188.1 coordinate 22,971, forward strand.
CAATATTTGAACAGTAAATGCAAATTAATACAACCAAAATAATGAAGCTGAGTATTTTAGAATCTAACACTAAATCTGAAATAATTCATCTGCAAATAACAAAAATATCAATATCAAGAACTCTTCTTATTCAGAAAATTGAATATCAGTCAAATACAATCAAATTCCACCAAACTATTCACCTCGATCTTGTGGAAGCGAATCAAAATATAACTGCTCTATCCCATTAGAATGATTAAGCCTATTTATCTAAACTCAATACACAACAAATTACAAATTGATACTTAAAGCCTTTTCCAAACGAGGGATGAAATATTGTTCCTTTATTTGTGGACTGATTTCAGATGAAGAAACTATCTCTCTGGACTCTCATTTTGCAAAAACTAAAAATAAAAATAAAAATAAAAATACTTAAACAAGGCTCTCATATCAAAGACAAACTTTACACACAAAAAGGTACTGTAAACTTTTTTTTTTGTTTTTTTTTTACGGCGGGTTCTCATATCAAAGATCAAACTTTTCACACAAAACAATATATTTATCACCTAATTATTATCACAAAACATTCAACCTGATGGCCATAGTTTGTGACAAAAAGAAACTGTAAACAAAAATGTGATAAAGCCATGTCCTAGGATTTAAAATAAATAAAAATACAAACATACATCAATAGCATGCTGCTCTATTGGCAGCCCAAATGCATCCTATCGCATTGGGTGCTGAACATTGGGTGCATTGTTCATAAAGTCAGCCTGAGTAAGAAACTTAGTTCACTACCTAATAATACCATTGAGATATTTAACCATTTATAATCTAAATTACGAGTGACATCAAATTTCTAACTAGGGAGATAGTTTACAAAGATACCTAGTCATTTCTAATGTATGAGAAATCAAGCATTTCAAACAAAGATCAAGCAAGGGATCATGATAATCTACAACTCCTCAGCTCAATATACTACGAAGTAACGTTTTACATTTTACATTTCACATTTAACTCATGTCATCATTTTGTTGTATAAAATAACAATGCACTATTAATCCCACCCCTAATTTCTTATTTCTACACAATAGTAGCTTTCTAGGGTGAAAGCGATGCCCATACAACAAATCGAGCTTCAAGGATTGTAACATAAAGTGAATATACAGTAAAAAAAAATTAAAAAAACAAACTTTCTATCACTACCTTAATGAACAATATTACAAGCTAAACCCAACTTAAAATATTGCATGACGAAATGTCATCATCAGTATCAATCTTTCTAATTTGCTGCAATTAAACCTCACTTGAAGAATGCATGCACTATACAGCAAAATAAAATCTACAAGTTCACTGCTAATTTCCATGATACATGTAGGCCATTTGTTTCATAGTGGAGCTTTGCATTTTTGCGAAAATTAAAACTAGAAAGAGGGCAATCATCTACATGGTGTTTCTGCAGTTTCTAGTTTAAATAAAGCTTAATAGAATTATATTAACGTCGGAACAATTACAGTGCATTTCAACCATAAACAGCAGTTTTCATGCAAGTTAATTGCTAAGACAAACCGGAAAAATAATGCATCAATATATCTCTAAGACTCTAAATAATCATGTAAAATGATACAATATTTAAATTCCACCTTATTTTTTTCGAGAGTCGTTGTTTCTGCTTGTTCAATTTGGAGCCCCAAGTCCATTAACTTGCTTCCCAAAGAACTCAACTTTCCCACTATATCAATCACACCTTACCCACCCCAAGCTTTCTTCACCCCAGCTTCACAAGATTAAACTAACAGCCACCTGATTAGTTAAATCCCAGGAAATTCAAGCCTAATCTACACAATTTCAGAGATAATAACACTCAACAAATCAAGAAAGAAGAGGGAATATCTCTGTTACTAGTTAAGTTACAAAGAATACGAAAACAAAGGATCATACTATCAGAACAATTATGAGATAACTAAAATGATAAATTTGACTCAATATATCTTAATTAATAACTCCAAGATATTGTAGCAAGCAGCGTCGGAAGTTGTGCGATGTGCAAGAGGTTGATCGGAGGAGACTGAAGCTGTTAGTACAAAACAAAAATTGGGAATTTTTTTAATTGTACGAATTGAAGTACAAATGCAAAAATCGGATTATCTATAACACAAAGAATTGAAAATGAGAGGAAAAAAAATTGAACCTAGAACAACTTCAACAACAAGATCTGGAAAAACTTGAACTTAAGATAAATTACTTTTAAAAATCCTAAAAATGTAAACTTGAGAGGGGAAACAATTCAATACCTCTTATAATTAGACGATATTGGAGCATCATAGAAGCTTCATATTGAAAACTTATCTGTCCCATTGTAACACAATTTCAACCGATAAATCCCCAAAGAACCAAAAACAATCGGTAGAAAAACACAACATTAAAACAAATTTAGATTCAATTGAACAAAAAGAAACCACATATCAAGATAAATAAAACAAATTTCAGTGAGATATAAGCAAAAAACTAGCAAAATCAATCGATAACAACAGCAAGGATGTTACTACAACATGAATTGAGTTGGCGATATTGACGAAGAGATGCGATTTTCACAGTTTTCTAGCCGAATTCACTGAATCTCAAAGTCTTTAGAGATGAAATGTGAAGATTGCAGAAGGGTTGGCGGCGAATTAGGGTTCGTTGTGAAAGAATCAGAGAGTTTACAGGGTTTATTATTTTGTGTAGAAGGGCGGTTAAGTTTTGAGTGGGCTGAAAATTATGGTCACGTGCAAAGAATGTAGAATCCTCGACGCCTTTCATTGTCCACAAATTTCTAGACTAGAAAATGCATCGACTAAACATGGAGTTTACAATTTCATGTTGACGCTAAGAGGCCAGCATCGAGAGTAAAGCGTCCAGAAATCACGGGATTTGTAGTAGTGACTTTGACCAGTTTTTAGCACTGTTTGCTCGATTCTAATTCCTGATTAAGTTTTTCTCACTTCTCTTAAACCCATATGTGTTCTAAATATGGACATAACCCTCTGGGAATTCATGCTCCATCTACCTGATTGAACGCTTTGTGCAACAAAGGGTACATCCGAGAATGTTGAATTCACCAAACCATGGAAGCGAGTTTTTAACTTGCGGTGTCCCATCCACTTGCGCCAACCCTTCAAAAGGTAAGGCTTTCTAGCGGTGCATCCGGAAAATTAACCATGGACCCTCTTTGACAACCCATATCCCGAACTTTAGAGGATTAGAGCCGTGGTTAGGTTGCGAACTCATTACATCATATTGTGCCTACTTGACTAATTGTGCATTATTTGTTGTGCATACTCTATGTGTTTTTTCCAATCGTTTGTTGACTTGTGTTTAAGTCTAAATAAACTAATGAAGGACTAAAGGAATTTTCTTAATTAATTAATTTGAACTAAAAAATAGACTTAAAATCGAGTCATAGTCCCTTTGAGTCAACTCGGATTTTTATTCCCGTATACTGCACAAACGTCAACTTGTTTTGGTCATAGCCGGATATCTAGGAAGAGTTACGAGTCTTACAACCTTTGGATCTGTAGCCCCAAGTTTTAACTTTAATTTGGCGTTGGTTTCATCAAAATCAGAGTCACATATCAAATGTTATGACTAAAATACCACAACCTGTCCAGTTTAATGCATATACGTGAGCTCTTAACTTAGTCTTTGTTCGAGTCTAGTCACATAGTCTAGTCACATGGTCATGACACAAGTTTTAACATGTCACTTGAAGTCACAATATATAGCACACACCTTATACATGTCACCATGACCATGTCTTAGGTTCATGCATGAGTCAGTTTTTTCCGTCATTTGAGTTGAGGGTACATTTTATTCCTAATTTTGTCATATCTCTCTGTCTACATCATCTTTCCATTATCTACATACTTTCTCCATATCACAACCTTCATTCTTCCTACCTTCTTTCATCTATTGCATGTTGAATAGATTTTGAGTCAAATAATTAACAGTCGATATCCCTAATTTCCCTTTCCACAACCCTTGGTCAAGGAGAGAAGGGCGATTAATCAAAGACAACATCTTTATTCAAGTTCAACTTTTTGATAAACCGGTTAGTTGAAAAAGAAAAGCTAATAAGATAATGGAAAGTCAAGAATAAGTCAATGAACTTAGGAATCAATTGAGTAACTGTAGACACCTAAAAATGTCTCCCCAAAACCAAACCCGATGATGAACAACCTTTCACCGCCATTATTGGTCGGGTTGAGTATTTAATCTTGAAGTGCTTAAATCAATATTTCCATTTCATAAACGAACCCAATTCCTATCCCATTTTCCCAAACCATAACTTATTTTCCTCTTTTCGTGCCTTTAAACCCAAAATTTCGTGTCCTTTAAAATCATTCATTTCGTGTCTTTTTAATAAACACGTTTAGTCCAATTTATTTTGGTCCATTATCTGGGTTCAATGATTAAATAGTTGGATGGGGATTTAAAAGATCTTTCCAACGATATACTATAAGCCTGAATCCGAGTTATAACGAATAAGTTATGGCCAAAATATTAAATTAAGCCCAAACCGAACATAAGCCCACCTTACCTACGACCCAATGATCATGTGGAGGGTCCAAATTATTTAATCTCATTCCTAAACCAATTACGATTAATTGGAAACTTCTATAAGTTTCTAAAATATCTTAATTATCCTTTTTGAAAAGATAAGATTAAAAAGTTTGAAATTGAATAAAACTTTTCTTTTTGAAAGTCCTATTTCTATTCGAATTGAAAGACGTTCAAAGATAGTCAAATACTATTTTTGTTCCCCTAAGTTTTTATCCAAATTTTATATGGTTGGATATCCCTTGAAATTATCTTTCCAATGATATATTATAATATCAATTCCTAGCTATAACGGAAAAGATATGAATAAAATGTCAAACTCTATCCAAAACTGACACTGTTTCACTATTTCGGCCATATATTTTATTCTACAAATTATTTTAATCTGATTTTAATTGGGTTAGAAAGTATTTCAATAGCTTTCCAAAGATATATTATTTATCTTATTCCAATTTCTGGATCAAAAGATATGATAAAAACAAAACCGCAAAAACTGCAGTCAATCGAGTTTTATTCCGATTTAATTCGGATCTTATCTTGTTTTCTTCGACCCTTCTTTTTTCTCTATAAATAGAGGTCATATCTCCCCTTTTTCAATCATCAACAATCTTGATCATCACATCATTCTCTCTTCCTCTCTTTTATACCAAAAATCATTCTCTTCTCTCTCTCTCTCATAGTCCAAGCCTTAAACCTATATCCTTAATTACATCATTCCTTCCTTAGCGCTCCAAGGAGTTCATACAATACCCAAAGTTCTATACTTAAACCAAGGCATGAAAGGTATAAATAACTGAGGGTTTGGATCAAATCAAATCTAATTTTTATTTAATTTAATTTCCATTTGATTTATATTTTTATTGAAGTTACTAACAGTTTATTCATGATGTAGCAATTCAAGGAAATGCGGAAAGTGAGTAATTAATCACTTAATTACTCTTATTTTTATTCTTGTTGCTAGTATCATGATTAGGTTAATTTATGATTTGATTTAACTAACGATAGTATGATTAAATTACTACCAATATTAATGTTTATTTTATTATATTTATTGATCACCATATTGCATGTTTAAAGGGAATATGTAATTGAAAATCGCACCTAATAAGATAATTTGGACAACCGGTTTAGGTTCCTTTTTAATCTTATTGTTTAATCAAGTGATCACTAATATTTTAGAATTATATGTTGCATTAATATTCAACCAATTTAGCTTAGTAATATTTTGGAGCAAATTTAATCTTTGTTTGCATGCCTTTGAGATCGCAAGAATCACTTTTCACTATAAGAATCGAGTAAATGCCAATACGGGCGAATGTGACTCCATGACTCACTTCGTGCCATCATCCCCGATCCTCCCTTTGTGGTTCCGAACCATATGGAGCTAGTAATCTCATGGATTATGAATGGGGTGTAACCTTCACAGGTCAATCGTTTTTGCCTATCGTTGTCCCTTAATCGTGGTTTCCTTTTATGATCCGTGAACGGTTTACAAGTTCCTTAAAAACTTGTTGGCGGCTCCCTACTTTGCTTTGTCCCTAATCGTACATGTCAATTCCCACTTCCTATGAGTGCCAAGCATATTCACACATGCTTTAACGTAGGCACACTATGAACGATGCCTACACTAATGTAACTGAGGTGTTGAAGGCTTTAACCCTCAAAATCAATGATCCTGTGAAGCAACAACAAATGGATCTTATGCAAGAAAACTTGAGCAAGCTGTTTAGTGACTACAAGTTTCAGGGCATTAGTTCACAAGGGGTCTCGGTGGACAAGGATCTTCTTCCGCAGAAGTTCAATGCCAACGACATCCCAAAATTCAAGGTAACTGACAACCCTTATTTTTATCTAAGATCTTTTGAAACAATAATGAGTATTAAGGGTATTGATAAAAAATTATTTCCTTCTTTATTCTCCTTATCTCTTGGAACCGTTTGCCAACAATGGTTCTTTTCCCTTGACAAAGAGAAGACCTCCACTTGGGAATCAATAGTAAACGCTTTCATTGATAGGTATAAGTGCAATATTCAAGTTAAAACTGATTATAGAGAACTTGAAATACTTAAGCAGAAGGAGAATGAAGGTTTCACTTCTTTCTTCAATAAATGGAGAGAAACCTCTGCTAGGATGATTGAAGTACCAAGCGAAAAGGAATCTGTGAGGATGTTCATAAAAAATTTACAAGAAAAGTATTCAAAGCACTTAAAATATCAACACAACTTAAATACTTTCAAAGCCGTCTATGACATAGGCATCGAGATCGAAGATGACCTCGCAAAGCAAAAAGCTACTAACAATAGTAATCATAGTGGCTGGAAAGGAAAGAAGAACGACAATCCTTCTTCTTCCGAAAACGCCCACTCTAATAACAATGTTAGTACCTTTGATCTCAGTGAAGTTTTAGCCATGGATAACCAAGGATCTAAGAAGCAACTGAGGAAAGACTTCACCCCCATTGGCATGAGCTACGGTACTGCCTTCGATCGACTTCATGCTAAAGTTCTCATAACTCCCATTGGACCTATTCAAGATCCCGCACCTGAAAAGAGATTGCCTAGTTGGAATCCGGATGCACATTGCAAATATCATCAAGGTAGGGGCCATACTACTGAGAGCTATTGGAAGCTAAATGAGGCTATCCAACATTTGATCGATAATTACAAGCTTCCATGCCCCCAGCTAGCAAGAAGAGTGAGTAATGATAAAACAAACGACACAAGACAAGAGGCGAGCTTCAACTACAAGATTTCGTGACCTCCTATTTTTTATTTTATTTATCCCTTCCCTAATACGTCTAGCGTAAACACCTTTTTATTCTCCTTAGATTTATTTTGTAGGATCATTATTTATTTTCCTTTAATAACATGAGCATTTATTTTCTTGCATATGATCATTTCATTACATTGCAAAAAAAAAAAAAAATAAAAATTGTCGAACTAAGCACAAAGTATACCAATGATTTCAGGCACCCCTTGTAGCCACATCATATCACCTTTCACCCTTCAAATATGAAATCCTTTTTTGGCAAAACACTTTGAGCCTCGTCTAATGATAGAACCTTCATTTTTCAACCCATATCTACCTAACTTTGGGATGGGATTATGTGCAACTTATTCAATTTTAAATTTCATAAAAAGTTTGAGTGACTTCAAAAGATTAAAATAGCAAAAATAATAATAATAATAATAATAATAATAATAAAAGTGTACAAAAGGGCAAGTGTTCCAATGTCTTTGATATGAAAATATCTTCGATAAGAACACGTCTCGGATTGCGTTTCTTATCGAGTGCTTGGTATCGTGCCTTAGAAACATGAATGCCAAGTGAGTGGTGATAGACCGCATGATCGCGATTGTCCATACTTACAAAAATAAAATAAATAAAGCAAAAAAAAGAGCTAAAAAGAGTGAGAAACCTCAAGCATGAAAATACAAATATTCTAAAGCAAAGTTGCCCACTTTGGAGGATTATCTAGGGTCTTGAGATTTTATCCCCTTCTTCTTCAAACCTTTAGCCTAACCAAGTTACAACCCTTAAAAAGACCCTTTTGAGGTATACACACACTTCTGCGAGGTTCGGCTAGAGCTACGTTCGGCCTGATTCCTAACGGATACGTAGGCAACCTCACATCGAGGTGCGGCCGTAATAAACATGCATTCATATTCACATTCACATTCACACATCATGATCATATCAAGGGATCTCCAATGCTCATTCCTATCTACTTAGAGCTAGACTTGGGTGCTTGTTCCTTACATCATTAGCTTACCTAGCCTAAAGAGTCACCATCATTTGACTCTTTTTGAAATAATATTTTCCCATACACTTATACCTTGCGGCCTAACTTTAGTATCACTTTCACACACCGCACAGATACATGACTAAATATACTTTCCCTTAGGAACCCTTTGTCATGAAATCTTAACATAACGCTGAAGCATGCCTTGTCATGTCAAAATCGCTTATTACTCATCGTTGCATCACAAAGTAGGAAGTGCTTAGCCTCCGTGCCTAAGTTACCCAAATACTTTTATCATGGAGTCAACAATTGAGATAATCTAGGATGAATTAATCCATTTCAAAACATTTGACTAAGCTCATTCAACATGCAACTTCAAAAACTTCGATTCTTTTTCGCGTCTTTCTTTTTCGGAAGAAAGTCGGTACCCTCCACAAAAATGACGGAAATTTTTTGCTTTTTTGCATTTCCGAGTCGCACGATCACATTACAATGCACACACAAGTCATGTACCCATTGAGTCATGTAATCACATTGAGTCAACACTATGCACACACGAGTCACACGAAGTGAGTCATCATTAAGTCAAGTTTATACCTTGAGTCGTGTCAAGTCAATGAGTCAAGCAACACTAAGCCTTAGGTCAACCCTAAGATAATTAAAGAGACAAGTTAAGTCCTATAGTAAAAAATATAAATGCAGGTGCATCCCAGCAAGCAAGAACATTCCCTAATTTTTCAAAAAAGCACAAATACGCCACATGAGACTCTTCCAAGATGAAAGGAGTTTGAGAAAAATAACATGGATTAGTAAATTGGAGATGAAGAGCTTTAATTTACAAAAGATTTGAGCGGATTTTATTGAAAGGAAATGACCAAGTTCAAAGTTCAAAGCGAAATCGAGCAACAAACAACAACAACAAGGGCAAAGTAGGGAAAACCTGACTCCATCTCCAGACGACGGAAGCAAAGTGCGCGCCAGAGTCTTTCAGCAGGCGCTGGTGTGGCAACACGATACGTGCCCCCCATATTGGATTATGCGGACCTGATACAACAATTTTGGGTTCCTTGGTACGCTAGTTAACTCCTATATGCAATTCGACATGATTAAGTAGTCAGTTTGATTACAATCGCAAACAAGTGATCGACCTGATGAAAGATCGTCTCACTTACCTTAAAGTGCTTAAACATTGGCTCATTGCAAAGGCACCAACATAATGGTTCATAAACAACAGAAGCACCGACATAATGGTTCACAAACATTAAAAGCTCCGACTTAATGGTTCATAAAGAATTCCTAGGATGGAAGATTTTCACAAATCAATTTGAAGCCTTTAAGAATCGCAGATATGGTTATTGAAAAAATATTTTCCAAAGATGGAAGGGTTAATTTGAAGATTTAAGATGACAAAGCTTTCAACAAGGGGGCTTTAAGATTATAAAAAGTCTCTCGCTTGAATTTAAGAAGGACGGTTTGAGATGAAGCCACCTTCGATAGCTTTCACTATGATTGGGGAGGTTATTATTTGATTTGAGAAAAGAACGATTCAAGATGAAGCGGTCTTGATAGCTTTCGCTATGGTTGTGGAAGTTATCACTAGGTTTGAGAAAATAGCATGAGATGGGCGGTCTTCGACGGCATTCGCTAAGATTGTGGAGGTTGTCACCAAGATTTGAGAAGATAGCACAAGATGGGTAGTCTTCGACGGCATTCGCTAAGATTGTGGAGGTTGTCACCAAGATTTGAGAATATAGCACGAGATGGGCGGTCTTTGACGGCATCCGCTAAGATTGTGGAGGTTGTCACCAAGATTTGAGAAGATAGCACGAGATGGACGGTCTTCCACGACATTTGCTAAGATTGTGGAGGTTGTCACCGAGATTTGAGAAGAGCGATTCGTGATGAGGCGGTCTTCGACGACTTTTGCTATGATTGGGAAGGTTGTCACTATGATTCAAGAAAAAGGCTCGAGATGTAGCAGCATTGATCGCCGGCGTTCCCTAGCTTGTGGAGGGTTGTCACAAACAACTGGAGGTGATTTTAAGAGAAGTTATCTTTGATGGCATTCCCTAGCTTGTGGAAGGTTGTCACAACAACAATGCAACAAAACGGTTAACCTAGAGACGTGTGCTCGACGGTGCAAGATACACGTTTCTTAACTCTCTTATCTGTTTAACTTTTAGTTTGCAGGTATTGACGTTACAAGAATAATTTAGGATCGTAGAACGTTCTAAATCATTTTCCGTCCCGATCGATACTTTGACGTTTGTTTACGAAACCTAGGTTTCTCCAAACTCAGTCATAGTGGGGGCTTCTGTAGACACCCATTTGTGTCTCCCCAAAACCAAACCCAGTGATGAGTACCTTTCACGTCGAATCATAATCGAATAAAGTGAAAGTGTGGGAGGTCTAGAGTTGCGGTTAGTTTTATTTCTTTTCTTTCTCTCTGTTTTTGAAAACCTATTTTAGGATAACAGCCAATCCAGTTTGGTTTGGTCTATGGCAAGGGTCCAATAATAGTGTAGTTGGGTTGGGTTCGAAAAGAGCTTTCCAACGATATATTATAATCCCAATTCCGATGAAAAATGAGGAAGTTATGGCCAAATTACTAACTGGGCCCAGTTTGATGTTTATATACGACCCAATGATCTAGAGGAGGGCCTAATATTGATTTATCATTCCTAATGCGATTAGAATTGATAATAGTATTCTAGAATCTTCTAGAAGGTTCTTTTCATTCCTAATGCGATTAGAATTGATTATAGTCTTCTAGAATCTTCTAGAAGGTTCTTTTCATTCCTAATTTAATTAGTATTGATAAATTGACTTTAGTTGACTTTTTAAGAGTTTTTAATCAGAATAAAAGAAGTGTTTTTAAGGAAAATACGATTTTTCCCTCTCTTACGGCTAAATATCAAAATAAGAAAGCGCGTGGAAAACTGATTACAGCGCCTGGCGACAAGACCAGCATCTGGCGACGAACCCAGGGTCTGGCGACAGACCTGGCGTTTGGCGCTGCACTCTAGCGTTTGGCGACAAGCGCATGTTGGGCGCTGCGGTCGTGTTTTATTCTTTTTGAAACTCTGATTCGTTTTTATCACATCCGGCTGATTTTATCTATAAATAGCCTCCTAAAACCTCCGTTTCCATCACCAACTCTCATCAAGAATCTCTTGATTTCTCTCTCTCTCTCTCTCTCTCTTTTCTAAACTAGCTTTTTGCACACAAAATTCCGCATTCACGAGTTCTAGAAACACCTAGCCAAGTTCGAAGTTGTCTTTGCCCTAGACGTGAAAGGTTTTAATTTCTGAGGGTTTGGTCCCAAATCTCTATTCCAATTATTTAGTTTAATTCAGCTGTTTGTTTATATTTTCTTTGAAGTTACTAACGCGTGTATTTTATTATTAGAAAGAGATACAAGGCATCCAAGTAAGTGCTTTAATTGATTTATTGATATTATATATAGAAATCATTTTTGGTTGTTATTATTGCTTCCTAGTATCATATTTAGGGTAATAACTGTAATTTCTAATATCAAATATGACAATTGTGATTTCTGTGATGCTTCCTATTTTCTTTCTAATATCATGTTAGTATCATGTTAGGGCTAAAGCTTTGATCTTTATTGTTAGTAACATGCTAGGGTTTGTTATTAATCTTGTTAGTATCATACCTAGGATCTTGCTATTATTAAGCTTTAACATGATTATGATTATGATTATGATTGTTACAATGATTATAAATGTTGCTTGATATATATTATTGTTATTGCTTGGTCACGCCTTTTATGCATGTTTAAAGGGAATTGGTACTTGTAATCACGCTTAATTACATAATTAATAATCTTATTTAGAGTTAATATGATTATAATTTGAGTTATCGCCAATAATAGATTTATTTGTGCATTAATATTCAACCAACAAAGATAAACAGGTTTAGGGTTAACCTATTGATTGCATGTTAGTCAGAAAGCGCACATGAAAACGATTAGAATTAAGTAGAGGCCTATTATTACGGCAGGTTCAATCTCTTTTAGGTTGGATTTGTACTTTCATCCCCGAACTTCCAGTCTTGGTTCTAGACCTATTGGGGTTAACGATCTCGTGGATCGTTAAGGGGTGTAACCTTCATCCTGTGAACGGTTTACAAGTTCCCAAAACTTGTTGGCGACTCTTTTGCTCTAGCTTCCTTCCCTGTGGACACCACCATGCTTAAGTGTATGATCACAATGGGGTTTTAGTTTGGGGTAATGCTTGAAATATTCCCTACAGGACCCGTATGCTGAATTTATCCATGGGAATTTGCAAAGCCCTAATCAGGGAAACCCTAATGGGGATAATTTGCATTCTGTCTGCGAGGTTCATGCTCAAAATACTAAGTAGCAAGCCCCTCCTTTATATAATGTGGTCTTCATCCCAATCGCCCCTTTGCTGTAAGGGCAGCGCCGGTTTTCAGTAGCTCACAACCCCCAACTCGCCCCTTTTTTCCAAACTCAACCTTTGAGGTTATGAAATCTTCTTTGGCCCAGCAAGTTAATAGACAGAGAGGGGGGCCAGGAACAATTTTCCACACTCTTGGAATCTCGGAGTGGGTTTTCTTCCCTACTGATTTTGATAGAAGTTTGGCTCTAGCTCATGGAAATATGGGCGAACATAACTAGAATATGGACGCACAACGTTTAGCAAACATTGGGGGTTAGTTGGAAATTTCGACGATAATGACAACTAGAAGGTTTCAGGAGGAAGAGCAGCAAGAGGAAGACGATTATGCATGTATTATGGAGGCGAGTAAAATTCTGTCTCTGGGAATTCAACATGCAAGAATGGATGAAATTCGAGAAATTCGCCGAGTTGCAAGGGTGACTACACCTCCTTTCCTTCGGCTTTCCCTGACGGAGTTAGTAGGGCTTCCAAACCTTCCTCTCAAGAAGTTCGATCCTCTTAACCCTCGAGTATCGCATTTAAGTTCTTTAAATTTCAAAGATTTGTTTAACTATGATGACAGTGCAAATGACAAGAAGCTCATAAGGGAGGCCGTGGGTCATCTTCCGCACTCATGTGAGGGAGAATCGATGAGGTACAGTGAGACTTATTTCAAGTGGGTGGAGCGGAAAAGGCTTAAAAGGTTACAAAGATGGTCAGACCAGGGAGGCTTTTCCATTTGGATCAAAGATGGAAAAGGAGAAAACAAGTTTGCTTCAAAGGCTATCTCAAAACCCAACATGGCTAGGGAATTTGGGGCGGACATTGATGGACATTCGGATGAGAGGCAGAAACAAAAGGCCTCAAGAAAATTCTTCTTCTTCTACTAAGTCTTACAAAAGTCAGAAAAGTGAGGAAGTCACTTCATCTTTCAGGGGTATTAGGGATGATATGGATATTGACATTCAATCTACTATTCTAGAATCGGTGACTATAGCTACGAAGGGTGAGGAGGCTGCTCCAAGTCAGCCCCCGACAGGTTTATGAATGTTGTGCCGTGGAATTGCAGGGGTTTAAATGATCCACACTCTCTTGCAATTCCCTACCTAGTGTGGCTCTATTGTTCGAAGTTACCTATATTTTTGTTTGTTTCGGAAACTAAGATGGATTTTGAAAATGCGGAGGCTAAGTTAAGTGTTCTTAATCCTACTTCCACTTTTGGTTGGAACTTGGAAGGAAGTAGTGTGGTCTTCTAGTTTTAGTTTGGTCAAATGATGTAGTAGTTTGTTTGTATTAGTCTAAAAACTTTTTCCTTTGTAAAATGAATGAATCAAATGGAAGTTATAAGTATGTCTTGTTCTTTTATGGCGAGCCCCAAGTCGAAAATAGTAAAATTGTTTGGGAACAACTTCAATGGTTCCTATAAGAATTCAAAAACGATCTAGTAATTGGGGAATTTAACTAAGTGGAAAGTGGGAGCGACAAATTAGGAGGTTCGGCTCGAATTAGAGGGGTTGATGCTTTTCTAGATTGGAGGTTCAGTAGTAATGTCACGGAGGTCCCCTTCTTAAGTCCAAGGTTCACTTGGAGTAACAAAAGGGGAGGGAATGATTTGATTTTAAAGAGGCTTGATCGGGCCTATATCACGGAGGAATGGTTCAGTCATTCTCCGAAAGGGAGAATTTTTCATGAACATATAGTTTGTTCTGACCATGCCGCTATCACTTATCATGATTCGGTAAGGTCATCTTCTTCTAATAGGCCTTATCAGATTGAGAAATTGTGTCTCGCCTTCCCAAGATATTAGAGACACAATAAAGCACTACAAGAAAACAACAAAATTGCGACGGAAATAGTTCGTCGTAAACTATGTAAAATCCGTCGTAAAGTTGGTTTACGACGGAATTCCGTCGTAAATGGTTGTGGGAAAACCTTTTGTAGGAAAATGGCCAATTTACGACAGAAATTCCGTCGTAAACCAACCTGACGACGGAAATAAAATCGTCGGACTTGGAATTGGCCTTTCATGAATATCCGTCGCAAACTTCCGACGGAAAAAGTTCCGTCGCAAACCTTAGATTACGACGGAACTTTCTGTCGCAAGTTATTATTTACGACGGAAAATTCCCTCGCAAAATTTTTTTTACGACGAAATTTTTCGTCGTAAAATACAATTTGCGACGGAATTTTCCGTCGTAAAAAAAATTTGCGAGGGAATTTTCCGTCGCAATTTATATTTTACGACGGAAAATTCCGTCGCAAATTTTAGTTTACGACGAAAAATTCCGTCGCAAATTGTAATTTACGACGGAAAATTCCGTCGCAAATTGTATTTTACGACGAAAAATTCCGTCGCAAATTTTAGTTTCCAGCCCGAAACTAATTTTGGTAATTTTCTGCATTTTCAAACCTGAATTTTTTTAATGATAAATCGACAAATAATATAATAATTATGTTTTAAAACTTTATATTGAGTCCTAAAATTGTTGTTTTAAAAAAATTAATTACCGACCTCCGAAATTAGGGTTATGGTTATGTTCATATATATATAATAATTATGTCCTATTACAAAAGATAGTCCACATTTTGGTATCTATACCAAACAAAAGGTAGGTTAGAGTGATTTTATGCTAGACTAAAGCTAAGCTACACAATCGCCTGGAAACCCTGGCCTGCTCCACCACCACCTGGGTCGTTCCTAGGGTCTCGATGCTGAGGATGAATGGTGGAACATGAGTCGTTGTTGTTGAGACGACTCATCATCTCATCGAAACTTTCCTTGTATCTCCTCTCCATTTCTGCCATTCGGGCTTCCATTTGAGTTTGGAGAGTTTGCACCCTGTGTTCAATCTGGTCTTCTGAATCCCCTGACTCCTTGTTTCTTCGAGCTTCTTCTAGTAGGTGTCCTACAAAATATTGAAGATAAAAAAAAATATTGTTAAAAAAACAACCAACAATATGGAGTTATATCGCATACTTTTAGGTGCCTATGGATAGAAATTAAGAAAATTAAGCACATAAGTCAATTTTCAACCCTCACTCATCCAAAATCATCCAAATTTGGGCTATATCGCTAAAACCATGCCTATTTTCTATGTTTTCAAGCAAATGAAAGGTTTCTTTCTTCTAACATTCCAATATCATTTGCTTTTAAGTTCCTAAGGATAGAAATTAAGAGAAAAAAGCACATATCTCAATTTTCAACCCTCGGTCATCCAAAATCATCCGAATTTGGCCTATATGGCTAAAACCATGCCTATTTTCTAAGTTTTCAAGCAAATGGACTCGTTCTTTCTTCTAACATTCCAATATCAATTGCTTTTAAGTGCCTAAGGATAGAAATTAAGAAAATTAAGCACATAAGTCAATTTTCAACCCTCACTCATCCAAAATCATCCAAATTTGGCCTATATGGCTAAAACCATGCCTATTTTCTAAGTTTTCAAGCAAATGGACTCGTTCTTTCTTCTAAAATTCCAATATCAATTGCTTTTAAGTGCCTAAGGATAGAAATTAAGAGAAATAAGCACATATGTCAATTTTCAACCCTCACTCCTCCATAGATTATAATGAACTAAAGTAATCTAACATACATCATATTAAACACAACAAAAAAGTAAACTAAACTAAACTTGATATCTTCACCCCACCATAGATATCTTCACCCCACCATAGATATCTTCACCCCAAGCACTTAGTGTTCGTTCACTTATACAAAAAAGTATGTGCTTATTAGATTAAACTAAACTAAACTTGATATCTTCACCCCACAAAAAAGTAAACTAAACTAAACCAAATCAAAGCCACTTATACACTTAGTGTTCGTTCTTCGAACTTGGGTTGTAAGCCAATGCAATGTCTCATTAACCAATACTCCTCGACCACCCAAATATATCGAAAACTCATCTTCATCAAACGCTTCGATTTTCTTCCAATCATTAGACCTTAATGAATAATTATACACAAAATTCTTATAACTCTTCCTCTGAAGACCACCAACCAACATCAAATAATCATTTTTACAAGAAACGAACCCAAACCCAAAAATCAATTTCCCTTGAAAATTCCCTAAAGGATCTGACACATGAAGAAACTGACCCATTATTGGATTATAAAAACGAAAGTTATAGCCTAATTTACTAAAAGCAGTTCCACGCCCAAAACATACTAACCCATTACATGAACCAATTAAGAAAGTATTCACACCATTATCATCAAAATGAAGACTTTTAACCTTAATCAAACCCTTTTCATCATAATTATTATCTGGGTATCTATCATATGCAGAATAATTAAGAATGTAAAAATCATAAGCAGATTTAATAAACACACAATTTGAGGGCACAAAAGGGTTTGAAATAGTGCATTTGAGATGGGAATTGATGAAATTTTGGGGAGGAGATAATAAAATTCCATGTTTTTGAAACAGATTTGAAGCGGGTTAAGGAATTTACCGGCAATCTTGGAAGGATTTCAGAAAAGATGAGTTCTTCAGGAAGTTCAACAGAATTTAGGGGTGATTGAAAGGGGTTATTTTGGGGTTTATTGTTTGTTTTCTTCAACAGAATTTAGGGGAGGAGGCCGGAGGTCGGAGTCAGATTCGAATGAAAAAAAACAAAAAAAAAAATAGGTGTACACTGATGTGGTAAGGTGGCGACGGAGGCTCGACGACGGACACAAGCCGCCCCTTCAGCCGCCCTCTTTCTCCTACTCGTCCTCTTTCTCTCTTACAATGTCGGCTCCGTTTGGGTCACCGACGGCGACAGTTGCGTGACGGAGGGCTGAGGTTTGGGTCACCGACGGCGGCGACTTCTTTTTCCCTCTCTCTTTCTCTCTCCTTCTCTTCCTTCTGTGCAACGACTCCAAAAATTCCCTCTCTCTTTCTCTCTCCTTCTCTTTCGTTCACCAAGGCGTCGCTGGAAAAACCAGGGCCGCCTCGTTCTTTCTTCTCTCTCCTTCTCTTTCTCTCTCTCCTGCCGCTGCTTCTCTTTCTCTCTCTGCATTTCTTTCCCCCTTTTTTTAGGTCCGTAATGAGTTAATTTTCAAAAATGACAATGACTTTTACGACGGAAATAAATTCCGTCGTAAATATAAACTTACGACGGAATACTCCGTCGCAAATTACTTTACGACGGAATATTCCGTCGTAAGTTTATATTTACGACAGAATTTATTTCCATCGTAAACTTTACGAGGGAAAATGCCTCGTAACTGAAATTTTCCGTCGCTAAATTGCGACGAAATGTTTTTCGTCGTAAATATCCACCTTAACGACGGAAAAAAATGTCCGTCTTAAGTATTCCGTTGTAATTTAGCCTATTTCTAGTAGTGAAGAAATCATGGACGGGAAATTCTCAGGGATCGTATATGTTTCAACTCTCACAAAAGTTAAAAAGACTATGAAGCAAACTTCAATTTTGGTTTTTGGAAAACAAGAAGGTATGGGGGGTCAACTGGAGAAATCTTTCAAAGGACCTCCATAGGACAGGGATGGATATTAGCTCCCTTCAGGAAGGGGAGGAGTACATCCATCAGATAAACCTCCTCATTCCAGAAAGCCAACTGTGTTTTGGTTATTGGAAACAACGAATGAAAGTGAACTGGGTTAGGTTTGGGGACTGTCCCACTCCTACTTTATATAGAAAAGTGAAGCAAAGGCAGTTACTCAATGAAATTTTAACCTTAAGGACTGGTGACGACACTTGGGTTGAGGGCCAAAATGAGGTTAAAGAGGTAATTCTAACAGCAATCAAAGACGTCTATAATCCGGTCACCCTTGGAGATCACGAAGAAGACATCGACCTTTTACTCCGTCAACTAGATATCCCTCACCTCTCGGAAGAGGATCGCCTTTGGTTAGACAGGGGCTTTAAGGATGGGGAAATAAAAAAGGCCATGCTCAATATGCACTGCTCTAAATCTCCAAGGCGGGATGGTTTTCCGATGGATTTCTTCAAGGTTTACTGGGAGGAGGTTGGACAACTAGTGGTCGACATTATGAAGCAGTTTCTGAGAACAGGGAACATGCTTAAGGAGTGGAACCAATCCCTCCTTGTTCTCATCCCAAAAGTTTTTGTTCCGGAGCTTGCTAGCCAATTCAGACCGATTAGCTTATGCAACACATTCTATAAGTGCATCTCATAATGTCTGGTTAACAGACTGAAGCCAATTCTCCCGAGTCTTATTTCGGAAAATCAGCATGACTTTGTTCCTGGAAGGTATATGGAGGACAACATCCTCTTGAGTCATGAGCTTATGCACCTCATTAATTTGAGGAAAGGATCAAATTTCACAGTAGTAAAGATTGATATGTCTAAGGCATATGACAGAGTGGATTGACTTTTTCTTCTTAAAGTCTTACAAGCTATTGGGTTCTCCAGCCATTTAATAAGGATGATTTCCCAGTGCATCTCAACGGTGAGTTTTAAAGCTGACATCAATAGGAAGACTTTGGATCATTTTTCTCCGAAATGTGGTTTGAGGCAAGGGGATCCTCTTTCCCCGTACCTATTCAATTTTTGTACGGATATTCTCTCGAGAACGTTATCCCTGGCAGAGGATATCAACCAACTGCAGGGTTTGAAAATCTCTCGAAGATCCCCCTCGATCTCTCATCTATTTTTTGTAGACGATGCTATGCTCTTTTTCAAGGAAAATAAGGAATCTTGTTTATACATCTCTGATATTCTTCAAAGGTTCGGCAAATCTTCTGGTCAATAGTTAAATCTTCAAAAATCCTTAATTAACTTCTCTCTTGGAATCGACGATAATAAAAGGCTAGCGGTGAAGAAACTACTGGCTATGCCTTAAACTGGTAATATGGGTAGTCACATGGGAGCCCCGATTGATATACAAGGTAAGAGGAGTTCCCAATTTCAATTCCTAGTGGACAAAGTTTCGGAAAAGATTATTTCTTGGGCTCCATTGCATCTGCCCCAAGCAACAAAGTTAATTTTGATCAACACTGTTTTGGTTAGCATGTCAGCTCATGTATTGAAATGCATGAAACTCCTTTTGAGCATTGCAAACAAGCTGGACTCTTTGATCACTCGATTTTGGTGGTCTAACAAAGGGAAAAAAGGGCTAGATCGGGTGAGTAGGAATGTCACCCAACACCCTAAAAATATAGGGGGTTTAGGAATTAGAGGAACTGCAATCCTCAATTAGGCTCTCCTTTTCAAACAAGCCACCAGGATGCATCTAAACCCTCATTAGCTTCTCTCAAGAGTTTACAAGGGTTTACAAGCCTGCAATAATACGAGCCTTTCAAACCTTTTTGTTAGAAAAGGGAACCCTTCAATGGGAAGATCAGGACTACAAAAAGTCACGCAGGTGTTCAACGAGGGTTTCGCTTGGAAGGTTGGAAATGAGATCAATATCAAGGCTATAAGTATGCCCTTGGTTAAAGGGGAGCTTCCAGTGGTTAACTCAAGCCAAACTCTAAGGGATGCTTTGACTTGGACAGTCAAGGATTTTATTGATTAAGATACTGGCTCTTGGAAAGCGGGAAAAATTAGGGAATGTTTTGATTGGGAAAGTGCAAACGCTATCCTTTCAATGGAACTTCTGCGATCAATGGAGGATGATTTCCTCTACTGGAAATACCATCCGTCGAGAAGGTACACTGTCAAAACTGGTTACTATTTTTTGTCTATGGGTTGGGAGCCAGAAAAAGTTTCTTTCTTGGAAAGGGATCAAGAATTTGTAAAACTAATTTGGAGATTGGATATTCAACCAAAATGGAAGCTCAATTTGTGGAGGCTTTTCCATGATAGTATTGCAGTTTAGGCAAATTTAGCCAAAAGGGGGATACAAGTTGAAGAAACATGTGTCCATTGCGGGGTAGGCTTGGAAGATAGCCAACACTTCTTTAGGTTTTGTACTCGGGCAACAGATGTTTGGGAGAATGACTCTTCAACAATTTTCCCTGACCTTCCTGGGTCCAATTCTTTAAATAGATGGATTCAGCGCAATATCCTGCTTTTTTTGTAGCGAGGATGGTAAGCATAGCCCAATCGGTGTGCCTGGTTTATTGCAACTATATGGGGGCTATGGAAGTCCAGAAACGAGAGTTGTTTCAAAGGGGCAAGAGTAACGACAAGTACAGTAGTGGAGTTTATCAATCTAGCAATGAAAGATCATGAGGTTTTTCAACTACAGAGAAACGCTACTAGTTTCAGTGAGGCCACAAGTAGGGATACCCTTATTCTCCCACCAGGTTTCAACTATGTGCAATTAGGGAAGGAAAAGGTAGGCTTCGACAAATTCATAGTGGAAGCATATGGTTCTTGGGACAAGAATTCGACCAGAGCTGGGATCGGTTGGGCAGTTAAGCCTAATTCTCTAGGCTATGCCATGGAGGAAAGGGGAAGACATGGGGCAGTTTTGTCTGCCCTTCATTGTGAGGCGTGGGCTTGCCTTGAAGAGATGCATTGGGCTCGAGCTAAAGGAAAGCAAGGAATCTTTATCTTATCAGATTCTATCTCCCTTCTAAATAATTTACAAGATGAAACAGGTAAGGAGATTTCGATTTCTTGGAAACTGAAAGAGTTAAGGGAGGTAGGGGCTTGTTTTCAAAGGTGCGCATTTTTTAAAAGTTCAAAGGGACCAGGTTCAAAAGGCAGATGACATTGCGAAAAAATGTCGGATTAGCCTCTATGATCATTTGTAGTTTTATTTTGTTTCCTTTGCCTTTGTAAAAAAAAATGATTCAAGATCTAACCAAATTCGAAATGACCCGATTTAAAGTTTATTTAATCCATTTTGACTCAAATAAGCCCAATTAGGTTCGAATTCGAGCTCACCTAAACTCTATATGGCTCGACCCGAATATGATTTGACCCAAATTCGATTTATACCCGACCATGCTTGGATCCAATTTTGACCCAATTAATCAAGCTCGACCCAATTTGATTTAGTCATTGCCCGATCCAAACATCTCGATCCATCGCGGATCAACCCAAACTCCATCAGAGTACCCGATTTGACACTTTTATAAGTATTAATGTATTAGTGAACAGTTAAGTGAACACCATAGAGAAATTATGGAAATTAATCCTTGACTTTACATAACAAAAAATTCTACCATAATGTCTCACAAACTGCCTTTTTTACTTTGCAAATTAAATAATAGGCCATCGTATATTCATGTACACGTAATAAACAAGGAACATGTCATAAACAAGGAATGAATTGAACATTAGGGATAATTTTAATTTCAATAAACCCCACTACTTTTTTTTTCGGAAGAACCTCTATACAAAAAACAAAAAGAACTTCTATACAATGCAAAAAAATAAACGAAAAGAACGGATGAAAGTCGATCTCCTTTTCATATATATTAGACTTAAATTATTGCTTATCATATTAGTACTATTTTTCTTTTAAAAAAAAAAATTAGTACTATTTATAAAAATATACTTGTTTTCTTTATTGTTATTGCAAAATCTATTTTATTCTCCTTTGTTGTATTAATAGTAATTTTTTACTCGTATTATTATTGCTAATTCAAGACCGATTTTAATCAACTAGAACTATTTAATCAATTTTAATTTCATGTGGTCACCAAAATATAAGTTTTGTGTGCATAATTAAAATTAAAATACAAGATTAGCAATAATATAATATTCTGATTTCTGAAATTGATTTTTAATTGCATGTTTCATTAGGACCGAGCAGCAGAGGTGAAGTTAAAGGAACACTAACTCCATGTTAAGTTAGTTTCCTCATATATATTTGAATTCTAAATTAATGGTTCGAGACCATAATATTAACTATTAAAGTATTAAGAGTGGTGTAAGTGTGTGTAGACACCCAAATGTGTCTCCCCAAAACCAAACCCGATGATGAGCACCTTTCATGTCGAATCATAATCGAATGAAGTGAAAGTGTGAAAAGTCTAGTGTTGTGGATAGTTTTTAATTCTTTTCTTACTCTCTGTTTTTGAAAACCTATTTTAAGAAAACAGCCAATCCAATTTGATTTGGTCCATGACAAGGGTCCAATAATGGTGTAGTTGGATGGGGCTTGAAAAGAGCTTTCCAACGATATATTATAAGCCCAATTCCGATGAATAATGAGGAAGTTATGGCCAAATAATATAACTAGGGCCGGTTTGATCTTTATATGCAGCCCAATGATCCAGAGGAGGGCCTAATATGGATTTATCATTCGTAATGCAATTAAAATTGATTTTAGTCTTCTAGAAGGTTCTTTTCATTCCTAATTCAATTAGCATTAATAAATTGACTTTGGTTGACTTTTTAGATTTTTAACTAGATTAAAAGAGTGTTTTTTAAGAAAATACGATTTTGCCCTCTTGTACGGCTAAATTTTATCAGAACTAAGAAAACGGGTAAAATTAATGACTAGCGCCTGATGACAGGGATTAGCGCCTGGTGCTAATGCTTGGCGCCTGGCGCTAATGTTCAGCGTCTGGCGCTAATCGAGTTTTATTCTCGTCGAAACTCTAATTTGCTTTTCTATCCGTCCGGCTGATTTTCTCTATAAATAGCCTCCTAAAACCTCCGTTTTGGATCATCAACAACAATTATTTTTCTTATTCTCTCTAGCTTTCAAGATTTCTCTTCTTTCTCTCTAGCTTTCTCTTCAAAGTTCCGCATTCACAAGATCTTGAAACACCTAGCCAAATTCGAAGTTGCCTTCGCCCTAGACGTAAAAGGTTTGAAATATAAGGGTTTGGTCCCAAATCTAGTCTAAACTTTCTTTATTCTTTATTTCAATTATTTAATTTAATTGATTTGATATTATTTTCCTTGAAGTTACTAACGTGTGTATTTTGTTATTAGAAAGAGGTACGAAGCATCCAAGTAAGTGCTTTAATTGATTTATTGATTTTATGATTCCTAATATCATGTTAGGATGCTTGATGTTTTGAGTGACAACAATGATTCCTAGTATTATGTTTAGGGAAAAGATTATAATATTAAATATGCTTATTACGATTTCTGCGATGCTTCCTATATTCTTTCCTAATATTCATGTTAGTATCATGTTAGGGTTAAATATTTAATCTTTATTGTTTAGTGACATGCTAGGGTTTGTTATTAATCTTGTTAGTATCATGCCTAGGATCTTGCTATTATTATGATTGATTATATTATTATTATGTTGCTTGATATGATATTTATTATTATTGCTTGATCACACCTTTTATGCATGTTTAAAGGGAATTGGTACCTGTAATTACGCTTAATAAGATATTTAATAATCTTGTTTAGGGTTAATTTGATTATAATTCAAGTGATCGCCAATAATAGATTTATTTGTGCATTAATATTCAACCAACATAGATAAACAGGTTTAGGGTAATTTTAATGATTGTATGTTAGTCGGCGCACATGAATACGATCAGAATAAAGTAGAGGCTTATTGTAGACACCCAAATGTATCTCCCCAAAACCAAACCCAGTGATGAGTACCTTTCACGTTGAATCATAATCGAATGAAACGAAAGTGTGGAAAGTCTAGTGTTGCGGAAAGTTTTTTTTTTCTTTTCTCTTCTCTCTGTTTTTGAAAACTTTATTTTAAGAAAAAAGTCAATCCAGTTTGGTTGGTCCATGATATGGGTCCAATAGTAGTGTAATTGGATGTGGTTTGCAAAGACCTTTCCAACGATATATTATAAGCCCAATTCCGATGAATATTGAGAAAGTTATGGCCAATTTACCAAACTGGGCCCGGTTTGAGCTTTATGTACGGCCCAATGATCTTGGGGAGGGCCTAATATGATTTATCATTCCTAATACAATTAGGAATGGTTTTAGTCTTCTAGATTCTTCTAGGAAGTTCTTTTCATTCCTAATTCAATTAGCATTGATAAATTGACTTTGTTGACTTTTCAGAGTTTTAATCAAAATCAAATAGCATTTTCGAAGAAATTATATTATTTTATCCTCCAATACGGTAAACTTATCAGATTTTCGGAAACGCGTTAAAATCGAGCTTGGCGTCCAACCCCAGGCCTTGGCGCCTGGAACCAGGCTTGGCGCCTGGAACCAGGCTTGGCGCCTGGCGCTAGCCATTGGCGCCTGGCGCCAGCTAGCCAGGGTTGGCGCCAGCTCTGTTTTCTGAGCGTCTGACTCTGTTTTGTTAATTTATTTTTTTTGGCTGATTTTCTCTTTAAATATTGTATTAAAAACTCCATTTTCATTCACGAATTCTCACCATTCATCACCAATTATAATCATCTACATTCATTCACCAATTCTCACGATTATCATCATCTACATTCATCTACGATCAGTTTTAATTAGCATTCTTTAATCTTTCAATTCTCTCTTCTTACTTTGCTTTTCATACAAAATTCCGCATTCACAAGATCTAGAAACACCTAGCCATATTCGAAGTTGCCTTCGCCCTAGACATGAAAGGTTTAATTTCCGAGGGTGTGGTCCCAAATCTCTCTTTCAATTATTAAATTTAATTGTTTGTTTATTATTTTCCTTGAAGTTACTAACGTGTGTATTTTGTTATTAGAAAGAGGTACGAGGCATCAAAGTAAGTGCTTTAATGGTTTTTATTGATATTATGATGTAGACATCATGTGTATATTGTCATTATGATATTCCTAGTATCATGTCTAGGGTAATTTTAATATCAAATATGCTTATTATGATTTCCGCGATGCTTCC
Source organism: Chenopodium quinoa (assembly GCF_001683475.1). Lineage (NCBI taxonomy): Eukaryota > Viridiplantae > Streptophyta > Magnoliopsida > Caryophyllales > Amaranthaceae > Chenopodium > Chenopodium quinoa. Next base: position 48,365 of record NW_018745188.1, read on the forward strand.
TATGTTCTTCCTAATATTTATTTATGTTAGTATCATGTTAGGGTTAAAGATTTGATTTTTATTGTTTAGTGACATGCTAGGGTTTGTTATTAATCTTGTTAGTATCATGCCTAGGATCTTGCTTTTATTATGCTTTAATATTAACGTGAACATGATTATGATTATAATTATTATAATTTATGATTATGATGATTATGAATATTATTATTATTATTATTTTGATGATGATTATTTTATCTATGATGATTATTATTATGATTATAATTTTATTATTTATGATTGATTATTATTATGTTGCTTGATATTTATTTTTATTGCTTGATCACACCTTTTATGCATGTTTAAAGGGAATTGGTACTTGTAATCACGCTTAATAAGATATTTAATAATCTTGTTTAGGGTTAATTGTGATTATAAATTCAAGTGATCGCCAATAATAGATTTATTTGTGCATTAAATTCAACCAACATAGATAAACAGGTTTAGGGTAATCCTATTGATTGCTTGTTAATTAGAAAGCGCACATGAATACGATCAGAATAAAGTAGAGGCCTATTATTAGGGCAGGTTCAATCTCTTTTAGGTTGGATTTGTACCTTCATCCCCGAACCCTTATTTGGTTCTAGACCTTATGGAGTTGACGATCTCTTGGATCGTTAAGGGGTGTAACCTTCACCTCGTGAACGGTTTACATGTTCCTAAAAAACTTGTTGGCGACTCTTTTACTCTATCTTCTTCCCTTTTGGACGCCACCGTACTTTAGTGTATGATCATAGTGGGGTTCAAGCTAGTGGGATTAAAGGCTTGAAATTATTCCCTACAATTTTTGGCGACTCCACTAGGGAGGATTTCTCAATTCCTGAATTTGTTTCGGCAATGATTTAGAATGAGTGGATGAGACTCGAAACGTTCTAAGTATTTCATGTGCGTAATTTTGATTAACATTATTGTCATATGCATAAAAAAGATCTCATTGGAAAGACCATCCGTAATGAGTTAAAAAATAGGATTTTACGCAGGAAATTTGAGGAATATCTTTCACAACTAGGACTGAAGTAATACCGCGCGAAACTCGAAAATTTTATCGAGCACAGAAAGCTGCTGAGGCATGTGGGAAGTAGCGTTAGGGGCCAAAGCTTGGCGCCAGTATTTTAGTTGTAGCGCTAGACACCAGTATTGGCGCCAGACGCTATAGTTAAAAGCTGGCGCCAGTCTCTGATTGTTGGCGCTAACTTCTCCCAATACCGACCCAGAAATATGCGTTCTAATTTTAAATGGTTATTCGTATTGTTTGCTCGATCCTACTTCCTGATTGAATTTTTTCTCACTTTTCTGAAATCCATATGTGTTCTACATATGGACATAACCCTCTGGGAATTCATGCTCCATCTACCTGATTGAACGCTCTGTGCAACAAAGGGTACATGCGAGATGTTGAATTCACAAAACCATGGAAGCGAGTTTTTTCTAAAACTCGCGGTGTCCCATCCACTCGCGCCAACCCTTCACGGTTAGGCTTCCGCGCGGTGCATCCGGACAATTAACCATGGACCCTCTATTGACTAAACCCATATCCTGAACTTTAGAGAATTAGAGCCATGGTTAGATTGCAAACTCATTGCATTATATTGTGCCTACTTGACTAATTGTGCATTATTTGTTGTGCATACTCTATGTGATTTTTCCTAACCGTTTGTTTGACTTGTGTTAAGACTAAATAAACTGATTAATGACTAAAGGACTTTGTTTAATTAATTAATTAATTAATTTAAGCTAATAAATAAACATAAAATCGAGTCATAGTTCCTTTAAGTCAACCCGGATTTTTTATTCCCGTATACTGCACAAACGTCAACGTGTTGTGGTCATAGACGGAACTCTAGAAAGAACTACGAGTCGAAAACCTATGGATCTGTAGCCCCGAGTTTTATCTTTAATTTGGAGTTGGTTTCATCCAAATCAGAGTCACAGATAAAAAGTTATGACTAAAATACCACATTCTATCAAGTTTAATGCATATACGTGAAGTCTTAACCTAGTCTTTGCTTGAGTCTAGTCACATAGTCTAGCCACATGGTCATGATACGAGTCTTAACATATCACCTACACTCACTAGTCTTAGCACACACTTTGAGTACATATCACCATGACCATGTTTTAACTTCATGCATGAGTCGGTTTTTTTTTTCCGTCATTTGACTTGGGGGGTACATTCTATTCCTATTTCTTCATATCCCTCCACCTCCATCTACATCATTTTCCTTCATGCTCTATTCCAATCTTTCTTCACTTCCTTCATCCATTGCATGTTGAATGAAGCTTGAGTCAAATAATTAACAATAAATATCCCAAAATTCCTTTTCCACAGTACTTGGTCGAGGAGAGAAGGGCGATTAATCAAGGACAACCTCTTTATTCAAGTCTCGCTTTTTGATAAACCGATTCGTCAAAAGAGGAAGGCTAAGAAAATAATGGCAACTCAAGAAGAAGTCAATGATCTTAAGAACCAATTGGCTACTGTGACTGAAACACTGAAGCTTCTCGCACTCAAGGTTGATGATCCCGTGAAGCAACAACAAATGAACCTCATGCAAGAAAGTTTGAGGAAGCTATCTAATGACTATAAATTTCAGGGCATAAGTTCACAAGGGGTCTCGCTGGACAAGGAACTTCTTCCACATAAGTTCAACGCCGCTGACATCCCTAAATTCAAGGCAATAGATAACCCTTACTTTCATCTTAGAGCTTTTCAAACCATAATGAGTATTAAGGGTATCGATAAGAAGGTTTTCCCCTCTCTGTTCCCACTATCTCTCGAAATCGTTTGCCAACAATGGTTCTTCTCCCTTGACAAGGAGAAAACCTCTACCTGGGAATCGATAGTAAACACTTTCGTTGATAGATACAAGTGCAATATTCAAGTTGAAACCGATTATAGACAACTTGAGATGCTAAGACAAAAAGAGAATGAAGGTTTTACTTCTTTCTTTAACAAATGGAGGGAAACTTTTGCCAAGATGATTGAGGTCCCCACCGAAAAGGAGTCTGTGAGGATGTTTATTAAGAATCTCCAAGAAAAGTATTCAAAGCACTTAAAATATCAACACAACTTGAATACTTTCAAGGCTGTCTATGACATAGGTATCGAGATCGAAGACGACCTCGCAAAGAAAAAAGCTACTAACAATAGTAACCATGGTGGTTGGAAAGGAAAGAAGAACGACAATCCTTCTTCTTCAAAAAACGCCCAAGCTAGTAATAATGTTAGTACCTTTGACCATAATGATGTCTTAGCCATGGACAATCAAGGATCTAAAAGGAAACCCAGGCGAGAGTTCACATCCATTGAAATGACCTATGATGCTGCTTTCGATCATCTCTATGATCGAGGATTAATCAAACCTATTGTCCCTACCGAGGATCCAACACCAGAAAATCGATCTTCAAGATGGAATCCAAATTCCTATTGCAAGTACCATCGAGGAAACGGTCATACCACTGATGAATGCTACAGGTTTCAAAATCTCATTCAAGATCTCATAGAGGCAAATAAGATCCCATTGCCTCTAGCTAGCGAGAAGACTGGGTGATGATGAAGCGAATAACACAAGACAAGAGGTGAGCTTCAACGACAAGATTTCATGGCCTCTTTTTCTATTTATTTTTCATTTTTTCCTTTTCCCTATAAGTCTAGCATAGGCATCTTTTTCTTTTCCTTTAGATTAATTTTATAGTTTTTTCCTTTTCCCCTTTTTAATAAAATGAGCATTTATTTCCTTGCATATGATAATCACATTACATTGCAAAAAAAAAATTAAAAAAAAATAAAAATAAAAATAAAAATAAAATAAAAATAAAAATAAAAATAAAAATAAAAATCCATGTCGAATTAAGCACAAGGTATACCAATGATTTGAGGCACCCCTTGTAGCCACATCATATTACCTTTCACCCTTCAATTATACATCCTTTTTTGGTAAACCACTTTTAGCCTCGTCTAACGATAAACCTTTCTTTTTTCAACCTACATTTACCTAACCTTGGGATGGGATGGTGTGTAACTTATGCAATTCTAAAAAAGTTCTTGAGTAATTCAAAATATTAAAATAGCACAAATAGCAAAAAATAAATAAAAGTGTACAAAAGGGCAAGTGTTCCAATGTCTTTCATATGAAAATATCTTCGATATGAACACGTCTCAGATTGCGTCTCTTATCGACTGCTCGGTACCGTACCTGTGAAACAAGAATGCCAAGTGAGTGATAGACCGCATGATCGGGATTGCCCACACTTATTAAAAATAAAATGAATGCTAAAGCAAAAGAAAAAAAAGAGAGCTAAAAAAGAGTAGAAACTCAAGCATAAACATATAAAGATTCAAAAGCAAGGTTGCACACCTTGGGGTCTTATCTAGGGTCTTGAGCCTTTATCCCTTCTTCTATAGACTTTAGCCTAACCACGTTACAACCCTTAAAAGACCTTTTTGAGGTATACACACTTGTGCGAAGTTCGGCTAGAGCTACGTTTGGCCTGATTCCTAACGGATACGTAGGCAACCTCACATCGAGGTGCGGCCGTAATAAAAATGCATTCATATTACACACTTACACCATGATCATATCAAGGGATCTCCAATGCTCATCCCGATTCACTTAGAGCTAGACTTGGGGGCTTGACCCCTACATCGTTAGCTTACCTAGCCTAAGAGTTACCACCATTTGACTCTTTTAACAAATAATATCTTTCCACACACTTAGCTCTTGTGGCCTAGCTTTAGTATCACTATCACACACTGCACAGATACATGACCAAATATATTTCCCTTTAGGAACCCTTTGTCATGAAATCTTATCATAACGCTGAAGCATGCCTTGTCAAATCGCTTATCAATCATAATCATCAGTGCATCGAAGTATGAAGTACTTAGCCTCCGTGCCTAAGTTACCCAAATACTTTCATCATGGAGTCAACAGTTGAGATAGCCTAGGATGGGTTAATCCTTGCACCTTGAGAGATTGCATCAAACGACATTTGACTAAGCTCATTCAACATGCATCTTCAAACTTCACTTCGATTCCTTTTCATGTCTTTCTTTTTTGGGAGAAAATCGGTACCCTCCACAAAAATGACGGAAATTTTTTGCTTTTTTGCATTTTTGAGTCGCACGATCACATTACAATGCACACACGAGTCATGTACACATTGAGTCATGTCATGTCATATCACTTTGATTTGATTCACACATGTCAAACACTTTGAGTCGAGTCAACCTCGAGTCAGTCAATCAGCGAATCAAGTTTATACCTTGAGTCGTGTCAAGTCAATGAGTCAAGCAATGCTAAACCTTAGGTCAACCCTAAGATAATTAAAGAAATTGGCAAAGTTCTATAGTCAAAAATAAATACAGGTGCAGCAGAATAGGGAAGACCCTACTCCAATTCTTGGCGCCAGAGATATCTCAGCAATGACAGAGCTCGAAGCCTCCCAGAAAGGTGATTTCGACCTCATGCAGCAATTTCGGGTTCCTTGGTACGCCAGTTAGCCCCTATAAGCAATTTGACATGATTAGTAGTCGGCTCAATTACAATCGTAGTAAGTGATTGACCTGACAAAAAATCGTCTCACTTAGCTTAAGCGCCTAAAACACTGGCTCATTACAATCGCTTCAAAAGCAAGCACTTAAACGACAATATTTCCAAATATGGATTGTCGCGCATTCTTATTAAACGACAAAGTTTTCCAAAAATTGGATTGTCATCCTCAACTGACAATATTTCCAAAAATGGATTGTCGTGCATCTTCTTCAACGACAATTTTTCCAAGATTGGATTGTCATCTCTGGCAAAGTTTCCAAGCGTGGATTGTCGTGCTCCTTCTTTGTTGGAAAGTTTTTCCTAGTTCGGATTGTCATACATTCGTCGGCTCGTTGGCAAGTTTTCCGAGATTGGATTGTCATGCACCCAGTTCCCTACGGCAAAATTTCCCAAAGGATTGTTGTAGGTTTCTATTCATCATAAATATCGGCCCTGTTTGGTAGAAAGCTGAAAGCTGAACCTGATTGAATTAGCTGATTTTGACTAGCTGATTTTATTAACTGTTTAACTAACTTATTTTATTAACTGATTATATAAAAGTGTTTGGTAAATAGCTGATAGCTTAAAGGTGATTGAGTATGTGAAATGACCAATAAGCTAGTTGTGGGGTAGGTAGTTTAGATAGGATTTTAAATTAAATGAGGTTGTAAATGTCATTTCACAATAATTAATGAATAAGCTAATTGAAAAAGCTCCTAAAATGAGCTTTTTCAAAAAGAGCTTATTTAGTGGAATAAGCTCTTTCAATAAGCTTACTACCAAACACTTGTATTAGCTTGTTTGACTAGTCAATCAGCTAAAGTTAGTCAAATAAGCTAATATACCCCTAATAAGCTTACTACCAAACAAGGCCATCAGCAAAAGTTCCTCAACGTGGATTGTCATTCATTTCAGTAAGTGGCAAATTTTCCCGAAGTGGATTGTCGGTCGACTCTTTTTTGCAAATGTTCCAAGACGAGGATCGTCAATAGTGGCAATATTTTCCCAAAAGGATTGTCGCATAGCGTTGGCAAATTTCCAAAGTGGATTGCTTTCAAGAGTTATATTCCAAGAAGTGGATTGTCGATCGTAGCAAAGTTCTTATGATAGATTGTTACGAAGCATTGGAAACTTTTCCCAAGAATTGGGTTTTAGCAAATTTTCCGAGATACGGATTGTCGCTTCATCGTGGCAATATTTCCAAGGATGGATTGTTACGAAGCATTGACAACTTTCTCTAAATCGGATTGTCATACATCATACAAGAGTTGTGTTGGCAACTATTCCCAAAGAAAAGAGGATTGTCATCACATCAAAAGCACCGACATACTGGTTCACAAGCAACGATAGTGCCGACGTACAGGCATAGCGAGAGCAAAGTTCAGGCGAACTTTGAAAGATCGACAGATCTTCGGTGATTATCTTAAGCTAATTATCGCATCAAATGAGGATGACTTCAAGAGAAGATGTCTTCGACAACATTCCCTAGCTTGCAGAGGGTTGTCACAAACAACTGGAGGTAATTTCGGGCGAAGTTGTCTTCGATCATATTCCCTTAGGCATGGAAGATGATCATAATGCGGATGAGGATTATTTCAAGAGAAATAATCTTTGATAGTATTCCCTTGGACGTGGAATGTTATCAATGCGGATGAGGATTGTTTCGAGAGAAATAATCTTCGATAGTATTCCCTTGGATGTGGAATATTATCATAGCGGAGGAAGGTCGTTTCAGGCGAAGCAATTTTCCAAATTGGAAGCAGTTACGGGCGTAGCGGTTTTCAAGCGAGATGGCATTATCTAGCTTGTAGAAGGTCATCAAAACAACAGTAAAGCGGCAGAAAATCGGTTACATTTAGAGACGTGTGCTCGACGGTGCAATATACGCGTTTCTTAACTCTTTTATCTGTTTAACTAATGCTAGTTTTGCAGGTATCGACGTTACAAGATTGATTTAGGATCGCAGAACGTTCTAAATCATTCTCCGTCCCTATCGCTACTTTGGCTTTCGTTTTTTGAAACTTGCGTTTCTCCAAACTCAGTCAAAGTGGGGGCTTCTGTAGACACCCAAATGTGTCTCCCCAAAACCAAACCCAGTGATGAGTACCTTTCACGTCGAATCATAATCGAAAACAGTCAATCCAGTTTGGTTGGTCCATGATATGGGTCCAATAGTAGTGTAGTTGGATGGGGTTTGCAAAGAACTTTCCAACGATATATTATAAGCCCAATTCCGATGAAAATTGAGGAAGTTATGACCAATTTACCAAACTGGGCCCGGTTTGAGCTTTATGTACGGCCCAATGATCTTGGGGAGGGCCTAATATGATTTATCATTCCTAATACAATTAGGAATGGTTTTAGTCTTCTAGATTCTTCTAGGAGGTTCATTTCATTCCTAATTCAATTAACATTAATAAATTGACTTTGTTGACTTTTCAGAGTTTTAATTAAAATCAAATAGCATTTTCGAAGAAATTATATTATTTTATCCTCAAGTGCAGTAAACTTATCAGATTCTCAAAAACGCGTTAAAATCGAGCTTGGCGTCCAACCCCAGGCCTTGGCGCCTGGCGCTAGCCATTGGCGCTTGGCGCTAGTGCTGGTGCCTGGCGCCAGCTAGCCAGGGTTGGCGCCTGCTCTGTTTTCCGAGCGTCAGACTCTGTTTTATTAATTTATCTTTTTTGGCTGATTTTCTCTATAAATATCGTATTAAAAACTCCGTTTTCATTCACGAATTCTCACCATTCATCACCAATTATCATCATCTACATTCATTCACCAATTCTCACGATTATCATCATCTACATTCATCTTAAATCAGTTTTAATTAGCATTCTTTAATCTTTCAATTCTCTCTTCTTACTTTGCTTTTCGTACAAAATTCCGCATTCACAAGATCTAGAAACACCTAGCCATATTCGAAGTTGCCTTCGCCCTAGACGTAAAAGGTTTAATTTATGAGGGTTTGGTCCCAAATCTCTCTTTCAATTATTTAATTTAATTGTTTGTTTATTATTTTCCTTGAAGTTACTAACGTGTGTATTTTGTTATTAGAAAGAGGTATTAGGCATCAAAGTAAGTGCTTTAATGGTTTTTATTGATATTATGATGTAGACATCATCTTTATATTGTTATTATGATATTCCTAGTATCATGTCTAGGGTAATTTTAATATCAAATATGCTTATTATGATTCTTGCGATGCTTCCTATGTTCTTCCTAATATTTATTCATGTTAGTATCATGTTAGGGTTAAAGATTTTATTTTTATTGTTTAGTGACATGCTAGGGTTTGTTATTAATCTTGTTACTATCATGCATAGGATCTTGCTTTTACTATGCTTTAATATTAACGTGAACATGATTATGATTATATTTATTATAATTTATGATTTTGATGATTATGAATATTATTATTATTATTTTGATGATGATTATTTTATCTATGATGATTATTATTATGATTATAATTTTATTATTCATGATTGATTATTATTATGTTGCTTGATATTTATTTTTATTGCTTGATCACACCTTTTATGCATGTTTAAAGGGAATTGGTACTTGTAATCACGATTAATAAGATATTTAATAATCTTGTTTAGGGTTAATTGTGATTATAAATTCAAGTGATCGCCAATAATAGATTTATTTGTGCATTAAATTTAACCAACATAGATAAACAGGTTTAGGGTAATCCTATTGATTGCTTGTTAATTAGAAATCGCACATGAATACGATCAGAATAAAGTAGAGGCCTATTATTAGGGCAGGTTCAATCTCTTTTAGGTTGCATTTGTACCTTCATCCCCGAACCCTTATTTGGTTCTAGTCCTTATGGAGTTGACGATCTCTTGGATCGTTAAGGGGTGTAACCTTCACCTCGTGAACGGTTTACAAGTTCCTAAAAAACTAGTTGGCGACTCTTTTGTTCTATCTTTTTCCCTTTTGGACACCACCGTACTTTAGTGTATGATCACAGTGGGGTTCAAGCTAGTGGGATTAAAGGCTTGAAATTATTCCCTACACCTATTATTAGGGAAGGTTCAATCTCTTTTACGTTGGATTTTTACCTTCATCCCCGAACTACCAGTCATGGTTCCAGACCTATTGGAGTTGATGATCTCTTGGATCGTTAAAGGGTGTAACCTTCACCTCGTAAACGGTTTACAAGTTTATAAAAATTGTTGGCGACTCTTTTGCTCTATTTTCTTTCCCTTTGGACGCCACCGTACTTAAGTGTATGATCACAGTGGGGTTCAAGCTAGGTGTAATGCTTGAAATACTCCCTACAGTTTATTGGCGACTCCACTAGGGAGGATTTATATTTTAATTCCTGAAATTTATTTCGGCAATGATTTAGAATGAGTGGATGAGACTCGAAAAGTTCTAAGTACTTCAAGTGCGTAATTTTGATTAATATTATTGTCATTTTCACAAAAATTATCTCATTGGAAAGACCATCCGTAATGAGTTAAAACATAGGATTTTTACAAGTAGGAAATTAGAGGAATATCTTTCACAACTAGGATCGAAATAATGCTGCGCGAAACTGGAAAATTTTATCGAGCATAGAAAGTTGCTGAGGCATATAGGAACTAGCGTCAGAAAACAGAGTCTAGCGCCTATGATTTGGCTCTAGCGCCACGCAACAGCTTCTGTCGCCAGGCGCCAAAGCAAAATTGTTGTCGCCGGCCTCTGTTTGCTGGCGCCAAGTTCTTCCAATACCGAGCCAGAAATATACGTTCTAATTTTGACCAGTTTTTAACACTGTTTGCTCGATCCTAATTCGTGATTGAGTTTTTCTCATTTTTCTGAAACCCATATATGTTCTACATATGGAAATAATCCTCTAGGAATTCATGCTCCATCTACCTGATTGAACGCTCTGTGCAACAAAGGGTACATCTGAGAATGTTGAATTCACCAAACCATGGAAGCGAGTTTTTCTAAACTCGCGGTGTCCCATCCACTCGCGCAAACCCTTCACGGTTAGGCTTCCCCGCGGTGCATCCGGACAATTAACCATGAACCCTCTTTGACTAACCCATATCCCGAACTTTAGAGAACTAGAGTCATGGTTAGGTTGCAAACTCATTGCATCATGTTGTGACTACTTGACTACTTTTGCATCTCTTACTTGTGCATACTTGTTATGTGACTAAATTAATAGTTTGGTTTTACTTGTGTTTGTAAATAAAACTAAATAAACTGATTAATGGCTAAAAGGACTTTGCTTAATTAATTAATTAATTTTGAGTAATTAAAGACTAATAATTTAATCAGAGTTGACTTAGTACGACTTTAGGCATACCTTGTAGAGTAATAATACCGAAAACAGTTCCAGATCAACGTTCCTGCACTGGCGCCGAGATTTGGACTGCAGCGCCACTCTGTGGAGTGTAGCGCCTGGCGACAGCCCTGTCATCTGGCGCTACACTACACAGAGCGGCGCCACTCCTGTCGTTTTGGCGACAGTTCGATATGTTGCTCGAGTCATCACTTTGTGTCTAATTGAACAGTTTGCTAATCAATACGATTATTTTTATTAATAATAATACCTTATTAAACCCTTAATTGAGTCTAGTCACATAGTATAGCCACATGGTCTTACACAAGAGTCTCATTACACCCACTAGTCTTAGGCTCTTAGCACACACTTTGAGTATATATCACTACGACCATGTCTTAGGTTCATGAATGAGTCGGTTCTTTCCGTCATTTAAGTTGGGGGTACAGTCTATTCCTAATTTCTTCATATCCCTCCATCTACATCATCTTTCTTCATATCACGATCTTCATTCTTTCTACCTTCTTCCATCCATTGCATGTTGAATAGAGTTTGAGTCAAATAATTAACAGTGAATATCCCTAATTTCCCTTTCCACAGTACTTGGTCAAGGAGAAAAGGGTGATTAATCAACGAGAACACCTATGTTCAAGTCTTACTTTTTGATAAACCGATTCTTCTAAAGAGGAAAGCTAAGAAGATAATGGCAACTCAAGAAGAAGTCAACGAACTTAAGAATCAATTGACTACCGTAACTGAGGCGTTGAAGGCTTTAACCCTCAAAATCAATGACCCTATGAAGCAACAACAAATGGACCTTATGCAAGAAAGCTTGAGCAAGCTATCTAGTGATTACAAGTTTTAGGGCATCAGTTCGCAAGGGGTCTTGGTGGACAAAGAGCTTCTTCCGCAGAAGTTCAATGCCAACGACATCCCAAAATTCAAGGCAACAGATAATCCTTATCTTCACTTAAGAGCCTTTGAAACTATAATGAACATTAAGGGGATTGATAAGAAAGTCTTTCATTCCTTATTTTCCTTGTCTCTTGAAATCGTTTGCCAACAATGATTCTTCTTCCTTGATAAAGAGAAAACTTCTACCTGGGAATCGATAGTAAATGATTTCATTGATAGGTATAAATGAAATATTTAAGTAGAAACCGATTATAGACAACTCGAGATGATAAGACAAAAAGAGAATGAAGGCTTTACTTCTTTCTTCAATAAGTGGAGGGAAACCTCCGCTAATAAGATGTTTGAGGTGCCCACTGAAAAAGAGTCTGTGAGGATGTTCATCAAAAACTTACAAGAAAAGTATTCAAAGCATTTAAAATATCAACACAACTTGAATACTTTCAAGATCGTTTATGACATCGAAATCGAGATCGAAGACGACCTCGCAAAGCAAAAAGCTAGTAACAATAGTAACCACGGTGACTGGAAAGGAAAGAAGAACGACAATCCTTCTTCTTCCGAAAATTCCCACTCTAGTAAAAATGTTATTACCTATGATCTCAGTGAATTTTTAGCCATGGATAACCAAGGACCTAAGAAGAAACTAAGGAAAGACTTCACCCCAATTGGGATGAGCTACGATATCTCCTTCGATCGACTCCATGCTAAGGGACTCATTACTCCCATTGGACCTATTCAAGATCCCGCACCTGAAAAGAGATTGCCTAGTTAGAATCCAAATGCACATTGCAAATATCATCGAGGTAGGGGTCATACTACTGAGAGCTGTTGGACACTAAAGGAGGCTATCCAACATTTGATCGATATTAACAATCTTCCCATTCCTCCAGCTAGCAAGAAGAGCGAGTGATGATAAAGCAAACGACACAAGATAGAGGCGAGCTTCAACGACGAGATTTCATGACCTCTTTTTCTTTTTCTTTTTCTTTTTCATTTCCCCTTTCTCCCGATAAGTCTAGCATAGACACCTCTCTTTTCCCTTAGATTAATTTTGTAGATTCTTTCTTTTTTCCTTTTAATAAAATGAGCATTTATTTCCTTACATATGATGATCATTGCATTGCATTAAAAAAAATGTCAAACTAAGCACAAGGTATACCAATGATTTGAGGTACCCCTTGTAGCCACATTATATCACCTTTCACCCTTCAAATATATAATCTTTTTTTGATAAACCACTTTGAGCCTCGTCTAGCGATAGACCTTTCATTTTTCAACCCATATCTACCTAACCTTGGGATGGGATGGTGTGCAACTTATGCAATTTTCAATTTCATAAAAAGCTTGAGTGACTTCAAAAGATTAAGATAGAAAAAAATAAATAATAATAAAAATAATAATAATAATAATAATAATAATAATAATGATAATAATAATAATAATAATAAAAGTGTACAAAAGGTCAAGGTGTTCCAATGTCTTTGACATAAACATGTCTTTGATATGAACACGTCTCAGATTGCGTTTCTTATCGAGTGCTCGGTACCGTGCCTGGGAAACATGAATGCCAAGTGAGTGATATATCGCATGATCGGGATTGCCCACACTATAAGATAAAATAAATGCTAAAGAGTTAAAAAAAAGTTAAAAACCTCAAGCTTAAAAATATAAAGATTCAAAAGCAAGGTTGCACACCTTGGGGGTTTATCTAGGGTCTTGAGCCTTTATCCCTTTCTTCTTCAACCTTTAGCCTAACCACGTTACAACCCTTAAAAAGACCATTTTGAGGTATACATACTTGTGCGAGGTTCGGCTAGAGCTACGTTTGGCCTTATTCCTAATGGATACTTAGGCAACCTCACATCGAGGTGCGGCCGTAATAAAATGCATTCATATTCACATTCACACACTCATACCATGATCATATCAAAGGATCTCCAATGCTCATCCCTATTCATGTAGAGCTAGACTTGGGGGCTTGATCCCTACATCATTAGCTTACCTAGCCTAAGAGTCACCATCATTTGACTCTTCTTGAAATAATATCTTTTTCCACACACTTAGCTCTTGCGGCCTAACTTTAGTATCACTTTCATACACCGCACAGATACATGACCAAATATACTTCCCTTAGGAACCCTTTGTCATGAAATCTTAACACAACGCTGAAGCATGCCTTGTCATATCAATCATAATCATCATTGCATCACAAAGTATGAAGTGCTTAGCCTCCGTGCCTAAGTTACCCAAATACTTTCATCATTGAGTCAACTTGGATAGCATAGATGAATTAAGCTTTGCACCTTGAGAGATAGTATCAAATGACATTTGACTAAGCTTATTTAACATGCACCTTCAAAAACTTCACTTCGATTCTTTTTCGCGTCTTTCTTTTTCGGGAGAAAGTCAATACCCTCCACAAAAATGATGGAAATTTTTTGCTTTTTTGCATTTTCGAGTCCCACGATCATAATACAATGCACACACGAGTAATGTACACGTCGAGTCATGTCGTGTCATATCACCTTGATTATAGTCTGACACATGTGTCAAACACTTTGAGTCGAGTCAACCTCGAGTTAGTCAATCACAGTAAGTCAAGTTCATACCTTGAGTCACGACAAGTCAATGAGTCAAGCAACACTAAGTCTTAGGTCAACCCTAAAGAGAGATTGGTAAAGTCCTATAGTCAAATATATAAATGCAGGTACATCCCATCAAGCAAGGACATTCCCGGATCTTTTTTCGAAATAACCGCAAATATGATCAAATGAGATTCTTCCAAGATGAGAGGAGTTTGAGGAAAATTACATGGATCAGTAAATTAGAGATGAAACGCTTTAATTTACAAAAGATTTGAGCAGATTTGGTTTAAAGGAAGCGACCAAGTTCAAAGTTTGAAGCGAAATCAAGTAACATCAGCTGTAAGAGAAGAATAGAGAAGACCCGACACTAGCGCCAGACAACGATATCCAGCGTCTGGCAATAGATTTTAGCGCTTGGCGCTAGATTCCAGCGTCTAGCGACATAGCGGCGCTCGAGATATTTCAGCATCGATAGAGTTCGAAGCCTCTCAGGACGGTTATTTTGACCTCGTACAAAAATTTTGGGTTCCTTGGTACGCCAGTTAGCCCCTATAAGCAATTTGACATGATTTAGTAATCGGCTCGGTTACAGTCGCAATAAGTGATCGACCTGACGAAAGATCGTCTCACTTAGCTTAAAGCGCCTAAACATTGGCTCATCACAAAGGCTCTGACATACTTGTTCAGAAGCACCGACGTAATGATTCACAGCACCGACATACTGGTTTAAAAGCAGCAGAAGCACCAATGCACCGGTTAAAGCAAAGTTCAAGCAAGCTTTAAAGATCGACAATTGTTGGTCTTCGATAGTTTTCTTTGGAATATTATCGCAACAACTGAAGATGACTTCAAGTAAAGTTATTTTCGACAGCGTTCTCTAAGATTGTGGAAGTTGTCACCAAAGATTTGAGAAGATAGCACGAGATGGGCGGTCTTCGACGGCATTTGCTAAGATTGTGGAGGTTGTCACCAAGATTCGAGAAGAGCGGTTCGTGATGAGGCGGTCTTCGGCGACTATTGCTATGATTGGGAAGGTTGTCACTATAATTTAAGAAAAAGGCTCAAGATCAGATATAGCAGCATTGATCGACGGCGTTCCCTAGCTTGAGGAGAGTTGTCACAAACAAATGGAGGTGATTTCAAGAGAAGTTATCTTCGATAGCGTTCCCTAGATTGTGGAAGGTTGTCACAACAACAGCAATACAATGCAGCAACAAATCGGTTATTTTTAGAGACGTGTGCTCGACGGTGCAAGATACGCGTTTCTTAACTCTTTGATCTATTTTACTAATGCTAGTTTTGCAGGTATCGGCGTTACAAGATTGATTTAGGATCGCAGAACTCAGTCAATACTTTGACTTTCGTTTTCGAAACCTGCGTTTCACCAAACTCAGTCAAAGTGGGGGCTTCTGTAGACACCCAAATGTGTCTCCCCAAAACCAAACCCGGTGATGAGCACCTTTCATGTAAAATTATAGTCGAAAGAAGTGAATGTGTGGAAAGTCTAGTGTTGCAGATAGTTTTTAATTCTTTTATTTCTCTCTGTTTTGAAATATAAGGGTTCGGTCCCAAATCTAGTCTAAACTTTCTTTATTCT
Source organism: Chenopodium quinoa (assembly GCF_001683475.1). Taxonomy (NCBI): domain Eukaryota; kingdom Viridiplantae; phylum Streptophyta; class Magnoliopsida; order Caryophyllales; family Amaranthaceae; genus Chenopodium; species Chenopodium quinoa. The sequence continues at coordinate 64,328 of NW_018745188.1, forward strand.
TTATTTCAATTATTTAATTTAATTGTTTTGATTATTATTTTCCTTGAAGTTACTAACGTGTGTATTTTGTTATTAGAAAGAGGTACGAAGCATCCAAGTAAGTGCTTTAATTTATTTATTGATTTTATGATTCCTAGTATCGTGTTAGGATGCTTAATGTTTTGAATGACAACAATGATTCCTAGTATTATGTTTAGGGAAAAGGTTATAATAATAAATATGCTTATTATGATTCCTGCGATGCTTCCTATATTCTTTTCTAATATTCATGTTAGTATCATGTTAGGGTTAAATATTTTATCTTTATTATTGTTTAGTGACATGCTAGAGTTTTATATTAATCTTGTTAGTATCATGCCTAGAAACTTCCTATTATTATGATTGATTAAATTATTATTATGTTGCTTGATATGATATTTATTGTTATTGCTTGATCACACCTTTTATGCATGTTTAAAGGGAATTGGTACTTGTAATTACGCTTAATAAGATATTTAATAATCTTGTTTGGGGTTAATTTATTCAAGTGATCGCCAATAATAGATTTATTTGTGCATTAATATTCAACTAACATAGATAAACAGGTTTAGAGTAATCCTAATGATTGTATGTTAGTCAGAAAGCGCACATGAATACGATCAGAATAAAGTAGGGCAGGTTCAATATCTTTTAGGTTGGATTTGTACCCTCATCCACGAATTACTAGTCATGGTTCCAGACCTATTGGAGTTGACGATCTCCTGGATCGTTAAGGGGTGTAACCTTCACCTCGTGAATGGTTTACAAGTTCCTAAAACTTGTTGGCGACTCTTTTGCTCTATTTTCTTTCCCTTTGGACGCCACCGTACTCGAGTGTATGATCACAACGGGGTTCAAGGTAGGGGTAATGCTTGAAATATTCCCTACAGTGTGTAACCTTAATATTAAATTTGGTTGTTTTTTTATTTGTTGTCCATCCACTTTCGTAAGATTCAAACAACATTCTATAAGTTACTCAAAAAAATTTTGGAGACTCCTTATTTTTACTCTTTTATTAACTCATTCAAAACACTCAAATTCATACCTTTATTGCCATATACAATCAAATGGGTCAATCCACATAGGATATTTGACCCTTAGAGTACATTCATACAAGTGGAGAACACATATAATTATATAAATAGGCCAATTAACCATAAATGTCTATGATAACACACATTATTGCCGTACACACTCATATGTTTCAATCCACATATAGGATGGATTGAAACATTGACACTTAGAATACATTCATACAAGAAGAAAACACATATAAATAGACCGATTAACCATCATACATATCTTTAATAACACATACTAAAACGTGTCTTTTTAAAACCCATTCAGTAACCTTGGCCGCCATGACTACAAATTTATATTATCAAGGATGTAACGCAATTGCTGATCTTAAACCCAATATAGGATGAATAATATAGTCACTAAAACCAGCAATAGTAAAGATATTCTCCCATTCTTGTTTAGTTCGTTCTTGTCCTTCACTAGTAACAGACATCATCTCCATATCAAGTAATAATTGAGCATCATCAAAGCCTTTGTAATTGTCGATTTGGGGATCCACAACTATATCAATTATAATCACTTTACCTCCTTGATTTTTGTTGGGAATTGCTTCTTTGCATCGTTTCAATATCTTTATGCAATCAGTATCACTCCAATCATGCAATATCCACTGCATATTTTGTAATAAAATGCACTTTCATTAATCATAAATTTTGTTTCAAAGTTATTGATACGTTTTTACATTTGACATTATTAAGAAATCTAATTTTAAATAAATTATAATTCATAAATAGAAAACAAAAACATAATCATGTAGGATCTTGTTAAGTTCATATTTTAAAGATCAACTATTAACCATCAGAGTTAAGCATTGCTAACGGCCTAACGTTATTAAAGTAACGTGTTAGCTAATGTACATATTTGCTATTAAAAAAAAAATTAAAACAAACAAACAAACTGTTATTTGTCTAAATGAGGTATGCTCCATCTATTTATAAGGTCAAGTTGCCTATCTATCAGTAGACCTGGCAAATGGGTCATTCGGATCGGGTATGGGTTGGGTCATTTCGGGTCGGGTCAAGTTCGGGTCAAAAGATATCGGGTGAAGTTCGGGTCGGGTCAGGTCATTTCGGGTTTCAGGTTGATTTCGGGTCGGCCGATAATCGGGTCGGGTATCGGGTCAACACTTTGGGTCGAGTTTGGGTCGGGTCAAGTTTGGGTCGGGTCAGTTTGGGTTGGGTCAATTTTCGTGTCGGGTCAGTTCGGGTCTGGTCATTTTTCGGGTCCAATTTTCGGGTCAACTTCTAGTCGAGTCATATTCGGGTGATTCATTGGGTTAAATTCAACTCTGTATACATATTTATTTATTTTTTGATGAAAAACTCACTATATTTATGAAGGCTATTTTTTCATGGATTATAGTAATTGTTTGACTTTTATTAACCTTTTTTTTTGTGTGTGTTTAGAATTTTAGACTGAGAATCACTTTCAGGATCTCCTGAAACTAAGAGGGATGCTCTAACTAATTGTCATTGTTGTAATAAGTTCTTTGAATTATTCTTATACCACATCCATCCCAAATTACTCTTAACGATTTGACATTTTGCACTATTCACACATCTCACTTTGACCATCTTTTTTAGCTATTATATGAAAGTCAATGTAGTCATGTAAGATGTTGTTGGGTCTATTTTAATGTATAATTTCCTAATATAAACTTTTTATAACTTATATAATTATTTACTAAAAGAAGTTAAAGGTCGGGTCATTTTTCGGGTCGGGTCAACTTCGGGTCTCGGGTTAACTTCGGGTCGGGTCGTTTCGGGTCTTGGGTCAACTTTGGGTCGGGTCATCTCGGGTCGGGTCGTTTCGGGTCAAGGTCGGGTCAGTTCCACTTCGGGTCGGGTATGGGTCGGGTCGGGTTAATTCGGGTTTTAGGTCAATTTCGGGTCACTGGTTTCAGGTCGGTTTCGGGTCATGGATCAGATCATTCGGGTCGGGTTATCGGATCTGGGTCAGGATTGCCAGGTCTATCTATCAGTCACACAGATTCAAAACTTATATACATTTATACATCCACAATACCACAAGTTCCCAATGCCCGGCCCATACCTTATGTCTTTTCATCAAACAAGAAAATTTGCCCTTATATCTTGACTCCACAAAGGTGTTAGTGTGTTACAAAGTGCCATTCCATTTGTCTTAGTCTAATTGGAACACTTTTTTTATGTACATAGTTTTATGGAATTGGATTACAAATTTATGAAAAATTAGGTGTGAAATAATTAAAGGTGTTAGAAACCATTATAATTCACTTGTGAGTGTCTCACATTAGAGAAAGAGGATATATTATTCCACTTTATAAGGTAGAGGAATTACTTCTATTATTGCTAATTAATTTTAGTGTGGAGCCTCCATAGCCTAATTTGTGGACTAAATTCTCCTCCTCCTTATTCGGGTTGCCCAGGCCCAAGCTTGAAAAGGGGTTTTAAGAACATTAATACTCCACTCAAAATAACATAAGTTGTGATGATTAATTGTTATTTTAAATTAAAAAAAAATGTACTCGTCATTAGAGTGGACTTTATTTTTTATAAATTGACTGACTATAGTACATGATAATTTGATATTTGGAGAATAATCATTACCTGATTAAAAACACTGTACGGTGATGTATTACTCATAATGTTAGAACTATAAGCTGTCATTACTTAAGTAAATATCTAACTATGTATACAAAAAGTTCATAATATCTAATATACTAATGTTAGAATTGAATGTTTATTAAATCTAAGTATCTAACTATGTATATTCCCTCCGTGTTTTATTAAGTGTTACACTTCCCATTTTCGGTCGTGTTTTTTTAAATGTTACACTTACTTTTTTGGCAAAAAACAACAATAAAATATTATATCTCTCTCCTACTACTACTTTTTTATTATATCTTTTCTCTCACATTTATTAATTTTCAATAAATTATTAACTTTACTATCTTTCTTTTACAATTTTTTAATACTTCAATTACCCCACTTACCCCTTATTTTATTTACAATTAAATTGTCTAAAACTATGTGACGGTCAAAATATAATACTTACAAAAAAGTTCATAATTAACTGTTATAATTTATGTGGCCTTTACATAATAAAAATAGAGTAAAATAACGTCATCTTACCTTAAGTAGAATAACATCAGCATGGGGAATAGCCTCAAACATATCACCAACAACAAAGTTCACGTTGCTACAATTCTTTTGTAACCCACCAACAACTTGTGGTAAATCAAGTACACTGCACTTCAGCCATGGGAAGGCCTCAGAAATGGCCTTAGCCGTGGCCCCGTTACCACCACCGACATCGATCAACGACTCGATTCCCTCAAGCAAGCCCTTAAAAACATTGTTGGTGACCAACAAGCTTGTAACAAAACGGGAATCACTTTCCATGGCTTGGTTAAATATATCATTAAATTCCGCATCTTGGCTAGTTAATTCCCAAGCATTCTTCCCATGAGCAATATGGAAAGGAGATTCACCCTCGCTTTTGAGCCAACTACTTATATGATGAGATGATTTCATAAGCCTTGGATCAAGCATTCCAAGGGCAAAGGAAGCTTGCGAAAGAGGGTGATCTTTCAACAGTAGTTCGGAGCTCAATGTAAGGACAAATCCTTCTTCGCCGCTGGGTAAGGTTTTCATACAGAAGAATTTGGATGATACAAGAAGGCGCATTAAGCGCGAAAGAGAAGTAACTTTGTTAGGGAGGATAGGAAGAGAATTGCTAGCTCTTTAAGTCTCATTGGTTTGCCATGTTTATGAATGGTGTCTGGAATGCCTAGTTGAACTGCACATTTTAAAGCCATGGATTTAAGAAAGTAGAAAACATGACTCCATATACGAGCTTGTGCCTCTAGTAGTTGCTGTTTTGCTTCTTCTTTGGCATAGATGGGTGAATACATTTGCAATTTCTTTCTAGAATGATTGATGGTATGTTAGTAGCTAGTGTAACTCTTTATAGCTTTATAATGGCCTGGGTATAAGAAAATCTATAAATATTATTAAAGTAACTAATATATGCAAGTGACATCATCATTGTCAATGTGTTGATTTCTTATAAATAAATAACTAAATAAATAAAATTCCACCAATACTATTAGTGACATCTTCTTTTTTTTTTCTAATTTTTTTTTATTTATCCTTTTTAAGATAAACTTTATGTTTAAAAATGGTAGATTATAATCACTTTTGTTCCGCTTCATTTCAATTCTATTCATTACAATTGAGCTCCTATCAGTTTAGTTCATTACATTTCAATTCAGTTAAGTTCTTAATTTCCTTCTTTTATTAATAATTTATTTTAGCTCAGTTTAGTTCAGGCACAATCAGTTCATTTTAGTTCAGTTCAGTTCAGTTAAACTATTTTTAGTAAATCAAAACAAGCCCTTATACACTTTCCTAAAGCTTTTACAACTAAAGTAACTAAATATACAATTTCATGTGGAGTAAAAAAATAAACAAAAATAAAAAATAAAAAAAATAGTGGTTGGTATCTTTTATTTTCATTTTGTCCTCTTATACGAATTTTTAAAGTTTTATAAAACAATTTCATACATTTTATTGGTGATTGTATGAGTTTGGATTTTCCACTTTTTAGTTTTTCTTTAATATTTTTGTTTTTTTTTTAAATTGAATAAAAAAAAAAACCCATAAACTAATGCTAACATTTTTGTTATATATTTTTTATTTTAATTATGAAGTAAATTAGAACATTTAACATCATGTCTTTCAATTCATTATTTAAGCTTAATTATTGAAAGAGAAGGGTCATAGTACAATTCATTATGTTTTGCTTAAATAATTTAAATTATACATCACTACACATACAAGCAAGATTTTTATTTTATTTTAATTAAGAAGTAAATTAGAACATTTAAAATCGTGTATTGAACGGGACTAAATATTTTAAATAATATCTATACTATATACTAAAATAACCACCAAAGGGGACACTTGGCACAATTTTGTAAAAAAAGTTTCCCTCCAAAATGCTATTTATTTAATTTCTTAATAATATTCTATTAATAAATTTTATTTATATATATAATATGCAACAAATAAGAATTTAAAGATATACATAAATAAATTTAAATTTGAAAAAAAAATGTTACTCTTTTAATTTCAATTAACTCTATTTCAATTGACTATTATTATTAGTAAATCTTTGTAAATCCGTGCATTTCACGTGGTTAAAAACTAGTTATAATAAATAGTTTGTTATGATAATATCTAAATATGGATGACAATTATCCCATGTACAATCTAGAATACTCTAGAGTTGGGTATTTGGTCTTATTCGTTGATGGAACCCTAGGTAATGTACATGTATATATATCCCGTACTAGATGGAATATTAAATACAATGTAACAATCTTCCCTCATCTCTCTATATTTTCTCTTCCATATTTAACACGTTATCAGCACAATTGCTAGTCAACTGAGTAGGATTACCAAACATTTATCTAGCTAGAATCGCATATTATTATTATCATGTAAGTATGATCGCAACTCATAACAATTATAATTTGACATTTATCTACTTTTGCATGCTTATTTATTGGAATATCAACATACAAAACGAATACAGAGCATGATATATAATTTAAGGTTCCATTCTTTTTTTTTTCTCCATGCTAACGTTCTCATCTTCTATTTTGTCCTTATTTATGCATGATTTGTATCATGTCTATTTATGCATGATTATAACGTTTAGAACATATTTTGGATACTATTTATATATACTTATCTTTTAATATTATTTTGTATAGTGAAAAATGTCGAACCTTGCCAAGCTCGAATTTGTGGCCCTTGATATTACCGGAAATAATTATTTATCATGGGTTTTAGATGCTGAAATACACCTAGATGCTAAAGGGCTTGGTGAAACAATCAAAGAGACTAATAAGGCAACACCTCAAAATAATGCTAAAGCCATGATTTTTCTTTGCCATCACCTCCATAAAAGGGCTCAAAAATGAATCTTTAACTGTGAAAGACCCACAAATCCTTTGGAGTGATCTAAAGGAAAGGTATGACCACCAAAAAAACGTGATACTCCCTAGAGCTCGTTATGAATGGTTGAATTTGAGATTGCAAGATTTTAAATCTGTTAGTGAATATAACTCAGCTATGTTTAAAATAACTTCTCAATTGAAATTATGTGGAGAAAATATTACTGATGCAGATTTGCTTGAAAAGACATACTCCACTTTCCATGCTAATAATATTGTCCTACAGACACAAAATAGAGAAAAAGGTTTTAAAAAATATTCCGAATTAATATCATGTCTTCTTGTGGCTGAGCTAAATAACGAGTTGTTAATGAAAAATCATGAATCACGTCCTACGTGCTCTACTCCATTTCCTGAAGCGAATGTGTAGACACCTACTTTTGGCCTCTTGTCCCTAAAGGAAGTGCAATGATATTACAAAAATCCGTTCTTTATGTTAGATCAAAGTGGAAATGTTTATGGACTATGAAAAGAATTATGAAGTAATTTAAAATCCATATTTGAGACCAAGTTATCTTAGAGCCTTGTCCGATTAATAATTAAGACTAAAACGTGTTCATACATGCTTAAACTTTATTAATAACGGACCCAAATGCGTCAAATGCAATGATTGGATCCAATGGAACCTACATTGTTGAAAAACCGAGCCAAATAGATGAACTAACCATCAAATTCCCATTCAATGCCTATACATATGGATATCCCTTTCAAAGAGCTTTCCAAAGGTATATTATAATCCCAATTCCGAGCCAAAACGAAGAAGTTATGATAAAAACACTAAAACCGAGACCTAAAACCGACACCCTTGCACTCCAACGGTCATAACTTTTGATCCATAACATATTTTAACCTAATTCCAACGGCATTGTAAATTAGACATTCATAGATTTCCAATTATATCTCACACGCCTTAATCCTCCTCCCCAATCAAAATTTATGGAATATTTAAAAACGCGTTTTCGTATAAGGCAAACCGCAAACCAGCGCAACTCAATCAGTTGCGCGCGCCTTGTGTGCGCAACTCATTGAGATGCACGCGGCACCCAGCGCGGCTCAGAGAATTGCGTGCGCCATCTGACGGCGCAGCTCTAAAACCCTAAACCTAGATCCCTATGCCTATTAATAGGGGTCTTCGTTCAGCATTACGGGGACCGGAAAAATCAGAATTAAAACCCTATTATTCTCTAAACCCTAATCTCTCTACTTCTTTTACTATCATACTACTTTTTCTTCTCTCTTCCCAAATACTTTAAAACCCTAATTGAATCCATTGAAGTCCTTAGAGGTACAAAGAAGAAAGAAAGTCCATAAAAACATTAAACGAAGATTTAACATTAAAGAAAAACGGTTAGTTTCCTGAGCACTTAGATAAATCACTTTTCTTTTATTGTTTAAATAACTTTAATTGATTAATTAGTGTTGTTTTATCACTTTAAATAAAATTTTAATTAATTAATTCACATAGTACTATTTCATTAATCAAGACTAGAATTTGAATAATTAATTGTTGTTTTATCACTTAAGACAAGGCGAATATTGTTTATTTTGTTCTTTCACGAATATTGATTAAACAAATAATAACGACTTTTGCAATGTAATTACTACGTGATTAATGCTTGTAAATAAAATCAACTAACTTAGTCTTTAGGTATCACGTTGCATATATTGTTTGGTAATGAAATTGTGAAAAAGGAAGAGCTAGTAGAGGTCGTACTAGGGCTAGAATAGCGATTCCTCCCTAAAAGGAACGTTATTTTAGTACCCTCGCTCCCGAACTCATTTTTGGTTTATGTAGACCAATTTGGGCATGGGTAAACTTATGATTCGTGCTAATTATTCCATGAACTCCACATGGAAGAAAGGCATGAACGAGGTTTATGAGTTTTCCTAAAACTCATTGGAGACTCATACTTATTTCTTAAGCGTGATGAGAGTATCATTTCTAATTCAAGGTCTCCTAAACAGTCAGGAATTCAAATCATAATACACCCTAACAAGTGTAAAGTCCTAGGATTTTAAGTAGCCATGGGCATTTAAGGAGAGGACTCCTTACAATGGGATCACCCTCCTTACAGAATGTGACAACCCATAATGAGAAAGAAACTAAAAAAAGAGACCATTCCAGTAGTAGTGGTCGAGGTAGAGGTCGCGGTTGTGGCCAATGGCGCGGCCGGAGTCATGGACGTGGATATGGTAGAGGTCGTGGAGGTCATTTCATAAACTCACATTCTCACTAGAAGTGGATACGTAGAGATGATAAAGAGAAAAGTGATACCAATATATGTTACCGTTGTGGAGGAAAAGGTCATTGGTCTCGGGTTTGTAGATCTCCAAAGAATCTTATTGAACTTTACCAAGAATCATTGAAGAAAGGAAAGAAAGTTAAGGCAAACCTTGTTCTTGAAGATGGTGAAGGTGATTTTGATTTTGGCAATGCCAATCAATTTGATGTTGCTGATTTCCTTACTTCCCCGGAAGGAATAATTTTAATTTTGGCAGTATAACTCATTTAGAAAGCTGATTTCTTCAATGTCCCAGAAGGGAATAATTAAAATTATATTGTTTTGTGTCATTTTTAAGTATTAGACTTATGTTTGATTATTCTAGTGATTTACTTAAGTTTCTCCTTTCGTTGTAATAAGGACTTTTGCTTTATTAATTTATGAACTATTTGAGTGTTTTTATTGATTTATTTAATTTATCATCTTTATTTTTATGCTTAATATTTTGACATGTATTTTATTTCATGAAGAACATGGATATTACTCAAGTTCAATTAGCTATGAATGGTGAAGAATTATGTCTTGCTGACAGTGCAACTACTCATACAATACTTAAAAATAAAAAATATTTCTCTCATTTGATGATGAAAAGGATTAATGTGAGTACCATATCGGTTAGTACAAATATCATTGAGGGCTCCGGAAGAGCCACTATAAAATTGCCTTGGGGAAGTGAAATTAAAATAATTGATGTTTTATACTCCCCATTGTCTCAAAGAAATTTATTAAGTTTTAAGGATATTCGCAACAATGGTTATCATATTGAGACAATCAATGAAGAAAATAACAAATTCCTTCAAATCACAAATATAACTCAAGGCTCAAAACATGTTTTGGAGAAATTACCTACATTCTCTAGTGGTTTGTACTACACAAAAATCAATGCTATTGAAGCTCATGCTATAGTAAACCAGAAGTTTACTGATAATTTTGTTGTTTGGCATGACCGGTTAGGCCATCCCGGTTCAATAATGATGCGAAAAATAATTACGAATTCATGTGGACATTCTTTGAAAAGCCAGCAGATTCTTCATAATAATTTTTCATGTGCTGCTTGCTCAAAAGGCAAGTTGATTATTCGCCAGTCACCAGCTAAAATTAATTTTGAATCTATTAGTTTTCTGGAACGTATACAAGGAGATATTTATAGGCCCATACATCCCCCATGTGGACCATTTAGATATTTTATAGTTTTAATTGATGCATCAACTAGATGGTCACATGTGTCTTTGTTATCAACTCGTAACCTGGCGTTTGCGAGATTACATGCCCAATTGATTTGATTGGCAATTAACTACACTTTATTCCTATATCTCTTTTCTCTCATATAGACATATAGTCATATATGATATATGTTCGCTATACTTGCTGCTATTTTGTACAAAGTGTATATGACTTTTCCACAATCACTTTCCTTACTTTTCAATAACTTATTATCTTCAACATTTTTTTATAGTCAATTATATAAAGGATCTTGCTAACGAACGCCCCCTTGGTGTTGGATAAACATTTAAAATATTACCTAAAATGGTATAAATATAGAAAAGCATGACAAAATCACGTGTCGATCGGTGTAATTAATGTTAATTTTTAATTTAATTTTTCTACTTTTAACTAGCTTATCTAATACCCGGGGCGTTTGTTAGCTTTTGCCTTATATAAATTATCTAAATATGCCGTTCAAGAAAAAATGGAGGGAGTTACAGGCATATATATGTAGATAATTTGTACTTCAAATGTTTGCATCATTTTGACTTTAAACATACACTAGTTAGTTGCATGCCATGATTGCGATCCATGTGCAAGATCTAGCATTGTTTCTCGTTATTCATACTAATCGTGCTATTGCTAATTATGAAGTTTCTTAAGCAATTGCATTGTACAAAATGATACTACAAAGAATTTTTTCTTCATTGCTTTGGCACAAAAGAAACAAAAACTCTTACCTAATAAGGGTGCCATAATGTGCTATATATGAGAAGTCGGCCATTAGGGAAATGAATCCTATAAGAATTTGTGATATACTTCGTATAACAAATTCAATAAATGTCGACAAGGCAACAACAAAACAGAAACCTCCTTACTTTTAGATGCGTTGCACTTCATACCAACTCCTCTAAAGAAGTAAAATGGTTTTGATGATTAATAAATAAGTTCAATTCATTCATCAAGAAGAAAAATTTAATCTTTTCTTCTTCTTCAAAAAAAAATATAATCTGGTTATAACAAGAAACACTGCTATTTGACATTTTAATCATATTCTTCAAAATCCTTCTTAATTGTTTTTAAAAAATCCTAATTGTAGTGTTGTTTGTAAAAATTATGGTGTTATTGATATTGGAGATTTGGAGCTCCTCAAGCAAGTATGAAATTTAAGTTATTTTCTCTATTTCTTTTCATTAGTAGTGAGCTAGTGATTAATATGTTTGACAATATAAGATAGGAAAAATTGTCGGAAATAATTCAAGCTTTGGCTCATTCGCCTAAAATAATCCCATCTTTCGATTATTTTTAAATAATCCAAATTTTACACCCAATCTGTTCTCAATGGTCCCAACCAGTCAACTAACTTGTTATAACAAGCTATTTATGACGTGTGGGCTTGTGATTGGTTAGTAAATTAAGTAAAAAGTTTAATTTTTTTAAGAAAAAAATTAAATAAAAATTAATTGATTATATTGTAAAAAGCCCTCACCAACCCTAGCCACCTTCCCTGCCAGCCATATGCTGGACCCCCCTACCCCGCAGCATCGACCGCCCAGACTCCCTCCCCCAGTGTCGACGCCTCCTCACCCCATCCCCCGAACCACTAACCTCCCTCCCACCGCCATGAAAACACAATGGAACCATCCCATAACCTCGAAAACCGCTTCTACCCGCTGCATTTTCGATATTGGCAGATCTCCCCTTCCCCCGTTCCGATTCTAGCCTCCCTCCCCTTTCCCCAGCTCGAGTTTGGCCTCTCTCGCATTCCCCCGCCATGCTTTCGGCAATCCCTCACTTTCCCCTCCTTAATTTTGGTCGCCCAAACCACCCACAATAGCGATGGCGACGACGCTAGCTCCAATCAAATGGTTGCTGCAAGTCGGCAAGTTTCTGCAGTGGTTGGGGCTGGTGGAGTTAGTGGTTGGATGGCTGACTTTTATTTTTTTTTTTTCTTATTATGGCAAATTTTTTAATTTAAAATTTTAGACAAATCATATGTTGACACATGTGCTTTAAACCCAAAAAAAATTACTTTTTTAACCGGTAACTTAGAACCATTGGGAACGGATTAGATATTAAGGTCAGATTATTAAAAAATAATCGAAAAGTGGGATTATTTTGGGCGGATAAAACAGACGTCGAATTATTTCCGATAATTTTTCCTATAAAATAATACTTTGTTGCATTTATTACCTCATGATAAACATGTGTTAGCACTAACAATTACCAACGTACTAATAACTTTTCTTGGTGTAGGTTTTTTTTTTTTTTAAAACCCGTGTAGCCTATAATTCAAACTATTGAACTTGCCAGAAAAATAAAAATAAAATAAAATAAAATAAAAAATATTTGTTTTTTTTTGACGGGAAACGCACTTAGCAATTTATTACTCATCAAAGGAGGCTAATTCAGTCATTACAAAATCAAAGATGCCCACCGAAACCTCCTCCATCCATACTCTAAGTACATTAAAAGACAAGCTAAGTTTGGCTAACTCATGAGCAACACTATTACCGCTACGCTTCACAAAAAAGAAGGATCATGAAAGACAACTATGAACAAGCTGAAGTTGTTTCTGTCTGGATCCGATAGCTCGAGAACCCGAAGTCGAGATCCTGATACTCCTATCGACAAGCTGAGAACCTACACAATGAGCAGAAGTTAGCTAACCCCGGGGTGATCCGGGGATAACCACTCCGATGACAAAGTTAGAATGTGTTTAAGAGAAGGTAAGTAAGAGAGAGAGAAAGTAGAGAGAGAGAGAGAGAGTAATTAATGCTTACCATTAATGAGGTTTAACCTACTATTTATAATGAACAACAAGACAGGTGGCTACAAAACATGCAAAGCCTTTCTCGCCAAGTGTCAAACCATTGTTGCCACGTGTCGAATACCGACAGGCCGATATGTCTACTTTGTGGAACATATCAGCCTATTTACCAGCTGAAGGTCCATATTATGAAAGATGTCAGCCCGTTTCACATATCTTCCCATACAACTAGCCCCCCAAGTGAGGACGTTCGTTCACTAGGCGACGTTCTCAATTTTAGAATTGTATATTATGATATGTTCAGGCTTCCATTTCTTGCACTTTGTCGAGCATTTTATAGAGATTATGTATTGTAATATTTGGGATGTTTTCTTAAAACTTTTAATTGACTATTTTATTGTGATTTTCTGGTATGTATATGGTGAACGTTATATGTATAGAAAGAGTAAAGTTTAGAAAAAATTGTCACTTTTTTCCCCCCAAGTGACCTTGTATGCTTACAGCAGACAAGGTCTACTTTAATAAAAATTAGGAGCGGAAAAAACTCCGTTTTCCCCCCCAAGTGACCTTGTATGCTTACAGCAGACAAGGTCTACTTTAATAAAAATTGGGAGCGGAAAAAACTCTGTTTTCCCCCCCAAGTGATCTTGTATGCTTACAGCAGACAAGGTCTACTTTAATAAAAATTGGGAGCGGAAAAAACTCCGTTTCCCCCCCAAGTGACCTTGTATGCTTATAGCAGACAAGGTCTACTTTAATAAAAATTGGGAGCGGAAAAAACACCGTTCCCCCCCCCCCCAAGTGACCTTGTATGCTTACAGCAGAGAAGGTCTACTTTAATAAAAATTGGGAGCGGAAAAAACTCCGTTTTCCCCCCCAAGTGACCTTTTCTGCTTACAGCAGACATGGTCTACTTTAATAAAAATTGGGAGCGGAAAAAAACTCTGTTTTCCCCCCCAAGCGACCTTGTATGCTTACAGCAGACAAGGTCTAGCCGATAAGGTGTATTCCAGAAAAAATTGGGGAGAGATTTTTTATGCTGATTGCTGACAGGATCAACTTTATAGAATATTGTCGGAATCTATTAAGTGGAAGTTGAGGGGTTATATTTTATTGGGCGGGAAAAATGGGAAGTCTGAGACACGTTTTATTTATCCCACCGTTGCTTTTTAAACTGCTACTTTCATCTCGTCCGTTGAATCTCTGAACCGCCTTTCACTTCAACAGTTTCTTCAATTTCCCCTTTTTAAATCGAAAAAAAATATCTTCAATTTCACCTTTTCTTCTCCCCCAATATTCTCAGTGAGCGATTATCCTTCAGGCTTTTTCAGTCGTTTGTTAACGAATTTTCAGTGCCTTTTAGTATTCTGCTTCTTTGTGCTAGTAATACAGAACATCCTTTTCGTCGTTTGTCGCTTTTTCGTCTCTCCCGTATTCACTATTCATCAAAGGTATTCTCAAACTCTAATTTTAATTTTGCATGTTATTTTTGTTTGCTCGATTTTTGGGTTATTATTAATCTTAGGTTATAAAAAATGTCTGAAAATAGCAAAGAGGAAGATTTGCCTAACCTTAGCACTGCTAGGCGTCGTTTAATTAGACATTCTTTAGGCAAAGAAATCGGTAGGGATCAGGGTAATTCATCATCTTTATCCGATAACATTGACTACCCCTTTGAACCCCTAACCTCTGGGGAGCAAAGGCATGCTTATATTCTTCATAAGGTTATTGCCTTTCGTGAACAATACATGAAGCCAAGTAACCCTAACATCCCTGCCGATACTGAAATTCTCGATGTTGAGCCTGTTAGTGTTTGTTATCATTTACGCAGCTTTGCTGAGGAACAACATTTTGATCAGTACGGCTCTAACGTTGACAATATAGGTATAAGCACTATGCCGAGAGTAAAGCGTACCAGTTACCAGCCTGATGTTGCTGCCGATGAGGAGGCTGAATCTAGTAGAAAACCCGGTCAGACTCGGGTTGTGATCTCTTCTGAATCAGGCGATAAGGAAGTTCCTTCAAGCCCACAAATGGATCAGTCATCACCTGTGCACGAATCTGTCGTTAACTCTGTTCTTGGTGATGATGAGACTGAGGAAGATAGCGACAACACTGAGAACAGGGATAATGTTGTTGACATGACCGCTGAGGTTATCAACGAGGAGAGTTTGGACGAAGGATATAATTCTGAGACAGACGGCGCAGAATTCCGACAACCCCTCGTCCTGGCTGATGACGGCAAAGTTGCAAATAGGAAGATATTTTTTTTTCGACCAGTTGTATGGGAAGATATGTGAAACGGGCTGACATCTTTCATAATATGGCTGGTAAATAGGCTGATATGTTCCACAAAGTAGACATATCGGCCTGTCGGTATTCGACATGTGGCAACAATGGTTTGACACTTGGCGAGAAAGGCTTTGCATGCTTTGTAGCCACCTGTCTTGTTGTTCATTATAAATAGTAGGTTAAACCTCATTAATGGTAAGCATTAATTACTCTCTCTCTCTCTCTACTTTCTCTCTCTTACTTAACTTCTCTTAAACACATTCTAACTTTGTCATCGGAGTGGTTATCCCCGGATCACCCCGGGGTTAGCTAACTTCTGCTCATTGTGTAGGTTCTTAGCTTGCCGATAGGAGTATCAGGATCTCGGGTTCGGGTTCTCGAGCTATCGGATCCAGACTGAAACAGAAGTATATAATTAACTGCCAGACCAAACGTTGTAGGAGGGCTACTGTTCTTCTTTAGGTGGGTAAAAATCTTGAGGCAATCGGTTTCGAGACAAACATTTATGAAACCCGATTCCAAGGATATAGGCATGGCGTGTCTCAAGGAAAGAGCCTCTGCCACATCGGGGTCGAATTTACCTCGCAAGCACAGCATGTAGAGGCCACAACATCCCCTATAGCATCACACATAACTCCAGCCAAGCCTACACTGTTGTTGCTGAAATTGCAGCATCTGAGTTAATTTTGATCACACCAGGCAGGGTGGCTTCCACTTCATCACAAAGGGCTGCCATTGTTGTGAATCACACATGAGACCTCTTCAGCTTCTTCATAATCACCCACCAAGCTTAAAGCCTTAAGAATAACATCATTCACATCCTTCTTTTTTCCCTCAAAGCACCACGCATTCCTACGAAGCCAAATCCCCCACAATATATCAAGAAAAACGTTCCACCAATGAGAATCTTTATAATGTAGCCGAAGGGAGCTACACCATTCACCAAAGGACACACCATGGTATTTATCAACCTCCAATCGCAGCGGCGAAAGGTACCAAATCAGCCTCGTATTCTCACAATTCACCAATGTATGCATTATACTTTCGATCTCTATACCGCACATTGGGAAAATGAGATCATAAATTATACCTTGAAGAAGTAAGCATTTTCTAACAGGAATAGCTCCTTTAATCGCACGCCAACCAAAATGTTTAATTTTAGGAGACACATCAGAATTCCAAATGACATTCCAATCAAAGTTACTGCCCGGAGAAGAAGTGGATGGTTTGTTGAATTTTTGCTCCATAGTCAGCAGGTTATACGCACTTCTCACAGAGTAATTTATATCTTTTATAAAGTGCCAAACCCACATAACATTCCAATAATAAATAGGGACAGGAAGATTGCATATTTTCTCAACTTCGACAGGGAAGAAGAGCTCATTAATCAGCTGCAAATTCCAGACATTGTTAGCCCACAGGTCTCGCACATACACTGGTTGATTATCTCTCAGCCCAGGGCTCGAAAAGATTTTGAAGGCAGGGGGGTTTGGCACCCAAGGGTCCTGCCAAATCTGAATTGACGAGCCATTGCCAACATCCTTTCTAACTCCTCTCTTAAGAAAATCTCTGGCCCCTAGTATCGATCTGCAAGTGTAGCTCGAATTTGAATTCACAGTAGCATCCAGAAAATTCAAATGAGGGAAATATTTTCCCTTTAGCACTCTAGCCACGAGAGAATCAGGATTTGCAAGAATTCGCCACCCTTGTTTTGCAAGCAATGCATCATTAAAATTTTTCATATTTCGAAAGCCAAGGCCTCCCTCTTTCTTCGGAGTGTATAATTTCTCCCAAGCCACCTAATACATCTTCCTTTCCTCTCCTTTTTGACCCCAAAAAAACTGCCTATAAAGCCTCTCGATGACATTAAGAATGCTAATTGGAATAGCAAAACATTGCATTGCATAAGTAGGGATAGCTTGCTATCGCCTTAATTAGTACTTCTCTACCCGCTTGAGACAAAAAATGTTCTTTCCACCCCTTAAGTTTCTTCCAGACCCGATCCTGAATATTTTGGAAAACTTGTTTCTTAGACCCACCAATGTAAGTTGGTAGCCCAAGATACTTGTCATGTCCTTCGACTGCCTTAAAAGATAACTTCATGTGAAGCGTATTTTTCCGTTCTTGATCAATGTTTCGGCTAAAAGATACTTCGGACTTATCCATATCCAGTTTCTGACCCTACGCTAACTCATAAGTAGAAATAATGTTAAGCGCATTGTCCACTTCTTCTTCCGTCGCTCTCACAAAGAGTAAGCTATCATCCGCAAAAAATAAATGTGAGATATGGCTCACATGTCTACCAATTTTCACCCCATGGATGAGCTTCTTACTTTCGGCATCACGGATCAAAGTCGATAAACCTTCCGCACACATGAGAAATACGAAGAGTGAGATAGGATCACCTTGCCTAAGGCCTCTACTAGGCTTAAAACATCTCGACGGTTGGCCATTCACCAAGACATCAAACTCCGCAGAGCTAACACAATTCATGATCAAGTTCACAAAATTATCCAGCAAACCCAACTTTTTCATTATTTTTTCCAAAAACGGCCATTCCACCATGTCATAGCGTTGCTCATATCAAGTTTGAGCCCCCAAAACCTTTCTTCCCAGTTTTTTTCTTCCTGAGATAATGGAAACATTCATATGCAACCAGAACATTATCGGTGATCAATCTCCCAGGCACAAAACCACTCTGCGACTCATGAATAATTAAAGGAAGTACTAACTTTAATCTGTTAGCAAGAACCTTGGTGACAATTTTATACAACACATTACATAAACTAATAGGTCTATAATTAACATGATACTCGCACACTTTTTTTTTCGGAATCAAAACAATGTGAGTCTGATTAATAGAACCTACATCACCATTATTATTCAGAATATTGAGCACTGTATCAATAACATCCACACCCACAACATCCCAAAATTTTTGGAAATACATAGCAGACATACCATCAGGCCCTGGAGCCTTAGTTGGATGCATTTGGAACAGAGCAGCACGCACACCTTTGTCCTTTATTCTTTGCCCTATTTGAATTTTAATTTTGCGGTCTCCAAAACTCGAGTTCAAATGAATATATCTCCATTTATATACGCATAAATATTATAAAAACTTGATATTAATAAGATACTTCCTCCGCTCCAATATTATTGCAAAAAGACTAAAATTACACATTCCAAAGGACATTTTATATGTTAAAAATCTATAATTGTATAAGAATAAAAATTATAAAAAGCTAGTTGATATTGTGAAACTATTTTGAAAAATGAATCTAACAAGATCCCACATGACTATATTTTGCTTATGTAAAAATCATACTCCGTATTAAATAGTTAAATAAGAGTGATAAATAGTGTTAAAAGTCAATTGTTGGAATATTATTGGAGCGGAGGAAGTATACTATGAGATAATTCTAACAAGATCTTACATGAATATATTATCAGTTATAGATTAATAAGAATTCATGGTCAAAGTTATAAAAGTTTGACCAATATATTTACTATGGGACAAAAAATATGGGACAGAGGGAGTACTTCACTAAACAAAGAGGTATCTAACTGACCAAGGAACTCTAAATTGGTAAAGTTTCCAGCTGCTGATTTCCGCACACCCCGCTTTCCCACTAATTCCCCATTTCTATTTTCATGTTTTTACCCTCATGTGCCAATATTGGTATTTTGTTTTTATTATTATTTTTTAATAATTTGACTTTTGTGTTTAACAAATTAACTACTCAGCTCTATAAAATAAGATAAAATTAGTTTATGAAGTCAAAAAAAAAAAAACACTAGCTTTTGCTTTTTACCCAAACTCCCCACACCCAAAGTTTCTACCTATTCATAGATTTTCACTAGTAACCTTTTAACTTTAAAAGCTTCTACCTTTCCAAATTACCTCTGTTATAATTAGGGGTGAACAAAAAATTATGGTATTGAACCTTGTTCGGAATCGCAAGTTTTGAAATCAAAACTTATAAAAGAGGTTATGATTCCGGATAATAAAATGAAAAAACCTGTTACAACAGTTTTCGGATAATAGGGTACCTTGTGCTCACCTTGATTATAATTGCACCTAATTTTAATTAGGAAGATGAATGGAGAATTTGATTTTAGAGGGATTCATGAGAATGAATTTTGGGAACTAACTTTTTGGGCTAAATGATTTACATAACGTACTAATTTTAACTAAGGTAATGTTGTTTTATTTTCCATAGTTTGATTTTACGTTTATTTATCTAAACTAATTATTTTTATATGCTTAATATTGTTGTAATTAAGGGTGTAAATGAACCATGCCGATCAATAAACTACTCGGGTTCAAGCTCGGTTGAACCTCGTTCATGTTCGTTTATTTGATAAATAAGCCGATTTTGAACAAATTTTGAAGCTCGTTTAATAAATGAGCTTGAACACGAACATAGATACGATCATTCATATAATTTCATTAACAACTCGTTTATTTATGTTTGCGGGCTTCTCGTTTATTTATGTTGATAAACTATTTATTTATTCACAATTGTTGATTTAATTCTGAAGTTTTTAATATTTAAGATTTAATTCTAAGGTTTATAAATAAGATTTAATTATTATACTAATTTAAAAATTTTCAATTTCAAAAGTACAAAGCTCATTTATTAGAGAAGCTCGTTTATTACTAAGCTCGTTCATGAAACGCTCGTTTATCAATTCGTTTAATAAACGAGTCATTCACGAACCGTTCGCAAACATATAGTAATCTAAATGAGTCGAGCTTGAACAAATTTTTGAGCTTGTTTGAAAGCTCGGGATCGTGCTCGGACTCGTCGAAATTAAATGAACTTGAACATGAATAAGGTAGTACTCGGCTCGACTCATTTACACCCCTAGCTGTAATGGATGCAAGTATTCTCATTGGAGTAGTTAATTCTAAGTCAATGGCACACTTTTAAGATAATAGTGTTTGGTACAAGTATTTTTGCAAAATTATTTGTCGATTTAACTTTTGCCCAACATTTACATTTTGCTTAGTCTGTTTTAATTTAAGATGTTTAATATTCTATTTACTCCATAACTGTTAAAATTATTATTATGAATTAAGGTAAAATTGAAAAAAAAAATATAATTAAATAAGGTTACATGAAAGAAAAAAAAAAGGCTACTGCAAAGGATTTTTATTTTATTTTTTGTATATTTTTTTTTTTTTCTGTTTTTACCAGAAAGCTAATACTCATACAAAAGAAAATAAATTAACTACTCAGTTTTCTCACGTGCAAAACTAGTGGGGATATGGGAGCCAGACATGGGGTGTGCGAGTATTAAACAATGGTGAGGGGAAATTAGTAGTCAATGTTTCCACATGTATTAGGCACAACCGTACCACATCTGTAACTGGTAGCAATCCTCACTGATTTTCTCTTTACCTATCTCTTTCAATCACCAACCACCCATCAATTATGACTGAAATTTAAACGTTTTTTGTACTTACTTGCATTATTGTATTTTCATAAAACTAATCTCTCTCTTTCATGTTTTCAATGATAAAAAATGTGCAACGAACCTTAATAGTTGGAATTCATGCTAATAGTAATTCTATCTGGCTACTTTATGCTAATACTAATTCTAAGTAAAATTCTTTTTCATATGATCAAAGAATTAGAATAATGATTTGACCAGAAAATGCCAAAGAAAAAGGAGAGATAGCCCACAAAGGTGATTCCAATTTAATTTCTAGGGCTTTAAACTTTCTAAGGTGAAGATCTAAGTGTTGTTAAATAAAGAAGATATTTTTTGAATAACAATCTATTTCAAATTTTCAATTCAATCATACATCACTGATTTATTTTTAATTTAAAAGTGATTTTCTAAAAAACTCCCAATGAGTGTTTTGAGTTTAAAATGTAGGGGGTTGGGCAATCCCTCTGCAGTTAGTGGTCTTCGGGATTTAATCCGAAGAGAGGCCCCGTCTTTGATTTTTTTATCGGAGACGAAATTGAGTTCTAAGGAGTTTCAGAGTGTTCAAGATCGGCTTGGTGATTTTGAAGGTTTATCAGTGGATTCTAGAGGTCGCTCGGGGGGGCTTGCATTGCTATGGAGAAAGGGCCTGAATATAGTGCTTCGTACCATGTCCATTCATCATATTGATGTGGAGGTTCGGGGAGGTTTGGGTGAGACTGTTTGGAGAATTACTGGTTTTTATGGTTGGCCGGAGGTAGCTAATAGACATTTGTCTTGGAAACTATTGGCTGATCTTGCTTCACAGTCTAATTTACCATGGGTTTGTATCGGTGACTTTAATGTGAAATCCTGTTTGGTTCGGAAAAGAGTGGTGGGGATGATCGTGCGGAATGGCAAATGACAAAGTTTAGAGACGCAGTGGACCAGTGTGCTCTTAGAGATATTCCCTACTCGGGTTATATATTTACTTATGACAATGGTAGGGAGGGAGTGGAAAATATCCAATGTCGACTTGACCGTGCGCTGGCTACAAATGAGTGGGTGGCTATGTTCCCACTGGCTCACTTAGTGCACATTGATAGAGAGTGGTCTGATCACGCTCCTATAAAGCTTGTTGTTGCTGTAAAACCGAACAATAATTTAAAAGACAAACCCTTTCGTTTCGAGCAGATATGGCAGCTTGAGGAAAGTTGTGAAGGTGTTGTGGAGAATGCTTGGAGGGGTGGCGTGTCTTTGGAGACGCAACTTTCTTCATGTGCGTCTGACTTGAAGGAATGGAGCAAGAGTAAATTTGGAGACATATTTCGTGAACTGGAGAAAAAGAGAAAAAAATTGAAGAAGTTGAAAGGAGGTGGGCTTTCGGTGGCCCAATTGGAAAGAAGGCGAGCCCTGATCCGTGACATAGCTGGGTTAGTGCAATGTGAGGAGGTCTTGTGGAAACAACGCTCTAGAGTATTGTGGCTCGAAGAAGGAGACAAAAATACTAAGTTTTTCCATCAAAGGGCGTCAAGCAGGAAGAGGAAAAATTCGATCATGAGCATAGTGGACGAAAATGGGGAGGTTCAGAAGGGTGATGATAAAATTGGAGAGGTCGTTGTTTCGTATTTTCGACAATTGTTCACGTCCTCAATTCCTCCTTTAATTGATCAGGCTTTGTGTAATTTTCAGTCAAGAGTGACAGAAGATATGAATTTGATCTTGAAGGCCGAGTATTCTGCGGATGAAGTCAAGTTGGCGTTGAGCCAAATGCACCCCATTAAAGCCCCGGGTCCGGATGGTATGTGCCCTTTGTTCTTTCAATCATATTGGCATATTGTTGGTCCATCGGTGACTAATAGTGTGCTGGCCATTTTGAGAGGTGCGCCTATTCCCCATAACTTGAATCGTACTTTTATTGCTTTGATCCCGAAAAAAGAGAAGGTGGATAGTATGGTTGATTTTCAGCCTATTTCTTTATGTAATGTTGTGTATAAACTTGTCTCTAAGGTGCTTGCTAATAGGCTCAAAATGTTCTTAGATAAGATTATCTCTGTCAACCAAAGTACTTTTATCCCAGGGAGGCTGATCTCTGATAATATTCTTGTGGCTTTCGAGATGTTTCATTATATGAAGAATTTGCCAAATAAGGGGGGCTTTATGGCAATGAAGTTGGATATGTCTAAAGCTTACGATCGAATTGAGTGGGACTTTTTAGAAGCAGTATTGGGTAAATTTGGTTTCGATGACTCTTGGAGTCGATGTGTTATGGACTGTGTGAGGTCTGTGTCTTTCTCTGTGCTTATTAATGGGCGGCCGACTGATGAATTTTCTCCTTGTAGAGGAATTAGACAGGGGGATCCTATTTCTCCCTATTTATTCATTTTGTGTGCGGAGGTTTTTTCTCAGCTTCTTCGTGATGCAGAGGTTCGTGGTAGCCTTCATGGAATCCGTATTGCTCCTACTGCCCCAATTGTTAGCCATCTGTTGTTTGCGGATGCTTGTATTATTTTTTCGAAGGCTTTGGAGAGTAATGTCGAGGTGATCCGGGATATTCTCAACCTTTATGAGATGTCATCGGGGCAAAAAATCAATTTTGAGAAAACGACGATATCCTTTAGTAAAGGTGTCCCGGGTTTAAAGAAGGATGACGTGGATAATATGTTGGGGGTATGGGTGGTCGACATTCACGATCGATATCTGGGCCTTCCAATGGTGGTGGGGAGATCCAAGAAGGTTATTACGAGAGGTGTGAAGGAGAAATAATGGAAAAAGCTTCAAGGGTGGAAGGGGATGGTACTTTCTAAGGCGGGTAGGGAGGTTATGATAAAGGCGGTGGCCCAATCTCTCTCTACCTACGCGAAGACTGTTTTTAAGTTTCCATCGTCTTTTTGTGATGAGCTAAGGTCCCTTGTTGCGCACTTCTGGTGGGGTCAGAAAAAGGGGGAGAAGAAGATTCATTGGGTGGCTTGGAAGAAACTTTGTCGACCTAAGAGTGAAGGTGGGTTAGGCTTTCTGAGACTTTAAATTGTTCAATTGGGCCCTTTTGGGTAAGCAAGCTTGGAGATTGATGAGGATTCCGGGTTCGTTGGTGGAGCAAATTCTGAAAAGTAGATATTACCCGAACTGTTCTTTCATGGAAGCTAACTTGGGTGTAAACCCAATTTACACATGGTGTGGGGTGGCTGAAGCCAGGTGGGTTGTTAGACGTGGTATGTGCTGGAGAGTGGGAGATGGAAATTCAATTCGGGTATGGAGTGACCCTTGGGTGCCTCATAGTCCCGTAAGATTATTTCTCCCAGGAATGATTCATCTGTGGATATGCGTGTTGCTGAGCTTTTGGTGCCAGGTTTGGGTTGCTGGGATATTGATAAGATTAAACAATATTTTCTTCCGTTTGAATGTGACAGAATATTGAGCATCCCGTTGAGCTACAGGCTGCCTTCTGATGGGGTTTTTTGGGATCTTGAAAAGAATGGAGAATATTCAGTCAGGTCAGCGTATCATGCTTTGTTCGATGATGGATGGAAGGAGGAGGAGGCTGCGTCTTCGTGTCCTCGGAAGTGTTGGAAGAAGATATGGCAACTAAAAGTTTTACCTCGTGTTAAAATATTTGCGTGGAGTGCGTGCAATGATGCCCTTCCAACTAGGAAGGGGCTTAGTCATCGAATTAAAGACTGTGACTCAATGTGCAGCATCTGTAATCTTGAGCCCGAGTCTGCCCTACACTCTTTGAGAAATTGTAGACACGCAAGGGATATTTGGGATTGCAGCAAGTATGCTTTTGTTGCAAACTCCTTCACTAGCAGCATCCTTGATTGGTGGGAGAGTTGCTTCTCGGAACTAAATGACAGTGAGGTGGCGGATGTTATTACCACATGTTGGGCTATTTGGAGTGCCCACAACTCCCTTGTGATGGAGAGTGAGGTTAAGTGCCCTGATTAGGTAGTCAAGTATGCTGAGAATGTGTGTGCAGCGGTTGGGGAAGTCTATGAAAAGTCCAAAAAGGCTGCTGGGAGCGCAAGTGGGAGCTTCTCTTCATCTTGGAGCTGTCCAAACGTGAGCCTATTTAAGATTAATGTGGATGCTGGGAGTGTAGGTGAGCTGGGTACGTGTCTTGGAGCTGTTGTCAGGCATGATAGGGGAACTGTGTGTGCGTGTGCTGTAGAGCAATCTGCTGATAAATGGGAGCCAGAGCTGGCAGAAGCAAAAGCTGTGATGCTTGGTCTCAAGCTTGCAACGGATATGGGGATTCGTAAGCCGATAGTTGAGAGTGATTGTTTGAAGATTATCAAGGCTTTGAGTGGTCAGACGAAAGGCTCTAGTTGCCTCCACTTAATCTTAGATGATATTTTGCATTTTAGTCTTTATCCATACACCTCTATTTGACCGTGTTTTGTGCTTTGTACGTAATGAAAAATATAATAATATGAGATCTTGTTAGCTTTGTCACGCTATATACTTTCAAAATATCAACTTTTCATAATTTTAGCTTATCGATAATTAAAGATATTAATGATTAAATAAGTGCATTGACAAACGTAACTAAATAAATATGTCAACTAAAAAGAAACGGAGGAAATATAATAGGTCGAGTGCTGATATTGCCAAGGCAAACAAGTCACTTCCAAGGCTTAATTATCTACTATTGCCTGTAATCTAAAAGAATCTATAAATATAAAACTTATTTAATTAATGAAATATTTTGTAATCTTTTAATAGTCTTTCATTGCTAATAATCTTTTATTACCTATAATTTTTAGAAGCTAACAAGGGTTTGTTTGGCATTGTTTTTTGTTTTTAGTTTTCTGTTTTTTTTAAAAACAAAAAACCAAAAACAGGAAACAAGAAAAAGGTGTTTCTACTTTTCTGTTGTCAGTTTTCAATATTATCATTATTTTAATGGGTTTGTCTAATTTTTGTTTTATTATATATCGTATGAGTTTGAAAACCAAAAAACCAAAAAACTAAAAACCATGCCAAACGAACCCTAAATATTCCCATTACAAAATTTTCAAACTCCATCAACTGATTATTTTCGTCAAAATCCTCCATTAAGTCAATACTCTCACAATTTATTCACTTTATTAGTCCTAGTACCGAATTCATATAGTTTTTATCTAGCCCACGGTGATAGTGCACCAACTTCAGTTGATCATCCTGTCAAAAAAAGTAAAATAAAATAAAATAAAATAAAAAAACCAATTGATCATAATAATGCACCTCATGTGTTGGTTAGATTGATTGTTTTTAGTTTCTTACGGATATCATGTAAGTGGCTATTATACTCGTTTTTGTTATGTAGCACTCCATATAAGTTTTAACCTTTTTAAGGATATACAAATTAAGCTTTAAAAAACAAAAGTTTACCCTAACATTGAGAAACTACTACTCCGTATTAGTTATAAAAATAAAATAAAAAAAATTTTATAAAAAAAACAAAAAACAAAACTATTCCATATTTGGCTATGGATATTGATCATATGATGTTGAACTCCATGGGCGTATGAATATATGATATATTTCGTCGAAGAATGATGACTAGCTGGTTAAAGTCTAGTTTGCCTATTTAAAATTTTCATCATACACCCAGATGTACCATGCTCATGGTACACCCGGGTAAAATACAAGAGTTTTATAAACGCGTAAAGAACATTGTGTGCAATTACGAAGTACACAAGTAAAAAAAATAAAAAAATCAAAACGATTATTTTCTTGATTTATGGGATTGATTTCTTATTTATATTCTTTGATTTATGGAATTGATTTAGTATTTACATTTTATATTACTTTTGGTAAACATAATTTCTTTTTTATTTGTTAAGAGAGAGAAATTGAGATTTTATAGAGAGAAACCATGATAAATTTTAGATTTCGAAATGATTTAATGTTATTATGGAGTTGATTTTATCATCCCGATGAATCTTTTAATTAGATGATGTAATTGGCGAATTCGTTGTTGAAAGAAGGTATTTTTTTAAATATTTTTTATCAATGTTTTGGTATTATTTTCTAAGGTTGAAGATGATGTTCTTCATTTCATGATTAATGTTCTTTTATCATTTTTAAAATGGAATGAAATATGTTATTTTGAGTCTGATGAACATGTTCTTTGAGTTTAAACTATATGTTCTTTATATTAACGACAATGTTCTTAAAGGTATACTTTGTATAAATTAAGCATGTTCTTTGGGTATCAACAATAGAAATTATGTTCTTTTTACTTGAATAATATGTTTTTAAATTTTGAATTTTTGAAATTTAAAAATAAAAATTTGAATTATATTTGGTTGAAATTAATGTTGGATAGATAAATTCTTGATATATGAAGATTTTGAATGATTTGGCATTAGATTTTTGGTAAGACTCAATTAGTATTTATCTTTTTTTTTTTAGAAACCCTTTCTAAGAAATTACTAAGTTCTTTATATTTCAGTCTTGTGTTCTTTTATAAATTTACGATGTTCTTTACAATTATATACTATGTTCATTTCACTTTAATCCGGGTGCACCATGTGCATGGTACACCCGGGTGTACGAACCACCAATTGACAATTTTTTCTTAAAAAATTCTTAAAGGTTCACCATTCTTCTATATATAGTTCTTTTTTTTTTAAAAAAAAAAAAAGAAGTCCTAAAGGACATTAAATTTCAATAAATAAAGTTGTACGAGATCTACAATTGACAATTAACAATAATGAAAACGAATTTAACAAAATCAAACAAGAATTAATCGGGAAGGGCTAAGAATCCAAATACATAAATATAACAATTTGGCACATTCTCGATTCGTTGTCTCATACAACTTTTTGAGTGGATCCGTCGTCGTTTTGCAATTTTGTGAGAAAGTTAATTCTTGTGCTGATTTCGTAACCCGAATTCGAGCCATAATCAATGGTAGCCCCACACAACCGGAGACCAAATTAAACACAATTAAAACCTTGTCTTTCAAAGGAGTGCGAAAAACCTTGTCTTTCGAAGGAGATCGAAAAAAACCTTGTCTTTTGAAGAAGATAGACTCTTTCTTTCGAGGGAGACATTATTATTGTAACCTAAGAAACAAAAAAATTAAAAGAAAATAAAGATTGGGGCTTTCCACCGGTGAAATCCGATGAAAACCCCTTCAAAATTGACAATGGAGATTAGAGTTTAGGAGAAAGGACAGAGAGAGGAGGCTAGGGTTTTTTTTTTATTACTATTAATTACCATTCTTCTATAGTTCTATTTAATACTTTTTATAGAGTTTTTCTTTAAATAAGGCAACAAATCTGCCCAAATACATTTAGTTTTGTGCACATCATCAAACATTAAACAAATCATTTTTTATAATTTAGATATGTTTGAGTTTTCCTCACTAGTAATGCAATGCAAAGAGTTAGAGAGGGAATGGTGGAGAATGCAAGTCTAGGGGATTGCTCAAAGCCGAGATAGCAAGAGAGCTAGAGCTCGGATGCTGGGAATGCCTACGGCATGGCCGAGCTAGAGCTCGCTGCCATCAGTGGTGTCCAGCAGATCCGAGCTATAGCTCTCCTACGCGCGAGCTACTAGCTCGCTTCTTTTTTTGGCTAGCTTCAGACCCGATCTATAGCTCTCCTATGGGAGAGCTACTAGCTCGCACCCTGTTTTAACTTGTGGCAGTCCGAGCGAGAGCTCCCTGCGAGTGAGCTATAGCTCTCTATTCGCAAGCCCAACCGAGTATATGGGCCTTGCGTGAGGCTCAAGCTGCTTGTCTCTTTTCCTTATTACTCCTATAAATATAACTCCTTGGACATTATTCAAAATGACGTTAATTTCATTATTGAAATACCCTAAACACTTAAACACAAACCTACCCTTTGTGATCTGAACTGTTTTTCACGCTTTGGGTTTGGGTACACGAATTACGAAGGAGAGTTGCGTTAAACTTGGGGGCGTGCGTCATCAGGAAACCTGTACCGGTGGTGGCGTATTTCGCTTCTAGGGGCAGTGGATTATGTTCCACGGCGCGACTGTGAGTTTGAAATCTTCAATCAAGTATTTTTCCCTTTCATCTCCTCTATTTTGTCATTGGAATCGACATGTATTTTACCAACAATTTAGAAGCGAAATAGTATTAATTTATTATACTGTTGATTCCTAGATTTTTCAATTTTAATTAGGATGATCGGGATAATTACAATTCAGATGATCAATATATTTATTCGAAATTGATTTGGGATTGTTAAGTCAACGTCCATTATTATTCAATGTTCAAGAACCCTAATTTTTTGGGGATAAAATCAATTTATCCATTAGATTACAATATCTGTGTACAATGTTGGGTGGATGAATTCGGTGAAGAATGTCCAATCATTAATAAATTGCAGCCTACGTTATTTAATTGTGACTCATAGTGGACTTTGTGTCAGTAAGGTGAAGGAAAGTTATTTCCTACATGTAAATTTTATTTATCGAATATGAGTTTCATATTGAACCCTTGCTATCCAAGAACTTAGAAAAGAACCTGTAATTTCCGTTGATACATGGTGGAAGTGGAGCAAATCAAAAGCTTTTAATTAGTTGGAGTATTAGTTAAGGTGTGGGATTTTTAAAGTTACTCCTCCACAAACGGAAGTCTCCGATAAGATATGCAAGCAAGGCAATCAATTGTGAAGCGGATCAATGGGCAACACGGGGTATCAAGTTATGGCTTGATAATAATGTCCAGTGAGTGGGATAGGCAACGAAAGTTGGTCGGACCTCTACTCGTAATCAGAGAAGTCCCTCCTCAATTTAATCAAGTATTTCTAACTTTACATAATATATGATGTCTATTATTATGTGTCCCTTGGTATGCATAATTTTTATTATTATGAGCTAATGCAATGCTATGTGGGGTGAAGTGAGTTAGATTTTGAGACTAACTAGTAAGTTAGTCGCACTGGAAGGTCTCCGGAAGAGACGTTTATCTGTGGTTATTTGTTTTTGTTTTGCAAGTAATTTATTTCTGCTAATGTATGTTTCGTCCAATGGTAATTTATTTATGTTCATGGACATTAATGTGTTTTGTCTTAGTAGAGTAGGGATGATATGTGTACTATCTTACGATAGTGTGTTGTTGACCTTATTCCTAATCATGGACAATGTTTTGTTGAGCATGGAGTATGTGATAAGCTTGTGAGTGTTCCCTTTTTAGATTAAAAAGGGATTTAGAATTATTGTTTCTTTTAATTCTTGTGATCTTAATTAGCTTTGTTCACTAACTTGAAATGTATTTAATTGGCTAGAGGTGTAGCTATTATTTTTCTTGTTGATGGTCTAGATGAGACCGGGTTGATTTCCGTGCTTATTAGCAGAATAAAAAGGCTTGACTAAACAAAGCTAGAATGGCCATGCAAGTTTGAAGTGTAACTGCCCCACATGAGGTAAGGATGGGAATTAACACTCCATATGTCTTTAAAATATTTTAATATTATGTGAATATTAGTACTGTGGGAATTGCAGATATGTTTCAGTTGTTTATTTGTATAGCAAGTAGTTCACCTAAGAATTTGGTTAATACTCCCTAATTTTTACCCGATTCATGATTGTTTTCATGTTGTATCTGTGATGAGGGGGTTTCCAATAATGAAGAATTGATTTCTATATATATGTTTCACGTAAAGCATGAAGGCTTGTGGGAATGTGGGTGATATGTATGCTGAATATCTACTACGTTTATCAAGTACGAGCTTGATATGTTAAATCCTGTGAAATGTCTCAAGTATGTTTTCCTAAGACATGGAATGTTAGTTTTGCTCGTTCATAGAGTTTATTCTTGTTTCCTAAGCTTTATTCTACCAGTAAAGTTGATGAGTTCATCATCTAAGGTGTATTGGATTAAAGCTTGAACTAGTTCTGTATCATCTTGGGTTGACTTTCTTGATCGAAAGGTGTATGCTGAGGTTAGTTGTGTGGTATGTATTCAAGTAGTGGTGGATGGAAAATCCTGAACCATATGGATAAACCTTGATTGACTAGTTGTGAAAAGAAGTATGTTAACGCAAGTTGTGCGCTCTATTTGAGTCTGATATGTTTGAGAAGAGTATATCTTGCCTTGCCATTAAAAATCCATCTGTTATAAGTATCTTTCAAGGTGAGTTGAAAGGTGGTTGATTGGAAATGAGCTGAAGGTAAGATACTGTGATATCAGGATTTATTCTGTAAGTTTGGTGCTGACCCACTTTTATGACTCACTTGGTTTGTTCTAAGTTTGTCTCTTTTGCAGTAAGGTTGCTTAAGCTTCCTAGCATGATTGATTGTAAATCAAGGGTGTGTATTTAAAACGCATGCACAGGTGACAACTTAGAAGATGAGGTATTTTTGCTCATGATGTTATATCCTTTGTGATATGTATGGTGAGTGGGGGTTAGATTTGAGTACCCTTACTTGTTATGTTAAGTTTTTCTTGGCATGTGTGTTGAATTTCTTGATGCACGTGTGATGTTATTATGGTTCGCATTGATAGAGTTCATATGCTAGAATGATCATAAGTTGTTAACTTCACATGCATGTTGTTTATTGAGATAAAGATGTATATGTGTCTCAAAGCCAAGAAACAAGTACAAGATAATGAGATAAGCAGAATGGTTCTAGGCAGTAAGCCAATGAACTAATAAAGGTACGCATCAATATCATTTTTGTGATGTAGAGAAAGTGTTTTGGTAAATTATATTTATCATGCTTAATCCATATTT
Organism: Chenopodium quinoa; assembly: GCF_001683475.1. Taxonomy (NCBI): domain Eukaryota; kingdom Viridiplantae; phylum Streptophyta; class Magnoliopsida; order Caryophyllales; family Amaranthaceae; genus Chenopodium; species Chenopodium quinoa. Next base: position 96,092 of record NW_018745188.1, read on the forward strand.
ATTTTTATGATTTGGCCTTGATGATTGATTCGTGCTAATGATCTGCAATCTAAATGATGAACAAATTCTTCTTGACATGAAGTGGTTTTGTTGTGAACTATATTGTTCATTCTATTTGTCAAGAGAGAATTACTCAATTGTTGTTTGAGTTTCTATTAGAATAGAGATGAAGGTTAAAGTGAGAAAGTTTCTCAAATACCTATCCAGTAAGTTCTAAGAGACGATGATTAAATGAACAACGATGATTAGTTGAACCTCTTTAGTGTATGGTTTTACATAATGAAGGGTGGTGCTCTATTTTGAGTGAGCTACAAAACAAATTGGTATACACTATCCATTATGAAGCAAAAGTTCATTAGATTGGATGACGTGTGTCAAGTTGATGATTGTTGTAAAAATTAATCTCTGGAAGTTTGTCCATTGTGGGGTTAAGTTGATCCTCATATTCTCTACATTATTTTTAACAATTGTCTATATATGTTGTAAGAAACTCTGACAAATTTAGACAGATCTTGTGGAGGTGATACTCATGTTAGAGTACGTGAAAGCGAAGAAGAATCAAGCAAGTCCTTATACAAGGATGAAGCACAAGTAAGTGCTTGATTGTCTAAGGGAATATATTTAAGATCCTGGGGGTATTTTAAATTATTCTAGTGACGAAGTTTAAAAAAGTGAGTCTACGTCCTGAAGTGATATGTCTTGATAACCCTCTAACTTATATGGTAATGAGATGCTTTGGTAGACTTGTTGCTTGATGTTTACAGGCTGAGCTTTAAGTGATCTTAATATGTCCATAACCCAGGTTGGGTGGTTGATTGAGACAACTTACATGGACACACCGAAGTGTTTTAATTTGTTGAACTTTTGTTCTGAATGGGTCTAGATCCTTGTTTTGGTTGACTCATTGCTGGATTTACACCATTTATGTTTATTGAATCTAGAACTCTTTTTAGTGGTTTGTTGACCAAGTAGATTCAGTAAGGTTGAGTGACAGGCTAAAGTCGTATCACATAATCAAAAGTAATTCCTAAAACCACTAACTAATAATAGATAGGGAAGTAGGGTCGAATCCATAGGGAAACTGATCTTTCTATTCCTAATTACTTAAAGTAATCTAAATTATCAGGTGACCAATATATTATAATTAACGGAAACTAAACTACGAGGATTAAGAATAAGGAGAAAACAATGAATAAAAGGCCTAGGGCATAGGTTCACCAATAAATAATATTCCAGGGTAAAACATAATAATCAATCATCAATGCATAAACTAATCAGATCATAAAGGACTTTCGCTACGTATTACAATCACACAATTAATTTACTGGTATTAAATCTTATCTCTCGAATCTCAACTTAACCATTTATAAATTAACCTGCCTATTGAAACTAGACCTAAACATCAATTCTCATCTCTCGAATCTCGAATCAATATTGTCAAACTCATGCATAAAAGATCAGGCCTAATCTAGTCACAGAGCATTAAATCAATCAATAGGAAATTAATCTATCATTGATAATCAACAACAATAGATTACCCCTTCATATTATTTATGGATCCCACAAACCCTAGAAATAGAACTTATCACACATAATTAAATCTAAACTAATCAAAGTAATAAAACAAGACATGATCAAAGGAATAAAATAAATAACTAAGATTAAGAGAAGAGAAATCGTTACCAAAGTAATCTGGAATTAAAAATAGAGTTAAGAACAAAGTATTAGAGAGAGAATCTAATCTAAAAGCTAAGTAGAGAGAGAAAATCTAAGAAAGAATAAAAGAAGATACTAAACTCGCTTAACGGAAAAGTATTTATATCAAACAAGAATCCTAAACTAAAACAAACTTAAACGACGCTAATAGTCTCCTAATAATAACACGCGCCCGATCGGGTGAGGCACCACGAGTTCGGGCGCCGACCTTGCTTCCCCCGCCTAGACGGGCGCGCCTTCGAGCGGTAGCTTCTTTGGCCGAGCAGCACTCTTGGGCCACTATTTGGATTTCGATTGGGCTCCAATTCTTCGGGCCAATCTGGATTTCTTCTTCGGATCTTGAATACTCAGTCCAAATGCCCCGACATCACATATACCAAGCCCTTAATCACCGGTTCGATGGCTCTAACCGTCCCTGGGCTATAAAAAATGGCCGTGTTTCTCCAATGCTCGTAGTTGCTCCAAAATATCTTGGAAAAATGCTCTAAAAGTGCAAATCCCTACAAAAGTAAACCAAATCTACGAAAACACTAGAAAACACCAATTAATAAAAGTGGCTCTAAAGAGCCAAAAACACCACTTATTATGACCAAGGGACGGGGTAAAATACTTTATAAAATAGACATATCATTGAGCGTGGCTCTTAATGTCATTTGTCCAGTTATTCTTTGAGCAGGGATTGATAATGGTTCTTAAGTGGATGTAAGACCATTAACCGCCCAGTGGCTCTTATAGTAGGATTGATAATGACATCGAAGGTGGAAGGTTGAGCAATTCTTGCTCTTAATACTACTAGCCCAGTTGGTTTAGAGTTGGGAAATAGTGATCCTTAAATAAATTAGAATCACTAGCCCTGATACTACTCGATTAGGGAACGATAGTGGTACCGAATGACTGAGGTTGGCATTATCCCTTAATGCATCTAGCCTAAGAGCTCGTTGAGCAGTGGATTGATAGATGCACCGTCAAGTTGATAGGATTGAAATTTACGTTCTTAATGTTCTTATTCCATTGCATAGATAATCTTGGGTTTGTAAGGTGCTTGAATGTGTTTTAAGTCTGCAGGGAAAGACCCTAGATATGCTGGGAATGTGTAAGTATTGCACAGACGGAACACCTAGGTGAGTACGAGGGGTGGCCTCCAAGGGAAAATTGTGGTGTAGTTTTCCTGAAGTACTCATGAGAGCCCAAGGTGTTGGCCAAGATTGGCAAGATTACTCAAGTTCAAAAGGTGAAGTATGTGGTGCATGTTCCTTCTTTGCTCCTGGGAGTTCAAACCTTTGGATACTCACCAGAAGAGTGTTGAATACCTGTGTCACTAAGGCATTAGTTCAAACCTTATGGATACTAGTGCTTAAGTACCTAACCTTTCATTTTACTGTTCAGGTTTTATGATCTCATGTCCGTTTTGCATTAGTGGGGGATTGTTGGAGTTTTCCTCACTAGAAATGCAAATTGGAGTTTCACCAAGTGAGTGTGCAAAGAGTTAGAGAAGGAATGGAGGAGAATGCAAGTCTAGGGGATTGCTCAAAGCCGAGCTAGCAAGAGAGCTAGAGCTCGAATGCTGGGAATGCTTACGGCATGGCCGAGCTAGAGCTCGATGCCATCAGTGGTGTCCAGCATATCCGAGCTATAGCTCTCCTACGCGCGAGCTACTAGCTCGCTTCTTCTTTGGCTAGCTGCAGACTCGAGCTATAGATTTCGTACGGGAGAGCTACTGTAGCTCGCCCCCTGTTTTGACTTGCGGCAGTCCGAGCGAGAGCTCCCCGCGAGTGAGCTATAGCTCTCTACTCGCAAGCCCAACCGAGTATATGGGCCTTGCGTGAGGCTTAAGCTGCTTGTCTCTTTTCCTTATTACTCCTATAAATACAACTCCTTGGACATTATTCAAAACGAAGTTAATTTCATTATTGAAATACCCTGAACACTTAAACACAAACCTACCATTTGAGATCTGAACAGTTTTGAGGAATTCCATGCTTTGGGTTCGGTTACACGAATTACGAAGGAGAGTTGCGTTAAACTTGGGGGGCGTGCGTCATCAGGAAACCTGTACCGGTGGTGGTGTATTTCGCTTCTAAGGCAGTGGATTAAGTTCCACGGCGCGGCTGTGAGTTTGAGATCTTCGATCAAGTATTTTTCCCTTTCATCTCCTCTATTTTGTCATTGGAATCTACAGGTATTTTACCAACAAGATATACTTTTTCACTACCTCATATTGGATTGTGGTTGTAGACACTTCACGACCAAAATCCAGTCATAAATAATCCTTTCACAGCTAGGCCAATTAGTTTGAGGTGTGTATTGAATCGAAGGACACTTAAGTCTTGCTTAAAAACTCAAGATAGAGTTTAATGTCCTATACTATCCTAAGTCGTTTTAGCTTTTTCAATAACCCACATATTTTTCTTATCTCAAAGTCCACAACTCTTATCTAGCTCAATTTTCCTTTTCATGATTGCAGCACGAAACCAAGCTAAATATATCCTTAATGATTTATACCTTCCTTTTTTTTTTTTTTTTTTCTTCAAATCTTACATGGTTGAATAGCTCTTGAAACAAGTGTTATTTCATCAATTAGTATATCATAAGTCCTATTACAATTTAAAACCAAGCAGCTAGATGAACGAAATACTAATAGATTGATAACCAAAAATTTAGAATTAGTGACCAATGATATAAATAATGTTAAGTTATGTTAAGTATATTAATGTGATTGTGACTATAACCAAAAAATTCATAATGAGTGACCAATTATTGTAATTGTGATTATTATGGAAGGTCTTGAAATGATCACAATTTATATATGAACTAGTGTTTTGGCCGGCCCATTTGATGAACAGATTATTACTTAAGTTATTTTTCTTGAAATGTGTTGTATATTTGTGTTATTTGTGCCAGTGTTAGTTTGAAATTTAGTTAAATATATATATACATGGATATTGTGGGGCATGAAGTGACACATTGATTTAAGTTATATTTTAATTTTAGAATATGTAAAAACTACGGAGTATTTTACTCCATATTTTTATGTAATGTGCACTAATTAGTTTAATTTTAACTAGTTTTGTGCCCGTGCGATGTCCGGGTTGTTTATTGAATTTTAAAATAAATTTTTAATCTATATGTCAAATTTTAAAACATATCATTGATACAAAATTAGTTAGGAATTGATGTGTTTTTGTGATGATTTAAACTATATAGTAGGCATGTAATGACCACTAATAATAATAACATTGGTGAAAAACATTTCTTGACCCATAACCTGAAATAATGACCTTGTCCGAAATGACTCGTGACCCGACCCGATTGACAGGTCTACACAGTAATAAATTATATTAGATTGTAAAGTATATTGTTTTAATTGATTAGAATATATTATAAATAATGGATGTGGTGAATTTTGAGCTAATTCCTTCGCTCCTAAAAAATACTATGATACAAAAAATAAATTTATATGATAATTTATGAGTGTTATAATTTTTTTATTATTATAATTTAATTTGTACATATGAAATATTGGTACTTTATCGAAAATAAAGCTCTAAATTAACAATTTTATCCTAATTTGATTGAAAATAGAATTCTAAATTAACTTTTTTATCGTACAAATTGAATTCTATATAACTCTATCCTACGTGGGCGACACTTGGCGAAAAGTTGGAACGCCAAGTGTCGCTGTCTCATCGCCTGACTAAAAGTTTAGCTTTATATATTAGTTATATGATTTATTATGTTGGAAATGAAACACTTTATTTTCTTATTAATTAATTTGTGTTATGAAATATATTTGTGGGTGCTCATTACACTATTGTATTATTCCAGAACTTTCTAGATTTTAGAGTTTATTATTCTCCAAGCAAACCCTATCAATTGTACTGTTTATATATATGTATACCTTCCTTATATGAAATACAAGTAGAATAATAATTTTATTCTTTCTCAATCTCTGATCTTTTCCCTTTATTTATAACACGTTATCAGCACAAAACTCTAACCAACTGAGCATATTAATAAAACAATTGATTTGAGGAGGCTACTAAGAAATTCACATATTGTCGACATAGTTCTGTAAGTATCAATTATGTTCATATCTCCCTATTACTTTTGCTCATGAGTTATTGGCTTATATGGAAAAAAAAAATATTATTTCCTTCACATATTAGCATCTCTCGGTGTAAATTGCTTAACAATTTAGAGTTAACAATTTAGAGTTCAATAGTACGTATTGATATGTTATCAAGTCATACGATTCATTGATATATATATATATATATATATATACATATATATATATACAAATATATATATATATATACATATATATATATATACATACATATATATATATATGGGGAGGCTTTCTTGAGAATTTTACTTATGTGAGAACACTCTTTATGTTCTAAATTTTTACTCGTATGTTCTAAATTTTAAATCTGATGTTCTAAACTTTTCTTTAGGTGTTCTAAATTAAATCAAATGTTCTAATTTAGTACTGACATGTTCTAAACCATAAATTAGTTAAGTTTAATATCATAAATTTTAAATAACTTGTTCTTAAATTTTAACTTATATGTTCTAAATTTTAAAATGTGTGTTCTAAGATTTTTATTTATATGTTCCAGATTTTAGAGCATATGTTCTATTTTTTTTAGCAGTATGTTCTAAATTTTTTACTCACACTTTCTATATTCTATATCAGTTTGTTCTAAATTTTTATTCACATGTTCATAATCTTAAATTAGATGTTTTAAATTTTACTCATATGTTTAAAATTTAATAAAGCAGATTTTATAAATTTTTAATCAATTGTTCTAATTCTTAAATCAAATATTCTAAACATATTACTCACATAGATATTCTAAATTATTACTCAGATGTTCTAAACCATGTCATGTGAGGGTCACATGACCCTTTAATAATTTAACTCCCCCTTTCTCCCAAATTTTCCCACTTTATACCAACTATTTTCCTTAACAATACGATTATTCATATTTTATATTGTTTATTTGCAACCTCTTTGATAATTATATGTGATGAATTATTATAATAGATGGCCTATTATGTAAGAAAGAGTTATGATGGTACAAATGAGAAATGTATTTTGATCTCATTGTCAAAATGGCATGCAAATTAAAATTGTAGCTTGAGAAATTATATGATACCGGTATATGATGGAACAAATATATAATATGCATATGCAGAAGGAAGGTACTTGTGAATAAGGGATCAGAAATATATGTTCATTTGATGTCGACGTGAAACTAAGATAATGAATTAAAAGCTTATCATGGACAAGTTGTCCAATGAAATATGAATAATGATTAAAAGTTTATCACGGACTGGTATTCCAATTAGAAAATGGATTTCTGAAATCCACACTGTACAATGTTTGAATTTTTTAGTCTTTAATTTATGTGTATATTTGAGTTTTATATTTTTGCATTAATCATTGTATGTATAGGATGTAGTTTGATGCATTAATCATCACATATATATTTTGTTTATTATTTTATCATGAATTCTATATTTCATATTGTATGTAATAGTTCTAGTTCTATACAACAGCAATTGTGTTATATGTGAATGTTTGTGGTATGACGAGTTTAGAATTATGATGAAGACTTACAAGAAGAAACTTATACTCTGATGGGCTTATAATTGTGGTGAAAGATTATATGATAACGATCCAATTACAATTGCATGTTATGTATCACGCATGAAAAGTTCCCAAAGAACTTGCACACAACGTATTCAAATATCTAGCTTAGCCCTTCAAATTCTATATTCTGAAAAATGACAATATTGATATTGTTATCAAACTCATGGAGAGTATTGGTGACTAATTTATTAAGATATCAACATGAAGTTTAATCATGTAAGAGTTAATCGATTTTTATATTCATTGGAGAACTCTCGTATAAAATGCAAAATAACGTGTAAAGAAGAATAGTAATGAGATATATTATAGTAAGAATAATCTTCTTATTGTCCAGAAGAAGCATGAGTAAAGTATGTAGTAATTACTTATGTTACATTATTACTAATTCATATAAGTTTAGATAATGATATCAAGATATCACGAGTTGCCATAAATTATTATTAATATTTAATTATCAATAATTACTTTTATGACCTCCAGAAGTAGGTACTATTTTGATGGTAAGGAAACTTGAAACAAAAATGTCATACAAGGTAATGGTAAACGCAACATAGATATTGTTCTCACGGGTATGGAGAAATAAAGATGTCTCACAATGAAAATTTGAAGATTCATGTTTGATCAGGAAGGATAAATTATCAAGGAATGTTATTCAACTACAAGTTTGAAGTTACTTAGGCATTGGATCATTATATTGGAAGATCTCAAGTTATGCATTCATTAGGGGGAGAAAATACGCGCTGTACTCTTTTTCCCTTAACCATGTTTTATCCCACATTGGGTTTTCCTGGTAAGGTTTCTAATGAGGCAGCATCGCAAGCGTATTACGAAGAATGTTTTACTCTTTTCCCTTCATTAGGTTTTTATCCCATAGGGTTTTTCCTAATAAGGTTTTAACGAGGCACAATCTTCGATAATGGACATCCAAGGAGGAGTGTTATGAAATATATTTGTGGATGACCATTACACTATTGTATTATTCCAGAACTTTCTAGATTTCAGGGTTTATTATTCTCCAAGCAAACCCTATCAATTTTACTGTTTATATATATGTATACCTTCCATATATAAAATACAAGTAGAATAATCATTTTATTCGTTCTCAATCTCTGATGTTTTCCCTTTATTTATAACAATTTGCAAGTTTCAAAATGCATAAAGACGTAAACATTATTTATTTTATTTTATATTAAAAAGGAGATATTAAAAGGAAAGAGTAAGAGAGGTGACATGTGTAATAGAGTGACGATCATGGTGACATGTGACTTAGTATAGATTTGTGGTTGTGTTTTTAAATACGAAGTATAAATATGTACTATTATTGTAAAACTCAAATACTCAATCTTTATGAAATCCCCTTTTAGAGCATGTCATTACATAGACAAAGGCAAACTTCATTTGCCATATAAGATATATAGCCAATAATTCTATGTAGAGTTATTAGCCTCAAATGTTAGGTTGTAGCTTTTTAATGTAAATGAACTTATATTTTGTTATAAGGTGACATTTTTAATTTAGATTAGTGTAATAAATTAAATATAGTTTATAGGTAATAACCCTATGTTATATTGTTAGATACCAAATATATAGGGTGAGTGACCACTAACAAAGTAATATATTGTTAAGTTGTTTATATTTATTTGGCTGAGGTTGGTGGAATTGAGGCTAAGAGTTGGAGAAGTTGTTAAGAAACTAGGAACAACAATTAAATTATAACAACAATTATGAAGTACAATGAATACAATTGCATGACTTTTCTATGTCATTGCTAATGTTATTAAAATGTAAACTTTAGTGATATCTGCAAGTAAAGTAGGTTAATTTTCTTTTATAAAAATACACTTGCATACAATTGCATGATTTTATAAAATTGCATGATTTTATAAAATTGCATGATTTTTCTATGTCATTGCTAATGTTGTAAAACTACACGTGCATATCTTCTTATCTAAAACATAACATATACTTTATTTTTATTAGAGAAAATTACACGTGCATACCTTTTTATCTAACAAAATTTTATATGGTTATATTTTTATTTATGTATAAATTGTCAAATCTAGTCAAAATGAAACACATATATAGTATAAAAGTCAAACTGTTGAACCTATAACAAACGGAATGTAAACTGATGTGACATATAATTTTTAATTAGAGTAAAAGTAAACATTGCAAACATGTTATAACTACTAATTTGTCCACATAAGGTCTTATCCAAATAGTTTTATACTTTGACACTACAAGAAAAATGTCTTTTCGTAGCGATTATTTCGTAGTGATTGTACATTCGCTACAATATGCAAGTCTGTTTGTGAATTAATTAAGGAAGTCGTATAATTTTACAATCGCCATGGTTTTCCCATATAAAATCGATACGGAAAACATAATAATACATATCCACACTATTTTTACACATTTATATAATTTTGAGAAATCGTATCATTTCCAATCGACACTAAATCCTAAAAATCGATACGAAAAACCTTTTCAACACTAGATATAAAAATATTGTTTGACAAAGAATACATAAAATATGTCATAGCGTATTGGTGAAACATTTAATATAAGAGTTTGAGGTTGCAGGTTCGAATCTTGTAAAGATCATACGTATGTTTTTTTTTTTTTTTTGAAGAAAATGAGTTAAACATTAATAGCGATTGTAATCGCTACAATAATCACCACGATTGGATGTAGTTTTTCGTATCGATTTTTGAAGCCAACCCCAACGATATTGAAAATCACTACTAAAGGTTAAAGCAACGGGGGATATTGTATCGAATGACCATTCGTTGGGAAAGCTTTTTGTTGCAATTACAATCGATACTAAAGGTTAAAATAATCGCTATGAAAAGGTTATTTTCTTGTAGTGTGAATTTGTCCACAATTTACTTTAACAAAATACTAGTAATGACTAAAAACATTATTAGATAAGTCCAAATGACTAAAAATATTAACATAAATGTTTTTAGGATAATTTGAAAAATATTACCATGTAAAGTAGTGATTTTTGACATTATCACCTCATTTTTTTTATTTAATCGTCGCACCTTGTTTTTTCCAAAACGTTTAAAAGTACCACCACTTTTCTGAGTGACGTCATCATAGGTCCCATTTTTCATTTTCCTTCTCTTTCCCATCGATTTCCCTCGATTTCCAAAGCTTGGTTCGTGGAGGCGGATGCACGATCCGCATGGTGCATCCGCTCCAAAATACAAAAAGGCGGAATGAACATGAATGTATATACTAATGTACATGGACATATAAAAGAACATAGTGTTCATTTATAATGTACATGAACATATACATAAATGAACATAGTGTTCATTTATAATGTACATCAGATTTTTGTGCAACATTGTATATATTTTTTTAAAAGAAATTTTGTATAATGAAATAGATAAATAATACTATAATTAATTTTTTAACCGTACATTAATTACAAATCATTTCAATTTTTTTTTTTTACCAAAAGTTCACTTTCTCTCTCCAAATAAAATTTCAAACCCATTTAAATTCCTCAAACATCAAACAAAATTTCAAGAAATTCGAAATTTTGAGTCCAAAATTGTTCAAGATGACAAATAAAAATGAAAGGTAAGACCAAATTCGACATTCATACTTGTTTATTTGACGTTCATACTTGTTTAACTTTGAGTGTTTTTTTTTTATAAATTTGATTGAAAATTGTAATATTTGATTTTAATAGAATTAATTGCGATTTTGATGTAATTTTGTTGTTGCGATGAGAAATAAAATGAAGTTCTTGAACAAGATCGACCGATTAATACATTTTGGAAGAAGAAAGCAAGCAAATAGACAAATTTAGAAAAAGTTGTACATCCAAATAATATAATGTACATTAAAATACAGTAAAATGTTCTTTTTCATATACTTACATGATCCAAATAATACAATGTACATTAAACATGTAACCAACATTATACCATATATGTTCATTAGAATATAATACAATGTACATTATAATACAGTAAAATGTACTTTTTCATATACATACATCATCATTTATACCAAATGTACATTTACTATACGAATAATGTTCTTTAATATTATCATGTTCTTTACTAATATTACAAATGTTCTTGTATTTACAAAAAAAACATATAAAACTGGATGTTCTTTATAAAATAACTATATGTTCTTTACAAAACAACTATATGCTCTTTACTGAAAAACTAAATGTTCATTCTACCTTTTTTTTAAAGAAAACCAGATGCACCAAGCACTGTGCATCTGCCTCCACAGAGAAAATTTCACTCGATTTCCCCTATCTTCTCCCCTTTTTCTACAGATTCATCTTGCAAATTTGATTTGAAATATAACATTTTTGAAAATTAGGGTATTAATTTCTGCAATTAAACATTCAACGAATTGAATTGATTGTGTAATTAGGGTTTGGGTAATCAATTTGGGGGTTTTGCTCAATTCAAAAAATTATGGTTTATAAATTGATTAATTGGATGAATAGCTGAATAATTAAAACATGTCATTCGGGCGAAAACACAATAAAACATGTAATTGAAGCGAAAACATTAACACAATCCCTTGATGATGTCACTTAGAAAAATGGTGGTACTTTTTAGAGTTTTGGAAAAAAAAGGTGGTATGATTAAATAAAAAAAATTGAGGTGGTAATGTCAAAATTCACTACTTTACATGGTGGTATTTTTCAAATTTTCAATGTTTTTAAAAACATTTGATAGTGACTAAAAAAACACCTGGTAATGACTAAAAACATTATTAGATAAGTCCAAATGGCTACAAAAATTAATTATCAACATCCCAAAATACTACAATTTATTTTTTTTGAAGTTTTTTGACAAAATACTAAAATTATCATAAAGCTAATAACCATACATATTACAAGATAAAGCCAAAATACAACAGAAATTACTTCTTAGAACTTCCACAACATCATCAACAGTAGGCTGGTCAGTAGGTTCAGCACGTACTACATTTTCATGCTCAGCGTAGGGATATATATATTGTCTGTTTACTTTAAAACTTTTGTTTGTGTTAATAATGTTTTATACTACGTATGACTTTAGATGGTATGTCTAAATGACTTTTATAGTATGTTTAAAAGACAATTTGTAGGGATCAAGTTAATCAATTTGGTGTCCATTTGGGGGTGCCTATTGATTTAATGAGGCGTAAAGGGGCGTCCTTTCTGTTCATCATTGATAAAATTCGGAAAATAATCTCCGAATGGAATGCGATTCTATTAGGGTTATCTTAGGGAATTTGGTCTTGCCATCCAAGTATACCTATATATAAATATTGTATGTAGCCATTGTTGATTAATGATAACTACATAGAGAATTATACGATCATAATTTATCAAATTTTTCTCTCCCAACATCAAAAGATCATTTTAATCAATTATGTTCTCATCGCTATTGTCTCCCATGTGCTAAGTTGTTTTGAGATGCCTGTTGATAATTCAAACAAAGTTGACTCTCTGCTAGTGAGGTGTCTTTGGGAAAATAAAGATCAGAGGGGATACATTGGGTAAGCAAAGATAAAGGAAACCTTCTAAAAGGAATGGGAGGTTTAGGGGTCCGAAGCTTGGGTTGTTTCAATAAGGCTTTACTTATGAAGCCAGCATGCATGCAGTTTATTTCAAAATCCATAATTATTACTAGCTAAGGTATATTCAACAAGGTTTCATTCTCCGCTTTTAAGAGGAACTCAGGTTTGAGACTGAAGAATAGGAATTTCTCTTGGGCATGCAGGGTCTCGCTAGAGCCGGGGATAACCTTCTTGGGGGTTGTGGTTAGAAGGTGGGGAATAGAAACTTCATATTGGCAGGAAAAGATAGGTGGATGACAAGTGAGGTTCCAATTTTTAATTCCAACACCATGCTCCGTCTAGCAAAAACTGGGAGGGTGAGTCATTTTTTAGACCCTAAAACTCATGGCTGGAACTAGGCACGACTAGTTGCTGCCTTTGAGCCTAACGATGCGTCAGTAATTTCTAGTTTGGAATTACCAAATCACGATGAGGAAGACAACATGTTCTGGATTTTTCATAAGTCAGGAAGATTTACAGTCAAAACAGGGTATGCATTCCTTAAACGTTTTTCTGTGGGCTCGAGGGATGTGGTTCGGGAAGATATTTGTAAGTCCCTTCCCAATCTGCCAAAGTGGAAACATTTTATATGGAAACTTCTCTAGAATGGAATTGCTAATAAAGCTAATTTGGGGGAGAAGAGGGCTTAAGATCTCACTAGATTGAGACCTTTGTTATGGATCGCTGGTGGAGGATTTTCATCATTTGTTCAGGTTTTTCACAACTGCTCAGGTTGTTTAGAGGGGTTGAATTTTACGAATCCACTCAAAAGCTAACTCAGACCAGTATTTTCATGATTGGTTTTGTATTATATCCGCCTTTTTTAGGCCAGGATGATCACAATGGTCATAGAACTACATTTTTATTGCAACTTTGTGGGTTTTTTGGATAGCAAGGAATAACAAGGTTTTTGGATCCTCATCTTCGTCTGACCTATCAACTCTGGCGATAATTTCTCAAGGTTTACACCAATAGGGTTTGTTCTCCAAGAAAATTGAGTAAATCCTAAGATCTTTACACCCACCAAAAATGGTTGCATACTACCCGTGAGGATTTATGCGAGTCGTCCTTCGTGATAGTGGGATGAGTGTGTTGTCTTCGGTGTTCTGGTCAATGGTACTTGGCATAAGCACAGTAATAGATCAGGGAAGATCTGGTGCATGGAGAGTGGTGTTCAAGGGGACCAAGGCCTACTACTGGAGGAAGCTAGCAATAACTTGGCTCAATTGGGTCTACATGCAGAGATGAACGCCTGTCTACAAGGGCTACAATGGGCTGCGCTAAGGTCCTTGCAGACAGTAACTATATACACAAACTCTACATCTATGATCCTACTACTACGGGATACACGGGTGAGTGATATTGGTCTTCTTTGGATAGCGGATCGAATTCGATAGTTGAGCACAGGTTTTGATTGGTGTTGTGTCGATAAGGTACAACGAGACATGGTACAAAAAAGCTCGTGACCTAGCTACTACAGCTTGCAGTTATCTTTCGTCTTTTAATAATTATATGTAATCTCTTTAAGCTTATGTAAAAAAAAAATGACTTAATTTGTAACTACCTTTTACATCTTTTGGTATTAAAGGATTAAATCCCACTTGAATGAAAATAGTATGATCACATCATACTTGTATTGATTACATAACACTAAACAAACAACATTTTTTATTGGAACAAAACAAACAACATTTAAGCTCTTCAATATTTGGCTTCAAAGTAGCTAACAAATTATTTCAACACAAGTTAGCTTATTACTCGGATTGAACTGACAAGAACCTCCCCTATTCCTATCTTTAATTGAATTTTTTTTTTAAAAAAATAAAAATCTGTTTCCATACTTTTTTTAAAATCAAATCCTTTGTTATCTAATTTTGACCCGAATCCCGTAAACATAAGATTTTCCTCTAGACCCGTACTCTTTATTTTTTCTTTGATGTGAAAATATTTGGTAATCAAATCCCTATATTGATGCTTGCAAGATCATGAAGGTCCCTCGTTCTTGGCTTACTACGGCACATTGGTTACCCGGTCAGGCGAGACGCCATGAGCTTTTGTTATGGTCCTTTTAGTTTGTTTTTTTAGGGTTTTTTTTCTAGTGCTCACTGTAAATAAAAAAAAAAGAGAAATTCTACATGGTGGCCTCAAGGTTTCCATTTTTCTACGTGGAAGACGAAGTTTTTTCCAACTCTCTTAAGTGGCCCCAAGGTTTTGAAGAATTATGCATAGTGCCCATTTTTTATTTTTTTGGCTAACTTTTTTAGCTTTTTGTTAGCCATAAGTAAAAAAAAAAAAAAGAAAAAAAACATCAAAAAGAAAAAAAAAAACCACTAGCGAGCCACCCACGGTAGTCGACATGTGCCGTACCCACTGCCCCCAACATCGGCGCGCCTTACCCCCTTCCCCGACGGCGCCGGCGCACCCTGAACCCCCTCCCTCGGCGTCTGCGCCACCCTGACCTCCCTCCCTTCCCCTTCCCTAGCCAATCCCGTAACCCCAACCCCCACCAATCGATAATCCCTAAAAGAAGTCGGAAAAGTCCGGCTGCCCCTCCTCACACAAACGAAACCCTAACGTTGACCTTTTTGAGGTGTGGGGAAGGGGCGGCCGGACTTTTCCGGCCAATTTTTGGGGTTTTCGAAGGGTGGAGGTTGGGAATTTGGGTTACGGGTTTGGCTTGTTTAGGATTGGGTTACAGTGGTTGTGGAAGGGAGGGTTGTCGGGGTGGCGCAGACGGCACATGCGGCAGTGGGGTTTGGCTAGTGGCTAGGTGGGTGGGGTTGGGGTTGTGGATGGTGGACGTGGTGGTGGGAGGGTGGTCGTGGGTTTGGGATTTTTTTTTAATTTCCTTTTTTTTTATTATTTTAAAATATAATTTAATTATTTTTTATTAAAAAAAAAGAAAGGCTAACCATTTTTATTGTAAAGGTTAGCCAAAAACCTAAAAAAAGGACACTATGCATAATTTTTCAAAACCTTGGGGGCCACTTAAGAG
This sequence comes from Chenopodium quinoa, assembly GCF_001683475.1. NCBI lineage: Eukaryota > Viridiplantae > Streptophyta > Magnoliopsida > Caryophyllales > Amaranthaceae > Chenopodium > Chenopodium quinoa. The sequence continues at coordinate 112,054 of NW_018745188.1, forward strand.
AGGTTGGAAAAAACTTCGTCTTCCACATAGAAAAACTAAAACCTTGAGGTCACCATGTAGAATTTCCAATAAAAAAAAAAAAAAAGCAAAAAAAAAAAAATCCCTACATTTTAGCCAATTAATTCTTGCCTTTTATACTGATATTATTCATTCCATTTTATAAATCTCCTTTAATTCCAATAATAATTTCCTTTTCCAAATTTATCAAAAAATTTGAATGATTCTTAGCCAGATAATTTTGAATTCCACCAATCCTAGCCAATAATCTATCCTTTTTATATTTTAAATTTCTAAAGATATCCAGCATTGTTACCAAGGCCTCAATGTCAGAGAAGAGGATCAAGCGAGTGAAACCTTTACTCCTGCTGATGTAAGTATCTTTTGGGCTCTTTCTGATATCCGTAAGTGGGCGTCTACTCTTGAGATCTGCCTGGTTTGGAAGGTAAGCAGGTATCAGGTTGCTCGGGCTCATAACTTGGCAAATGAATGTCGGGTAAACGGTTGTAATTTTACTATTTAGGTTCTTTGTGGTTTGCTGTTGTCAAAAAAAAAAAAAAACTTTCTAAAGATATTATGATTCGAAATTTTTATTTCTCTATGAAAATTATTCAAGCCTATTAGAGCATCTCCAATGGTATGCTACAAAGGCTTGTAGCTTGCTTTGTCATGTTAATTTTTAAAGCTACAACCTATTTAAGTTACAAAGTACTCCAATGGCAAGCTACAAGAAGTTATTGCTTGATTTGCCACATCATTTTCAAGCTACAAAGTTCTCTAATGGTTGGCTATATAATTTCGTAGCTTGCATGTAATACCTTATTTTATTTTTTTTGAACGGATGTAATACTTTATTTACTACACTGTATGAGCTGAAAAATTCATTGCTAATTTACTTACTTTTACCAAACAAATTCCAATTCATAATATAATTTCATAAGTTGTGCCTACTAACAATATTAAAATTTACTCCAATAATATAATTTCATATAAGTTGTTTTGTACTCATATAATAAGATGACTTGCTTACGATTTGATTATATGAACTTAAACGAAGTATTTAATATTTTCATCAAGAGAATTGATAACCTTTTCCATAAAAAAAAAAATTGATAACCTTTCTCCCTAAAGTTATTCGCATATTTTATAATCAACATTTGACAATACACTAAGTAAAACTAATTAACAAAACAATATTCCTTAAACCGAAAAAAAAACTTAACAACTTAAGATCAATTCAAGTTATAGCTACTAAAACGTGACCAAATATGCTCCACTAAATCAGCCTTTAGCTAGTGATGCATTTGTCTATCTCGGATTGTTGCATCTCTTTCAAGATATGACTCAAAATTCTCCTCATGTCCTTGATGCACATCATCAACAACACTTAATGAAAATTCATCGTTAGAAATTTTTTTGTTATAAGTGTGACGCTCGTCTTCAACAATCATATTGTGTAATATAATACAATCATCCATAATATTGTTGATATTTCATTTATGCCAACAACGTACAAGCCCACGAACTATAGCAAAACAAGATTGGAGTACCCCAAATGCCCTCTCAACATCTTTCCTTGCACTCTCTTGCTTTTCCTTAAACAAAAATCTCTTCGGGTCCCGAGGATGTGAAAAGTTTTTAACAAATGCAGCCCACTCGGGATATAAACCATCAACTAGATAATATCCCATTTCATACTCGGTGCCATTAATGGTAAAATTAACCTTCGGAGCTCGTCCTTGCAATTTCTCTTGAAACAAATTTGATCTACATAGCACATTAAGGTTGACAAGCAACACCGAAATATGCGTGCAAAATCCTATCTATTGAGGCCACAACTTCAAGCATTATTGATTGATATCCATAAACACCTCGAGTGTATTGTCCTTTCCACCCATTAAGGCAATTTTTCCATGCCCAATGCATACAATCAAGACTTCCAAGCATGCCCGGAAAGCCATGGAATTCCTTATGCAATTTAAGCAATCGTTGGACATCATTAGCATTGGGACTTCTCATGTACACCTCTCCAAATATTTCAATAACACCATGACAAAATTTAAATAGACATTCCATAGCTATGCTCTCACCAATCTTGATGTACTCGTCAACCGCATCAGCTGGAGTTCCATAAGCTAATATGCGAATGGCAATAGTGCATTTTGAAGAAGGGACAAACCCATTCTTTTTGCAGCATCAAACCTTTGTTGAAAATATTCAGTGTTTAAGGCCTCCACTATTCGATTGAAGACCTCTCTCCTCATACAAAAACGTCTTCAAACAAAATGTTCTGGATATAATGTTTATTGAGAAAAATAATCTTTCTATAAAAGTTCTGCACCACCTTCACGATCACGATGAACAACCTCTCTCGGGGGTGTTTTATATTGTGAGATTATGTATCGCCCGATTTCTTCATGTGATTCATCAAATAATTGCTCTTCCCAAAATTTATCCCAATCAAAGTTACTACTAGTAGAATTTGGACTTTTAGACATTTTAAATTGGTAATATATGTATATATTAGTGGAGTAATAAAGGATAGAATGAAGGTTTTACATGATGAAATTAAATGCAAGGTGATAACATACACGTTAATACAAGTATATATGCTATTTATTAATGTTTATATACATTTTATATTTTACTTGATTTCCTTCAAATGTTAGTGCTACTTTAGGTCCACAAATCCAGGAGACAAAAGGGTAAGGAAGAATTAGTACTATGTAAATTGCTTCGCTAAATATAGTTCTGTATGACCATGTATTCTACTTTGGATTGGATGAGCTAGCTTCAGTCTACTACTTTCCCAATCATTTTTACTTGATGGCTTAGATTTTTTTTTTTTTTTTTTTGACAAGGACTTATATTTATCATACATGATTTATAATTACATAAGTTGTATAATGCTCTCGTAAAAACATAGACGTGTCAACCGAAAAAGGTTTCATTGTATACATATAACATACTCTCATAAAAATATAAATAATATAAAAGATATACTCTTGTCGACTAAAAAACGGAACAAGCATATAGTACACTCTCTCTATCTATATATATTTATTCAATACAAGTTTTTGTATACATATAATAAACTTTCGTAACAATGCATATAAATGATAAGTCAAAGTTAGCCGTGAGGGTTGTTTGTAACAACCTTTCAATTTTCTTGAAAAAAGTGCCCATTTTTCAGGGGAAATGACATTATATATGCATTTTTCAAAACGAATATGGTATGATGAGTATGAACTAAAATGAGTTTTATGAATTTGTTTTTTTTTGTTAAATAATGGATTTTATTGTAAGGGTGTAAATGACGTGTGGAAACAATAACATTCATAGTGGAATGGTACTGAGATTTAATGGATTTTCTTAGGATTGTTTTACTTCATATCAATTCTTAAACGGAATTATCTTAGTCAGGGAGTCCATCTAGATGCATAGGAACTATTTACAAAGATTATAAATAGGAGGGCACATCGGTAATTTGGCTAGTTAAGTCAATAAAATGTAACATGTTTTCTTTTATTTAAAGTGTTGACTTTAATGTTGACTCCGTTATTATTTGAAATGTAACGGGACATTTGAAAAAGTCCTTTTAACTTTTGTTTCACTTTCTCTCTATTTCATTTAGCTATTTCTCTCTCTTCTAACTTATTTGTTTCTCTCTCTTAAAGTCCTTTAGTTTCTTCTCCTCTGTCGTCCTTCGTCGTTTGCGTTTCAAGGGCTTCATCAGAGCATACCGTCGGCTTTTGTTAAGTGAAGTGAAGTAGTGAATTCCTGTCTTCTTAGGTAAATCGTTGAAATTTGCATTTTCTGCAGGGCTTTGTTGAATTTATGTGGGTTCTTAACTTTGTCAGTGGTAGGGTATGAGTTAGTATGATTTTGCGTTTGCGAGTGGTTTTCATGTCATTTTTGGAAAAATTGAGTAGAATTTAATGTTATTTGCGATTTATTACCTTCTAATTTTCGAAAATGTAAGTCAGTTAGGGTTTGTGTGTAGTGGTGTTCATCTCGATTCTGTGAATGTCAATTGTGGCGAAATTGTTTAGTGTATAATGGTTTTTCTGTTTTATTACCTTCAAACTTTGGGAAAAGCTGGTCACCTAGTGTTTGTGATTAGGGTATAACTCAAAAAAATTGAATTGTGCTGTGGATCTTAGTTAGCTGCGTTTTATACTCTCTTATTTAGTTATTCATGCATGAGGAGGTTGAAACCTTTAACTAGTTGTTTATACATTGAAGGAATGTTGAGTATGTTGAATTCTGGGCTTATGAGTAGGGTAATGATGTCCTTCCTTATGCTAGAGTTTGATCTTAGCTGTTTGAGAACCCTTTTTTTAAGCTATTGGTGAATATAGGATGAAATCTGAAAGGAATAGTGTCCTTCGAACAAGTGTATTATTCTGATAGCGGGTTCAGAATTATTAGAAATCTAATATATTTAGCAAGGTCAAGTGATTGGAATTCCTGGGTGGAGGCTGCTTCCGATTAGTAATATTAATGTATAATTAATATTACAGCTTAATCTTGAGTGAACCCTTCGGGTCACACCCTAGCAAATATACGAACCGACTCGACGAATTAATTCGGAAGAAATTAATTCGTCGCCCGAGTATTAAGTTTTAGACGTCGGAAATTCGAGCTTTGAGCGTCGAAATCGAGTGTCGGAAGTCGAGTCAAAATAATAAAAGAAGAGACACGAAAATAATAAATCAACAAGACCAAAATACCCCTAACATCAGAATAACCCGAGAAAACCGTGTGCTAGGGGCATTTGGTATAGCATGGTGGCTAGCATGCTCACCAAGCCGAGCCTAGGCTGGCTGGTTCGTGCTAGCGCACCAATGGTAGCACAACAAGCTAGCAGCGCTGGGCCAACATGCACAAGGTGCAAGGCACTCAGCAAGTAGCCCGCATCATTGATGCGCGACTTGCTGGCCGAGTGCGCAAGCAGCCCGCACAAGATGTGCTGGGCGTGCTGGCCAGCAGCGCCAAGCAGCCAGCATACTTGTGCTGGGCATGCTGGCAGCCGCACATGGCAGCCCACCTTGGGTTGCCTTGATGCCCAAGTGTGGTGCCATGTGGAGAATTATGAGGGGAGGCTTGAGGTATGAGGTGGCTGGTTTTTGGAGAGGGAGTGGGGAGAAAGTTTGGTCCCCCCCTCCAAATGGTCCTCACCTAACCTCTCTCATGAGCTTGCCACTTGTTGATTTATTACTAGTTTGATTATTTATTTTATTTTAGCTGTAAAATAAAATGGAAAAATAAAATTCTCCCACATTTATGGGAGAGCTTTTACACTCTCTTGTTTTCCCTATAAATACCCAAGTTGGGGAATTGGGAAAATTACTTGAGTGAGAGTTGAAAAAGGCATCACCATTATGAAAACCTTTGAACTCATTTAATCACTCGGGTTTTGGTCGGACCTTGCTAACTCTAAGGTAGCGGACCTAAAAAGTCGGTGTTCGTCCTTTGTGGGTGGATACAGTTGGAGGCTCTCATGTGAGCGGGGCTAAAGCTTTCAAGTAAGAGCCCGACTTTGAGGGCGAAGCACGCGTCAAAGGTAAATTCCGATTTTTTCCTTTTATGTTTACTTATTTTGCTTTATGGTTTTATTAATTGCGAGTGGTTCTTTGGGTCGGGGTCGTTTCCGCGGTAAGTTGGACTTACCAAACCCTAACAGCGGTATCGGAGCCACGTTCGTTTATTTTTAAAATCATAATATTTTTCAAGGTGATTTTTATGGCTTAATTTTTCTGGTTTAAGTTGCTAATTAGATTAATAGCTCGTATTATCTATTTTAACCTCGTATTTAAGCTACCTTTAGCCCCGAACCCAGATTTCGACCCAAAAGTAGTGAATTTTGGGTGGAAAATGTGTTCTGGAAATGGTTTTATCCTTCCAAAGGGCGGTTTTTAGCAAAAAAAAAAAAAAAAAAAAAAAACGACCAGAAATGCTATTTTTGAGGGTTTTTTCGTTTTTACGAAAAATTTTAAGTCTTTCTAACCTTGAAAATTAATTGCATATTTATGGTGGATATGTAATTGGGTCACTATATATTTTATATGCAATTTTAAACCTCTTTAAGCATCGTTACTTTGTAGTAATTTGTTCTTGAATACTTGGTTTTATTTTTCACATAATTGCAAACTAATTGCATTAAATGTGAAATTGTTGTTCTTTGAGGCTTCCACGTATTAAAGCTTCAATCTTTAATTATGTTAATTGATTGAGACTTTATATTACTAAATTCCATGAATTTTTGTTAAACTTTATTGATTTAATCATTTTTAGTCGATTGGAATCATAAAGTTTGAAACTTTGTGATAGAAAAATTGTTTATCTTCATATTGGAAGATATAATTTTTTCAAGGATTCACAAGTATTAAAGTTGGAATCTTTATTGATATTCATTTTTCCAACTTTCTCTTATTTTGTCAAAACTCAAAGTTAATTTAAATTAGTTAAATTAATAGTGAGTATTTGCCCTATTATTTTTGTTGCACCAAGTTAAACCAATTTAATTAAAGAATGGTTCTTGGGAATTATTTTGGTTGCATGCACTTTAAAAATTTTATTTGAGTTAGACTTTTTTTTGCTCATTGAAATTAGTTCTAAAATTAATTTAGAATTAAATTCGAAAGTCATGCAAAATTTTTTGGAATCAAATCCCGAGGCTAATAGCACGCAAAACAAGGCATGAATGCCCTTGGCTAGCCGGGCTGCATAGCAACCCGCATGTGGCTGCCATGCCCTGTGCGTGCAGCCATTGCATGGCTGGTGCACGCGGTCGCAAGCAGCAACAACACAAGCAGCGCAGCACAGCAGCAGCACGCTGCCATGTGGGTGCGTGTGTGTGTGCTGTGTTGCGTGCACTTGGGGCTGCTTTGGCGCGGTGATGCGGGGCACGAGCACATGGTGCATCGTTTGAACTTGGTGCATGCATTATGTAATTAGGGGTATGCATAGACGTTGCTCGCAAAGCAATGTAGTGCAATGAATTCGTTCAACATGGCCATCAAGGGCCACGTTTTTTATGTGTGAAAGTTCGCTGATGTAGGCGGTGTAACGCTTAGAGACATCGGGCCCACTCCCACGTTCATTGAGCATCTAACGGTTGTGCGAAATGTGAGCACTCTGTGTCTTAGTGCTAGGCACTTAGACACTTTGGACTACGTATTTTTGCTTAAAAATTGTCGTTTTAATTATTTTATTAATCTAATTTGTTTCAATTATTTTAACATATTTTTTTGAGGCTAGGCCTCGGTTTTGAGCGGCATTGGCAAAATATATCTTGACAAATTTTGGGAATTACCGGCTTAATTAATTGGATTAATTAAGTTGGATGCGGAATTTAGTGGGAGCTTCAAATATTAATTGCGCTTATTTACATAACCGGTTAAAACAACTTTGACTAGTTTTAATGAGGCGTGTTAATTGGATTAACCACCTAGATTAGTTACTAGTTCACGCGTGTTTTTTGCATTGTTACTTGTTTACTGTTGTAAAATGGCAACTAGTGGGGCCCGATTAGGATAGAAAATACGGACTGCAATCCGTGATGTATTTTTGTAAATCCAAATACTGTCTGCGTACCGTTGAGTATTTTTGTAGCTTAATGTTAAGATTAGTCCTAATCGTAGATACTAGTAGTTGCATTTAATTATGGTCAAGTCTTGAAGATGGAGGTTCTTGGAATACGTAGCCATGAAGTTGCAAATGAAGACCTTTTGAAGATTTGAAGATCTCAAGGGGTCATGCTAGTTTCAAAATGCATCTATATTTATGTTTTTCGATATATATATATATGTTTATGTATATATATATATGTTTATGTATATATATATATATGTTTATGTATATATATATATGTTTATGTATATGAATTATATGTTAGATGCATGTTTAGGATTTCGAATGTTGTGATGATTAATTAAGTTCACTTAAATCAACCAACATAGAAACCCTAGGTACCTAAATATTGAGTAAAAACTTGCCATTCCAAAACAATACTTACCGGCCGAACGAGGGTAGTGGTGGGCTACGCCAAAGCGAGGCATCACTACCTCTCCTAGGAAGTAAGGCATACCGGGTATGCAAGTTGGTTTTAGTTATACTCAACGATATGAGTGATGGAGTCCTAATATGTCGTGGCAAAGTGAATAAATTGTTGAGAGAGCATTAGATGCGACGATTTATTCAACCAAGAGTGGCTTGGAGCCATTAGCAAAGAATTTCTTACCTTAGGAGATTGAGTGTTAAGACAAGCCAAAGCATGCTTAACCACTCTTTGTTTCTTCGGATCCTGGAATCGACTTATTTTTACCAAATTGGGGACAACTTTAAATGTGTGAATAAGACGTTTTAAATAAGTTTGATTAAAATGCATGAATTCAATCTTATTTAAATTTCATGAATGGTTTTTACTTAAAAATTCTTTCAAATGTAGAATTATGTATTCAACTATCGACAACAATCTTATGTTCCCAGAACTTCCCGAGAAGTTCTCATTTAACTTGAACTTGGTAAACTTCAAGGAATGGGAAGAGGAACTCCGTTTGACCCTCCGCATTGCTACCTAGAGCATATCTTGGATACTCCCATCTCGAGTTTCTACTCAAAAGGGATTATGAGAGATATGGCTCAGTAGGAGTGGAGTTATGATTGCAAGAGAGTCTCTCGACTCATGGAAAACTCCATTCCGGAACAGTGGAAGAAGAAATTCTCCAACTACCTTCCGGATGTACTTCTCAAGGCTCTAGAAGATGTGGTCAATTTGAGGGTAACAAAGAGCGACAAGGGAACTATGATGGACTCGTGGAAGAAGTGACTAGGTCATATAACATGAGGATCAAGCCACCGCAAGATGGATGTCTTAGCAAAGAAAGGCAAGAAGTATGGGCTAGGGTCTATAGTGCAAGACTTAGACCCTGGATGCCACTTCAAGCCCATGTGCAAAAGATGACAAGGTTATTTAACCATCTGGAACTGATTGGTAAACCGGTGGAGGATGAGAAAGCGGCTCATATGCTTCTAAGCTCACTCCACTCGGGGTATGTTGCAGTTAAGATGCGACTTACTAACAATCGGAACAAACTGTCCTACAAGGAAGTTGTTCAAGAGCTCCAGAAAACCTATTCTTGCAAGGCGACTATGTTTGCTCTGAGGCTCAAGAAAAAGGAGTTCAAAAACAAAGCAAAGATGCGCTGCTTCTATTGTAGTAAGCAAGGCCACTACAAAAAAGAATGTAGAAAGTATCTGGAAGATGAGGCAAGAGGAAAGATAACATCAATCTCAGGTATCATCCACACACTTGAAAATAAGCAATTTATAAGGTATTAGATACCGGAAAATTTACTCATTCTATGCTCTTATTTCAGGAACAAAATGAGCGATGTTTTTCAGTGGTCATGAGTACACAAGTGGAAGATGAAGAAATTCTATCGAAATAAAGCTTGTAATCTCATGTATTTTGTCTAAAACTTGTTAAGTTTTATCTACCATACTTTGATCTTGCGACGTTGGACGTCGTTTTAAACTATGATCACAAGACCTTTTGTTTAAATGTCTTGTTTATATTTATGGAAATTACACCTTTTGTGTGTTTACACAAAATTGTTTATGATAATACCAAAAGAGCTAAGACCATGGAGTCAAACCAAACTTACTTGTGGCATTGTCGTCTTGGCCACATTAACATCAAACGCATCAAGGGACTTATACAAGAAGGTGGTCTTGACTTCTTCAATTTAGAATGGTTTGAGAATTGCAAGGGATGTTTATTAGACAAGATGATTAAACAACCATTCTCCAAGCTAGGAGAAAGGGCAGGAGACTTATTGGGTCTAATACACACTGATGTGTGTTGACCAATGAGCTCAACCACAAGAAATGGACACCGATATTTTAACACCTTCCCAGATGAATATAGTAGATATGATTATGTCTACCTAATGTCACATAAATCTGAAACATTTGAAAAGTTCAAAGAATTTCTGAGTGAAGTTAAAAATCAGCTTGGCAAGAAAATCAAAGCCCTTCGATCGGATTGAGGTGGTGAATACTTGAGCCAAGAATTCGATGACCATCTGAAAGAAAACGGTATACTTTCAGAATTGATACCTCCAGGAACTCCGAACGGAGAAATCGAACCTTGTTGGACATGGTACAATCAACAATGGCTCTTAGTGATCTTCCTATCTCTTTCAAGGGACACACACTTCTAATTGCGGCACTAACACTGAATCGTGCACCATCAAAAGTTGTAGAAAAGACTCCATATGAATTATGGACAAAGAAACCTCCTAGGTTGTCTTTTCTAAAGATATGGGGATGCAAAGCATATGTCAAGAAATTGATTTATGACAAACTTCATCCCAAATCGTGAGGATGAGCAACAAAATCAGAATGACAGTTAAAGTGCTCAAACAACATCTGTTGACGCAGGTTAAAATGATCAAAATGTGCAAAGTCAAACTGACAATGCAAATGCTCAATCCATTACCCTACGTAGGTCTCAGACGCCGAGATCTTAACCTGATAGATATCTTGGTTTAGTATTAACCGAGATATTAGAGGACATCATGATTATGGATGGAGATGAACCGGCAACCTACAAGCAAGCGACGGCAAGCACCGACTTTGCTAAATGGCATGAGGCCTTGAGATCTGAAATGGATTCCATGTTTAAAAATCAAGTCTGGGACTTGGTTGACTTACCCGAAGGTTATACACCTATCAGATAGTGTATTTTCAAGATGAAAACTGACAAAGATGGAAATGTATTCATTTACAAAGCTAGATTGGTGGCAAAAGGTTATAGACAAGTTCATGGTATTGATTACGATGAAACCTTTTCACTAGTCGCAATGCTTAAATCCGTTCGGATCCTCCTAGCGATTGCTGCATATTTTAACTACGAAATATGGCAGATGGACGTCAAAACCGCCTTCTTAAATGGTATTTTGGAAGAAACTGTGTACATGTAATAGCCAGAAGGTTTTGTCGACCAAAACAATGTTGGGAAGGTTTGTAAGCTTAAGAAGTCCATTTATGGACTAAAGCAAGCTAGAAGAAGTTTGAATCTGCGATTTGATGAAGCCATTGGTAAGTTTGGTTTTATCAAGAATCTAGATGAATCTTGTGTTTACAAGAAGGTTAGTTGGAGTGACATCGCCTTCTTAGTCTTATATGTCGATAACATATTGCTCATTGGATCAATTATGTATGCCATGATATGTACTAGGCTAGATGTATTGTATGCCTTGAGTGCTACGAGCCGTTACCAATTAGATCCAGGAGATGCCCATTGGACTGCGGCTAAGAACATCCTAAAGTACCTGAAAAGGAACAAGGATAAATTCCTGGTATATGGTGGTTCAGAAGAATTAGTCGTTGAAGGTTATACCGACGCAAGCTTTCAGACAGACAGAGACGATTTCAAATCGCAATCTGGATATGTGTTTTGTCTTAATGGAGGAGCGTTCAGTTGGAAGAGTGCCAAGCAGAGTACAACTAAAGCCTAGTACTTAGCAGTTGCTGAAGCGCCTAAGGAGGCTGTTTGGATTCGTAAGTTCATTGGTGAACTTGATGTTGTACCCTCCATAAAGGGTCCAATAGCCCTCTATTGTGACAACATTAGAGCTATTGCTCAGGCCAGAGAGCCAAGAGAACATCAGAAAGTCAAACATGTCAAACAACGGTTTCACATGATTCAAGAATGAAAATCAGAAGGTGAAATCAGAACTTGCAAAGTTGGAACGGATGACAATGTAGCCGATCCACTTACTAAACCTTTGCCTCAAGTGAAGCATAACAAGCACGTTGAGGCAATGGGAATCAGGCATGTAGGAGACTGGCTTTGATTTCCTTATTTAGTGTTTTAGTTAAATTTTAAACACTTAATGTAAGGCACTAAGAAAAATCATTCAAGTTTTGGAGTAATATAAATTTCATGCAATATTTTATTACTCCATTTGCTATTTAATTGTGGTTTAGGATTAAATAATGAGTCCATTCGATTCTTGGAATATTCAAAATAGTGTATCAAGACAAGTCTTGATAAGGTAACACCTATTAAGTGAACATTGAATATTATAATTGAAAATTGTCCCTAATCAAGGTCATTTAAACGATGGACGATTAATGACCAACTGAGATTAGTGTGTAGTTTGATTTATAGCACTGTTTCTTGTGCTACGAGGACATGATTGTAATAAATCATTTGCACAAGTATTGGTTTAAAACCATACTGGATCGACCTATGAGAATACTTTAAGAGATTAAAAATCCTCATAAGTATACTTCTCATTATGGCTATTAGAATCTATTTCCTTGACCATGAGTATTGTGAGTTCTCTTGTTTGAGTACTAGTCCGTTTTGATGTTGTCAAACGTCTGCCGTAATAGGGGATTATAACGGCTACACTTAGGCGGCTAGGAACTCTCAGTAAGAGGAGCTACATTACAAGACTGGGAATGTCCCCCTACTAAAATGGGGAAGATGTATTTGTTGTATACAAGGCCTCTCGTAGAGCGAGACTGTAAAAAATGCATGGCCGTGCTCGGATGGATTTTAGAAATCATCTGTTTATTGACAATCGGACTTGGAATCGAGAAACACTTCTGGATGTAATAAGGATGACATAATAATCTTACCTTATAGTTCATGAAGGGACATTAGGCGACATAGGAAAAAGGGTGTACACTAAATGCGCACTTGTTCGGAAGGACAAGTGGGAGATTGAAAGGAATGGTGTCCTTCGAACAAGTGTATTATTCTGATAGCGGGTTTAGAATTATTAGAAAGCTAATATATTTAGCAAGGTCAAGTGATTGGAATTCCAGGGTGGACGCTTCCGATCAGTATTACTAATGTATAATTAATATTACAGCTTAATCTTGACTGAACCCTTCGGGTCACACCCTAGCAAATATACGAACCGACTCGAAGAATTAATTCGTCGCCCGAGTATTAAATATTTAGACGTCTAAAATTCGAGCTTAGAGCGTCAAAACCGAGAAATCGGAAGTCCAGTCAAAATAATAAAAGACGAGACACGAAAGTAATAAATCAACAAGACCAAAATACCCTAGCATCGGCATGCCCGAGCAAACCGAGTGATAGGGGCATTTGGTATAGCATGTGGCTAGCATGCGCACCAAGCCGAGCCTAGGCTGGCTGGTGTGTGCTAGCGGACTAATCGTAGCACAGCAAGCTAGCAGCGCTGGGCCAGCGCGCGCAAGGTGCAAGGCACTCAGCAAGCATCCCGCATCATTGATGCGCGACTTGCTGGCTGAGTGCGCAAGCAGCCCGCAAAAGCTGTGTTGGGCGTGTTGGCCAGCAGCGCTAAGCAGCCCGCACAATTGTGTTGGGCATGCTGGCAGCCGCACATGGCAGCCCACCTTGGGTTGCCTTGGTACCCAAGTGTGGTGCTATGTGGAGCATTGTGAGGGGAGGCTTGAGGTATGAGGTGGCCGGTTTTTGGAGAGGGAGTGGGGAGCAAGTTTGGTCCTCCCCTCCTCCAAATGGTCCTCACCTAACCTCTCTCATGAGCTTGCCACTTGTTGATTTATTACTAGTTTGATTATTTATTTTATTTTAGCTGTAAAATAAAATGGAAAAATCAAATTCTCCCACATTGATGGGAGAGCTTTTTCACTCTCTTGTTTTCCCTATAAATACCCAAGTTGGGGTATTGGGAAAATCACTTGAGTGAGAGTTGAAAAAGGCATCACCATTGTGAAAACCTTTGAACTCATTTAATCACTCGGGTTTTGGTGGGACCTTGCTAACTCCAAGGTAGCGGACCTAAAAAGTCGGCGTTCGTCCTTTGTGAGTGGATACCGTTGGAGGCTCTCTGACAGGTAAAGTCGTATCCCCTAATCAAAAGTAATTACCTAAGTCCTCTAACTAAAGTAGATAGGGAAGTAGGGTGGAATCCACAGGGAAACAAGTCTTTCTACTCCTAATTAATTATTATAATCTAAATTATCGAGATAACCAATATTGTTGTAAATAAAGTCTATACTACGAAGAATAAGATCGGAGGAAATAAAATAGGGAGAAATTAAATATTAAAAGACCTAGGGCATAGGTTCACTAATAAACAATAATCCAGGGCAAATCATAATAAGCAATCATCAAGCATTGATTAACCAGATTATAAAGGGATTTCGCTACATATTATAATCACAGAGTTAATTTAACGATATTAAATCTCATCTGTCGAATCTCGACTTAACCATTTATAAATTAGTCTGCCTATTAAAACTAAGCCTAAACATCAATTCTCATCTGTCGAATCTCGAATTAATATTGCTAAACTCATACAATTAAATCCGGTCAAACCTAATTGCATAGCATTAATTCAATCAATAGGAAATTAATCAAGCATTGATAATCAACAATCACAAATTTACCCCTTCATAATATTTATTAGATCCCCATAAACCATAGAAATAAAACTACTCAAGCATCATCATAACTAAACTAATCAAATAAATAAAGCAAGACATAATCAAAGAAGTAAATAAAATAACTGAAATTAAAAGAGAAGGAATTGTTACCAAAAGAAATCTGGATTAATGAAAGTAGTTGAGAGAGAATTTAAGAGAGAGAAAATATCCTAAGTAGAGAGAGAAAATCTAAAAGAAAGTTAATCAGAATTTATGTACATAATTCATAGTTAAACATTCCTCAAAACAAAAATTAAAACAAAACTAATCATTTACTAAGAAAAACACGCGCCCGATCGGGCGAAGGGCCGCTCGATCGGGCCCGCCTTTTTACAATGCCCTTGCTTGGTATGCGGCGCCCGATCGAGCTTACGCTCACCCGATCGGGCGCGCCTCTTCCTTGAGGGTGCCTTTGCGCGTAGCCGCCCGATCGGGCGTATGCTTGCCCGATCGGGCCCGGCTTCTTCTTCGAGGCTTGGATTTCGATTGGGCTCGATTCCTCGGCCTAATCCGGATTTCCACATCGGGTCTTGATTAATTGATCCAATAGCCCCGGTATCACATATCGAGCCCTTAATCACCGGCTCTCACCGATCCTGGGCTTTAAGAGTGGTCGTGTCCTTCTAGCTTCCGTAGTTGATCCATGAAAACCCGGGAAAATGCCCAAAAAGGCAATTTCATGTAAAACTCAACTAAACTACGAAAACATAAATAAATTAGACATTTCAAACTCCTCCAAGCCAAACCTTTGCTTGTCCCTAAGCAAAGAGATCATTAATGAACATATAAAACATGCCTTATCCCAATAAACAAAATCAAGCACAAACGATTCAAGATAAATCTAATGAACATGCTTCAATGTAAATCAATCTCATTAATCTAATTATCCTTTATCCCACCTTTTTTTGGCACTTCCTGCACAAGACTTACCCATTTGGAGTCAGAAATAGGATACATAATACCTACATCAAGTAGTTTCATAACCTCCTTCTTGACTACTTCCTGCATGTTGGGATTTAATCTTCGTTGGGGTTGAATGCAGGGCTTATAGTTGTCCTCTAGATGTATCCTGTGCATACAAAAATCAGGGCTAATACCCTTGAGATCATCAATGCTGTACCCAATAGCTTTCTTATGGGTTTGAAGAACCCCTAGAAGTTGGGAAGTTTGTAGGTCATTAAGTGCAGTACTAATGATGATGGGGTATAGTTCCTGTTCATCAAGAAAATATATTTTAAATGAAAAGGGAGAGGTTTTAGCTCAGGTTTCTTGACCTCTGCAGGTTTCGATTCCTGAACTAAACTTACTACCTTCATTGTTTCCTTGGGGCTTAATTCTTTTAAGAAAAGAGCTTTTTCAATATCTTGTACCTCATTACCCCAAACGCTTGCATTGTCTTTAGATAAATTCCCGTAGAGAACTTCCTCTAGGGGATCCCTCGCAAGAACCTGTGGCAAGCTATCATCAAAAATATCATCCATTATATCAATTAAATCAATATAACAACAATTTTCCTCTAGCATAGACCCTTTCAAAACTTTCCCTAGATTAAAAGTAACATTATCGTCACCTACAGAAGGGTTAGTTTGCCATTTTTCACATAAATAATAGCTCCTGCAGTATGGAGAAAAGGCCTACCTAATATAATGGGCATTTGCGTATCCTCTGCCATATCTAACACAACAAAATCACAAGAATAAAAAATTTACCAACTCAGACAGGGACGTCCTCTAAAATACCTAAGGGGTATTTTACAGAACGATCTGCCATTTGCAAAGTTATATTAGTAACTTTTAATTCTCCCATATTAAGTTTAGAACAGACAGACGATGGCATGACACTAACACTAACACCCAAATCACGCAAAGCCTTATCAATAAAAACATTCCCTATATGACAAGGGATAGAAAAACTATCGGGATCCTTTAATTTAGGAGGGGATTTGTTTTGCAATAAAGCGCTACACTCCTCTGTGAAAGCTACAATTTCTAATTCCTTAAAGGCTCTTTTCCTAGTCAGAATGTCTTTCATAAATTTAGCATAAGCAGGAACTTGAGTGATTAAATCAGTGAAAGGAACTGTTAGCTGCAGGTTTTTCACAACCTCTAAGAACTTACCAAATTGTTTATCAAACTTACTCTTCATTTGTCTATTAGGGAATGGAAGTTTGATAACCAGGCTCTGCACATCTCCTCCCTTATCTTGAGATTTACCCTTCACAGAAACATTAGTAGAGTTAGTATCTATATGTAGCCCTGCAGGGTTAGCAGGATTAGCGTTTGGTATAGAGGAATCTAGATCAGGAACTGGTCTATCTTCCTTTAGCATAGGAGGCCCATCATAATGTGAACCACTCCTTAGACACTACAAAAATTGGGCCTTTTAGCACCAGGTTAAATCTGTTGCTAATTGCTAAAAATCCGTCTTTGGACATAGCTAGCTATGGATATATCCACGGAATCACTCCGTTGGTAAAAACCTTGTCACTAAATGAATTTAGAGACGGAAATAAAATCCGTCGCTGGATTTAGCAACGGAAAAAAAATCCGTCGCTAGATTTAGCAACGGAAAAAATAAACCCGTCGCTGGATTTAGCAACGGAAAAATAAATCTGTCGCTAGCTTTAGCAACGGATTAAAAAAATCTGTTGCTAGATTCAGCAACGGAAAAAAAAAATCCGTTGCTAGATTCAGCAAAGGAAAAAAATATTTGAAATCCAAAAAAGAGCTGTTATTTGGGTCGACCTCACTCGGGTCAACCCGACTCGACTTTCCTTGAATCTCCAATTGCAATACTGCTATTTGTAGGATTCGAACCCGTGACCTCAATGTCTAATAGTGAAACTCGTACCAACTATACCAAATATTATTTGTTTACTTTTACGCACATATTTGATAATAAATGATTGAAATATTGATAACATAGCAACGGAAAAAAAATACCTCTCTAAATTTAGCAACGGAAAATAAATCCGTTGCTAGATTCAGCCACGGAAAATAAATCCGTTGCTAATTTAGCAACGGAAAAAAAACCCGTCTCTAATTTAGAGACGGATTTTCAATTTCGTTGCTAATTTAGCGACGGAATTTTTAATTCCGTCTCTAATTTAGAAACGGATTTTTAAATTCCGTCTCTAAAATAATTTAGAGACAGATTTTTTGATTCCGTCTCTAATTTAGAAACGGATCAAATTCCATTGCTAGAATTCTGTTTCTATATTGATATTTTTTTGTAGTGAGAGTGATTGCATTGGCATGATCTGTAGGATGGATAGGTTTTGATGGTAGAGCTTCCTGCTGACGCGATTGTAGGGTAGATGAAAGTTGTGCAATTTGATTGTCCATGATTTTATTATGGGCTAGGATAGACAATTTGCACATCCCTACTCTCCATATGCTTTTGCATATTAGTAAGCATTGCTCTAATTTCTGTCATGGCAGGGTCGGAAGATGATGAGGGTGATGCTTGGCTTTTCTGGCTGGAATTACGATGATAATATTTTTGCTGTGGTGGGGTTTGCTGTTGTGGTTGTTGTGGAGGTGGAGGGTTTTGTACATTGGTGCTCCGGTATGAAAGATATGGATGGTTCTTATAACCGACATTGTAGGAATTGGAATAAGGGTTATTCTGCCTATAGGTTTGAAAGGCATTAACTTGTTCCATAGAGCTCCTACAATCTATCTCCCAATGACCTACAATTACACAATTTTCACAAAAAGCTTCATTGTTAGCAACAGTAGAAACATTAGCTACAGAGTTAGGAGCAACAATAAGATTATCTAATTTTTGACAAATAGACGTTAATTGAGCTTGCAAAAAGGATACATAATCAACATTATGTTTTTCTTTATTTGCAAACCCTCTCGGATTCCCATATTGGGAATTGTGTATTGTCATGTCTTCGATAACCTGCCCTGCATCGTCCACATTTAAATTCATGAACCTCCCACTGGCTGCAGAATCTAGAACTAATCTAGAAGAATTTCCAAGTCCATTATAGAATACTTTGATCAATTGCCATTGTGCTAGATTGTAGTGGGGGCATTCTCTCTGTAGATCCTTGAACCTCTCCCAAGCCTCATATAGAGTTTCGTCGGCCTCTTGAGCGAAGTTCTAAGTAGCACTCCTTAGTACCGTTGTTCTCTCTGCAGGATAGTATTTATTATAGAAATTCAAAGAAAGAGTTTCCCAGTCAGTAATACCAAGTGTAGTTCTATTCAAACCATTAAACCATAATTTAGCTTTTCCACATAAAGAAAAAGGAAAAAGAATCTCCCTGATTTGGTCCTGCGTGACCCCGACTTGTCTAATGGTGTTACAATACTGGCAGAAATCTGCGATGTGAAGATTAGGATCTTCACCCTTAGCTCCAATGAATTGCTTCCTCTCTATCATAGTGATAAATTGGGGCTTGATTTCAAACTGAACTCCATCTAGCGCCGGAGTGGGAGTAAGGTGCGGGAAATCTGTGAGCTTTGACTGCGAGTAGTCACTGAGTTTCTTCTGGGCCGTCATCTCTGATTCTGATTCTGAGGAAATTTCTTTGTCACTAGAATCAGAGGGAGGATTTCTTCAACTGTTGTCCTCCTCGGAACCCGCCAGAATTTGTCTATAAATTTTCCTTTGCCTATGAAAAGAGCGCTCGATCTCAGGATCGAATGGGATGTAACCTGATCTGGAACACCTAGCCATTATAAAGGAACTAAAAGACAATTATGAGAATTGCCTCAAAGAACTAACGTTCTTTGAGACAAAAGGGGATAATCTAGACTATAAAAAATAATCAAAAAAAAAAAATAAAACCGTTTCCCCGGCAACGACGCCAAATTTTGATAGGGTAAAGTCGTATCCCCTAATCAAAAGTAATTACCTAAGTCCTCTAAGTAAAGTAGATAGGGAAGTAGGGTCGAATCCACCGGGAAACAATTATTTCTACTCATAATTAATTATTATAATCTAAATTATCGAGGTAACCAATATCGTTGTAAATAAAGTCTATACTACGAAGAATAAGATCGGAGGAAATAAAATGGGGAGAAATTTAATATTAATAGACCTAGGGCATAGGTTCACTAATAAACAATGATCCAGGGAAAACCATAATAAGCAATCATCAAGCATTGATTAACCAGATTATAAAGGGCTTTCGCTACGTATTATAATCACAAAGTTAATTTACCGGTATTAAATCTCATCTGTCGAATCTCAACTTAACCATTTATAAATTAGTCCGCCTATTAAAAATAAGCCTAAACATCAATTCTCATCTGTCGAATCTCGAATTAATATTGCTAAACTCATACAATTAAATCTGGCCAAACCTAATTGCATAGCATTAATTCAATCAATAGGAAATTAACCAAGCATTGATAATCAACAATCACAAATTTACCCCTTCATAATATTTATTAGATCCCAACCCTAGAAATAAAACTACTCAAGCATCATCATAACTAGACTAATCAAATAAATAAAGAAAGACATAATCAAAGAAGTAAATAAATTAACTGAAATTAAAAGAGAAGGAATAGTTACCAAAAGAAATCTGGATTAATGAAAGTAATTAAGAACAAAGTTAAGACAGAATTTAAGAGAGAGAAAATATACTAAGTAGAGAGAGAAAATATAAAAGAAAGGTAATCAGAATTTACGTACATAACTCGTACTTATACATTCCTTGAAACAAAAATTAAAACAAAACTAATCATTTACTTAGAAAAACACGCGCCCGATCGGGCGAAGGGTCGCCTGATCGGGCCCGCCTTTTTACAACGCCCTTGCTTGGTATGCCGCGCCCGATCGAGCTTACGCTCACCCGATCGGGCGCGCCTCTTCCTTGAGGGTGCCTTTGCGCGCAGCCTCCCGATCGGGCGTATGCTTGCCCGATCGGGCCCGACTTCTTCTTCGAGGCTTGGATTTTGATTGGGCTCGATTCCTCGGCCCAATCCAGATTTCGATATCGGGTCTTTATTAATTGATCCAATAACTCCGGTATCACATACCGAGCCCTTAATCACCGGCTCTCATCGATCCTGGACTTCAAGAGTGGTCGTGTCCTTCTAGCTTCCGTAGTTGATCCATGAAAACCTGGGAAAATGCTCCAAAAGTGTAATTTCCTGTAAAACTCAACTAAAACTACGAAAACACTAGAAAACACAAATTAGTAATAAAAGTGTCCCTAAAGAGCCAAAAACACTACTAATTATGACCACATGACGGGGGTAAAACACTATATAAATTAGACATATCACTCTCGTGTGAGCGGGGCTAAAACTTTCAAGTAAGAGATCGGCTTTGAGGGCGAAGCACGCGTCAAAGGTAAATTCCGATTTTATCCTTTTATGTTTATTTATTATGCTTTATGGTTTTATTAATTGCGAGTGGTACTTTGGGTCAAGGTCGTTTACGCGGTAAGTTAGACTTACCAAAATCCAACAAAATCATTGTGTAAATGAAGTTTATTGATTCCATTGGTTGTATGAAAATGGATGATTAAGTGCTTGTGTTAACATGGCAATAATGGATAATGAATAAGAGGAATCTTTTGAAGTCGGTTGAAGTGGTGTTGGTGGTAGAAAGGATGTGGTGAGTTGATGTGTTTATGTTGACTGTATTTTTGTTTGTTTATGGTTTATGTGTACTTAATTGATGTCAATTCTGTAATTTTAGGGGCTGTAGGGGAAATCCGTGAAGGTGAATGATGGGGTTAAACCCAAAGGTGCTAAAAAAGGCAAGAAGAAGGTAAATGTTAATCATGATCCTGATTTTGAGGAAGAGGAATTGGAGGATTCTAATATTGGGGACGGTTATGAAGATAAACGATCTGAAGAGGATGATTCAGACTCATCAGATGGTGAGGGAGAGGATGGTGAGGAATAAGAGGATGATACTCCTTCTTCAGGTCAACAAACAAGTGGCAGGAACTATGTATGCAGTTGCTGCAGGAACGATTTCAAAATGGAAAGAGGAAGTGTGGCAAATCAGTAAACAACACAACCAAAATGGCAAAGGTAATTGTTGTGATTCTTGTTGTATATGTGTAAGTATTGTGTAGTTAATGAAATTCATGGTAAAATCCTTGTTATGTTTAGAAAAAACGAGGTGATTTAGTGAAGGAGGAAGAGCTAGTTGTTAAAACCCAATCTAAAAGGACTCAGAAGGTAATGTATCTAATCCGTGTCGACTCATGTGTTGGTGTAAATACGCTTAGAGAATGAATGATACATTTGAGGTTGTTGGAATGTACCATTAGTGTAATTAGTGGTGTTTTTTGATTAACATAATTCCAAGTAATAATACTGGGAAAAGAAATGTATAAATGTACCATTATTTTACTCAGTGGTGTTTTTTTTTATTAACATATTGTTGAAAATTATTCCAAGTAAAACTAATGGCTAAAGAAATGTATTGTACCACCAATACTAAATTGATAGTGGATTTATTACATGTATTGTTATGACTAGCTAAGATATGTTGCTTTAATATGTTTCAGTTGTTTATGCATTTGAGGTAATCATGTGAATATAAATTAAATGTAGCACCATTATTAAAGTGATAGTGTATTGAGGTATTAGGACAAACTTAGATATGTATCTGGAATGAGATCAATTTGTTTATGCATCCATTTTGTATTGTGTAGGCATCTTATCTGAATGGTGTAAAGGCATTTGGAAGTTTGGTTAAGCAATTTGATAAGACGAGGAAGGATTTGGTGAATGAAATGGGGTTTGGTAAGCTGTTAAGCATACCAGTTGAATATTTGCCTCATAAATTTGCTTACTGGCTGTTGTCAAGGGTTGATAGAGATGGTTCCATGGTATTTGGAGATGAGTATGTATGTCCTCTGTATCCAGCTTAGGTGGAGTGGGTGCTTGGTATTCCCAAGGGTTCCAAGCCAGTTCCATTTACCATTCCGGAGGATGATGAAATGATGAAAGCTGATATTAAGTGTATTTCTGCACTATTTGGCAAGCCTGGGAGATCATTCATAAGGCAGCAGCTGCGGCTGCGGTGGTTTGTTTTGATAAAAAAAGGGAAGATGTTGCCTATTAAAACAAACAAGGAGAAGGCTGAGTTTAAGATTGCATTTCTGGTTGTTGCTCTTGAGTACATACTGTGTACCACAGCAAACACAACAAATCTTGTTGTTTCTCTAGGACGTGCTATAACTATTTATAATGATATTGCGAACTACGATTAGTGCACTTTGACTTAATCTTGGTTATGCACGGCAGCGAGGAAGTTCCAGAAGAAATTTCTTGAAAATGGCTATGTTGCAGGCTCTGGAGGTTGCATTTTGTTTGTGTTGGTAAGCAATGTAGTAATGTATCTTATAAATCGTTGTTGATTTATGTTTTAGATTGTTACAAGTGGAGGGATTGTTTATTATTAGTTGTTGACATAATATTTAATGCATACATGTTGTAATCCCATGTTGTAGATCTTTTATATTGACCATCTGGATTGGGTATCTAAGTCTTGGGGACTGACTCCAAGGTTGGCGGCATGGTCAAAGGAAGAAATTAACAAAGTTGTACAAGATGATAAAAAGAAGACGAGGGACTATGCTGTCGCTGGTTAGTGTTAAAATCATTGTTCTCTTACATGAATTAGTGTTTATTGCGTAGTTGTGTATTTGTTTGATTAAGTTTATTTGATGTGCAGTCCGTCAATATTGCTTATGGTGAGGAGCATCTGCTGGCACCCCGTGATGGTCCAGTGATAGCTCCTGCACTTGAACCTAAACCTGCACCTTCACCTACTTGCTTTTGATGTGGATGGGATCACAGAGTAGGTCAGGAATTATTTTTTGGTTTATTTAAACGAAGAGTTATTGGTGTTGTAATTGATCCTGGCTCTTGATCTGGTTTCCCACTATAATTTTTCTATTTATATTTTAATTTTACGGCTAAATAGATTTTCAGTCATGGTTGGTTTGTTGTCTTGCTTAATTAATTCTTAATGTATACAGGTGGTTTCTAGGGTGGCACGTCAGTTAGCTCCAAAGTTCATGGATGCAATTGATGAGAAAATGGGTAAAATGTTGTATAGTATGAATGAAATGTTTAAAGAGAGTTTGGCCGCATCGGCCGCGATAGGGCAACCATTGAAATGAGCTGTTAAGAAAACTTTACCTATGGAAAAACACTCTAAGGTTGATACCATGGTGGTGGAGGGTGGTAAAACAAATGGGGATAAGACTGGTTTTGTGGAAAGCATTGCTGATGGTGCAGCTGGTAATGATGCAGCTTGTGATGGTGAGAAAACCACTGAGGTTGATGTTGAGAAGGTTGCTTTAAAGTGTCTAAAGGATGCCTTGTTGGGGGGTGTTGATAGTGAGGATAGAGAGCAGGGTGGTATAGGGGGTGTTGTTTCTGCAACGGTTGAAGAGGATGATGGGGTTAAACAACGAGGGTGAAAATCCTCATTCTGATGATGATGAAGAAATGGATGATGCTTATGTTCCCCAACCAGGAGGAGAGTTTATTGTGAAACTAGTTGGATCAAGGGGACGACTGTTTTGGTGGCTACCGGTTGTAGTGAGACAGACTCTGACGATGAAGAGGAGTCTGCGTATACTGGCAATCACGATTCAGGTACTGCTGATAAGAGGGTTGTAAAACCTACTACTATAGTAGTAGCTACGATGTGTAGCAAAGGGTCAGACACCCGTAGGCACACGACGCCGGAGGCAAGGATGCTGTTGTATGTGCGGTAATGGAAGGAGTTAAAAGATCCTAATTGGTATGTGTTACTGATCTTTGTGTAATGAAGTTGTAAACTTCTCCATTTATAATCACTTACATGGTTTACAAAACAATTATGTGTTTATAAGTTTCTGTATATGTGTCTAGCACTAGTGTCGTCCTCATATCTTGTGATGAGATGACTGCCGACTAGAGGGATTTCTTTGGTGTTGTTCATCCCAGAGCAAGGGTCGTGTCAGGCTACGTCCGGATGGCTAGTGTGCGTACATAAAGCATCGGGCTACCAGAGAGGTTGTCAACCGAAGCAAGCGTATCATGCTTGATCCAAGCTTTGCAGTAAGTACAATTATTTTGTTTGGTTTTTGTTATAAATTTGTTGTGTATTGGGTTGTGATATCTAGAAAGCATATATGAGAATGAGTGTGTGTGTTGTAGAATCGATTGTTGCTGAAGGAGGGCAAAGAAGAGCATGTAGCGCAGATGTACGAGAAATTGTTTTTAAGCTATAATTTTCAATGGATTAAAAAGGTAATGGGGAGACCAAAAACTACAATTCATTAATGAAATTGAAAAACTTACAGTTCATGTTTTTACCCTTGTATGAAATTAATATGGAGGTTCTTATCCCGGTACTTCAAGTCCCGAAAGAATCGCCTGATGATCCACATTGGTCGTGCCTAGCCCTTGACTTGAAAGCAAGGAATTTGTGGATGATAGATTCCTTCTACCCCGAGCCTTACAACACACATGCTAAGGAGGTTGATATTCTAATATGTATTCCAATATTTCATTTATGTCTGGCCGTGGTTATAAAATCTATATGCTAATGTAGGGAATATTTCAAGCATTACCCCAAACTTGAATCCCACCGTGATCATACACTAAAGTACGGTGGCGTCTAAATGGAAAGAAGATAGAGCAAAAGAGTTGCCAACATGTTTTAGGAACTTGTAAACCGTTCACGAGGTAAAGGTTACACCCCTTAACGATCCAGGAGATCGTCAACTCCAATAGGTCTGGAACCATAACTGGTAGTTCGGGGATGAAGGTACAAATCCAACCTAAAAGAGATTGAATCTGCCCTAATAATAGGCCTCTACTTTATTCTGATCGTATTCATGTGCGCTTTCTGACTAACATGCAATCAATAAGATTAACCCTAAACCTGTTTATCTATGTTGGTTGAATATTAATGCACAAATAAAACTATTATTGGCGATCACTTGAATTATAATCAAATCAACCCTAAACAAGATTATTAATTATCTTATTAAGCGTGTTTACAAGTACAAAATTCCCTTTAAACTTGCATAAAAGGTGTGATCAAACAATAACAATAATATATCAAGCAACATAATAATAATCATAACAATTATAAAAATAATCACAATCATAATTATAATCATGTTAAAGCATAATAATAGCAAGATCTTAGGCATGATACTAACAAGATTAATAACAACTCCTAGCATGTCACTAAACAATAAAAATCAAAGCTTTAACCCTAACATGATACTAACATGAATATTAGGAAGAGAAGGAAGCATCGCAGGAATCACAATTGTCATATTTGATATTAGAAATTATAGTTGTTACCCTAAACATTATACCAGGAATCATAATAGGAACCTTAGACATGATTTCTAAATCATAATATCAATAAATAAATTAAAGCACTTATTTGGATGCCTCATATCTCTTTCTAATAACAAAATACACACGTTAGTAACTTTAAGGAAAATATAAAATCAAACAATTAAATTGAATAATTAAAAGAGAGATTTGGGACCAAACCCTCAGAAATTAAAACCTTTCACGTCTAGGGCAAAGGCTAGGTGTTTCTAGATCTTGTGAATGCGGAATTTTGTATGCAAAAAGGCTAGTTTAGAAAAGTAAGAAAAAGAGAAAGAGAGAGAGAGAAAGAGAGTAATCAAGAAATTCTTGATGAGAATTGGTGAGAATAGAGAATTGATGATTGAAAACGGAGGTTTTAGGAGGCTATTTATAGAGAAAATCAGCCGGATATGATAAAATAATTTAGAGTTTCGAAAAGGATAAAACACGATTGCAGCATCAAACACGAGCCTGTCGCCAGACGCTGGAAATAAATTTCCACGCGTTTTGTTATTTTGATAAAATTTAATCGTATGAGAGGGTAAAATCGTATTTTCCTTAAAAACACTTCTTTTATTCTGATTAAAACTTTAAAAAGTCAACTAAAGTCAATTTATCAATGCTAATTAAATTAGGATTAAAAAGAACCGTCTAGAAGAATCTAGAAGACTATAATCAATCCTAATCGCATTAGAAATGATAAATCAATATTAGGCCCTCCTCTAGATCATTGGGCCGCATATAAATATCAAACCGGGCCCAGTTTAGTAATTTAGGCATAACTTCCTTATTATTAATCGGAATTGGGCTTATAATATATTGTTCGAAAGCTCCTTTTGAACCTGACCCAACTACACTATTATTGGACCCTTTCCATGGATCAAACCAAACTAGATTGGCTTTTTTCTTAAAAAAGGTTTTTAAAAATAGAGAGAAAGAAAAGAAATAAAAACTAACCGCAACACTAGACTTTCCACACTTTCACTTCATTCGATTATGATTCGATGTGAAAGGTACTCATCACTGGGTTTGGTTTTGGGGAGACACAAATGGGTGTCTACAGAAGCCCCCATTTTGACTGAGTTTGGAGAAACGTAAGTTTCGAAAACAAAAGTCAAAGTAGCGATAGGGACAGAGAATGATTCAGAACGTTCTGCGATCCTAAACCACTCTTATCACGTCGATACCTGCAAACTAGCGTTAGTTAAACAGATAAGAGAGTTAAGAAATACGTATCTTTCACCGTCGAGGTCACGTCTATGAGGGTAACCGATTTGTTGCATTTGCTGTTGTTACAACCTTCCACAAGCTAGGGAACGCCGTCGAAGATAACTTCTCTTGAAATCACCTCCAGTTGTTTGTGATAACCCTCCACAAGCTAGGGAATGCTGTTGATAAATGCTGCTACATCTCGAACCTTTTTTCTTGAATCATAGTGACAACCTTTCCCATCATAGCAAAAGTCGTTAAAGACCGCCTCATCACGAACCGCTCTTCTCAAATCTTGGTGACAACCTCCACAATCTTAGCGAATGCCATCAAAGACCGCCCATCTCGTGCTATCTTCTCAAATCTTTGGTGACAACCTCCTCAATCTTAGCGAATGCTATCGAAGACCGCCCATCTCGTGCTATCTTCTCAAATCTAGGTGACAACCTTCACAACCTTAGCGAATGTTGTCGAAGACCGCCCATCTCTTGCTATCTTCTCAAATCTTGGTGACAACCTCCATAATCTTAGCGGACGTTGTCGAAGAGCGCTTCATTTTGAACAGTTCTTTTCTCAAATCAAATAATAACCTCCTCAATCGTAGTGAAAGCTATCGAAGGTCACTTCATCTCAAACCGTCCTTCTCAAATCCCAGCGAGAGACTTTTTTTAATCTTAAATCCCCCCTTATTGAAAGCTTCATCATCTTAAATCTTCATATCAACCTTTTCGTCTTTGGAAAATCTTTTTCAAGAACCATATCTGCGATTCTTAAAGGCTTCAAATTGATTTGTGAAAATCTTCCATCTTAGGAATTCTTTGTGAACTATTATGTCGATGCTTTTACTGTTTGTGAACCATTATGTGAGTGCCTTTGCCATGAGCCAATGTTTAGGCGCTCTTAAGCTCAGTGAGACGATCTTTTATCATGTCGATCACTTATTTCAATTGTAATCAAGCCGATTACTCAATCATGTCAAATTGCTTATGAGGGCTAACTAGCATACCAAGGAACCCGGAAATTGCTGCACTCGGTCTGCATAATCTAATATGGGGGCCACGTATTACGTTGCTGCACCACCGCTCACTGAAACTATCTGGCGCCGCTCTTTTCTTCTGTCGCCAGGCGACAGATGTTGTCGCTAAACGCCAGCCTTGTCATCTGGCGCTGGAATCAGGTCTTCCCTATTTTGCCCTTGCTGCTACTGCTCGGTTTTGCTCTGTAATTTGAACTTAGTCGTTTCCTTTTAACCAAATCCGCTCAAATTTTTGTAAATTAAAGCTCTTCATCTCTAATTTACTGATCCCTATATTTTGCTTAAATTCCTCTTATCTTGGAGGAATCTCATGTAGTCATATTCGCGATTTTTTGAAACAAATCCGGGAACGTTCTTGCTTACTGGGATGTACCTGCATTTATATTTTTGACTATAGGACTTTGCTTATCTCTTTATTTATCTTATGGGTGACCTAAGGCTAAGTGCTGCTTGACTCATTGACTTGACATGTCTCAAGGTTAAAACTTAACTCACTGTGATTGACTCAAAGTTTTAACACGACATGACTCATTGTGTACATGACTCGTGTGTGCATTGTAATGTGATCATGCGACTCGAAAATGAGAAAAAGCAAAAAAAATTTGTCATTTTTGTGGAGGGTACCGACTTTCTCCCGAAAAAGAAAGACTCGAAAAAAGAATCGAAGTGTTTGATGGTGCATGTTGAATGGCCTTAGTCAAATGTTTTGCAATGGATTAATTCATCCTTGGATATCTCAATTGTTGACTCCATGATGAAAGTATTTGGGTAACTTAGGCACAGAGGCAAAGCACTTCGTACTTTGTGATGCAATGATGATTGATGTTGATATGACAAGACATGCTTCAACGTTGTGTTAAGATTTCATGACAAAGGGTTCCTAAGGGGAGTACATTTAGTCATGTATTTGTGATTTGTGTGAAAGTGACACTAAATCTAGGCTGCAAGGACTAAGTGTATGGAAAGATATATTATTTCAAGAAGAGTCAAATGATGGTGACTCTTAGGCTGGGTAGGCTAATAATGTAAGGATCAAGCCCCCAAGTCTAGTTTTAAGTAAATAGGGATGAGCATGGGAGATCCCTTACTATGATCTTGATGTGTGAATGTGAATGTGAATACATTTTGATTAAGGTCGCACCTTGTGAGGTTGCCTACGTATCCGTTAGGAATCAGGCCGAACGTAGCTCTAGACGAACCTCGCACAAGTATGTGTATACCTCAAAAAGGTCTTTTAAGGGTTGTAACGTGGTTAGGAAAAGGATTGAAGAAGAGGGGGATAAAAGGCTCAAGACCCTAGATAAGCCCCCAAGGTGTGCAACTTTGCTTTTGAATATTTGTATTTTCATGCTTGAGGTTTCTCACTCTTTTTTAGCTCTTTTTTTGCTTTATTTATTTTATTTTAATAAGTGTGGGCAATCCTGATCATGCATTCTATCACTCACTTGACATTCATGTTTCTCAGGCACGGTACCGAGCACTCGATAAGAAACGCAATCTGAGACGTGTTCATATCAAAGACATGTTCATGTCAAAGACATTGGAACACTTTCCCTTTTGTACACTTTTATTGTTTTTGATATTTTATTTTATGATCTTTTGAAATCACTCAAGCTTTTTATGAAATTGAAAATTTCATAAGTTACACACCATCCCATCCCAAGGTTAGGTAGATATGGGTTGAAAAATGAAAGGTCTATCGTTAGACGAGGCTCAAAGTGGTTTATCAAAAAGGATTGTATATTTGAAGGGTGAATGGTGATATGATGTGGCTACAAGGGGTGCCTCAAATCATTGGTATACCTTGTTCTTAGTTTGACATTTATTTATTTATTTTTAAGCGATGTAGTGCAATGATCATATGCAAGGAAATAAATGGTCATTTTTATTAAAATGGAAAAAAGAAAAGTCTTACAAAGTAAATCTAAGGAAAATAGAAAGTGCCTATGCTAAACTTATTGGGGAAAGGAAGAATGAAAAAGAAATAGAAAAAGAGGTCATGAAATCTTAAAGCTCGCCTTGTGTCATCATTCGCTCTTCTTGCTAGCTGGAGTTGTGGGAAGCTTGTTATTATCGATCAAATGTTGGATAGCCTCTTTTAGCTTCCAACAGCTCTCAGTGGTATGTCCCTTACCTTGATGATAATTGTAATGTGCATCTGGATTCCATATAGGCAATCTCTTTTCAGGTGTAGGATCTTGAATAGGTCCAATGGGAGTAATGAGTCCTTTAGCATGGAGTCAATCGAAGGCAGTATCGTGGCTCATCCCAATGGGGGTGAAGTCTTTCCTTAGTTGTTTCTTAGATCCTTGGTTATCCATGGCTAGGACTTCACTGAAATCAAAGGTACTAACGTTGTTACTAGAGTGGGCGTTTTCGGAAGAAGCAGGATTGTCGTTCTTCTTTCCTTTCCAACCACTATTGTTGCTATTGTTAGTAGCTTTTTGCTTTGTGAGGTCACCTTCGATCTCGATGCCTTTGTCATAGACGTCTTTGAAAGTATTCAAGTTGTGTTGATATTTTAAGTGCTTTGAATACTTTTCTTGTAAATTTTTGATGAACATCCTCACATATTCTTTTTCGGAAGGTACCTCTATCATTTTAGCGAAAGTTTCCCTCCACTTATTGAAGAAAGAGGTAAAGCCTTCATTCTCTTTTTGTCTTAGAATCTCAAGTTGTCTAAAATCGGTTTTGACTTGAATATTACATTTATACCTATCAATGAAAGCGTTTACAATAGCATCCCAAGTAGAAGTTTTCTCTTTATCAAGAGAAAAGAACCATTGTTGATAAATGGTTTCAAGAGATAAGGAAAACAAGGAATGAAAGACTTTCCTATCAATCCCCTTAATGTTCATTATAGTTTCAAAGGCTCTTAAGTGAAGATAAGGATTATCTGTTGCCTTGAATTTAGAGATGTCAGTGGCATTGAACTTCTACGAAAGAAGCTCCTTGTCCACCGAGACCCCTTGTTAGCTAATGCCCTAGAATTTAAAGTCATTGGATATCTTGCTCAAGCTCTCTTGCATGAGCTCCATTTGTTGTTGCTTCATAGGGTCATTGATTTTGAGGGTTAAAGCCTTCAACGCCTCAGTCACGTCAACCATTTTCTTCTTAAGCTCATTGACTTCTTCTTGACTTGCCATTATTTTCTTAGCTTTTCTTTTCCGACTCACTGGTTTATAAAAAATTTGAACTTGAATGAAGGTGTTGTCCTTGATTAATAGCCCTTCTCTCCATGACCAAGTACTGTGGAAAGGGAAATTAAGGATATTCTTTGTTAATTATTTGACTCAAACTCTATTCAACATGCAATATATGGAAAAAGGTTGGAATAATGAATATTGTGATATGAAGGAATCATGCAGACGGGGAGATATGAAAAAAATTAGGAATAGAATGTACCCCTAACTCAAATGACGGAAAAAATTGACTCATGCATGAACCTAAGACATGGTCATGGTGGCATATACACAAAGTGTGTGCTAAGACTAGTGAGTGTAGGTAATATGTTAAGACTCGTGTCATGACCATGTGGCTAGGCTATGTCACTAGACTCGAACAAAGACTAAGTTAAGACCTCACGTTTATGCATTAAACTGGAAAGACTGTCGTATTTTAGTCATAACTTTTGATATTTGACTCTGATTGGGATGAAACCAACGCCAAATTAAAGGAAAACCTCGGGGCTACAGATCCATATGTAGTACGACTTGTAGTTCTTCCTAGAATTCTGGCTATGAACAAAACAAGTTGACGCTTGTGCAGTATACGGGAATAAAAATTCGGGTTGACTTAAAGGGACTATGACTCGATTTTAAGTTTATTTTTTAGTTCAAATTAATTAATCAATTAATTAAGCAAAGTCCCTTAGTCATTAGTTAGTTTTTAAGATTTATTTACAAACGGTTAGTTTAGTCACATAATAAGTATGCACAAGTAGTCAAGAAGTCACCACATGATGCAATGATTTTGCAACCTAACCATGGCTCTAGTTCTTTAAATTTCGGGATATGGGTTAGTCAAAGAGGGTGCATGGTTACTTGTCCGGATGCACCTTGCGGAAGCCTTACCTTTTGAAGGGTTGGCAGGAGTGGATGGGACACAGCGAGTTAAAAACTCGCTTCCATGGTTTGGTGAATTCAACATTCTCTGATGTACCCTTTGTTGCACAGAGCGTTCAATCAGGTAGATGGAGAGGGTTATGTCCATAAGTAGAAAACATATGGGTTTCAGAAAAGTGAGAAAAACTCAATAAGGAAGTAGGATTGAGCAAACAGTGCTAAAAACTAATCAAAATTAGAACGCATATTTTTGGCTCGGTATTGGAAGAACTTGGCGCCAGCGAACAGAGGCCGTCGCCGTAATTTGGTTATGTCGCCTGGCGACAGAGTCAAATCGTTTGCCTCAGCAGCTTTCTGTGCTCGATAAAATTTTCCAGTTTCGCACAGCATTATTTCGATCCTAGTTGTGAAAGATATTCCTCAAATTTCCTACGTGTAAAAATCCTATGTTTTTAAGTCGTTACGGATGGTCTTTCCAATGAGATCATTTTTATGCATATGACAATAACGTTAATCAAAATTATGCACATGAGATACTTAGAAATTTTCGAGTCTCATCCACTCATTCTAAATCATTGCCAAAATAAATTTTAGGAATTAAAATAGAAATCCTCCTCAGTGTAGTCGCCAAAAACTGTAGAGAATATTTCAAGCATTACCCAAACTTGAACCCCACTATGATCATACACTAAAGTACGGTGGCGTCCAAAGGGAAAGAAGATAGAGCAAAAGAGTCGCAAACAAGTTTTCGGAACTTGTAAATCGTTCACAAGGTGAAAGTTACACCCCTTAACGATCAAGGAGATCGTCACCTCCAATAGGTCTGGAACCATAACTGGTAGTTCGGGGATAAGGTACAAATCCAACCTAAAAGAGATTGAACCTACCCTAATAATAGGCCTCTACTTTATTCTGATCATATTCATGTGCACTTTCTGACTAGCATGCAATCAATAGGATTAACCCTAAACCTGTTTATCAATGTTGGTTGAATATTAATGCACAAATAAAACTATTAATGGAAATCACTTGAATTATAATCAAATTAACCTAAACAAGATTATTAATTATCTTATTAAGCGTGGTTACAAGTATAAAATTCCCTTTAAAACTTACATAAAAGGTGTGATCAAGCAATAACAATAATAATAATAATATATCAAGCAACATAATCATAATCATAACAATCATAAAAATAATTAGAATCATAATTATATTCATGTTAAAGCATAATAATAGCAAGATCCTAGCATGTCACTAAACAATAAAAATCAAATTAAAGCTTTAACCCTAACATGATACTAACATGAATATTAGGAAGAGAAGGAAGCATCCCAGGAATCATAATTGTCATATTTGATATTAGAAATTATAGTAGTTACCATAAACATGATACTATGAATCATAATAGGAACCCTAGACATGATTTTTAAATCATAATATCAATAAATTAATTAAAACACTTACTTGGATGCCTCGTATTTATTTCTAATAACAAAATACACACGTTAGTAACTTCAAGGGAAATATAAAATAAAACAATTAAATTAAATAATTGAAAGAGAGATTTGGGATCAAACCCTGAAGAAATTAAAACATTTCACGTCTAGGGCGAAGTCAACTTCGAACTTAGCTAGGTGTTTCTAGATCTTTTGAATGCGGAATTTTATATGCAAAAAGGCTAGTTTAGAAAAGAGAGAGAGAGAGAGAGAGACAGAGACAGAGACAGAGACAGAGAGGGAGAGTAATCAAGAAATTCTTGATGAGAATTGGTGAGAATTGAGAATTGATGATTGAAAACGGAGGTTTTAGGAGGTCTCCAGATATGATAAAAAAGAATCTGAGTTTTGAAAAGAATAAAACACGATTGCAGCGTCAATTAAACACGCGCCGTAAGACGCCAGGTCTATCGCCAGACGCTAGAAATAAATTTCCACACGTTTTCTTATTTTGATAAAATTTAATCGTACGAGAGGGTAAAATCGTATTTTCCTTAAAAACACTTCTTTTATTCTGATTAAAACTCTTAAAAGTACACTAAAGTCAATTTATCAATGCTAATTAAATTAGGAATGAAAAGAACCTTCTAGAAGAATCTAGAAGACTATAATCAATACTAATCGCACTAGGACTGATAAATAAATATTAGGCCCTCCTCTAGATCATTGGGCCGCATTTAAATATCAAACCGGGCCCAGTTTATTAATTTGGCCATAACTTCCTCATTATTCATCGAAATAGGGCTTATAATATATAGTTAGAAATCTCCTATCAAACCTGACCCAACTACACCATTATTTGACCCTTGCCATGGACCAAACCAAACTGGATTGGCTGTTTTCTTAAAATAGGTCTTCAAAAATAGAGAGAAAGAAAAGAAATAAAAACTAACCGCAACACTAGACTTTCCACACTTTCACTTAATTCGATTATGATTCGACGTGAAAGGTACTCATCAATGGTTTTGGTTTTGGGGAGACACAAATGGGTGTCTATAGCTAAGGAGGTTGGTGTATTCGAATACACAGCTACATGGCATTGATGTGCTCTTAAGCCTTAGTACCCTAAATGGATAACGGGAGAAATTAGTGGTTGGAAAAAATGCACAATTGAGGTTATTAGTACCCTAAATGGATAACGGGAGAAATTAGTGGTTGGAAAAAATGCACAATTGAGGTTATTGGACCTTCAAATGCGTGATTTTTGTTTTGCTATTGGATTTGAATATTTATCTTATATGTCTACAATTTATTTGAGCTTATGCATGCTTCCCATGGCTAATATGTAGGGCTTAATGTGGTGTTTACATGTTGGCGTGCATAAAGATTTGTGCTGGAAGGTTCACAACTAAGTTCAGTGTGGTGAGTGTTAATTTGTAGGGTTAAAGCAATTTTTCCCTCAGTGGGTTTCTTTGGGAAGCGGTCTCACCATATGCATTCTTTCTTTGTAGGGAAAGATTCATAGTGCAAGGGAGATCTTTTTCTGGACAACCTACAATGCGAAACTAATGGCTTGGTTGATAACCTAGAGTCACTGATTCCCTCAGTTAGAAAGACACTGAGGCAGAGATAGGTGGAGTACGTGGATGGAATCATGTTTGAGGCTTTGGATTTTTTTGGTTGTTTTATGATATGCTTCTTTGTAGTGATCACTGGTTTTTGAAAAATGTTGATTATGTGATGAAATTACTAACTCATAAATCTAGATTTCTTGATAATTAGTTGGAAATTTGGCCTTGGTATTAGTTGGCCTGTGAAACTGTTCATAAGTAGACTTTTTCAATGGTGCATTTTGGGGTTATTGTTTGTACCATTGATGGCCTGTGGGACATATACATTTTGTACGTATTTATGACAGTGGTACATTATTTTTATGTGTACATACTACCTAAGTGTGGGAATGTACCACTTCTCGGGTAGTTTATGATATTTCACTTTGAGTCATCTTTAACTTCTTGATTTCGTTTCTGTTCTGTAACTCCACAAATGTAGCACGTGTACCTTGAAATTCAATGGTAATACTAGTATCTAGATAGTTAAATTACTACTTAATAATTTAAATTACAAATACTATTAAAAAGTAAGACTGCATATAGTAGTGACATGAGTGTCTTACTAATAAAATGATTGTTCCATGCATTAGATCTCAGTCATAACAAAAGAAATACATGAAAAATAGTGCTTAAAGTACAACCTAAGTGAACATATTTCTGAAGTAAATAGAAGAACCAGTACCCGCGACGGCGCCATCTTCAACTAGGATCACCTCCACATCAAAGGTCCTTCCCGAACTGTTCGTGGTCGACCCATCAAAAGAGAAGCCTGGTGAGAACCATTGGCTGTTCAGGTCAGGCTCCTCGTCTGAGTTGCATGGGTCATTGTTCATTTTTGGTTGTTGAGGAGGTGGTATGTAAGCCCATGTTGGAGGTGGCGACTTCAATTTCAGAAATATTTTTATTAAGAAAACTTAAACAAAACGTAATC
Source organism: Chenopodium quinoa (assembly GCF_001683475.1). Classification (NCBI taxonomy): domain Eukaryota; kingdom Viridiplantae; phylum Streptophyta; class Magnoliopsida; order Caryophyllales; family Amaranthaceae; genus Chenopodium; species Chenopodium quinoa. Next base: position 148,124 of record NW_018745188.1, read on the forward strand.
AATTTAAAGTAATAAGTGGTACGTACTATGTGAACCAAAGACAGGACTGTAAGCGTCGCTCGAATACGCCTCTGTTAAAGCATATGGTGAATATGCTTGACACTCATAGGAAGTGGGAATTGACATAATACGATTAGGGACAAGGAAAGTAGGGAGCCGCCAACAAGTTTTTAAGGAACTTGTAAACCGTTCACATATCATAAAAAGACAACGACGATATGGGACAACGATAGGCAACAACGATTGACCCGTGAAGGTTACACCTTATAGACACCTAAAAATGTCTCCCCAAAACCAAACTCGATGATGAACAACTTTCACCGCCATTATTGGTCCGGTTGAGTATTTAATATTAGAGTGCTTAAATCCATATTTCCATTTCATAAAAACAACCTAAATCCTATCCCATTTCCTCAAACCATAACTTATTTTCCTCTTTTCGTGCCTTTAAACCCAAAATAATTTATTTCGTGTCCTTTAAAATATTTCATTTCATGTCTTTTTTATAAAACGGTTAGTCCAGTTTATTTCGATCTATTATCTGGGTTCAATGATTGAATAGTTGGATGGGTCTTTAAAAGAGCTTTTCAATGATATATTATAATCCCAAATTCGAGTTATAATGAATAAGTTATGGCCAAAATATTAAATTGAGCCCAAACCGAACCTAAGCCCACCTTACCTACGACCCAATGATCATGTGGAGGGTCCAAATTATTTAATACCATTCCTAAAAAAATTAGGATTAATTAGAAGCTTCTATCAGTTTCTAAAATTAAAGATCTTAATTATCCTTTTTGAAAAGATAAGATTAAAGAGTTTGAAATTGAATAAAACTTTTCTTTTTGAAAATCCTATTTCTATCCTAATTGAAAGACGTCCAAAGATAGTCATATATGATTTTCGTGACTCATATTTTTTTTATCCAAAATTTTATATGGTTAGATGGATCTTGAAATTATCTTTCCAATGATATATTATAATATCAATTCCGAGGTATAACGGAAAAGATATGAATAAAATGTCAAACTCTATCCAAAACTGACACCGTCTCACTATTTCGGCCATATCTTTTATTCTACAGAATATTTTAATTTGATTCAAATTGGGTTAGACAGTAACGTTCAAGAGATTTCAAACAATATCTTATTTATCTTATTTTAATTTCTGGATCAAAAGATATGATAAAAATAAAAACCGCAAAAGCTGCAATCTATCGAGTTTTATTCCGATTTAATTCGGATCTTATCTTGTTTTTTCAACCCTTCTTTTTTCTCTATAAATAGAGGTCATATCTCCCCTTTTTCAAGGATCAACAAGCTTGATCATCAAATAATTCTCTTCTCCCTCTTTAGCCTAAACACTACCCTCCCCATTTTTTCACTATTCCTTCCTTTAAGCACTCCAAGGAGTCCATATAATACTCAAAATTCTATACTTAATCCAAGGCGTGAAAGGTATAATTGACTGAGGGTTTGGACTAAATCAACTCTACTTTTTAATTTAATTGTTTTAATTTGATTTATATTTTAATTGAAGTTACTAACAGTTTATTCATGATGTAGCAATTTAAAGGAACTTGCGGAATGTGATTAATTAATTAATTTAATTACACTTATTTTATTTTAATATTGCTAGTATCATGATTAGGGTTATTTTATATTTGATTTTACTAACACTATTATTGTTAAATTTCATCCAATATTAATGTTTATTCTATTGTTATTATGATCACTATATTGCATGTTTAAAGTGAATATGTAATTGAAAATCACGCCTAAAAAAATAATTTGGACAACCGGTTTAGGTTCGTTTTTAATCTTGTTATTTAATTCAAGTGATCACAAATATTTTAGAATTATGTGTTGCATTAATATTTAACCAATTTAACCTAATAAAAGTTTGGAGCAAATTGAATCTTTGTTTGTATGCCTTTGAAATCGAAAGAATCCCTTTTCACTATAAGAATCCAGTAGAGGCCAATACGGGCGAATGTGACTCCATGACTCACTTTGTACTATCATCCCCGATCCTCCTTTCGTGGTTCCGAACCAAATGGAGTTAGTAATCTCATGGATTATGAATGGGGTGTAACCTTCACGGGTCAATCGTTGTTGCCTATCGTCGTCCCTTTATCGTGGTTGCCTTTTATGATCCGTGAACGGTTTACAAGTTCTTTAAAAACTTGTTGGCGGCTCCCTACTTTCCTTGTCCCTAATCGTATACGTCAATTCCCACTTCCTAAGAGTGCCAAGTATATTCACACATGCTTAACGTAGGCGCATTTCAAACGACGCCTACAATTTGGCGACTCCACCAGGGAGGATTCTTGGTTATTTATCGATTTTAGTGATCGGTATTTAATTGAGATGAGTGGATGAGACTTGAAAGATTCTTGAAAAATATTCCTGTGATTTAATTGGCATTGTCACATATGCATATGCATTTTAGCTTACCCATTTTGCCACAATAGTACATGTTCTACGTATGTGGCTAGCCCGGGGGATTTATGCTCTATCAACCTGAAAACGATCATGGCAATAAGGGTTCATCAGAGTTTTTAAATCAACCCAAACCATGGAGTCGAGTTCAATTTCAACACGAACTCGCGGAGCCGCCCGTTGGTATACACCCTCAAGGGAGGCTTCCTTGCTAATGCTTCCAAACTCTTAACCATGGTACCCTTTGACACCCAAAAACTTGATCACAGTCGAACATAGAACTTGACTTTAGGTTGCGAACTTCGTTGCATCATGCGTGACAATATGCTTATATGTGCATTTTTTTATTGACTTTTTTTAAATATTTTTTTTTCTCTTTTATCAAAACCTTTTTTTTTAGAGTTGAGTAATAGATTTTTTTTTTAAAATTGAGTTAACCCGGATTTTTATTCTCTTATCCTGCCCAAGAGTCAATTTGTTTTGGTCATAGCCAGAATTCTAGAAAGATTTACGTGTCGTGCCACATATGGATCTGTAGCCCCGAGTTTATCTTTGATTTAGAGTTAGTTTCGTCCCAATCAGAGTGACAGATCAAAAGTTATAATTTATATACTACAGCTTGTCTAGTTTAGTTGTCTTTTTAGCTTCAACTTTCTTTCTTTTAATTTTTTTTATATCTTTTAGTGTCAAGCTAGTCTTAGCCAAGTCCTTTAATCCGTGTCAATCGTATAACATAGGATTATAGATTTTTATTTTTATTTTTATTTATTTTTTATACCCATGAGTCATAACTCTTCTAAAATTCTAGTCCTCTTCCTAATTTCTTATGATCGATTTTTGTGCTAACCTTAACATGTGTTCTTTGTCTTTGATTGTTGTTGATATTATTTATGACTAATAATCGCCAATGGACCATTTTCACGTGGTAAATATCATAAACATTAAAATTGGACAAAATTAATTAAGTTAGTTTGTCTTTTAGTCTTTCGTGCTATTTGATCATTAGGTCTTTGTTTTTCACAACTTCCTCATGTCTAGCCATACGATCATACCAAGAGTCTTATAGCATCACTTAATCACTCACGAGTCAAGTATAGTCCACACACTTTCTTTATGTTCCGACTCGAGTCGTGCACCAGGTCGTTTATGATCGTATACTAGGTTCATGCACCCTTTTTTTTGTCATAATAAAAAAATGAGTGGAGTTTTCTCACCTGTTTTCAGTTGTCTATTTTTTCCTTCCTTTGCTATCTTGAGCAATGAGTCAATCAATTAAGTGAAATTTATTTTTATTCACAGTACTTTATCAAGGAGTAGGGGTTTCTACAGTTCGAGTCATTACTGCATCAACCTCTTAGAAGAGAACTTCACCATCTCCACATCACTCATCACCTTCAAACTACTTTCAATATGTCTCAATGGCCACTAAGGAAGATATTGAAAGCATTAACAAGTCCATTGAAACAATGTCTACCATGTTGCAAGCACTCACTACTAGAGTCAAAACAGTAGAGCAAAAACTGTTACTGCGGCTGCAATGGACAAGATCAAAGAGAAAATAGCAAGATTTATGAGGATTTCACTTATGTGGAACGGCTTTCCACACCTTTGGATGTGAAGGATGGATTCCTTGAAAAGTTCTCCACTGCTAATATTCCAAAGTTCAAGCCTACTGACAATCCAATATTCCATTTGAAGGTGTTCTTTACTACCATGGATCTTAAGGGATTGGACGTAACACTATTCCCTACAGTGTTACCTCTCTCCTTAGAACATGCTTGCCAACAATGGTTCTATTTCCTAGATGCCAAGCGTACTGCGACTTGGCAAGATGTCACCGAAAGTTTCATGAATTGTTGCAAGTGTAACATTCAAGCTAGAACTTCTGAACGTGAACTCTCTATTCTCAAATAGAAAGAGAATGAAGGATTCACCGCGTATCTGAACAGGTGGAGGGAAACAGCTGCACTCTTGGTAGATCCTCCCAAAGAAAAAGAGATGATTCGCCTCTTCGTCTAAAACTTGACTCACAAATACAAGCAACATCTCATATTTCTTCCTTTGAACACTTTTAAAGCTGTATATGACATTGCCATCAATATCAAGGATGATCTAATAGAGACTGCCAGTAGTAATAATAATAACACTTAGAAAAACAAGAAGAACGACCATCCTTCTTCTTCGTCTTCTAAGCACGAAAATACTACCAACAATATAAGCCAAGTTGATCTCAATGAAGTGTTAGCTCTTGATGCTCCATTGCCCAAGAAGAAAAGAACTTACACTTCTTTAGGAATGACTTATGATGCGACCTTTGATCGCCTTTACAGTTAAAACTTGATCACACCTATTGGGCCATTTCTAGAGCCAAAACCTGAACAAAGGAGTGCCAAACAGAATCCCAATGCCCATTGCAAGTACCATCAAGGAAGGGGCCACACTACAGAGCAATGTTGGAATTTGAAGGGTGTCATTCAAGACTTGGGGGATGCAATCAAACTTCATGTCCCTCCAGGCGGCAAGAAGTAATGAACACAAAGCACACATCAGATCCTTTGTGAAATATTTCATGATTTATTTTTATTTTTTTTTTATCATTCATCTCCATTCCCCCGTTCATGTCTAGCATAGGTTTTCCATTTCAAATTTTCATATGTTCCACGTGTTTCGTTCACCTTTATTCCATTAATAAAATGAGCAATTTCCTTTACATCACGATTATAGCATTTTTCATTCATTCATTCTAAAAAAAATCAATTACCGAACTAAACACAAGGTACACCAATGACTTGAGGCACCCCTGTTAACCGTTCAATCACATTCCATTTCTTCATTAACTACTTTGAGCCTCGTCTAACGTTTGGCCTTCATTTCTTTATTCCACATTCACTTAACCTTGGGATTGGAAGATGTGTAATTGTATAACATTCAAAAAGCAAGTAAAAAAAAAGCAGCAAAGCAACAATAAAACAATGTCTAAAGGAAAGTTTTGCAATGTCTTTGATTTGAACATGTCTCAAATTGTGTCTCTCTTCGAGTGCTTGGTACCGTGCCTGAGAAACATTAATGCTAAGTGAGTGATGCTCCGCATGATCTGAGATTGACTACATTGATTCAAAAGAATGAAAAAAAAAGAAATTCAAAACAAAAAATTATATATGAAAAATAAAACTTGCAAAATTCAAAATTTTCAAATTCACAATTACACGTTTTAGGGATTCTTTCGGGTCTTGAGCCTTTTACCCTTTTCTTCCTTAAACCATCAATTTAACAACATTACAACCCTTGAAAGATCTCTTTGAGGAGTACATACACTTGTGCAAAGTTCGGTTAGAGCGATGTTCGGCCTGATTCCAAACGGATACGTAGGCAACCTCATATTGTGGTGCGGCCACATTCATATGCATGATCGAGTCGAAGAATATCCAATGATTGATCCTATGACCCTATCCATCTAGAATTAGAATTGAAGGCTTGAACCCATATCATTTAGCCTACCTATCCTAAAGAGTCACCATCTCGAATCTTCTCACGTCTATTTCCCTCACCATAGCGATTGCAGCCTCACCTAGTATCACTTTCACACACGTCTTTCACACATACATAGCCATATCAGCTTTCCCTTAGGAACCCTTTTCATGAAATCTTGTTTCCCTACTGTGCATGCTTAATCATCTTTCAAGATAACATTCATTAGAAGAAACATTGTGTACTTGCTTAGCTTCCTGGCCTGAGCAATGTTCACTGTTTCACGCATCGCATAATGTGCTGAGAAACATTTATATATTTTTCAATCATACAAAGCATATCGTGCTTAGCTCCTTGACCTAAGCAACGTTCATTATGCAATAATCACTTCAACTATATACGTGCTTAGCTTCAAGACCTAAGTGACGTTCAAGATCATTTCTTTACACCGTATATGATGCTAGCTTCATGACCTAAGTTCATCATCTATCGTGTCACATGATGTAATTTTCCTTAGCCTCCGGGCCTAAGAACATTCATCATGCATAAATTATTTTCTAGACAAGCAATTTAACCATGCGATTCATTTCGTCTTGCTCAACGAAGAAGTTCAAAACTTTTTCCCTTTCTCATAACTTTTCTTTTGGGGAAATTAAAAAACATTTTAAAAATTTTCTCATCGAGGGAAGTTCGAAAATAAAACTTTTTTTTCACGTCTTTCTCGGGAGAGAGTCGGTACCCTCCACTTATCTCATGACAAAAATGACGAAAAATTTTTGCTTTTTCATTTTCGGTTGCTTGTGTTTGCACACGCACACACCATATACACACAACCACAAATTATACACATGTCATGTCATGTCATGTCAAGTCAAACATGGTCAAGTCAGTTGGTCAAGTCAATCATAGTCTATACGAGTCCCTTGGCAAATTTTATTTTGCAGGTCCCAATTACAACCCACGTTAGGGGAAAAACGAACCATCTACAGCCCACGTCCGGGGACAAGCGGACCATCTATAGCCCACGTCCAGGGACAAGCTGACCATCTATAACCCACGTCCGGGGACAAGCGGACCATTTACAGCCCACGTTCGGGGACAAGCGGACCATCTACATCCCACGTTCAGGGACAAGCGAACCATCTACAACCCATGTTCTGGGATAAGCAAACCATATACAGCCCACGTTCGGGGACAAGCGGACCATCTACAGCCCACGTTCAGGGACAATCGAACCACTATCATTTCATAGCGCAAGGTTCTCGATTCACAGACACTTGCAATCTTATAAGACAAGTTTTTCCTCAAGCATGAAAATTATTATCCGGTAGATTTCTTCAAGCATAGAAAGCTGCCAAAATCATATGTCAACTTTCCTCAAGCATGGAAAGTGTCATCCGGTGGGTTTCTTCAAGTATAGAAAGCTACCAAATTCATCTGTCGACTTTCCTAAGGCATGGAAAGTATTTCAACAAACGTCATCAGGTGGATTCCTTCAAGTATAGGAAGCTACCAAAATCATTTGTCAATGATATACTGGTGTCGGATAAGCATTCTATCCCTTTACTCTTTTATCTGTAGAACTAACATTTTTCTGCAGGTATCGGCGTATAAAGAGTGATTTAGGATCGCAGAACGTCTTAAATCATTCTCCGTCCTTATCGATTACTTTGACTATTAGTTTTTGAAACTTATGTTTCCACAAACTCAGTCAATGTGGGGGCTTCTTTAGACACCTAAAAATGTCTCCCAAAACCAAACCCGATGATGAACATCCTTTCACCGGCATTATTGGTCAGGTTGAGTATTTAATCTTAGAGTGCTTAAATCTACATCATGAATAAATTGTTAGTAACTTCAATAAAAAATATAAATCAACTAGAAATTAAATTAAATTAAATAAAAAGTAGAGTTGATTTGGTCCAAATCCTCAGTTATGTGTACCTTTCACGCCTTGGTTTAAGGACAGAACTACAGGTTAAGTACGGTCTCCTTGGAGAGCTTAAGGGAAGAATGGTGTAATTAGGAATATAATTTTAAGGCTAAGAATATGGGAGAAAGAGAGGAGAATGATTTTTTTTTGTAAAAAAGAGAAAAAGAGAAGGATTTGACTCCCCGAACTACAGAAATAAGGGTCTTATTTATAGGGAAAAGGAGCAGAGAGGACATACGGAACCCTAAAAATATAAAAACCCTAAAACTTAACACCGCGACACGGTAGAGAACAACGTGACACGGTGCCAGACACCGTCTTACGGCGGAAGGCACCGTCAGACGGGGCACTGTCTCTTGGCACGGTGGAGAACAGTGCGACGAGGGAAATATTTGAGCAACGGGAAGTGAAAACGCGTGAAGGGTTTACGCGGAAAAGACACGAGAAAATTCCGTGATACGGCACACGTACCGTGACACGACAGTGTCCAATGTGGCACAGTACAGTACACCATGTCACGGTATGGGAAAACGCAGAAATTACACGGAAAAAGCACCGTGACACGGTGTTTAGTACCGTGTCACGACACCAGGTACCGTGCCACGGTGGAATTTGACTTGAAAAAGCTTTGAAAATAGCACCGTGACACGATGTTAAGTACCATGACACGGTGCCAGACATCGTTAGACGGGGCGCACACCCGTGACACGGTGCTTTTGCATTGGGCGTGGTGATTCCAGTTTTTTACCCGTTTTAAAAATCATCATTAGTTTTTATCTGTAGCATTCGAATCAGGTCAAAATGATTTGTAGATTTTAAGATATGGCTGTTTTAAGGGAAGGGTGTTGGTTTCGGGCCGAGTTCAGTGTTTTGCTCATATCTTTTTCGTTATAGCTCGGAATCGGGCTTATGATATATGGTTGGAAAGCTTATTTCAATGCATATCCAACAAAATAATAATTAGATCAAAATTATAAGACCAAAAAATAAATTTCTCTCAGTTTTGCGATGTGGACATAAAAAGTGGATAACAAGTTATGGTTTAGGGAAATGACCTAGGAAATGGATTGGTTTATTAATTGTATAGAACATGGATTTAAGAACTCCAAACATTAAATACTCAACCCAACCAATAATGGTGGTGAAAAGTGTTCATCATCGGCTGTGGTTTTGGGGATACATTTTTAAGTGTCTATAGAAGCCCCCACTTTTACTGAGTTTGTAGAAACGTTAGTTTCGAAAACGATAGTCAAAGTAGTCGATAGGGAGGGAAAATGATTTATGACGTTCTGCGATCCTAAATCACTCTGTATACACTGATACCTGCAGAAAAATGTTAGTTCCACAGATAAAAGAGTAAAGGAATATAATGCTTATCTGACACCAGTGTATCGGTGACAAATGAGTTTGGTAGCTTCCTATGCTTGAAGGAATTGACCGAATGAAGTTTTGTTGAAATACTTTCCATGCCTGAGGAAAGTTGGCTGATGAGTTTGGTAGCTTTCTAAGCCTGAAGAAACCTATAGGATGATACTTTCCAAGCTTGAGGAAAGTCGAAATATGAATTAGGTGTTTTTCTATGCTTGAAGAAACCCACCGATACTAATTTCCATGCTTGAGTAAAACCGACAAAGGAATTTGGCGGTTTTTTATGCATGAAGAAACCCACCGATAATAATTTCCATGCTTGAGGAAAGTCGAAAGATGATGAGATTGCAAGTCTCTGTGTATCGAGAACTTGGCGTCGTGAAATAATGGTGGTTCGATTGTCCTTGAACGTGATGGTGGTTCGATTGTCCTTGAACGTGGGCTGTAATTGGTTCGCTTGTAGATGGTCCGCTTGTCCCCAGACGTGGGCTATAGATGGTTCGCTTGTCCCCGAACGTGGGCTGTAGATGGTCCGCTTGTCCCCGGACGTGGGCTGTAGATGGCCCGCTTGTCCCCGGACGTGGGCTGTAGATGGTTCGCTTGTCCCCGAACGTGGGCTGTAAATGGTTCGCTTGTCCCCGAACGTGGGCTGTAGATAGTCCGCTTGTCCTCGGACGTGGGCTGTGGATGGTCCGATTATCCCCGGACGTGGGCTCTAATTGAGACTTGCAAAATAAAATTTGCGAAGGGACTCGTATAGACTATGATTGACTTGACCAACTGACTTGACCAAGTTTGACTTGACACTACATGACATGAGTATGACTTGTGATTGTGTGTGTTTAGTTTGAGTGTGTGTGCACTGACACAAGCAATTGAAAATGCAAAAGCAAAAAAAAATTCCGTCATTTTTGTCGTGAGATGTTTTCATGAGATGAGTGGAGGGTAATGACTCCCTCCCGAGAAATACGAGAAAAAAAAGTTTTATTTTCGAACTTCCCTCGATGAGAAAATTTTAAAAACGTTTTTTAATTTCCCCAAAAGAAAAGTTATGAGAAAGGGAAAAAGTTTTGAACTTCTTCGTTGAGCGAGACGAAATGAATTGCATGAATTAAATTGCTTGTCTTGAAAATAACGTATGCATGATGCATGTTCTTATGCCAGGAGGCTAAGGACAATTACATCATGTGACACGACAGAAGAATGAACTTAGGTCAAGGAGCTAAGCATCATATATGGTGTAAAGAAATGATCTTGAACGTCACTTAGGTCTTGAAGCTAAGCACATATATAGATGAAGTAATTATTGCATAATGAACGTTGCTTAGGTCAAGGAGCTAAGAACGATATGCTTTGTATGATTACAAATCATTGATATATAAATGTTGCTCAACACATTATGCGATGCAATAAACAATGTACATTGCTCAGGTCTGGAAGCTAAGAAAGTATACAATGTTTCTTTAAATGAATGTTGTCTTGAAAGATGATGAAGCATGCACAGTGTTGAAACAAGATTTCATGAAATAGGGTTCTTAGAGGGAAGGATGATATGGATATGAATGTGTGAGTAAAGGCCATGTTTGGTAATGGCTTTTTAATGGCTTTTTGGTTAACTTTTAGCTTTTGGCTTTTTTAGGTGGTCAAACAACCAAAAAATGTTTTTGGTAATTGGCTTTTTAGTCAGCGAAAAAGCTGGATTTTAAGCCAAAATGAAAAAGCTGCTCTGAGTAGCTTTTTTGTTGGCTTTTGGCTTGTTGGCCCACAAATTATCTAATAAACAGCCAACAACCAACAATTAATTTACCAAACACTTTTATAAACAGCCACCTTAAACAACCAATTTCAAAAGCCATTATAAACAGCCAAACATTCCAGCTAGTCAAACAAGCCAAGTAAACCAGCCAACAACCATTTGCCAAACAAGGCTAAAGTGTGTTAATGTGATACTAACGTTGGCTGCAAGGGTTATGGTGATGGAAATATATGTGAGAAGAGTCAAAGATGGATAGGGGTAAGCATTGGATATTCTTTTACTCGATCAAGCATGGATATGAATATAAATGTGAATATGAATGTGGCCGCACCTCGATGTGAGGTTGCCTACGTATCCGTTAGGAATTAGGCCAACGTAGCTCTAGCCGAACTTTGCACAAGTGTATGTACACCTCAAAGAGGTCATTCAAGGGTTGTAATATGGTTAAGTTTGAGGTTTAAAGAAGAAAAGGGTACAAGGATCAAGACCCGAGAGAATCCCCAAGATGTGTAATTGTGAATTTGAAAATTTGGAATTTTGCAAGTTTATTTATTTATTTTTATTTTGCTTTTCGTTTATTTATTTTTATTTATTTTTTATTTTTTTAAATCTATGTAGGCAATCTCAGATCATGTGGTCCATCACTCACTTAGCATTCATGTTTCTCAGGCACGGTACCAAGCACTCGATGAGACACGCAATTTGAGACGTGTTCATATCAAAGACATTGGAACACTTGCCTTTAGACATTGTTTTATTGTTGTTTTGCTTTTTTTTTTACTTGCTTTTTGAATACTATTACACATCTTCCAATTCCAGGGTTAAGTGAATGTGGGTTGAAGAAATGAAGGCCAAACGTTAAACGAGGCTCAAAGTGGTTGATGAAGAAATGGAATGTGATTGAGCGGTTAACAGGGAATGACAAGGTTGCAAAGGTACCTCAAGTCATTCGTGTACCTTGTGTTTAGTTCGGTAATTAATCTTTTGTTTTTTTAGAATGAGTGAATGAAAAAAGCTATGATCGAGATGTAAAGAAAATTGTTCATTTTATTAATGGAATAAAGTTGAACGAAACACATGGAACATATAAAAATTTGAAATGGAAAACCTATGCTAGACATGAATGAGGGAATGGAGATGAATGATAAAAAAAAAAGAAATTATGAAATCTTGCACAAAGGATCTGTTGTGCTCCTTGTCTTCATTACTTCTTGCCGCCTTAAAGGACATGAAGTTTTTTGCATCCACCAAGTCTTGAATGACGTCCTTCAAATTCCAACATTGCTCCGTAGTGTGGCCCCTTCCTTGATGGTACTTGCAATGGGCATTGGGATTCCGTTTGGCGCTCCTTTCTTCAGGTTTTGGCTCTGGAAATGGCCCAATAGGTGTGATCAAGCCTTGAATGTAAAGGCGATCAAAGGCCGCATCATAAGTCATTCGTACAGAAGTGTAAGTTCTTTTCTTCTTGGGCAATGGAGCATCAAGAGCTAAAACTTAATTGAGATCAACTTGGCTTATATTGTTGGTAGTATTTTCGTGCTTAGAAGACGAAGAAGAAGGATGGTCGTTCTTCTTGTTTTTCCAAGTGTTATTATTATTACTACCGGCTGTCTCTATTAGATCATCCTCGATATTGATGCTAATGTCATATACAGCTTCAAAAGTGTTAAAAGGAAGAAATTTGAGATGTTGCTTGTACTTGTGACTCTAATTTTGGATGAAGAGGCGAATCATTTCTTTTTCTATGGGAGGATCTACCAAGAGTGCAGCTGTTTCCCTCAACCCGTTCAGATAAGCGGTAAAGCCTTCATTCTCTTTCTGTTTGAGAATTGAGAGTTCACGTTTTGAAGTTCTAGCTTGATGTTACACTTGTAGCGATTCATGAAACTTTCGGTGACATCTTGCCAAGTCGCAGTACGCTTGACATCTAGGGGATAAAACCATTGTTGGCAGCATGTTCTAAGGAGAGAGGGAACACCGTAGGGAAGAGTGTTACGTCCAATCCCTTAAGAGCCATGGTAGTAGAGAACGCCTTCAAATGGAATATTGGATTTTCAGTAGGCTTGAACTTTGGAATATTAGCAGTGCAGAACTTTTCAGGGAGTCTGTCCTTCACATCCAAAGGAGTGGGAGGTCGTTTAACATTGGTGAAATCCTCATAAATATTGCTCATTTGCTCTTTGATCTTTTCCATTGCAGCCGCTATAACATTGTTTTGCTCTACTGTGTTGACTCTGGTAGTGAGTGCTTGCAACATGGTAGACATTGTTTCAATGGACTTGGTAATGCTCTCTAATCTTTCTTAGTGGCCATTAGGACAAACTGAAAGTAGTTTGAAGGTGTCGAGTAATGTGGAGATGGTGATATTCAACTTAAAGCCTAAGAGGTTAATGTAGTAATGACTCATACCGTACCAATCTACCCCTGCTCCTTGACCAAGTAATGTGAAATGAAATAAATTCACTTAATTGTTTGACTCATTGCTCAAGATAGAAAGGAAGGAAAAAAAGACATTTGAAAACAGGTGAGAAAACTCCACTCATTTTTTTTATTATGATGAAAATGGGGGTGCATGAACCTAGTATACGATCATAATTGACATGGTGCACGACTCAAGTCGGAACATAAAGAAAGTTTGTGGACTATACTTGCCTCCTGAGTGATTAAGTGATGTTAAAAGACTCGTAGTATGATCGTATGGCTAGACATGTGAACAGTAACCAAAATGATTGACGTGAGGACCAAATTAACATGGAAGATTAAAAAAAAGCTGACTGGACTTATTTCCTAGGAACCGTGACACGGTACAAGCTGCCGTGACACGGTGATCATTTCCAGTTTTTTTTTTTCTTTTTTTTTTTGCTGGAATTCCACCGTGCCACGGCAAACATTCCCGCGGCGCGGTGGATGCTGACGTGGCACAACTTTTTTTTTGCTGGAAATCCACCGTGTCACGGTGAAAATTGCCGTGACACGGTAAACATTCCAGCAGTATGGTGGATGCTGATGTGGCACAACAATTTTTTTTTTTATTTTAGTTTGCTCTAATTACTAAGTGAGTACGGTCCATCGGCAATCATTAGTCATTTAATAATCCACCATAGAAAAAGAAAGATCGTTAAGGTTAGGATCAAAACGACCACATAAAACATGTAGGCACAGTGATGCAAAGAATAGTTCGCAACCTAAGGTCAAGTTCTATGTTCGAGTATGGTCAGGTTTATTTGGTGTCAAAAAGGGTAACATGGTTAAGAGTTTTGACGCATTAGCAAGACAGCCTCCCTTGAGGGAGTATGCCAACGGGCAGCAACGCGAATTCGTGATGAAATCAAACTCGACTCCATGGTTTGGGTGGATTTAATAACTCGGAGGAACCCTTATTGCCATGAGCGTTTTTGGGCTGATAGAGCTTAAATCCCCCTGGGCTAAGACGTATGTAGAACACACACGTTTTTTTAGAAAAATCGAAGGAAGTTAATTGTGATAAGAGATAATAAGCCACCGGACATATTTAAGAACCACCGTGAGACGGTAGAGAGCATCGTGTCACGATGCTGCCCACCGCGTGATGGTGAAATGCAACGTGACACGGCAGAATCTGCCATGGCGTGGCAGTCAAAAAATCTAACTGGTGCCATATTTTCCTTCGTATGCAATCAAGTTATTCAATTTTTCCTGCAGGATAGACCTAAATGCGACTTTAAAACATCTATGCTTATACAAAATTGCCAAATCAATCACAGGAATATTTTCAAGAATCTTTCAAGCCTCATCAACTCATCTTCATTAAATATCGATCACTCAAATCGATAAATAACCAAGAATCCTCCCTAGTGGAGTCGCCAAATTGTAGGCGTCGCTCGAAGTGCGCCTACGTTAAAGCATGTGGTGAATATGTTTGGCACTCATAGGAAGTGGGAATTGACATAATACGAATAGGGACAAGAAAAGTAGGGAGCCGCCAACAAGTTTTTAAGGAACATGTAAACCGTTCACGGATCATAAAAAGGAAACCACGATAAGGGACAACGATAGGCAACAACGATTGACCCGTGAAGGTTACACCCCGTTCATAATCCATTAGATTACTAACTCCATATGGTTTTGAACCACAAAAGGAGGATCGGAGATGATGGTACGAAGTGAGTCTGGGAGTCACATTCGCTCGTATTGGCCTCTACTCGATTCTTATAGTGAAAAATGATTCCTGCGATCTCAAAGGCATACAAACAAAATATTCAGTTCCCTTTAAACTATCATTAAGTTAAATTTGTTGAATATTAATGCAACATATAATTCTATAATATTTGTGATCACTTGATTAAACAATAAGATTAAAAAGGATCCTAAACCGGTTGTCCAAATTTTCTTATTTGGCGTGATTTTCAATTACATTTTCCCTTTAACATGCAACATGGTGATCAATAATATAATAAAATAAACATTAATATTGGAAGCAAAAACAATAACAGCGTTAGTCAAATCGAATAATAAATAAACCGAATAAAGATACTTGCAATTTAAAAACAAAATAAGTAATTAAATTAATTAATTACTCACATTCCGCACGTTCCTTTAAATTGCTACATCATGAATAAATTGTTAATAACTTCAATAAAAAATTTAAATCAAATAGAAATTAAATTAAATTAAATAAAAAGTAGAGTTGATTTGGTCCAAACCCTCAGTTATATGTACCTTAGCTTACACGCCTTGGTTTAAGGACGGAACCTCGGGTTAAGTATGGTCTCCTTGGAGTTCTTAAGGGGAGAATGGTGTAATTAGGAATATAGGTTTAAGGCTTAGACTATGGGAGAAAGAGAAGAGAATGATTTTTGGTGTAAAAAAGAGAAAGAGAGATGGATTTGATGCCCCGAACTGCAGAAATGAGGGTCTTATTTATAGGGAAATGAGCGAAGGGAACACACGGATCCCTAAAAAGATAAAAACCCTAAAACTTAACACCGTGACACGATAGTGTCCGATGTGGCACGGTACAGTACACCGTGTCACGATATGGGAAAACGCGGAAATTACACGGAAAAAGCACCGTGACACGGTGTTCAGTACCGTGTCACGGCACCAGGTACCGTGTCACGGCAACAGGCACAGTGCCACGTTGAATTTGACGCGAAAAAGCTTTGAAAATAGCACCGTGACACGATGTTAAGTACTGTGACACGGTGCAAGGCATCGTTGTAGGGAATATTTAAAGCATTACCCTAGCTTGAACCCCAATGTGATCATACACTTAAATACGGTGGCGTCCAAAGGGGAAGAAGATAGAGTATAAGAGTCGCCAACAAACTTTAGGAACTTGTAAACCGTTCACGAGGTGAAGGTTACACCCCTTAACGATCCATGATATCGTCAACTCCAACAGGTCTGGAACCATTACTGGTAGTTCAGGGATGAAGGTACAAATCCAACCTAAAAGAGATTGAACCTGCCCTAATAGTAGGCCTCTACTTTATTCTGATCGTATTCATGTGCGCTTTCTGACTAACATGCAATCAACAGGTTAACCCTAAACCTGTTTAATCTGTGTTGGTTGAATATTAATTCACAAATAAATCTATTGAGATCGTCAACTCCAATAGGTCTGGAACCATGACTGGTAGTTCAGGGATAAAGGTACAAATCCAACCTAAAAGAGATTGAACCTTCCCTAATAACAGGCCTCTACTTTATTCTGATCGTATTCATGTGTGCTTTCTGACTAACATGCAATCAACAGGTTAACCCTAAACCTGTTTAATCTATGTTGGTTGAATATTAATGCACAAATAAATCTATTATTGGCGATCACTTGAATTATAATCATATTAACCCTAAACAAGATTATTAATTATCTTATTAATTATGATTACAAGTACCAATTCCCTTTAAACATGCATAAAAGACGTAATCATAATAATAATAATAATTAAAAAAATTAATATTAATAATCTTGTTAAAGCATAATAATAGCAAGATCCTAGGCATGATACTAACAAGATTAATAACAAACCGTAGCATGTCACTAAACAATATAGAAATCAAAGCTTTAACCCTAACATGATTCTAACATGAATATATAGGAAAGAAAAGGAAGCATCGCTGGAATCACAATTGCTATAAGCAAATCACCCTAAATATCATACTAAGAAAAGCATCCTAACATGATACTAGGAATGAAAATAACCACCTAAACATGATTTCTATATCATAATATCAATAAAATCAATTAAAGCACTTACTTGGATGCCTCGTATCTCTTTCTAATAACAAAGTACACACGTTAGTAACTTCAAAGAAGATAATAATCAAACAATTAAATTAAATAATTTAAATAGAGATTTGGGACCGAACCCTCAGAAATTAAAACCTTTCACGTCTAGGGCGAAGGAAACTTCGAACAATACTAGGTGTTTCTTGGTCTTGTGAATGCGGAATTTTGTATGCAAAAGGGCTGGTTTAGAAAAGAGAGAGAATAAGCTTTATCTTAGAGAGAGAAGAGAATTAGAAAACTAGAGAGTTGATGATTAAAAACAAAGGTTTTAGGAAGCTATTTATAGAGAAAATCAGTCAAATGGATAGAAAAACAAATCAGAGTTTCGACGAGAATAAAACAGGTTAGCGCCAGACGCTAAACATTAGCGCCAGGCGCTAAGTCTAGCGTCAGGTGCTAAGGCTAGCGGCAGGCGCCAAAGCATTAGCGCCAGGCGCTAATACCTGTCGTCACGCGTTTTCTTAATTCTGATAAAATTTAGCCGTACAGAAGGGAAAAATTGTATTTTCCTTACAAACACTCTTTTATTTTTGTAAAAACTCTAAAAAGTCAACGAAAGTAAATTTATCAATGCTAATTGAATTAGGAACGACAAGAACCTTCTAGAAGAATCTAGAAGACTAAAATCAATTCTAATTGCATTAGGAATGATAAATCCATATTAGGCCCTCCTCTAGATCATTAGGCCGCATATAAGTATCAAACCGGGCCTAGTTTAGTAATTTGGCCATATCTCCTCATTATCTATCCGAATTGGGCTTATAATATATCGTTAGAAAGCTCTTTTCAAGCCCCATCCAATTACACCATTATTGGACTCTTTCTATGGACCAAACCAAACTGGATTGGCTGTTATCTTAAAATAGGTTTTCAAAAACAAAGAGAAGAGAAAAGAAATTTAAACTATCTGCAACACTAGACTTTCCACATTATCACTTCATTCGATTATAATTCGACACAAAAGGTACTCATCACCGAGTTTGGTTTTGGGGAGACACAAATGGGTGTCTACAGAAACCTCCACTTTGACTGAGTTTGGAGAAACGCGAGTTTCAAAAACAAAAGTCAAAGTATTGATAGGGACGGAGAATGATTCTGAACGTTCTGCCATCCTAAATCATTCTTGTAACGCCGATACCTGAAAAACTTGCGTTAGTTAAACAGATAAAAGAGTTAAGAAACACGTATCTTGCATAGTCGAGCACACGTCTCTGAAAAGTAACATTCTTGCTGCATTTGTTGTTGTGATAACCTTCCACAAGCTAGGGAACGCCATCTCGCTGTTTGTTTTGACGACCTCCTGCAAGCTAGAGAATGCCGCCTGAAGACTACTTCGCTTGAAAATGCCTCCAGTTCTGCCATGATACACTTCTGCAAGCTAGAGAACCCCATCAAAGATTGCTTCGCTTGAAACCACCTTCTAGCACTTTGTGACCATCTTCCGCAAGCCAGGCAACACTATCGAAGACAACTTCGCTTGAATTCACCTCCACTTGTTTGTGACAACTCGCCGCAAGCTAGGGAACGCTGCCAAAGATATCCTCGCCTGAAGCTATCCTCATTTGTTGCGATAATATTCCAAGGAAAATTACCGAAGACCAACGCTTGTCGATCTTTAAAAGCTCGTTGAACTTTGCTTCTGCTATGCTAGTAAGTCGGCGCTTTTATTGCTTATGAACATGTATGTCGGTGCCTCCTGAATTATGAACCAGTATGTCGGTGCCTTTGCTGTATAAACCATTGTGTCGACGCTTTGCGATAAGCCAATGCTTAGGTGCTTTTAAGCTAAGTGAGACGATCATTCATAAGGTTGATCACTTTATGCAATTATAATCAAGCTGATTACTTAAATCATGTCAAATTTCTTAGAGGGGCTAACTGGCGTACCAAGGAACCAAAAATATTGTAAGGGGTCGAAATAACCGCACTGAGTGGCTGAGCCTTCTGTCCCCGCTAAAATTCTGCTGGCGCCACATATTTGGCTCTAGCGCCAGGCGCTAGAACTAGCGCCAGGCGCTACACCTTATTTTATGGCTCCAAAGTCTGTCGTTTGGCGCTAGAGTCGGGATTTTCGCTGCTGCTGCTCATTTTTGCTCGAGAAATCGCCGGTAAAACTCAATTCACTCGTTCTTGCTCGTTTCTCAACCGAATTCGCTCAAATTTTTTGCAAATCAAAGCTTATTTCATCCATTTTCCCGATCTATGTAAGTTTTCTCCAAACTCACTCCGGTTTTAATGAATTTTGCACATGTTTGTTCACTAATTTCTTGAAAATTCGAAACTTAAATTGCTTAATTCACTTTGTTTGTTAAATTTTATGCCATGAAATTGCTTGATTATGTTTATGTATTTCCTTGGGAGTAATTTGAGACTTGTTTGACTGAATTTGGTGAAGAAACGAACAAATCACCATTGTTGGACCTCTTAAGGTCGGGAAAACAATGTAGCTTGTTCTTGGTGTTCTTACTTGCAATATAATTCTTGTCCAATTTGTCACAATAATTACCATAGTATTGCAAGAAATTGTTTGGACGCTTGAAAAATGTCGTGTATGCTCAATTTGAAGTTATGCTCTGTTTTAGTACTACGTGCTCTGTTTTATTGCGAACATAGTATCATGCGGCTAGGCAAATCTTAGATACTTTAGAACCTTAATTTATGGTGATTTTGCACAATGTAGCATGGCTAGACAGCGAGGTTTGGGTTCAAGGTCCCAAGACACGCGATGGGAGCTGACAAGGTAAAGCCGTATCCCCTAATCAAAAGTAAATACCTAAGTCCTCTAACTAAAGTAGATAGCGAAATAGGGTCGAACTCCACAGGGAAACAAGTCTTTTTACTCCTAATTAATTATTATAATCTAAATTATCTAAGTAACCAATATTTTTGGGAATAAATTCTATACTACGAAGAAGTTTAGGGAGAAAACAGTAATAAGAAGGCCTAGGGTCACAAGTTCACCTATAATTTATATTCTGGAATAAAACATAATAATTAATAATTAACATTGCACAAATAACATGATTAACAGGCTCTTGCAATTTATTAATCAACATAGATCTAACAGGCTCTCGCAATTTACTAGATCTAAGTTCCTTTTAAAAAATAGCCTTTAATATTAAATTAACATCTGCTCGATTCATCAATTCAATATTGCTAAACATTCACAATCAAATTACATCTGCTCGATTTATAATCTAATTGCAAAGAATTAAAACAATTCAATAAGAAATTATCATGCAATACCAATAATCAGTAATAACAAATTATCCCTTCATATTAATTATGGATCCCCATAAACCCTAGAATTAAACTACTCACACATAATATAAACTAAACTAATCAAAGCAATAGAGCAAGACATGATTAAAGGAATGAAAATAAACAACTAAGATTAAGAGAAGAGAAATCGTTACCAAAATAAATTTGGAATTAATGGAAGTAATTAAGAACAAAAGTTGAGAGAGAATTTAAGAGAGAGAAATATCCTAAGTAGAGAGAGAAAAGCTAAAAAAGAAGGTAATCCAAAATTTCGTACATAATTCATACTTAAACATTCCTCAAAACAAAAATTAAAACTAATCTAATCAGGTCTGAGAAAAACACGCGCCCGATTGGGCGCGCCTTTTTTCCTTGCGCCTTTTCTCAGTAGCGACGCCCGATCGAGCTAGATGCTCGCACGATCGGGCGCGCCTTAGGCCACGCACCAACATTGCACGCCGCGCCCGATTATGCTAGCTTGCCCGATCGGGCCCTTGCTTCTCATTGAGTCTTGGACTCTGATTGGGCTTGATTCCTCGGCCTAATCCGGATTTCCTCTTTGGGTCTTGAATACTCGGTCCAAATACCTCTGTATCCCGATTACCGAGCCCTTCATCACCGGCTCGATGACTCTAACCGGCCTTGGGCTTCAAAGATGGTCGTGCTCTTCTAATTTCCGTAGTCACTCCAAAGGTGCAATTTCCTACAAAACTCAACAAAGACTACGAAAACACTAGAAAACACCAATTAGTAATAAAAGTGGTTCGAAAAAGCCAAAAACACTACTAATTATGACCAAGGGACAGGGGTAAATTACTATATAAAATGGACATATCTAACTCCCCCAAGCTAAACCTTTGCTTGTCCCTAAGCAAAGAGCTCTTCAATGAACATATAAAACATGCCTCACCCCAATAATCAAATCAAGCACGAACGATTCAAGTCAAATCTAATGAACAAGCTTTAACATCAATCAATCTTATTCATCTAATCACCCTTCCTCCCCAACAATTGTCAAATAGAGCATACCACAAGAGCATATAGAATTCAAGACTAGTGCTCACACACTATACTCTCATTTATGTGGCGAGTAAAAGATGTACTCGATCGCTCTCCAACCAACCCCTTTACTTGTGAACAATGCCCACCCATCTCACACTCTCATGTGTTTAAGACAATAAACGCTCAACCTACTAGTCGACTCGAAATATGTCAAATCATAACTTGCATTGATAACAACACTTTCACACTTACACAACTCTATGCACAAGGTCGGAAGGTCTTTAAAGCTTGTAATGTAAGGCTAGGGTAAAGGGTAGGATAAATCTGGGAATATGTGAGAGAAAAGCTATGCATTAAGGGAGCCAAATCCTAACAAACCCATGATCAAAATAAATGATGATCATACATCTCCATCAACATAACTAACTCCAACAAGAATCCACCATATACAACTCCAAAAAATATAAAAAAAACCCACTACTTACAAAATTCACTCATAAAAATATGATAATGTAGAACTTGAGTGAAATACAAACTTTAAACTCATTCTCTTTTTTTTTCTTTTCAAACTTGAATTTTTTTCTTTTAAAATTTTTTGTATTTTTTTTTCTTCTTGAACAACCTTCAAATAGAACATTTGAGCATTAAAAGTTTTTCCTTTTTCTCTTTTTTTCTTTTTAACTCATATTGGAAATTTCAACTTTGTAACACAACATATCAATATTTTCCAATCATAAAATCAAAGAACAATCACTCTTCTTTTATTCCCACATTGTGCAAATAATGTGCACACCACAACTCTTTCACCTCACCCACTAATAGCTCCCCCAAGCCAAGCTTGGGACTAGTAACCAATGGGGCTCATATAGGCTTGTAATGTGGCTAAATAAACAATAAAAGGGCACAAGCAACAACATGGGTGACAAGAAGGGAACAAATGTATCTAAATACTCTGAAGGCTACCTAAAAGAATGAACGCCTTCGTCCTCCTCATGTGCATAATAATAGGTCATGAAACACTACTCATAGTTTCAATCCAATACTCAAATTCATTGACATACCAAGAACTATGGAACTATCACAAATTCCAAACCAAATCAACTAGTCAAGCACTATATTCACAAATAGTTGGCAAAATTGACGCATGTTTAGGAATCCAAACAATTAAACTTTAAATCATGACCAACAAATCCACAATTCTCATTATCAATAACCAAGAATCAAAACAAATTTTCTCAAGTAAGGGGTACATGGAAGCATGATTTACAATTCATTTGAACGTGTTTTTGGATTTTTTTATTTTTCAATTTTTTTGTGTTTTTCTCATACGGGAAAGCAAATAGAAACTACACTAAAAAGTAGAAAAAAAAAACTATACTATAAAGCAAATAAAAAGAGAAAAGGAAGAGAATTACCAAGGGAAAGATCACCCCCCCAAGACAAGTCAAGCAATGCCGTCATTGACTTGGGAGTGTAGCCTATTCCTCATCCTCGTCCATTCTCGAATAGCCCCCTCCATGGCTAGAACCGGCTCCTCCATGGCTTGAACCACCTGCAAAGTAGTTAGGATCCACATTCCCCCAAGCCCGCCAAAAGGAACATCGGTCCCATAACCATGGACCGATGAGTAGTCCACATAGGTACCGTAGGCACTTGGGTCCGTGTATCCTCCTTGAGGATATTGGAACCAATCAGGAACAAGTGAATCGGGGGGAATAGCCCCCCGACGTGCATAATCATCGTACACTAGGTACAAACCCTCCCCGACGTTCCTCTCCACATACCCCACCCGTCTATCTAGAGACCCAACTCTAGTGTCCAAGTTCCTAACCATACTCTCGACTCTCCCTTGCCCCATATCAATCCTATCCAATTGGCTCCTAAAAGCCGAAAAGTCATAAGGGGTGTTGGGGTCAATGTTGTAGTTGGTTGAGGAAGTGGGAATGTCATATGTGTAGGGTTAGGGTGATAGTTGGTGAAATTGAGGTTGTGGTGAGGGTGGTGCTTGGTGAGACGCTTGGGCCTCATCTTGGTTGCCTAAATCGAAGGTGTAAGAAGGTAGACCCTTCTCAAACTTGGTCAAAACCGGGTTAGGCAAAGTAAAAGCATTGTCCGTTCTACCCGATTCCCTTTGAATCACCCCACCAAGTCTCACCTCCTATGACAATAATCCAATTTAGCCACCTAAATAGGGTAGGTCCATAGTTGTTGAGCCGGCTACCTTCCCTTCACTGTTAGGGACAAAGTTAAGGTGTTTGACCGCTATGTGAGTTACTAGACCACCAAAATAAATGGGTACCATAGACCTACCTGCCTCGGCCGCATTTTCCACCCTTTGAAAGTGTTGGGCCATATTATGGACAATGTTGAGCTTATCACTCCTAGGTATCATGTATGTGTAGACACCTAAAAATGTCTCCCCAAAACCAAACCTGATGATGAACAACCTTTCATCGCCACTATTGGTCGGGTTTAGTATTTAATCCCGAGAGTGCTTAAAAAATCGTATTTGATTAAATTCATATTTTTGAACGGTC
This sequence comes from Chenopodium quinoa, assembly GCF_001683475.1. Classification (NCBI taxonomy): domain Eukaryota; kingdom Viridiplantae; phylum Streptophyta; class Magnoliopsida; order Caryophyllales; family Amaranthaceae; genus Chenopodium; species Chenopodium quinoa. Next base: position 172,161 of record NW_018745188.1, read on the forward strand.
CATGGACTAGTCTTGATGTTTCGTAAAAGCATAGTTTTATTTTCAGCCCAAACTTATTATTTAATTTTAGCCCAAACCTTTTTTATTTTATTGTTTTATTATTTATTTTTGGCCCAAACTTCTTATTTATTTTTATTTAATTATTTTCTTATAATAATAAGTCAGAAAAGGCCCAAAATTATCAATCGACACTTAAAATGCCGAATGAAATTAGGGTTAAATAATGTATTTAGAAGGAAAAGTGGGTTGGAAATTCCCGCGCCACGGTAGACAGCCCCCATGTCACGTGAATCCTTCCCATCTGACGGTGGGGTTTCCCGTGACACGGGAAGTCTGCCGTGACACGGGACATTCCGTGTCTTTTCCGCGTAAACCCTTAACGCGTTTTCTTTTCCGTTTTCTGAAAATTTCCTGCGTCACACTAAAAATGTACCGTATCACGGGAAAGTTTGTCGTTTGAAGGTGGGACTTCCCGTGTCACGGTACAGTTTGTCGTGTCGCGGGATACTTTTTTAGGGTTTTTATCATTTTAGGGTTCCGTGTGCTCCCTCAGCGCATTTTCCCTATAAATACCCCCTCATTTCAAATGTACGGGGCATCATATAATTCTCTGATTTATTTTTCTCTCTTCTATGCTTTAACCTAAACACTAGCCTGCCCTTTTCACTTCAAAATTCCTTCTTCAAGTGCTCAAAGGAGTCCATACTTTACTCGTGGTTCTGTTCTTAAGCCAAGGCGTGAAAGGTAGAACTGTTTGAGGGTTTGGCCCCAAATCAACTCTAATTTATTTAATTTAATTTAATTATTGTTTTATTATTTCCTTGAAGTTACTAACTCGTTTATTATTTTGTAGTTGCAAACAAACAGAATCAAAGTAAGGATCATGTTCCTTTTATTTCTATTATTTTTCTAACGATTTTTTGTTGTTGGAATTGTGATTAAATTGCTTCCAATATTAATGTTTGTTGTATTATATTTATTATGATCACCACATTGCATGTTTAAAGGAAATATGTAATTGAAAATTACGCCTAATAAGATAATTTGGACAACCGGTTTAGGTTCCTTTTTAATCTTGTTGTTAATTTAAGTGATCAAAAATATTTTAGAATTATGTGTTGCATTAATATTTAACCAATTTAGCATAATAATAGTTTGGAGCAAATTGAATATTTTGTTTGTATCTCTTTGAGATCGCAGGAATCACTTTTCAGTATAAGAATCGAGTAGAGGCCAATACGGGCGAATATGACTCCGTGACTCACTTCGTACCATCATCCCTGATCCTCCTTTCGTGGTTCCGAACCATATGGAGTTAGTAATCTCATGGATTATGAATGGGGTGTAACCTTCATGGGTCAATCGTTGTTGCCTATCGTTGTCCCTTATTCGTGGTTGCCTTTTATGATGTGTGAACGGTTTACAAGTTCCTTAAAAACTTGTTGGCGACTCCCTACTTTATTTGTCCCTAATCTTATTATGTTGATTCCCACTTCCTAAGAGTGACAAGCATATTCACAACATTCTTTTTACGTAGGCGCACTTCAAACGACGCCTACAATTTAGCGACTCCACTGGGGAGGATTCTTAATTATTTATCGATTTGAGTGATTAGTATTTAATTAAGATGAGTGGATGAGACTTGAAAGATTCTTAAAAAATATATTCCTATCATTAATTTGGCATTCTTGCATCTACATAGACGTTTTAACGTCACATTCAGGTCTGTCCCGTAGGAAAAATTGGATAACTTGGTTGCGCGCGAAGGAAAACAGAGCACCAGTCAGATCATCTGACTGCCGTGCCACGGCAAAATCTGTCGTGTCATGGTACAGTGCACCGTCTGACGGTGCACAGTACAGTGACACGGGAATTTTTGTCGTGTCACGGGAGTCCTAAAATCAGTCCGGTGACTTATTTTCTTTCCTCACAATCGACTTCCTTCGATTTTTCAGAAAAAAGTATGTGTTCTACATGCGTCTTAGCCCCGTGGGATTTAAGCTCTATCGACCCAAAAACACTCATGGCAAGAAGGGTTCATCTGAGTTATTAAATCCACCCAAACCATGGAGTCGAGTTTGATTTCATCACGAACTCGCGGAGCCGCTCGTTGGCATACATCCTCAAGGGAGGCTGCCTTGCTAACGCGTCCAAACTCTTAACCATGGTACCCTTTTGACACCCAAAGCTTGACCAATAGTTGAACATAGATCTTGACTCTAGGTTGCGAACTTTTTTTACATCATCGTGCCTAAAATGCTATATGGTTGTTTGATGCTAACCTTCATGTGTTTACTCTTTTGTTTAACCCATGACTGAGGGTTTTTATTCTCACATAGTAATTAGTACGGACCTAAAATCGGTTAAAATATGAAAAAATCACAAAACTGACCTAGAACTGTGCACCGTGTCACGGCATGTTCTGCCACGCCACGGTGAACAGTGCCGTGACACGGGGCTTTCTACCGTCTGACGGTAGACTGCACCGTGTCACGACAGTCTACATCGTGACACGGTGCCCAGGAAAAGTGTTCTGTCAGTCCTTTTTTCGATTTTTGTGCATACGTATGAGGATGTTGTCCAATTTGGAGTCATTTCTAGCTAGACAGTACAAACACACGTCCATAACCTCACCTAATCACTCACATATCGTGTTCACACACTTTTTTCTTTGAGTCGTACACTACTTTTTGACCGTATTTTTAGGGTAGTCTTGATTTTGTGTCGTTTTTTTTTTTCGGAGTAAGTCGGATGGTATCCTCCCTTTTTTAAAAAAAAAATAATAATAAACAAGTAGAATTTAAAAATTATAGATTTTTAATAAAAAAAAAATTCTTTTTTTTCTTTTAATCCGGATGGGTTAAGGTTAATTTTGGTCATTAAAGGTGTGTTTGTTTCGGTGTCACATCACTTGGTCAAGAAGCAGGGCTAGATTGTTACGGTTCAAGTCAATACCTCAACAACCTCTTATACCAAAGAGGCGTACAAGGAAACCACCTCAATCATCTCCACAAGACCCATCTCCAGTCTACTTTTAACCAACGGCTACTAAGGAAGACATCGAGAACCTCAACAGGACAATTGAAAGGTTGTCTAACATGATGCAGACACTCACCACTAGAGTCAGCACGGTAGAACAAGACATTCAAAACAATGTCACTACTGCTGCAATGGAAAAGATTAAGGAACAGATGAGCAAGATTTCTAAAGAATTCACTTATGTGGAACAGTCTGTCACCTCTTCGTCCATAAGAGACAAGATTCCTGAGAAGTTTTCCACTGCTGACATTCCCAAATTCAAGCCTACTGATAATCCGCTTTTCCATTTGAAGGCTTTTTCTGCAACTATAGCTCTTAAGGGAATAGATGTGACACTCTTCCCTACGGTGTTCCTTCTTTCCTTAGAGCATACCTGTCAACAGGGGTTCTATTCTTTGGAATCCAAACATGTCGCGACCTGGGAGGATGTTGCTGAAAGCTTTATGAATCGTTACAAGTGTAACATCCAGGCCAAGACTTCTGAACGTGAACTCTCCATTCTCAAATAGAAAGAGAATGAAGGCTTCACCACTTACTTAAGCAGGTGGAGGGAAACAGCTGCGCTCCTGGTGGATCCCCCCAAGGAGAAAGAAATGGTTCGCTTGTTCATTGCCTATCTGACTCATAAGTACAAGAAACACTTGAAGTTTCTGCCTTTGAGTACCTTTGAAGCCGTATACGATATTGGAATCAATATCGAGGACGAACTAATGAAGTCTGTTGGTAGCAAAAATAATAATAGCACTTGGAAAAACAAGAAGAACGACACTCCTTCTTCTTCGTCTTCTAAGACCAATAATGCTACCAATAATATCAATATCAATAATGTGCTGGCCCTTAATGCTCCTCCTCAAAGATTCCAAAGGCAAAGGAGGGTTTACACGCCTTTGGGAATGACTTATGATGCTGCTTATGACCGCTTGCATGGTTAAGGACTGATTATGCCAATCGGACCATTTCAAGAACCTCGACCAGAGAATAGGACCGCTAGCTATGACCCCAATGCTTATTGCAAGTTTCATCAAGGCAAGGGTCATAACACTGAGAAATGTTGAAGGTTGAAGGATGCGATCCAAGACGTAATTGATGCTAATCAACTTCCTGTCCCTCCAGGGGGCAAGAAGCCTAACATTCAAACAGGTCCTCTTTCTCATGCTTTGACTATCACGGGAGATGAAGTCTCCTTTGATTCGTCAATACTCATTCAACCTGTGAATGAACCTCTGCCGGAAGTTGTATTAGTCTCGAGTTCTGAAGAAGTGAATGGAATTTGGGATAGTGACGATGAAGACGTCTATATCAAGGATATAGCCTGTTCATCTCTTGGCACAAGTGAAGATGTTTGGGGGGACTTTGAGGTCAAGGTTCTCACCAGAAGTGGATGGTTGCAACAACCTAATCCACCTCCACCACAATCACATCCGATAGTTGATCCCATCGACCCTGTGAACAACGACGTGGTCAAACAGTTGCAAAAGACCAAGGTGGAGATGAATGTATGGAAGCTTTTGGCCACTTCCTACGAGCATCGAAAGGCTGTGATGAATTCTCTGGTGAAAATAGGAGTTGATGATGACATGACTCCTCAAGGACGGGTCAACTTTCTCACTACTGAGTTGCCAAGTACTAGCAATTTGATTTCGTTTTCTGACAAGGATCTGCCCTCGGAAGGAGATCAACATAATAAGGCCTTACACCTCACTATGGTATGTAGGCAGATGAATGTTCCTATGAGCCTGGTTGATAATGGCTCTGCAATAAATGTGTGCCCACTCCGTACTGCAAAGAAGCTGGGCATAAAGAATGAAGAACTAACTCCCTCCACTCAAGGGATTCACGCTTATGATAATACTCGCCTTCAAGCCATGGGTATAGTAATATCATACTGAACATAACTACTGGGGCCATTGAACGTCGCACTAAGTTTCAGGTGGTGGACATTAAGGCCTCTTTCAATCTGTTGTTAGGACGCCCTTGGCTTCATGAGCTAAAGGCGATTCCATCATCGCTGCACCAGAAAGTGAAAGCCATAGTTGGAGGGGTTCCAATTACTATTGATGCTTCCCCTATGCGCATTCAAGTTATGGACACTCCTATCGTCCATGTTGAACATGACGAAGAAGATGAAGATCTTTAGGGGTTTTCACTAGATGATGTTCTCATGATTGAAGAGGAGGAAAAGTGCCATCTCGACTTCGATCCCTATTCAAACACCAATATCAATGCCATTCTGAAGAAGTAAGGTCATTTCCCTAGAATGACCCTTGGACTCAAGAAGAAAATGGTTGAATCTTGGGGCCATCCTGGTGCACTCAAGAAGGATACTTTTGGCTTGGGATTCAAACCAACAAAAGAAGATGTGAAACAAGCTTTATTGAAGATGAAGGCTCGCAATAATGCTCGAATCACGAAGACGAAAATGGCCATGGATCCATATCCGTTCACCCTCAATGGCCAGTACATCAAAGAAGGGGAAGATTTCCCATGCTATGAAATCCCTGAGCCATTCGTCCATGATGGGATCCGTGAACCAGGATTCGAGATGTTCCTCGATTGTGACTTTATTGATGAAGACGAAGAGCTCTTCACAACCGAGAAGCTAGCTAGCCCGAGTTCTGATGATCTAGGAATCAACCTCCTTTTTGGAATGGAGAAGAATGAGTCTAAGCCAGTCCGCAATGATAACTCCAAGCTCGTTCAAGTTGTCATAGCAAACAAGGATTTTGAACCCTCCGAGTTAATAGTCCAAGCTGACAATATTTCAAGGGGATGGCGCAAGACATTGAGGATCACTACGCCAAGTGGAGAGAAATTGGAAATAACCGCTGGCGAAGGTCCTATGTTTGATGAGTCTGAGTCGTTTGGGTCCGAGTTCGAGTCTGAGTCTAAGTCTGTAGACGAGTCCTTAGAGTCTAAGGTCGACCCTCTTTCTGCTATAGAGTTCAACCCTGAGTCTCTTGTTGAGTCCTCTCTTTCTAGCTCTAATAATTCCGGTGAGGTCGTAGCCGACCTTGCTCCTCTTGATGTATTAGCCAATGAATTCAATAAAATGAGTACCTTTGCTTATGATGCATGTCATTCCCCTAGCCCTGATCAATATTGCTTTGATAATGATAAAAATGACAAAGAAATAATAAAAGAAATGGAAGAACACGAAAATAAAACAGCAGTTATCGAAGATACAAAAACAGTTAACATTTCCAATGATACGACTGTTAAAGAAGTAAAAATTGGATTAACACTAAGTCAAGATGAACGTAGAGAGCTAATTAAATTTCTTAGTGAATTTGTTGATGTATTTGCTTGGTCATACCATGATATGCCAGGAATTGACAGGGATATAGCTCAGCATACGATACCACTCATTCCAGGTATGAAGCCTGTCAAACAAAAGCTGCGCCGTATGAAACCCGATGTGACTCTCAAAATCAAGGAAGAAATCAGGAAGCAGTTGGCCGCAGGTTTCATCAGAGTATCAAAATATCCAGAAAGGATAGCAAATGTGGTTCCAGTTCGAAAGAAGGATGGAAGGGTCAGAATGTGTGTTGATTACAGGGATCTCAATAAATCAAGCCCAAAAGATGGGTACCCTCTACCTCACATTGACATTCTGGTCGATAACACAGCAAAACATGCACTCCTATCATTCATGGACGGTTACTCCGGATATAATCAGGTATTGATGGCCGAAGAAGACATGGAGAAAACCACATTCATCACGCAATGGGGTACATATTGCTATATTGTAATGCCATTCGGGTTGAAAAACGCGGGTGCCACCTACCAAAGAGCAGCTACAGCGTTGTTACATGACATGATGCACAAAGAGGTGAAGGTCTATGTCGATGATATGATCGTCAAGTCTAAAGATCGCCTAGGCCATACTATTGCACTTCGCAAGGTTTTTGAAAGACTCCGCAAGTACAACATGGGATTAAATCCAGCAAAATGTGCATTCGGAGTCACATCAGGCAAATTACTTGGATACGTGATCAGTTCTCGAGGGATTGAAATAGATCCTACGAAAGTAAAAGCGATCATGGACATGCCACTGCCCAAAAATGAAAAGGAGATTCGAGGTTTCATTGGAAGGTTGCAGTATATAAGTAGGTTCATAGCAAAGCTCACAGCGATATATGAGCTTATATTCATGAAGCTCAAGAAAAATGTCATAGTCACATGGGATGACGATTGCAAAAATCTTTCGACAAAATCAAAGAGTACTTGGAAAACCCACCTGTGCTAGTGCCAGCAATACCTGACTTTCCTCTTCGACTCTACCTTACGGTCACAAGAGAAACGATGGGGGCAATGCTATCACAAGAGATCGAAAGCAAGGAGAATGCAATCTATTACTTGAGTAAGAAACTTCAAGGATATAAGACGCGATACACGCCACTTGAGAAGTTGTGTCTCGCACTTGTATGGGCTGCACAGAAACTAAGACATTACATGCTCACTCATACAGTACATGTCGTGTCCAAGATGGATCCTCTCAAATACTTGTTCGAAAAAGCAACAATCAATGGCATATTATCAAGGTGGATAGTCAATCTTGCTCAGTTTGACTTGATATTTGTGCCACAAAAAGCCATCAAGGGTTCTGCGGTTTCTGACTTCTCTTAGCAGACTTTTCGTTAGAAGAAGCAGAAAAAGAAAAAGATGAGTACGATTTCCCTGACGAAGGTTTACTCATGACTGAAGATGATAGCTGGACACTCTATTTCAATGGAGCTTCAAACCAAAAAGGATGTGGTGTAGGAGTCTTTCTTGTATCACCCAATGAAGAGCACATCCCAATTTCCATGAAGCTTGACTTTGATGTCACCAACAATACCGCAGAATATAAAGCATGCATTTTGGGGTTGGAAACAGCTGTCGCCTTGGGAATTAAGAAACTCATAATCTACGGTGATTCTTCACTAATCATTAACCGAATCTCCAAAATATGGAAAGTGAGAAGTGAAAGTCTCGCTACGTATCAAGCTCATTTAGAAACTCTCACGGAGCAACTAGATGAAGTGGAATATACATATTTGCCAAGAGAAGAAAACCAATTCGCCGACGCACTAGCTAAATTAGCATCAGTGGTGCAAATTCCAACTGGTACAAAAAGAATGCCACTGACCATAGAAAGAAGATATGAGCCGGCTTATGTTCACGCACTCGACGATGAACAAGAATCACAAGAAGAAGATGAAGAGCCATGGTATACAGATATCCTTAATTATGTGACAAGAGGAGAATACCCTCCTAATACTGATAAAAGGGCACGCCGTGCTTTGAGGCTCCTGGCCTCACAGTATGTGTTCATCAGGAGAGAACTCCACAAGAGAACTGCAATAGGAAGAAATCTCTTATGCATAGCCAAGAAAGAAGCGCATAAACCATGGAAAACCTTCATGCCGGTATATATGGAACACACATGAATGCAAAGATGTTAGTCTAAAAGATTCAACGACAAGGTTACTATTGGACTATTATGGACAGAGATTGTCACGAATACGTCAAGAAATGTATGAAGTGCCAAGTCTACGCAAATTTACAGCATGTTCCACCTTCGCTTCTGTACACATATACTTCTCCATGGCCTTTCTCCACTTGGGGCATCGACATCATTGGAAAAATAACACCACCAGGACAAGGAGGGCGTGAATTCATTCTCGTAGCAATTGACTATTTCACCAAATGGGTCGAAGCTGCCTCATATGCTAAGCTGACGGCGAAACATGTAGCTCAATTCATTGAGAAAAATATCATATGCCGCTTTGGGGTACCACATGAGATGATCAGTGATAGTGGAACACATTTCCAAGCCGAATGCGCGGAATTATTACAGAAATATCATATCAAGCATCACAAATCGTCACCTTATAAACCACAAACAAATGGTGCAGTCGAATCGGCCAACAAAAATGTGAAAACTATCATCGAAAAGATGACAGAAAATTACAAGGACTGGCCAAGTAAGCTACATTTTGCCCTTTAGTGTTATCGAACCTCTGTTCGTACATCAACGGGGGCTACCCCTTTCTCTTTGGTCTATGGAGTTGAAGCTGTACAACCAATCGAACTCAAAATCCCTTCTCTTCGAATCGCAATGGAAAGCCAACTAGATGAAGTCGATTGGATTAGAGCAAGATACGATGAACTGGTCTTACTTGATGAAAAATGCTTAGCAGCTTTGCATCATGTACAAACCTACCAACAGCGTATTGTGCGACATTTTAATAAAAAAGTCAAGACCAGGAACACCAAAGAGGGTGACCTAGTGCTTAAGGCACTTCGTAAAAATGTGTTAGATCCCAGAGGAAAATTCAGACTGAATTGGTCAGGCCTGTACATTGTTAAAGCCATCTTGTCTGGCGGAGCGGCACAATTGGTAGACATGGACGGTAATGGTTTCCACAATTTAACCAACTTGGATCAACTCAAGAAATTCTATGCCTAGTCGCATGGGTTCATGACCCAATAGAGCTACGTTTGGCCTTATTCCTTTTTATGATACGTAGGCAACCCCTCAAGGGGGCCTGGCCACTTTAAAAAATAAAAATCCTCCCTCTGTTGATCAAATATGCGCGTCAGTTCAGCATTGCGTCACGACAAAAAAAAGGGTGGTTTTGCCGCGACACGGGACATTCCACCATGTCACGATACAGTTCACCGTGGCGCGGTGGACCTGAGTGCAAAAAAAATATATTGGAATTGCCGTGACGCGGGAATTTGTAACGTGTCACGGGATTTTTCACCGTGACACGGTGGAATTTCAGGTTTTTCGTGTTTTTAGTGACGCATTCGTTGCGAATTCATTGTTTGTTCGAGGTTATTTTATTTTCGTTCTTCCATTGCGTCCGACTCCTTGACTCGGATAAATAAATAATAAATAAAAGTCATTGTAATTTTTTATTTTTAAGGCTGAAATAAATATGCTATTATTATTGAAATAAATGCGACTACAATTATTGGCACCATATGCCTTATTTTATATAAAAATTATAAATCATAAAAAGCAAAGCACTATTGATCTAATCTCTCTTCAATTTAGGAACATCCTTCTCTTGGTCAATATGGGGGCCTTCACCATTAATGTGTCTTTCGTAGCCTGAACCGTCCCACCCCAAGTCGAACTTTCACCCCTTTCACCTTTCTTGAACTTTTTTGGTTTTTTCTCCCTATAGACCATGTTTTCTTTACCCTTCCCTTTCACATAATTCTTCTTTCTCGGCATTATAGGAGTATTTAACTCAATCCCTTGTGTTCTCGGACCTAGACGATCTTTAGGAGGGGCTTTCTTATTTGCAAGACGACTCTTCTAGGATTCAACCATGCCTTGTATGCACTAGATAAAGGAGGAGGAGCTTGGTCACTTATAGAAACGGTCCACAAAGGTCTTCCAATCCAATAAGTATCGTACTTGTGAACGTTACTTTCATGCAACGATACTTCACGAGGACTATCGTTATAGCGTGGAACTACTTGTTCAAGACCATACTGCCGCATCAGTCGAGAAGGACAATAAAGGTTAGTTTTGAGATACTAGGAACACGGAAATATGGAGTATCATTCGTGCCAACCATCCTAGTAAGCCTCCACCAAGGCACCACCCCACGAATGGAAATTCCCTCTTTGCAAAGAAATTTTTCCAATCTTCATACGACATGTTCGCAGAGTAATTCTTTTTCCTGTGGACTAGGTCATTAGGGCCATATTTTTCAACGTCTTCGGGGGCTTCAAATAGTTCTAATCGTTCCATCAACCAAATCTGCAAAAAAAATAAAAAAAAAAGAGTCAGTCGTTGATAAAAAAAAAGGGTACAAATTCCCGTGACACGGCAGATCTCACCGTGTCACAACAGACACCCATCGTCACACGGTGCCTGTTTTGTGTCACGGGGGCTACTCGGAGCGTATTTTTACCTGCAGCAGTACCAGAGAGCCCTTCCTGATGGCTTTTCGGTCAGCTTTCGCTTCGTCAAGGCCACGAAATGTTTCTCCAAGGCACGTCGGCATAGGAGATCTTCCAGATTCGACATGTTCAAGCACAGACGCTAGACAAGCATGTCCTACCCTACCGTTTGCAAATAAAAGCTTCCTAAACATGCAAAAAATATATGCCCTTCTACGATATACATGATAAGACTTAGAGAAAGGGTGATTAAAATATAAATTTGCAATTTTTCCTAAGTCTACCTCATTACCACACACAATTCTATTTAAATCTGGATCTTTTAGATTCAGATGGCGTTCAAAATCTTGGTAATAATATTCACGTAGGGTAGGCATGGCAATAAGATTTCTAGCAGGAAATCCAAAGATTGCACCGAATTCCTCCGGCAGGGGACAGATTTCATCATAATCAAAGTTAAAACAGTGTGTTTCTGGACTCCAATAATCTAATGTTGCCCTAAGAAAATCATTTTCAATAGCTACATGTCGCAGGGCTAGCAAACCCCTGACATGAAATAATTCTAACTCTCTTTTTTCAGCATTGGTCAAAGAATAAGACCAGTCGCGCAAAGTATTATCAAAATTCTGAGACATGATTATTGAAATATGAAATTCTAAATTATTTTGTGTTTCGTAATTATGCATATCATGAATATACTGGTCTTATTTTATAGCAAAAGCGCTCGAAACTGCCCAGAAATTATCTTTTCATACGCGTAAAACACACCGCTGAGGAATACGCGTACCGTGACACGGGAACTCCCACCGTGTCACGGGAACTTCTGCCGCGACACGGAAATTTTTGCCGTGACACGGTGTACAGTGTCGTGTCACGGCACCTCACACGTTTTCTTTTTTCATCTTTTCCCGTATCTATCCGGATTTTTTTTTATATTTTATCTTCACCGTTTATTTTTCAATTTTCTGGGAGTTTCATTTCTAATAAAATTCTCAACTTTTTTATTATTTTTTATTATTGTTATCTTTATTTTATTTATTTATTTTATTGATTTTATTTTTCTCTTTATCATTTTATTTACTTATTCTATTTATTTTCACTTGTCTTTTTATTTCTTTTTCTTTTGGGGAAGGTCGGTACCCTCCATTACTCCACTTACGTTTTTTATCGCGTCATTAATAAATACACGATCACACACAATGAGTTTCAAGCACACACTAACACACAATAATAAATACATAAACTATGAATAATGTACAAAAGAGTCATAATAAATAAACATGTCAAGTGTCATCATAGTATGTACAAATAAAAACCCTCGGTTAGAAGTCTCTAGAGCCAGAATCAGTATCATCTCCACCCTGTGAATATGGGAACAGTGAGCCAAAGAGTCCCTCCATCATCCGAGTACGGGGAGTAGTGTCCCTACTAGTCCCTATGACCCCAACAGTAGTCAAACTCAAGGCAGGACCCGTCCAACCGGCAAACGGTGTAGACTGACTCAAAGACGCGGGAATCGTCGGTGAAGGCATCGTCTTATACATCGGAACTGAGAACAAGCCCGACACCGGTGAAGGAATCCCGGACAATGGAGCTGAAAATGAACTAGGATCCAAGGGAGTAAAAACAGACCCAAGCTCAGGCAGTGGAGGTTGTGAAAACGACTTCCGCTGCCCCTGACTCTGGCCCGGAAAGCGCAAGGAAGACTGAGGCTGCTGCAACTAAACCTCCTGAAACGACAGAGTAATCTGAGGCTCTCGCCGAGAATGAGAACGTCGGTGAATCTCAGGAGATCGTCTACCACGACCAAGCTCCTCCTCGTCCGAGCCTCTATGCCTCGAGCGCGAGCGGGACCTCCGTTGCTCCTAAAAGATACAAAATCAAAAGGTGTCAACAATGCAAAATAAAACAAATGATAAAAGTAAAAAAAAAAAATGAATGATGCCTCAAGAACGTCGCTAGAGCTCCGACAACTCGCACCACGCCGAAGCTTGATGATGCAATACTTCAGGGCGTCAACCAGCCTCATGAGTCCCATCATCTCCGGACGGTTAGGCTGAGGATAAAATAAAGAAAAGTTAGTAACTAGCAGTGTTAAAAGGATAAATAATGCATCAAAAAACTTACCGGCTCAAAGACCTCGGGCAGAGACTCCTGCGCCTGTCTGTAACCCTCTGTCGCGTCAGCAATATGGTCCTCGGTGATACCAATCGGTCCTGGATAGCGGACAAACTGAGGCGGAATCTCGATCCTCTCCACAGGGCGAATATTCCTCTGAAAATATGATCGAATAATCATGTTATTCGACTATTTAAAACAGAGACTAATAACAAAGATCCTCAAAAGAAATCATACCTCAGGAAGACGGGGTAAAGGAGCAAGAGAGGGAAGCAACTCTTGCACATAATTACCCTCCATGTGCACAAGCTCCTGCCATGGAAAAGTATAGCGCTCTCCCCTGTTTATCAACTCTCTAATCAAGCGTGAGTCCAGCATCGACTGTGGTGGAGATGAGGGCACCACAAAGCAATCGCCGTTATGCTGACGAACGACACGCTCCCCCAAATACCAGACAAAGCGTCCGGTACCAACCAAAATGGTGCGGTGCGCTGAAAGATGCAAGGCCTCAGGAAGATCAGTCATCCCGGCCCAAGGACGATACTGGACATCAATGGAAACCTGAAAGCCATAAAAAGTTGGCGTGAAACAACGGAAACAACGTTAGAGGGAAAATAACAGGCAACAAAACCAATTCTTACCCCAACAGAAGAGGTGCCTCGGTGTAGCAGCCCACGCAGCGTAGGGACAGAGTCCACCCGTGACTCCTCGATCACGCCAGCTGGCCCCGACAGGGAAGTCATGGACCGCTCCACGACGCCGGCGAGGAGTCAAGCCTGGGAAGTACTCATAGAACCATAGCTGCAATGAAAAGTAATCTTTGAGCACATGAGACGAACAAGTTAAAGTGAAAAAAGAAGAGGAAAAGATCATCACCTCTACGACTCTCCACAAACCATAGACAGTGATGGGAGACTCATCGTTCAGCTACCGACAACCATGACGTAGAGATAAGATCCTATCTCATGGATCCTGACCAAAGAGGGGAGGTAGCAAAGGAGTACGCGTGAACTCCTTTCAGGAGAAAGAGTCATGGAGATAAGAATCAGGATGAAGATCCGCACTCGCTGCTCAGCCGATGTATCCTCCATGTCGAAGCCACGAGCTAAAACTGAAGCCAGCTCCGATCGCCCGCTCCTAGGACCACCTCGAGACACTGGTCGGGTGCTGATATGCTGAACGGATCGGACCTAGCAAATTAGCTGCCTCAGCCGATCCCCAAGACAGATCAGACATCTTAGCTACAGCCCGGTCGGTGAAGCGTAGCCCGCTAATCATACTGAAGTCCAAAGGGGTCACTGTCATCCCCCCCAAGCAAAATGAAAAGTGTTGGTTGTATCTCAGAAATACTCCAACAATGCGCGAACGACCGTCGCACCGCAACCCCGGGGGCTGCGAAACCCTACAACCGCCGTATAGAAATCTACTAAACCAGCCGATTCCCATAGGGCATTCGTAGCAGGATCCCTCGTAATGATTTGGTGAAGTCGAGGAATCAAATAGCCGGCTCCAAAACCGTGGTGGCGAAGCGTGCCGTCGACTATGCCGGAGAGTGGGCGATGAGAGACATGGTTTTCACGGCAGAAAACCAACTGGTCTGGAGTCCACAGAGGTGGAACCCACCTACCTCTACTCGTAGAAGCCCGAGGCTCGGACTCTAAGGCATCGTCGTCCATACCCTCAGGAATAGTGGGAGTGTCCTCCCGAAAAGCCCAACGCCGGCCGTGGGTAGGAAGATCGCAATCCCGTCGCCTAGGCATGCTATTATAAAGATCTAGATGCTTAGCATCATTTCCTAAGACATTTAATTCAAGTTGCATTTTTATAAAAATAAAGATCTAAATACTTAGCATCATTTCCTAAGTTATTTAGTTATTTATCGAATTATACGCTAAATTTTTACCTCCAGGCTAAAAATTGGCAAAATGATGGTATTTAGTTTCTCCATGACAAACTAATACTACAGTTCTCCTAGCCGCATGATATTATGTTCTCCATGACAATATTGTACATACGCAAAATATGTTTCGAAGTTGCACAAAAATAATGAATCAACACATCATGAAATATTTTACAAGGTCTACCACCATATTTTCACCATTTCAAGTGCAAAGAAGTAACATGAACATCATTTCACAAAATTAGTACCCAAAAATGGTGATTTGCTCAATTCTCCATCAAATCATGCAATTTTTGTCTCAAATTTCTCACAAACACATATACATACATATACAAGTAAAATCATGGCTAGAATTTCGACATAAAACCTCAAAATCAAAAATCCCCAAATTGATTTTTAAGGGTTTTTTCATGAAATTACTCATTTGAAGCAAATTTGAGACAAAAATTAAAAGGAACTTACATAGATCCTTGTAGATGTTCGAATATGAGGAGTATGGCAAAAATTTGGAGTGAATTTGGTGAAAAATCGCACAACAAAAGCTCAAAAAAGCACCGACAACCCAGCAGACCGCCGCGACACGGTAAGTTAATGCCGTGACACGGTGAGTGTGTCCCGTGTCACGGTGAGCCTATGAACCAACGGATCTCCGGCGACACCGGCGGCAGCTTCAAGCAACAGCACCAACGAACAACAGCGAAGTGAACAGCAGCAACTCGAAGCAGAAATTAAAAAAAAAAAGAGAGAGAGGAAGCAGAACCGCCGTGACACGATGATGAATGCCGACTGACGCGAAAGAACTTCGAGCGCCGGTGATAAGTCGCCGAGACACGACAAACCGAGCAAAAAAAAATAAAATTTTTCGAGCTTTTGGGTGAAAATCGGACGAGAAAGAGGAATAGGGGATGAGCAAAATGAGAAAAATGTTTGATATTTATCCCGTGCAACGGACCCCGTTCCCACGTAACGGTCATATTTTGTGTGGTGCACAAGCTTTGACGGGTCAAAGATGCCATTTGACCGATTTTTTAGCCAATAGATTCCTGCGCCACGGGACCCCCTTGCCGCGTCACGGGATGCAGCTCCGCGTCACGGGGACCCGTGCCATGTCACGGGGACCCGTGCCATGTCACGGGATTATTATTTGTGACACGGTGGCTTTGTACAGTTATTTGCGAATATTCCTGATATTTTGACTAAGGTTGCACGATTTTTTGCGTAAATTGGACAAGTATTTTTCGCTGGAATTGCGCGGGAAACTCTAACTGATACTTAAAGGGGACTAAAATTACCATTTTACCCCTAGCAAGCATCAAAGTCTATTTTTCGGCATTTTAAAACACCTAATATGGTCGGATAATCGACTTATAGGTGTGAATCATCTGCGGCCCACGTTCGGGGATAATCGAACCATCATACACTTGCAAATTTCAGCAATCGTCGGCTTTCCTCAGCATGGAAAGCGTTATCGGTGGATTTTTCTTCAAGTATAGAAAACCACCAAGTCGGCTTTCCTCAGGCTTGGAAAGCGTTATCGGTGGATTTTTCTTCAAGTATAGAAAACCGCCAAGTCGGCTTTCCTCAAGCTTGGAAAGCGTATCGGTGGATTTTTCTTCAAGTATAGAAAACCGCCAAGTCGGCTTTCCTCAAGCATGGAAAGCGTTATCGGTGGATTTTTCTTCAAGTATAGAAAACCGCCAAATTCCAAGTCGGCTTTCGTCAAGCATGGAAAGCGTTATCGGTGGATTTTTCTTCAAGTATAGAAAATCGCCAAATTCCTTTGTCGGCTTTCCTCAGCATGGGAGGCATTATTGGTGGAATTCTTCAAGTATAGAATGACACCACTCTTCAGTCGGCTTTCTTAAGAATGGAAAGCGTTTCAACAAATGTCACTCGGTGGGTTCCTTCGAGCTTAGGAAGCTGCCAAATTCGTTTGTCACCAATACACTGGTGCCAGATACGTATTCTATCCCTTTACTCTTTTATCTGTGGAATTAACATTTTTCTACATGTATCGACGTATACAGAATGATTTAGGATCGCAGAACGTCTTAAATCATTCTCTGTCCCTATCGGCTACTTTGACTATCGTTTATCGAAACTAACGTTTCTATAAACTCAGTCAAAGTGGGGGCTTCTGTAGACACCTAAAAATGTCTCCACAAAACCAAAACCGATGATGAACAACCTTTCACCGCCACTATTGGTCGGGTTTAGTATTTAAGAGTGCTTAAAAAATCGTATTTGATTAAATTCATATATTTGAACGGTACATGGACTAGTCTTGATGTTTGGTAAAAGCATAGTTTTAATTTCAGCCCAAACTTATTATTTAATTTTAGCCCAAACCTTTTTTATTTTATTGTTTTATTATTTATGTTTGGCCCAAACTTCTTATTTATTTTTATTTAATTATTTTCTTATAATAATAAGTCAGAAAAGGCCCTAAATTATCAATCGGCACTTAAAATGCCGAATGAAATTAGGGTTAAAAAATTTATATAGACGGAAAAGTGGGATAGAAATTCCCGCGCCACGGTAGACAGCCCCCGTGTCACGTGAATCCTTCCCGTCTGACGGTGGGGTTTCCCGTGACACGGGAAGTCTGCCGTGACACGGGACATTCCGTGTCTTTTCCGCGTAAACCCTTAACGCGTTTTCTTTCCCGTTCTCTGAAAATTTCCCGCGTCACACTAAAAATGTACCGTGTCACGGGAAAGTTTGTCGTCTAACGGTGGGACTTCCCGTGTCACGGTAAAGTTTGCCGTGTCACGGGATACGTTTTTAGGGTTTCGTGTGCTCCCTCAGCACATTTTCCCTATAAATATCCCCTCATTTATGATGTACGGGGGATCAATTAATTCTCTGATTTACTTTTCTCTCTTCTATGCTTTAGCCTAAACACTGGCCTACCCTTTTGACTTCAAAATTCCTTCTTCAAGTGCTCAAAGGAGTCCATACTTTACTCGTGGTTCTGTCCTTAAGCCAAGGCGTGAAAGGTAGAAATGTTTGAGGGTTTGGCCCTAAATCAACTCTACTTTATTTAATTTAATTTAATTATTGTTTTATTTTTTCCTTGAAGTGACTAAATCGTTTATTATTTTGTAGTTGCAAACAAATAGAATCAAAGTAAGAATTATGTTCCTTTTATTTCTATTATTTTTCTAACGATTTTATGTTGTTGGAATTGTGATTAAATTGCCTCCAATATTAATGTTTGTTCTATTATATTTATTATGATCACCACATTGCATGTTTAAAGGGAATATGTAATTGAAAATCACGCCTAATAAGATAATTTGGACAACCGGTTTAGGTTCCTTTTTAATCTTGTTGTTAATTTAAGTGATAAAAAATAATTTAGAATTATTTGTTGCATTAATATTCAACTAATTTAGCATAATAATAGTTTGGAGCAAATTGAATATTTTGTTTGTATGTCTTTGAGATCGTAGGAATCACTTTTCACTATAAGAATCGAGTAGAGGCCAATACGGACGAATGTGACTCCATGACTCACTTCGTACCATCATCCCCGATCCTCCTTTCGTGGTTCCGAACCATATGGAGTTAGTAATCTCATGGATTATAAATGGGGTGTAACCTTCACGGGTCAATTGTTGTTGCCTATCGTTGTCCCATATTCGTGGTTGCCTTTTATGATCCGTGAACGGATTACAAGTTCCTTAAAAACTTTTTGGCGGCTCCCTACTTTATTTATCCCTAATCGTATTATGTCAATTCCCACTTTCTAAGAGTGCCAAGCATATTCACAACATGCTTTTTACGTAGGCGCACTTCAAACGACGCCTACAGTATGACCCTAACAATTATAGTTCATCCCTCCTAACATTAGCCGGTTCATGCCTCCCAAAGATGGTAAGGACAACAAACCATTGCCAAAACTTTGGCACAAGATGTTGTATCCAAGTGCCCTTGGCATGTTGGAGGTTCAGGTTGGCATCCCCCGTAAGGGATTGATAGACAACGGCAATGTTGTCTTGAGGAGGTTCGATTGGTCTATCCGATTTTAACTCAAATAATTTACCAAATTCTTTCAAAGACAATCTAACATCATTATTAAACAATCTAAATTGAACATGAGTAATCAAAGCATTAGATTTTATGACATTAAAACTAGAAATAAATTCCAAGGTCAAATAATCATAAGTATCATAATGCAAGTTAAACAAACCACTCATACCAATTCCTTTAAACAATTTTTCTACGGGTTTATCAATTCCTAATTTAGCAAGGGTGGGGTGATGAACAAATCATGTAGAAATTACCTTCCTTGACGTGAGATTGATCATCCTTTGCCTTTGCTCTTGGGTGGTGATGACCACCCTCTCCCATCCCGGAACTTGCAACTCTGGGTCGATCCTAGGCGCTTGTTTCCTTGAGCTTTCCCCCTTATGGTCTTAGATCTTTTGAGAGGCATTTTTGATGAGAAATGGTAGGAATTGAAGCTTTCTCTCTCTTAGGGTTTTGAGAAAAATTGAGAGAAAGTGGTAGAAATTTGGTGTAGATTGTAGAGAAAGATGAAAGGATTAACAATATATAAAAATATTTGAGTTTTGATGGAAGAATTGAAGGAGATCTTGAAAATAAGGGAGTTCAAAGGTGTAAAAATGGAGGTTTTAGAGAGAGAAAGTAGTAATGAAGAAGATGGAAGAAGAAGAAAGTGAGGAAAGAAAGAAGGGAAAGGAATAAAAGGGACGGCCAAAAATAGGCGCGCCCGATCGGGCGCGAATACTGAATTCCAGATGTCTGGTTGCACGCCAAATCGGGCGCGAATACGAAGTTAAATTTTGCCATTTCCCTCGCCCGGTCGGGCGAGCTTCTCCCGACATATCTTTTCCTTCACTCGATTTTCCACAAAAATGCGCCCGATCGGGCAAGCCTCGCCCGATCGGGCGAATTAAGAGCTGAAATTTTCCTCGCTTGCGCGCCTGATCGGGCCCGTGGCCAGTCGGATTCTCTTCGCTTCTTCTTCGATTTCTTTTCGTCTTCAAATTTTTCTAAGTCTCTTTACCTCTCAAACCTATACCTATACAAAAATACTTATAAAAGGTAAAATTTCACTCTCCTCGCCTCTCTAAAATAAAAAAAATTAAAAAAAAGGAAAACTAGTCTAGAAAGCAAGAAATACGGGTTGCCT
This sequence comes from Chenopodium quinoa, assembly GCF_001683475.1. NCBI lineage: Eukaryota > Viridiplantae > Streptophyta > Magnoliopsida > Caryophyllales > Amaranthaceae > Chenopodium > Chenopodium quinoa. The sequence goes on from NW_018745188.1 coordinate 192,284, forward strand.
CCCGCAAAGCGCTGGTTTATCTAGGTCCCGCACGACCTTCTTACCCCCTTGTTGATCAAGTTGGAAGTGAAGTTAGGAGGGTTTCCTCCACATCTCTACTGGTAGCGCCCTCATGATACACTTTCAATCGTTGGCCATTTACCTTAAACTCTTCACCCTTGTCATTGACCAACTCTACTGAACCAAATTTGTTCACCCTTGTGATAGTGAAGGGACCGGACCACCTAGACTTCTAATTTCCTGGGAAAATCTTTAATCTAGAATTGAAGAGAAGAACCTTATCACCCGGTGCAAACTCTCTTGGAAAGATCCTCTTGTCATGCCACTTCTTGGTCTTCTCCTTGTAGATTCGCGCATTATCGTATGCCGACAATCTAAACTCATCTAACTCATTGAGTTGGAGGAGTCTTCTCTTACCTGCGACCTTAGAATCCATGTTAAGATCTTTGATTGCCCAAAAAGCTTTGTACTCCAACTCCACGGGAAGATGACATGTCTTACTATAAACTAATCTATAAGGTGAAGTACCAATTGGTGTCTTGAATGTCGTTCGGTATGCCCAAAGTGTGTCATCAGGCTTCATACTCCAATCTTTCCTTGACTTGGCTACTACCTTTTCTAGAATCGCCTTGATTTCCCTATTAGAGACCTCAACTTGATCACTAGTTTGAGGGTGGTAATTAAGCCCGGTTCTATGATATACATCATACTTCTTAAGGAGGTTATCCAATTGTCTTTCATGGAAGTGAGTACCTCCATCACTAATAATAGCCCGTGGAACACCAAACCTCAGAAATATGATCTTTTTCAAGAGCTTGATGACTACCTTGGCATCGTTTGTTGGTGAAGATATGGCCTAGACCCACTTGGACACATATTCGACGGCTACGAGTATGTAGCAATTCCCATTGGAAGATGGGAACGGCCCCATATAATCAATACCCCAAACATCAAATATTCACGAGTAGAAAAAAAGCATTAGGCACCCCCCATATGGCACCGGTTCAGCCTAAACCGGTGCCAAAAACCGGGCTAGAATTGGGCGGCTTTTTACCAAAAGAGAAAAGGCACCGGTTCAGCCTGAACCGGTGCCAAAAATCAAAACCTTTCAAACCGGTACCATATTCAAAACAAAAAAACCGCGTCTTTTCATTCCTCTTTTCTTCCTCTCTTTCTCTTTCCTTCCCTTCCCTTCATTCGTATTCACCCCTTAGCTTCTTTGTCGTGCCTCCACCTTTTCCCTCCACTACAGCCGCCACCTTCACCGGCGCTTTCAGGTGTCGAAAACCACCGCCATGAATCTCCCTACCCTACCCTGCCCTCCACCACCTTTCTCTGTGCGAAACAAACAACAGCTGCAGCGCGCACCGCCTCCACCTCCACCAGCGTGCACTGCCTCCACCTCCACCAGCGCGCACCGCCTCCACCTCCACCAGCGCGCACCGCCTCCTCCACCAGCGAGGGTCTTTTCATGAACAAACAAACAACAACAGCTGCAGCGCGCACTGCCTCCACCTCCACCAGCGTGCACCGCCTCCACCTCCACCAGCGCGCACCGCCTCCACCTCCACCAGCGCGCACCGCCTCCTCACCGCAAGGGTCTTCTTCCACTTCCAACTAATTTATGGTAAGTTCATCTTTTCAATTTAATGGGTTCATCTTATTTTATTTAGATTAAAATTGTGCTTAGATTGTATTTGAAATGCAAAGAAAATTAATGGGTTCATCTTATTTTAGATTAAATTGTGCTACATTATTGGGATTAAAATTGTATGTTTGTGCTACATTGTTGGCTGTGAAATTTGTTTATGATGCCTTGTTTTGGGGAGTTTTGTTTTTGATAATTGAATCAGTTTAAGGATTTATTATTGAATTTTGTGGCTTGGATTCGATTTCAGCTGAATTCTGGCAAAGTTCTTGCTGTTGGACCTGGCTTTCGTGACAAGACAGGGAATCATATTCATGTTGCTGTCAAAGAAAGGGATACCGTGAATACGGAGGAACTACAGTGAAGCTTGGTGAAAAAGAGTGAGTTTATTTTTCTCCATGCACTTTTCTTTTTGTTCCAGATGGTGATTTCTTAGTCAAATTATTGTGATTGAATGCTTTGACTCTTGATCATCGATTGAATATATTAGTAATTTTGCATTACCTTGTTCCTTAGTCGAGTTTTTGTATGTTTTAATGTTTATATTAGTGACCTTGCTTCTAATTAGTTGTGAATAAATTAGAAAATTGTGAATAAATTAGAGAATTGTGATTACATTATAGATTTGTGAATAATCTAGGGAATTGTGATTAAATTAGAGAATTGTGCATAAATTAGAGAAATAGTGATATTGCCACTTAATTAGTTGTGAATAAATTAGAGAATTGTGAATACATTAGAGATTTGTGAATATATTAGAGAATTAGTGACGTTGCTAATTTATGTTTTTTTAATATATAGGTACATATGTGAATTGAAGCAAGAGTTTAATTAGCTTGAGGACTACATATTGAGCTCAAGTGGGTAGTTGCTATATTGGTATGACTACTAAACTGTACTTAGCTATATTTCTTTCTATTCATCCATTTAATAAAAGTTTATTCATGAAATTGCAACTTGTGTATTGTTTAATTGCAAATAAATACAACAATATATAGAATACTTGAATTGCATCATCATATGCCTAGATACCCGTTCAAGGCTTTCTCATTAGGAGAAAGTCTTGAATAGTCCCCGGTTGGGACTGTTCTTGAATGTGTACTCTCACTTAGGTGGTGAATGTATGTTTTCTTTTCGATTTTAAGGAACATCTCGGCTTACCATTTCCTCACTATGTTCTCTAGGTACATATGTGGGTAATTAATTATCTACATCGTGTACTTGGAGAGCTAGGGGGAAATGCTGCCGGATTTTCCTTAAAATTGGAAAGTTCACATACATTCACTAGTTAGAGTAGACATTCAAGGATGGGTTAGGTTGGAGTGATAAGGACCCTTTGGAAACATGCATTTTTTCACTATATGAATGGTATATTCACGTTTTGTACTTGAATTTGATTTACATAAAATATGTAGCTCTTACACATTATAATTATAAGGTGCTATATATATGTTTAGAGACAATTTACTAAACGGAGAAGGATCGTGGTTGGATGTATGGTAGACGCGATACATTGGAATTTTGGAATGGGGTTCAAGAGTTTTGCGAGAGGGCTTTAGCTTATCAACGCACACTGAGAGGCAAAAGTAAATATATATAGCAACCTATAGTGATGATTATTGCTAATAATAACTAATTTAGTAATCATGCGACTAATCAAATTTGATTGTATTTTTTTATACTACAGTGTTATGAAGAAGCTACATTGTCGTGCTCCAAAAGGTCCAACATGGAAGACACCGTTGGTAATTTACATGATATTATTGTGATTATCTTGAAAATCTATGGTAGTAAATATTTGCTCATTTCCTTTGCATGTTTCACTGATGTGATTTGTTTGTCATATGCTAGTGCGCACAACAAGAGAATGGACTTGATTGTGCTTTGTATGTGATGAGATTCATGGTTGACATTGTGACTCATTGTACGGACACTCAACAGCTTGATGAGGTAAGTCCTAAAACTTCTTGAAATGCTATATTGATGTGATTTCACGCCTTAGACACTTAATATTACCCAACAATGGCATGTTATGAGAAACAAAAAAGCTATTTCACAAGAAAGGTAGAAAATGGGCTGAATAGAAGTCATATGGGCCATGTTAGGGCCATTTTGTGTTAATATGCTCTTTTGATGTGTTTTCTTTCCTTATACACATATAACTAGATAATATTGACATGTTATGAGATAAATAAAGTTCATTTAATAAGAAATGTAGGAAATGGGCAAAGTAAGGTCATATAGGCCATATTCGGGCCATTTTGGGTAAAAACCGTCATAAACCTTAATAAAATGCTCTCCAATACAATTTTAGGGCTTACACACATACAACTATCCAATATTGAAATGTTATGAGAAAGAAATAGTTCATTTGATAAGTAATGTAGTAAATAAGCTATATAGAAGTCGTATAGGTAATATTTGATAAAATACATATTTTTTGCCTAATTAATTATTTTTAAAATAATGTTTTTGTATTTCAAATTTTGCAAGGTCCAAAAGGATGGTCCGTTGACAATCAAGGAGCTTTATGAAGTTCGTGACATGTTGGCGTCTTTCATTACCTTCAACATGTAAATGGCATGCATTGTAATTGTAAATTATTTATGTTAACTTTTGAACTATATATAACTTACTATTCATTATATATGTGTACTAACTATTATTTGTAAGCAACTTTTTTTTTTTTTTTTTTTTTTTTTGTATTGCGTTTGGGAATATTTATATCTATATATATATAATTGAATTCTTGTATCTAATATTATTTTTGTATATAATAATTAATAACATTATTATTAGTTATTATAATAATATAATTATTAATTATTACTTTTAATATAATTGCTAGAATTACAGGGTATTATTATTGCAGGTTTTTTTAAAAAAATATTATTGCACGATGGAAAAAAAACGAAAAAAAAAAATTATACAAAAGGCACCGGTTAGGCAGGAAACGGTGCCTAAACTATCCACCACCCAAAAAAAAATGGCGGGAGAGCAGTATTAGGCACCGGTTAACCGGTGCCTTTTAAACCCTATGGCACCGGTTTTGAACTGGTGCCAAATAGGGGGTTTTTGGCACCCCTCAAATAGGCAGCAGTTCAAACCGGTGCCTCAGACCGGGTTTGAACCGCTGCCTAATGCGTTTTTTCTACTAGTGATTTCTACTTCAAGAATCCCGGTTTGGGGCATCTCATGCCTCCGCGAAATGTTGCCAGTCTTCTAGCAAGAGTCACAAGCCTGCACAAAAGTGTTATCATCCTTAAACATAGTGGGCCAATAGAAGCCTGACTCATTAATCTTAGCCACCATTTTAGTGGGGCCATGATGTCCTCCATAAGGTGAAGTATGACAACTGGTAAGAACGCCATGAACTTCCCATTCAGGAACACACCTGCGAAATAATCCATCTGCACAGTCACGAAATAAAAAAGGATCATCCCAAAAATAATGTTTAACATCAGAAAGAAATTTCTTTTTCGGTTGGTAGGACAAGTCAGGAGGTAGAGTACCACCCATAAATAATTAGCAAAGTCCGCATACCAAGGGTGTTTCTCTACAACTGCATACAAGTTGTCATTAAGGAATGAATCATCTATAGGAAAAGAACCCTTACCCTCATCATACTTGATTCGTGACAAGTGGTCTGTCACTACGTTCTCTGCTCCCTTTTTATCTTTTATTTTAATGTTGAAGTTTTGGAGCAGAAGAACCCATCGGAGTAGCCCTGTCTTTGATTCCGCCTTAGCTATCAAGTACTTCAATGCTGCATGGTCAGTAAAAACAATGACTTTAGAACAAACAAGATATGATCTAAATTTTTTCTAAAGCATAGATAACAACAAGAAACTCCTTTTCCGTAGTGGCATAGTTGACTTGAGCTTCATCCAAGGCTTTGCTTGTATAATAAATAGCATGCAAAACCTTGTTCTTTCTCTGTCCGAGCACGGCTCCTAGCGCAATGTCACTTGCATCACACGTGATCTTGAAAAGAAGATTTCCAACCGAAAATGCAAAAAACAAAAAATTTCCCATTATTTTTGTCATGAGACGAGTGGAGGGTACCGACTTTCTCCCTAAAAAGAAAGACGTGAAAAATGAAATTTTATTTTCAAACTTCCCTCGATAAAAATTTTGAAAAAGTTTTTGGACTTGCCGAAAATAAAATAATGAAAAAGGGAAGAAGTTTTGAACTTCCTCCTTGAGCCAGATGAAATGAATCGTATGGATTGAATTGCTTGTCCTGAAAATAATGTATGCATGATGAATGTTCTTAGGCCAGGAGGCTAAGGACAATTACATCATGTGACACGATAGATGAATGAACTTAAGTCATGGAGTTAAGCGTCATATATGGTGTAAAGAAGCGATCTTGAACGTCACTTAGGTCTGGAAGCTAAGCACGTATATAGAAGAAGTGATTATGAACGTTGCTTAGGTAAAGGAGCTAAGAACGATATGCGTTGTATTATTACAAATCATTGATATAGAAATGTTACTCAGCACATTATGGGATGCATGAAACAATGAACATTGCTCAGGTCAAGAAGCTAAGCAAGTATACAACGTTTCTTCTGATGAATGTTGTCTTGAAAGATGATGAAGCATGCGCGGTAGGGAAACAAGATTTCATGATAAAGGGTTCCTAAGGGAAAGATGATATGGATATGTATGTGTGAAAGAAGTGTGTGAAAGTGATACTAAGGTGAGGCTGCAAAGGTTATGGTGATGGAAATATATGTGTGAAGAGTCAAAGATGATGACTCTTTAGGCTGGGTAAGCTAACGTGATTTGGGTTCAAGCCCCCAAGTCTAGCTCTAAATGGGTAGGGATATAGAGATAAGCACAGGATATTCTTTGACTCGATCATGCATAGTTATGAATATGAATGTGGCCGCAGCTCAATGTGAGGTTGCCTACGTATCCGTTAGGAATTAGGCTAAACGTAGCTCTAACCGAACTTTGCACAAGTGTGTGTACACCTCAAAGAGGTCTTTCAAGGGTTGTAATGTGGTTAAGCTGAAAGTTTAAGGAAGAAAGGGGTAAAAGGCTCAAGACCAGAGAGAAGCCCCCAAGATATGCAATTATGTATTAGACTTTGCAAGTTTTATTTTCAACTTTTTTTTTAGCCAAATTGTAGGCAATCTCAAATCATGCGATCCATCACTCACTTAGCATTCATGTTTCTCAGGCACAGTACCAAGCACTCGATGAGAGACGCAATTTGAGACTTGTTCATATCAGAGACATTGGAACACTTGCCTTTAGACATTGTTTTTTTTTTTTTTTTTTTGTACTTATTCTTTTCCCTTTTTTTTTTTTGAATTTGAACTTGCTTTCTGGCTGTTACACAAATTGCACACCTTTCCATCCCTGGGTTAAGTGAATGTGGGTTGAATAAATAAGGTCAATCGTTAGACGAGGATCAAAGTGGTTGACGAAGAAATGGATATGTGATTAAATGGTTAATAGGGAATGACAGGGTTCCAAAGGTGCCTCAAGTCATTGGTGTACCTTGTGTTTAGTTCGGAATTTTTTTTTTATTTTTGCCTATTACGTGATCGAATGTAAGAAAGAGATGCTCATTTTGGAAGAAGGTAAGAAATGTGACACATAGACACATGGATAAGGATAACCTATGCTAGACTTTTAGGGGGAAGGGTTTGAAACAAAAGAAGAAGAAAACATGAAATCTTAGTGAGAAGCTTGCATTGTGCTTCATCTTCATGGTTGTTTATGCGTAACTTCTTGCCTCCTGGTGAGGAAAAAATTTTTGTGTTGTTGATGCTTTGATTGGAAGGAAAGAAGGAAGGAGTGACGTTCCCCTTATTCTTCCAACTATTGCCTAGTTATTTTAGACTCAAGTACTGTGAAAGGAAGAACTCACTTAATGCATTCACTCAATACTCGGATTGAAAAGGAAGCGTGTATGAAACGATTTTGAAAAATGATGGAAAATACTCCACTCATTCCTATTACTACGGAAAACGATGCATGCATGGTCCTAGTATACGATCATAAACAATATAGTGCATTACTAGAAGACAAAGTGTGTGCAATGACTAAACATGTGTGATTAGGTAAGTTTATTAAGACTCATGGTATGATCCCAAGGCTAGACATGAGGACGTTGTGAAAAAAAAGGACCTAATGACCAAATAGCACGGAAGACTTAAAGACAAACTAACTTGATTAATTTTGTCCAATTTTAATGTTTATGCTATTTACTATCTAGGTGAAAACGGTCCATTGGCAATCTTTAGTCATAAATAAGATCAACCGCAGTCAAAGAGAAAGAACATATGTTAAGGTTAGCACAAAAATCGATCACAAGAAACTAGGAAGAGGACTAGAATTCTAGAAGAGTTAGGACTTAAGGGTATATAAAAAAAATAAAAAAATAAAAATCTATAATTCTACGTTATATGAGTTGACACGGATTAAGATATTTGGCTAATACTAGCTTGACACGAAAAGATATAAAAAAAAATTAAAAAAAAAAAAAAAAGAAAGTTGACGCTAAGAAGATACCTAAACTGGACAGGCTGTAGTATATCGGTTATTACTTTTGATATGTGACTCTGATTAGGACAAAACTAATTTCAAATGAAACATAAAACTCTGGGCTACAGATCCATATTTTGCACGACACGTAACTCTTTCTAGAACTCCGGATATGGCCAAAACAAGTTGACTCTTGTGCAGGATACGAGAATAAAAATCCGGGTTAACTCAATTTAAAAAAAAATAAAATCTATGACTCGACTCCAAAAAAAATAAAAAGGGTTTGACAAGAGAAAAAAAAATAATTAAATAAATAAAAATTCACATATAAGCATATTGTCACGCATGATGCAATGAAGTTCACAACCTAAAGTCAAGTTCTATGTTCGACTATGGTCAAGCTTTTGGGTGTCAAAAGGTACCATGAATAAGAGTTTGGACGCGTTAGCAAGGCAGCCTCCCTTGAGGGTGTATGCCAACGGGCGGCTCTGCGAGTTCGTGATGAAATCGAACTCAACTCCATGGTTTGGGTGGATTTAAAAACTCGGATGAACCCTTATTGCCATGAGCGTTTTCGGGTTGATAAAGCATAAATCCCCCGGACTAGCCACATACGTAGAACACGTACTATTGTGGCAAAAAAGGTAAGCTAAAATGCATATGCATATGTGACAATGCCAATTAAATTGCAGGAATACAATTCAAGAATCTTTCAAGTCTCATCCACTCATCTCAATTAAATACCGAACACTCAAATCGATAAATAACCAATAATCCTCCCCAGTGAGTCGCCAAATTGTAGGCGTCACTCGAAGTGCGCCTACGTTAAAGCATGTGTGAATATTCTTGGTACTCATAGGAAGTGGGAATTGACATTATACGATTAGGGACAAGGAAAGTAGGGAGCATCCAACAAGTTTTTAAGGAACTTGTAAACTGTGCACGGATCATAAAAGGCAACCACGAATAAGAGACAACGAAGGCAACAACGATTGACCCGTGAAGGTTACACCCCATTCATAAACCATGATATTACTAACTCCATATGGTTCGGAACCACAAAAAGATGATCGGGGATGATGGTACGAAGTGAGTCATGGAGTCACATTCGCCCGTATTGGCCTCTACTCGATTCTTATAGTGAAAAGTGATTCCTGCGATCTCAAAGGCATACAAACAAAATATTCAATTTATTTCAAACTATTATTAAGCTAAATTATTTGAATATTAATGCAACATATAATTCTAAAATATTTGTGATCACTTTAATTAAAAACATGATTAAAAAGGATCCTAAACCGGTTGTCCAAATTATCTTATTAGGCGTGATTTTCAATTACATATTCCCTTTAATATGCAATATGGTGATCATTATAACAATAGAATAAACATTAATATTGGAAGCAATTTAACAATATATAATAGCGTTATTCAAATAAAATAATAAATAAATCTAATCATGATACTAGCAACAAGAATAAAAATAAGAGTAATTAAGTGATTAATTACTCACTTTCCGCGCTTCTTTGAATTGCTACATCATGAATAAACTGTTAGTAACTTCAATAAAAAATATAAATTAAATGAAAATTAAATTAAATAAATGTAGATTTGATTTGGTCCAAACCCTCAAACAATTATACCTTTCACGCCTTGGTTAAATTATAGAATTTCAGGTATTGTATGGACTCCTTGGAGTGCTTAGGGGAAGGAATGAAAGAATAAGGAGGCTAGTGTTTAGGCTAAAGAGGGAGAAGAGAATGATTTTTTGACCAAGCTTGTTGATGATTGAAAAAAGGGGTGATATGAACTCTATTTATAGAGAACAAAGAAGGGTTGAAAAAACAAGATAAGATCCGAATTAAATCGGAATAAAACTCGATAGATAGCAATTTTTGCGGTTTTTGTTTTTATCATATCTTTTGATCCAGAAATTAGAATAAGATGAATAAGATATGGTTGGAAAGATGTTGCAGTTTTCTTTCTAACCCAGTTAGAATCAGATTAAAATATTTTGTATAACAAAAGATATATCCAAAATAGTGAGACGGTGTCAGTTTTGGATAGAATTTGACGTTTTATTCATATCTTTTCCGTTATAGCTCGGAATTGATATTATAATATATCATTGGAAATATAATTTCAAGGGATATCCAACCATATAAAATTTTAATAAAAAAATATGAGGCGAGAAAATAATATCTGTCTATCTTTGAACGTCTTTCAATTCGAATAGAAATAGGATTTTCAAAAAGAAAAGTTGTATTCAATTTCAAACTCTTTAATCTTATCTTTTTAAAAATGATAATTAAGATATTTTAGAAACTTATAGAAGCTTCTAAGTAATCCTAATTGGTTTAGGAATTGGATTAAATAATTTGGACCCTCCACATGATCATTGGGCCGTAGGTAAGATGGGCTTAGGTTCGGTTTGGGCTCAGTTTAGTATTTTGGCCATAACTTATTCGTTACAACTCAGATTTGGGCTTATAATATATCGTTGGAAAACTCTTTTAAAGCCCCATCCAAATATTCAATAATTGTACCCATATTATAGACCAAAATAAATTGGATTAAACGTTTTTATAAAAAGGACAAGAAATGAATGATTTTAAAAGACACGAAATGAATTATTTTGGGTTTAAAGGCATGAAAAGAGGAAAATAAGTTATGATTTGGCAAAATGGGCTAAAATTTGGGTTGGTTTATGAAATGGAAATATGGACTTAAGCACTCCAAGATTAAATACTCAACCCGACTAATAATGGTGGTGAAAGGTTGTTTATCATCGGGTTTGGTTTGGGGAGACATTTTTAGGTGTCTACACAAAGACATTCGCCAATCGACTCTGGCGGCGGCTTTCAAGGATGATGAAACCACCCGAGAGCAGCAGGTGCGCATCTTTGTGCTTATCTTGCTGTTAGGGACGTTTTCCCCTAACAAGGGTAGTAGAGTGCTGCTTTACTACCTACATGCGGTCCGTGATCTTCACTTGATCGGGACTTATGATTGGGCCAGCTTGGCCTATGCTGACTTCGTTCGAGCGTTACGAGACTCGTGTCGACAGCGGTCCTTCACGAGAAACGTCGCTATGTCCGGATTCTGGAGAGTCGTAGAGGTAACTTGTTATTTGGCATGATTTTAGGGTACTTTTGAACCTTGTTTTCGTTATTAATCAACATCAAAGTTCATTTTTTATCCTATTTTTATGCAAATTTTGTACCATCCATGCTTCACCGGTTGTTTGTATTTTTGATGTAATGTAGCTATTTTTAGCACTATGGACATGATCAAGCATGAGTGAGCAAGGACAAGGGCAAGCTTGGTTGATAGAGCCATGGAGGAAGAAGGAGGAATGCCTTAAAGGGAAATGAAAAGCTTTTGGAGAACCTTGAAAGGTCGTTTGCGTAAGCGTCAACTTCAACCAACCATAACTTTTGATCTTATCAACCTTTTGAAGCGATTCAAATTGGAGATTAAAGTTCGTCTCAAGAGCTTTCCAACGACTAGTCACAAGTCCATTTCTGACAAGAAACGTAGAAGTTACAGCTTCCCAAAGTTAAGCAGTCTAGGCAGGGCATCCTGCACGGACGTGCAAGATGATAGCACGTCCATGCAAGTCTGCACGTCCGTGCCAAAAGCTGCACGTCCGTGCAGACCTTGGAAGAAGCTTCTGCCTCCATTTTGGCCCTCCTGCACGTCCGTGCCAAACTTGGCACGACCGTGCTTAGCCTTGCACGTCCGTGCCAAATCTGGCACGTCCGTGCAGACCTGCAGTCGAACTCCTTCCTTGTTTTCTCCGTCCTTTTTATTTAGGGGTCATATAAATACCCCTTTTGAGCTCATTTGTACGGGGATGCAGTTTTTTAGAGCTTTCCTCTTAGTTTGTAGTCTTAGAACATTAAATTCTCAAATCATTAGTTAGTTCTCAATTATTAGCTTGGAAACATTCAAATTCAATCATTGTGGAAGACAAAATCCACCATTGTTGCTCACTTTGAAGCTTCACAGTAACCATTTCTTACTCATCTTTTCTACTTCTCTTTACTTTGTTGTTGATTATTTGCTAGTTCTTGCATGTTTTGGATTGTTAATTAGCTTAATCCTTAGTTTGAACTTGTTCATGAATTGCTTGAAATCTTTAATTGCTTTACCCCCATGGATTGTGAGTAGTCTAAATTCTAGGGTTTGGGCAAAACGCTCAATGTAGTCACTAATTACTTGTTGCATGTGCTAATTTGGTTGTTGTGGGATGTTAATTAGTTGAGCTTAAGTGGTTTAATTGCTTAGTTCTTGTATATGGCCATTGCTAGAACTATTTATCCAAGCTTTCTCAACGAAGGATCGAGAGATGAACTTGAGTTAGCTCCCTTATGCTTGATTGACCCGAAATGCCATGAGAATAGGGATTACCGGTCAAGGGAATGTTTATGTCATCGTAATTATGCTTTAACACTTGTTTTATGCTATGTAACCACGAGAGTAGGTTGTATTCATGATTCAAGTAATCCCTCTAGCTTGAGAGAGTAGTTGGGTGGTTTAGATGACTTCCCCTAATTTATCCCATTAATTTACCTTGATTGTTGCATGCTAATTGTGATTTGTGATGAAATTGAGTGGTATAACCCAAGCCCTAGATTCCTCTTAATATTGTTAATCTCCTCTTAGCTTTAGTTGAATTGAATTAGAAGAAGTTACTCAAAACCAACCCAATTTAGAATTCATTTAGCTTATTTAAACGGTAGTACTCGGTGGTTGATTCAACGCCTCTCTTGGGTTCGACCCTTTCTTACCCTTACTATTGTTAGTGAGACTAAGATAGGAAATATTATCTTTGGTAGGCTTGACGACGACCTATCAAATTTTGGCGCCGTTGCCGGGGAGGCAAAGTCACATTGAATGTATTATTGTTGAATGAGACTAGATGTGTGTATATGTATAGTAGTTTTCTTACCTTAATTTTTGTTTATGTGTGTTTAACTTGCGATAGTCATTGCTAACGTTTTTCTTAGCTTTGTTTGACTTTGCATGACACGAAAGAGTAAGCAATCACCGCTTATTCCCGTTGATCCAGAGCTAAATAGGACTTTGAGAAACGTGAGGAGACTCTTGCAAGGCACACCCGAGTTTTCCATTGTATATTCGGATTCAGATCCGGAAGAGGTTTTTGGAGCTAACGAAGAAGATAACATGGGAGAGAATCCTCCTCAACCATTGTTAAGAGACTATGACCACCCCAACGCATTCCAACTTTGGAGTGGCATACGTCTTCCCACCACGAATGCAAACAACTTTGAGCTTTCACCTCAACTCATCCGCATGATTCAAAGCGATCAATTTGGGGGTAGTCCTTATGAGTGTCCTTTTGCTCATTTGGAAAACTTTCTTGAATTGTGTACAACTATCAAGCAAAACAACATTTCGGAAGAGTTTATTCGGATGCACATGTTTCAATTCTCCCTTCGAGACAAAGGAATGCATTGGTTGAGAGCGGTTGAAGAGGGATCGTTGAGTACTTGGGATGAGGTGACTAGAGCTTTTCTTGGGAAGTATTGCCCTCCCGAGAAAACCGCTGAATTAAGACGGAAGATCACAAACTTCAACCAAGAGGTTGATGAAACTTTGAGTGAACCATGGGAGCGGTTCAAAGATTATACTAGAGCATGCCCTCACCACGGTTTCACCTCATGGATCATAGTGCAAAGCTTATATGATGGTCTTACTCCTACCTCAAGGGCCAACCTTGATTCGGGAGCCGGAGGTAGCCTTAAAAAGCTATCGGTTGACGAGGCCTACAAAATGATTGAGGAAGTGGCTAAGCATTATGCTTATGGAGGTGATAAAAGGCAAGGTCAACCCAAGAAGGGCGGTAAGCATGATCTTGAAACAATAGATCTTATTGCTTCAAAGGTTTATATGTTAGCTCGAAAGCTAGATCAAGTGAACAATGTGCCCGGTAGCTCCTCCCCACAAGTCATGTCTTGTGAGACTTGTGGAGGAAATGACCACTTGGTATCCTATTGCAACACTACAACGGAGCATGTGGCTTCACTTGGTAGGAATGATCCTTACTCCCAAACTTTTAACCAAGGTTGGAAACAACATCCAAATTTTGGGTGGAAACAACCCAATCAAGCTCCCCCTACTCAAAACAATTACAACCAAGCTCCTCCTTACAATCAACCCCCTCCACAATAACAAGCTCCCTATCGCCACCCCAATCAAAGAGACAATGTCCAACAAAGACCCCAATACAATCAAGCCCCTCCTCCTCCAAAATCCAACATTGAATCCGTTTTGGAAACCTTCATGACCCAACAAATCAAGATCAATGGGGAAGTTAGTAGCTCAATTCAACAACTCCAAGCACACAACAAGATGATTGAAAGTCAAATTGTCTCAAATTGCACAACAAGTTGGGTGCACCTCTAACCCCGGTGGTCAATTTCCAAGCACAACGGTAATGAATCCAAAAGAGCAAGCGAAATCAATCACCTTGATTATGGAAGGGGGGTATGAAACTCCAATTATGAGAGAAAATGTTGCCAAAAAGGGAGATGAGGGAGATAGTTGGGTAGATGAAAGTGAGTTTGAAAATGAAGTGAGTGAGGAGGTGAGAGGAAGGTCAAAAATGAGTGATGAGGGTGCCTCAAAGAGAGATGAGGGATAAGTGAAGAGTCAAGCTCCATTGAGAGCGTATGAGCCTCATATTCCATTCCCTAATATAATGATAGAGAAGAAGCTAAATGAGAAACTTTCTAAGTTCCTTGATGAAATGGAAGGACTTCAATCAAACATTCCACTTCTCCAAGCTTTGTCTCAAATGCCTACATATGCAAAGTTTTTGAAAAATATTCTTTCTAACAAGAGTAGGCTTGAGGAGAGTGATTCTATCTCTCTTCCAACGGAGATAAGTGTTATTCCTCAAAATGAGCTTCCCGAGAAGTTTGGTGACCCCGGTAGTTTTGCTATACCGGTTAAGGTTGGAGATCTTGAATCAACAAATTCTTTGTGTGATCTTGGGGCTAGTGTTAGCCTTATGCCTCTCTCTATGGCAAAAAGATTAAATCTTGGGGAGATTATCCCCACCAAAATGTCAATCGAACTAGCCGACCACTCGGTTAAAGTCCCATTGGGAGTCTTGAAGGACATCCCAATTCAAGTGGGGAAGGTTCTTGTGCCTTGTGATTTTGTAATCATGGAGATGGATGAGGATTTAAAAATTCCTCATATATTGGGTAGGCCCTTTTTGAAAACCGCGGGTGTTAATATTGACATGAAACAAGGGCGACTTACCTTACATGTTGGGCATGAAAGAATCTCTTTCTCATTTCCGGAAACGTTGAATGACCCCATGGTTAAACAAGTTCATCGGGTTGATGTTTTGGTTAATATTTTGAAAGAAGACATGGAGGAGTCACAAGATGAATCGACTCATGCTCCGGAGGTGAAAAAGCAAGAGAGGGCCAAGAAGAAAAAGAAAAACAAGATCAAGTTGATAGACAAGATGTTTGGTTGCATTTCTAGTGATGATAGCAATGTGATTATTTTGCCTAAGGAAAATGGCTAGTGTGTGGGAACAATGAGATGGGTTAAAAAGGTGTGCCTTGACCCTCCCTAATTTTGGATAGCGCAATGTCGTCAAGCTAGTGACGTTAAAGAAGCGCTTCCGGGAGGAAACCCGAATATTTTTGTAGTGGATTAACTTAAAAAAAAGAAAAGAAAAAAAAAAAGAAAAAACAAAAGAAGAAAAAAAAAACAGCACAAAGTGCATGTCTTCCAACAAGAACCAACAAGAACAAAGGTACAAGGAGGTTCAAGCGTCGAAGAAGACCCGATCCTTGAGTTAGTCTTCTTTCTCCTTTTTTTTATGAGCTTTTATTGCTTAACATTGAGGACAATGTTTATGATAACTTGGGGGGAGTCATTTGCATGCCTTCTTGACATGTTGGTTTGTTTGGTTGCGTTTGTTTTGGTTGTTTCATTTCCCTAATATCCAAGGCCCTTATCCAATTTAGCTTCCTTGAAATCCAAACCTCTTGTCATGTGAATATTAGTGTTCCCTCTCTAGTTAGTAATGTGAATATTTTCGCTTTCTCTTCAAAAAAAAAATGATGAAAAAATTGAAAAATGAAAAAAAAAAAACAAAATTTGCCCAAGGTTGAGACTCAAATGACAATGCTTATATGTTTTTCTTGCTTGACTCTTGAGCGATGAGTACTAGTTCTCTTAGAAGGGTGTATGCAAGAGATGGGGTCATTTAGAGGACTATTAATCTTGATTGCATTAGTGTATATGAAATGAAAGCCAATGAATGCTCAATTGCACACCCAGTATAGGATATTGTCTAATTCGCTCAAGTAGGATATGTTTGAATTGAATTGCGGTCCCTTGTGCCCTTAATGTGCCTCCTTTCCTCCCCGAAATGAAACTCTATTAGGGAATTGGTTATATTTGTATCATGTGTAATAAGTGGCATAATAAGTCACATGTTCTTAATAAAAGAAAGAGCCGCTCACAGTTAAAAGAGGCGAGAGCATTGAAAGTTAAAAAAAAAAGAAGAAAAGAAGAGCATAGAACAATGAATAAAAAGGGAGACTCTCGAAAATTATCAAAATTTTCTTCTTTAGAGGTCAACTAGTGGATGCCTCCCACACCTTGTTTACATCATTGTTTCTTATGAAATTCCCGAGTTAGAGTGTAGTTAAGAGGCCTTGGGTGTGCATTTTGGTAAGTGGACTATCATTTTGAGATTTTATAACCGAAAAAGGGCTTGTTGAAACTTTGGAATATCTAGGTGTGCTCTAATGAACTAGTAAAAGGTCTAAAGAAGTATCCTAGTGCAATCTTGCTTAGTCCTCCTCTTTACCCCCAACTCATGTGCACATTTGTATGATTGGTAATTCTTGAAAGTCGCTTATTTGTCTTGCTTGCGATTTATATCTCGATGAGTTGACTTGGGTGATAATAACATCGGAACTTGTGTAGTTTGATAGTTTTGTTGTGGTTTGTGTGAGTTGTGGGTTAAGCTCAATGGAAACCCTCACGAGATAAAAACTCGTCCTCTAAGGCGACTTAGAGGTTTAAATTGCTTCTCACTTGTGCTAAAAGTGATGATGGCTGTCACCATGCGGATTTGTGTATTTATGCTTCCTCCTTGTTGCCTTTCCTTGGATTGATGTTAGCAAGTCGTTTTCCTCCTTTGATTCGACATGTTTGTTTTGCTCGAGGACGAGCAAAAGCTTAGCTTGGGGGGATTTGATAACTTGTTATTTGGCATGATTTTAGGGTACTTTTGAACCTTGTTTTCGTTATTAATCGACATCAAAGTTCATTTTTTATCCTATTTTTATGCAAATTTCGTACCATCCATGCTTCACCGGTTGTTTGTATTTTTGATGTAATGTAGCTATTTTTAGCACTATGGACATGATCAAGCATGAGTGATCAAGGATAAGGGCAAACTTGGTTGATAGAGCCATGGAGGAAGAAGGAGGAATGCCTTAAAGGGAAATGAAAAGCTTTTAGAGAACCTTGAAAGGTCGTTTGCGTAAGCGTCAACTTCAACCAACCATAACTTTTGATCTTATCAACTTTTTGAAGCGATTCAAATTGGAGATTAAAGTTCGTCTCAAGAGCTTTCCAACGATCGGTCACAAGTCCATTTCCGACAAGAAACGTAGAAGTTACAGCTTCCCAAAGTTAAGCAGTCTAGGCAGGGCATCCTGCACGGACGTGCAAGATGATAGCACGTCCGTGCCAAAAGCTGCACGTCCGTGCAGACCTTGGAAGAAGCTTCTGCCTCCATTTTGGCCCTCCTGCACGTCCGTGCCAAACTTGGCACGGCCGTGCTTAGCCTTGCACGTCCGTGCCAAATCTGGCACGTACGTGCAGACCTGCAGTCGATCTCCTTCCTTGTTTTCTCCGTCCTTTTTATTTAGGGGTCATATAAATACCCCTTTAGAGCTCATTTGTACGGGGATGCAGTTTTTTTAGAGCTTTCCTCTTAGTTTGTAGTCTTAGAACATTAAATTCTCAAATCATTAGTTAGTTCTCAATTATTAGCTTGGAAACATTCAAATTCAATCATTGTGGAAGACAAAATCCACCATTGTTGCTCACTTTGAAGCTTCATAGTAACCATTTCTTACTCATCTTTTCTACTTCTCTTTACTTTGTTGTTGATTATTTGCTAGTTCTTGCATGTTTTGGATTGTTAATTAGCTTAATCCTTAGTTTGAACTTGTTAATGAATTGCTTGAAATCTTTAATTGCTTTAACCCCCATGGATTGTGAGTAGTCTAAATTCTAGGGTTTGGGCAAAACGCTCAATGTAGTCACTAATTACTTGTTGCATGTGCTAATTTGGTTGTTGTGGGATGTTAATTAGTTGAGCTTAAGTGGTTTAATTGCTTAGTTCTTGTATATGGCCATTGCTAGAACTATTTATCCAAGCTTTCTCAACGAAGGATCGAGAGATGAACTTGAGTTAGCTCCCTTATGCTTGATTGACCCGAAATGCCATGAGAATAGGGATTACCGGTCAAGGGAATGTTTATGTCATCGTAATTATGCTTTAACACTTGTTTTATGCTATGTAACCACGAGAGTAGGTTGTATTCATGATTCAAGTAATCCCTCTAGCTTGAGAGAGTAGTTGGGTGCTCTAGATGACTTCCCCTAATTTATCCCATTAATTTACCTTGATTGTTGCATGCTAATTGTGATTTGTGATGAAATTGAGTTGTATAACCCAAGCCCTAGATTCCTCTTAATATTGTTAATCTCCTCTTAGCTTTAGTTGAATTGAATTAGAAGAAGTTACTCAAAACCAACCAAATTTAGAATTCATTTAGCTTATTTAAACGGTAGTACTCGGTGGTTGATTCAACGCCTCTCTTGGGTTCGACCCTTTCTTACCCTTACTATTGTTAGTGAGACCAAGATAGGAATTATTATCTTTGGTAGGCTCGACGACGGCCTATCAAATTTTGGCGTCGATACCGGGGAGGCAAAGTCACATTGAATGTATTATTGTTGAATGAGACTAGATGTGTGTATATGTATAGTAGTTTTCTTACCTTAATTTTGTTTATGTGTGTTTAACTTGCGATAGTCATTGCTAACGTTTTTCTTAGCTTTGTTTGACTTTTCATGACACGAAAGAGTAAGCAATCACCGCTTATTCCCGTTGATCCAGAGCTAAATAGGACTTTGAGAAACGTGAGGAGACTCTTGCAAGGCACACCCGAGTTTTCCATTGTATATTCGGATTACGATCCGGAAGAGGTTTTTGGAGCTAACGAAGAAGATAACATGGGAGAGAATCCTCCTCAACCATTGTTAAGAGACTATGACCACCCCAACGCATTCCAACTTTGGAGTGGCATACGTCTTCCCACCACGAATGCAAACAACTTTGAGCTTTCACCTCAACTCATCCGCATGATTCAAAGCGATCAATTTGGGGGTAGTCCTTATGAGTGTCCTTTTGCTCATTTGGACAACTTTCTTGAATTGTGTACAACTATCAAGCAAAACAACATTTCGAAAGAGTTTATTCGGATGCACATGTTTCAATTCTCCCTTCGAGACAAAGAAAAGCATTGGTTGAGAACGGTTGAAGAGGGATCGTTGAGTACTTGAGATGAGGTGACTAGAGCTTTTCTTGGGATGAGGTGGTCATTTTTAGGCTGCTCGGACCGAGGCATTGGAGGGCTCGGGCTCTTCATCTGAGGGTGCACGCGCTGCACCGGTAGCAGGGAACTGGCACCGGAAATTTCTAGTGTCGGGCCAGGGAGAGGCTACCTCGGCTCTTAGAGGTGGTGGGATGTACGAGGTCGGCTCGTCATTGCAGCAGCCTCCGCAGCCTCAGCCTCAGGTTGATCTTGGGTGAACGGGTCCTAAGCGGAGTTTTCCACATCCCCGGGAGACTAGAGCTGGAGTCGGAGCTGGTGGAGAGGTTACTCCTCGTGCTTTTTTTATTTTGACTTTTGCATAGAACTTTTCATTTATTAGACTCATTTATTAGACATATTTGTATATACATGCTACTATGAGTTTATTTATTTAACATTTATTTATTATATTTTTCATTTTTATGTGCATGTTTGTGTGTGCAAAGAATTATGATAATTCATAATTTTGCGCAAAAATTCCGTCATTTTTATTATTGATGGAGGGTATCCGACTTTCTCCCCCAAAAAGAAAAAAGAAAAATGAAAAAAAATTAAAATTTTGGATTTACAAAAAACTTAAAAATTAAGTCTAAATAAAATCCAAAAAAATATATATATATATATAATTAATATAATTGATATATTAATTATGATAAAGGGGTATAAAAAGAATAAATATCATAAAGTCATTGTTCAGACTCAAATCAGCCTGAAAACGCAGTTTTTGAATAGCTCGTATGATAAGACACGTCAGCGCCATCTGGCGCCACGCGTTTTGCGTTAGCGCCAGATGCTAATTATTACCGCTTGGCGCCAGGCTCTGGCGTCAGACGCCAGGGTCTGGCGTCTGACATTGATGAGCGCTAACTCCGAATCCTTTCTTGATTGAAACTGTGCCGATTTTGTGTATAAATAGCCCCCTGCTCAGCCGATTTTTTTCATTATTTCAGCAGATTAAATATAATCTTAACTTTTGAAAAAATAATAATCATGTCTTTAATCTCTAAGAGTTTTACCAACTTCACTCATGAATGGTGTCGGTCTCTAACTACCAAGGATAGAAAAGAATTATACTTTTTTAATATGGGGGGTATTTATGGTGTCAAGGGGGTAGATCTTGATGTAGAATTTATTCATACCGCCTTAGAATATTGGGATGTGGATACTCATTGTTTTAGACTAGGGTGTGATGAAATTAGCCCTTTGCTGGAAGAATTTGGTGCTATCTTAGGCTTCCCTGCATTAGATCTTGCAGTAATCCCTAGAATAAATGAAAATTATTATAAGGATTTTGAGCGCTTCTTTAATTTAAAAGACAAAGATCTAACAAATATAGTAGATGGTAGCATAGTCAATTTGAAAGAATTCGCTCGCCATTATTTTGATATACCTTATTCTGAGTCTTTTTATGTTTATAGAAGAAGGGATTTTCTTTTTTGCATGCTTAACCAATATCTTCTCACTAATGGTAGAACTAATGAGGGTCAAGCAATTATATAAACTGTTTTGGAGCAGATTGAATCTGGAAGAAATCCAGTGCCACTAATCATTGGAGAGACTATGCTTAGTCTTGATGAATTGAAAAGAAATCCAAAAGCACCTTTTCGGAGTTCTCCAATTTTATTACAGGTAGAAAAATAATATTTTTAATTATAGAAATAAAAAACATATTTTTGTATAGTAATATTAATTTATTTGCATTGATTTTTTTTTTTTACAGATGTGGCTAATGGAGAGACTAGAATTAATTAGTCCTCCTGACAACGTTGAAAAATACACTCCAAATTCCTTTGTGAGAAGGAAGAAACAGTTCTCTAAGATGGGGCGCCATGAATTGAAGAAGGTCTTTACCTCTTGCAACTTTTCTATCAAGTGGGTCATCCCATGGTGGAAAATGGAAAAGATGGTTTGTGTCAACAAGCAACCCTTCTATCGTCTTCTAAGTTTATCCCAGATGACTTTTTATTATCCTTGTAGGGTAAAAAGACAGTACGAACTACTTCAAACAATTCCTTCTGGGGATCTTTTTCATCCCTATGAATTTCCTGTCTCTCAAGAAGTAGAAAAATTTGATGCTTATTGGAGCGCTAGACCTTTATGGGAAGTGATTACCCAAAAGGTTCCTCCTTCCTTGCCCAATGATGTGAAGAGTTGGCTTCTGAAGAAACCTTCAAAGGACATGAAGAAAAATCAGAGCAAAACTGATGTGAAGAGTCGTCTAGGTGACAAAGTGATTCCTGTTAAGGAACGCTTGGGTGAAAAGGTTGAGTTCAAAACACCTACATTGCCTAGGAAGAAGAGCTCTACGAAGGATAAAGGGTAGAGAAAAGCTGACACTTCAGAGAAGAAGGCTTGGGTAGAGAAGAAACATGGAGTCCTAGCTAAGAGAGAAACTATTTACTCCAATATTGAATGTAGATCCTCTAAAGGATGCCTATAGCTAAAGTTATGGATGATGAAGAGGATACAGACAAAAATTGGAAGAGAGCAAAGAAAGAGAAAAAAGATTAAAGCATTGCTTAACTTTCAATTATTAGATTTAGTTTTAAATTTAAAGTTAATTTGTTTAAGATTTATATAAATTCCATGAATAATGTAATTGTTAGTTTATTTTATTAATGAAATTTCAGCTTTTTAATTAAATCATCTTCTTTAAATTTAATTTATTCAAGCAATGAAAACTGAAAATTTAATTTCTAGAAATTTTTCGATTACGGAAGTCGAAAATTTTCCAAAAATCACCGAAATATTCCCAGGTACTCCCAGAAAAATAGCGCCACTCTTTTACGATTGGCGCCATCTGCGGCAGTCTGGCGTCAGGCGACAGATAGTGTCGTCTGGCGCTAGAGTTAATCGGCTG
Source organism: Chenopodium quinoa (assembly GCF_001683475.1). Classification (NCBI taxonomy): domain Eukaryota; kingdom Viridiplantae; phylum Streptophyta; class Magnoliopsida; order Caryophyllales; family Amaranthaceae; genus Chenopodium; species Chenopodium quinoa. Next base: position 214,974 of record NW_018745188.1, read on the forward strand.
GCGACGAGATTTTTTTCGTGACGCCGATGCTTCGTCGAATTTCTATCGAATTTATTTATAAGTTTGGGATGCGAGATTCGCAAAAAAATAAAGTGGTCGCACGCGTAAAGGGTTGCCTACGTATCCTTTCTTAAGGAATCAGGCCAAACGTAGCTCTCTTGAGTACCCTACTCAAGTAATTATGTGTAGTATTTTTTTAAGTTGGTCAAGGTTTGTCATGTTCGAGAACTCATTGCCATCCATTTTAGTTAATTTTGCTGCACCTCCTGATAGGATTGTTTTGACAATATAGGGTCCAAACAAATTAGGCCTAAATTTCCCCCTTGGATCTAAAACATTCTTTCTTAATGCTTTTAACACTAAATCTCCTACTTTGATGTTTTTTGTCTTGACCTTCTTATTAAAATGCCTAGCCATATGGGTTTGATAGCATTGAGTATGATGTAGAGCTTCTAGTCGTTTTTCATCAGGTAGAATTAGCTCCTCATATCTCGCCCTAGTCCATTCAACTTCATCGAGTTTGCTTTCTAATGCAATTGTAGAGATGATATCTCTATCTCTACAGCTTTTACGGCATTCATTCCATAAACCAAAGAAAATGGCGTATTTCTTGTTGATGTGCGAATTGACGTGCGATAACCCCACAATGCGAAGTGGAGTTTTTCAGGCAAATCCTTGTAATGTTCTGTCATTTTCTCGATGATAATCTTTAATTTTTTATTAGCCGCTTCGACTACTCCATTTGTCTGAGGTCTATAAGGAGAAGAATGATGGTGTTGAATGCCATATTTTTATAACAAGTCCTCACACTCAGCTTGAAAGTGAATTCCATTGTCACTTATCATTTCATGTGGAACTCCATATCGACAAATAATATTTCTTTCGATAAAGAGTGCTACATGTTTTGTAGTGAGTTTAGCGTATGATTGTGCTTCGACCCACTTTGTGAAGTAATGAATTGCTACTAGGATATATTCTTGACCTCCTGTTCCTGGGGAAGTGATTTTACCAATAATGTCAATTCCCCATGTAGAGAATGGCCATGGTGAAGTGTAGGTGTATAGTAGAGATAGGGGATTATATGTTGTAAATTGGCATAAATTTGGCACTTAAGGCATCTTTTTACGTATTGATGACATTCCCTATTCATGGTAGTCCAATAGTATCCTTCTCGCATTATCTTTTGTACTAGCATTTTGCCATTCACATGAGTCCACAAACTCCTTCGTGAACTATCCTCATTGCTTTTCGGGAATCCTTTTTACCTACACATAAGAGAGCTCGACCTTTAGGTACCCTTTTATGTAACTAATTGTCTATGAGTACGTATTGGGAAGCCAAGAGTCTTAATGCTCGTTTTGCTCTTTTGTCAGCATGGGGAGGGTATACTTCTTTGGTGACATAATTAAGTATATCCGTATACCACGGTTCTTCTTCTTCTTCATCATCTTGGATTACTTCATCATCTTCTATAGCTTGAATATAAGCCGCTTTATGCCTTTTTTCTATAGTTAGAGGAATTTGCTCGATTTCCGTAGGAATCCTAACCATTGGGGCTAGTCTAGCTAAGGCATCAGCAAATTGATTTTCCTCTATAGGTAGATACGTGTATTCTACCTTCTCTAACTGATTGGTGAGAGTTTCCACATAAGTTTTGTAAGGGGCTAGACTTGTGCTCCTTACTTTCCATCTCTTAGAGATCTGGTTGATGATCAATGAAGAGTCCCCGAATATTCGTAATTTCTTCACTCCCAATGCCAAAGATGTTTCAAGGCCTACCACGCATGCTTCGTATTCAGCAGCGTTGTTGGTAACGTCAAAATCTAGCTTTATTGAGATTGGAACATGCTCTTCTTTAGGTGATACTAGTAATACCCCAACGCCACATTCTTTTTGGTTTGAGCTGGCACCATCGAAATATAAGGTCCAAGTATCATCCTCCGTGACCATCAAGTCTTCGTCTGGAAATTCATTGTCGTGTATTGGCGTTGAATCTTCTATTGGAAAGTTTGCTAGAAAATCAGCACAGATCCTTTGATAGCTTTTTGAGGCATGAATCTAACATCGAACTAGGCTAAGTTGACTATCCATCTTGATATGCGCCCATTGAGTGTACACTTCTCGAATAAATACTTGAGTGGATCCAATCGGGAAACTACAAAGATTGTATGCACGAGCATATAATGTCTTAACTTGGTTGTGGCCCACACCAATGCGAGACAGAATTTCTCAAGTGGTGTACAGCGTACCTCATACTCGAGCATCTTTTTACTTAGATAGTATATTACATTTTCTTTTCCTTCTACTTCTTGTGCAAGCATGGCTCCTATTGTTTCTTTGGTGACTGTTAAGTACAACCTAAGAGGTATTCCTGGAAGTGTTGGTGCCAATACGGAAGGATTTGCGAGATAGGCTTTGATCTTTGCAAAGGTTTTTTGACACTCATCATCCCATATTACTGGTAAATTCTTTTTAAGCTTTTTGAATATTGGTTCACATATTGTTGTCAATTTTGATATGAACCTGCTTATGTATTGCAACCGGCCAATAAATCCTCGAATTTTCTTCTCGGTTTTGGGCGGTGGCATTGACATGATTGCCTTGATCTTGGTTGGGTCTATCTCTATTCGTGTAGAGCTTATGACGTAACCCAAAGGCTTGCCTGAGGTGACTCCAAAAGCACACTTGGATGGGTTCAACCTCAAGCTGTATTTTCTTAGCCTTTAGAAGAATTTTCTCAAGGCTATTTGATGGCCTGGGCGATCTTTTGACGTTACAATCATATCGTATTCATATACCTAAACTTCTTTGTGCATCATGTCATAGAGCAAGGCAATCGCTGCTCGTCGGTAAGTAGCACCCGCACCCGAATGGCATTACCGTGTAGTTGTAAGTACCCCATGGTGCTATGAAGGTTGTTTCTCCATGTCTTCTTCTATCATGAGAATTTGATTGTACCCCGCGTATCCATCCATGAATGAGTAAAGTGCATGATTCGCTGTATTATCTACCAGAATATCGATGTGTGGTAAAGGGAAGTCGTCTTTTGGACTTGTCTTATTTAGATCTTGATAGTCGACACACATTTTTACCCTTCCATCCTTTTTTGAAACTGGGACAACGTTGGCGACCCATTTAGGGTATTTAGATACCTTGATAAAAGCTGCAGTTATTTGTTTTTGAACATCTTCTTTTATTTTAAGAGCTACGTCGGGTTTCATTAGATGCAACTTTTATTTTACAGGTTTCATTCCAGGAATTAGCGGTATGGTGTGTTAAGCTATTACTCTATTAATGTCTTGCATATCTTCATATGACAAACCAAATACATCGATGAATTCTTTAAGTAGATTGATTAAATAGGTTTTTTCTTGTTCATTAAGTGTTAACCTGATTTAAACTTCTCTTTTATTGGTTGAATCATTTGAGATATCAGTAGTCTCGGTTTCCTCAATTATTGGCGTTTTCTTTTCAAGTGTTTCCATTGATTTAATAAGTTCTTTGTCATTTTCATTGTTAGTTAAGCAATGCTCGTCCTCTTGGGTTAAAGAAAAGCACGAGGAGTAAGAGGAAGAAGACATATTATTAAACTTAGAAATCATTACATCGAAAAGTGAAATGTCCTCAGGGAATTGATTGCTAACTATCCTAGGGGAAGAGATAGAAGAAGGGGGTGCTACAACTAAGGACTTAGATGACTCTACAGGAAAAGACTCTGACTCTGACTCTGACTCAGACGACTCTTCGAACATCGGTCCTTGCCCCGTCGTAATGGAGATTCTCCTTCCACTTGCAGTAGTCACCTTGACAGTCTTGCGCCACCGTTGTAGTGATCTTTCCGCTGGAGTGATGAGCCTTGAGGGGTCTAAGCTTTCTCTTTATAGGATCGTTTGGATGAGCGAGGAGTTATCCTCTATGTACGCTGGCTCATCTTTTTCTCGCCAAATAGTAATCCCATGACATTAAAGTCAAAGCATGGGAGTGCTTTCTCCTTGAGTATAGGAGTTGGGAATTCATCTAGAAAATAGCAATCTAGGAAGATTTCAAATCCCGATTGTCGTATGCCATTTACGACAAAAGATTTGGAAAATTCGTAGCATGGATAGTCCTCTCCTTCTTTTATGAATTGTCCATTGAGTGTAAGAAGATACTGATCCATTGGGATTGCTTTCTTTTGGATGCGAGCGTTACTACGTGCCTTTGAATTTTCCTAGGCTCGCTTGAGATCTTCCTGAGTCGGTTCAAAACCAAGCCCGAAAGTGTCTAATTTAGGGAGGCTAGGTGATTCTAGTGATTTTGCTATTCCTTTCTTCTTTCCTAGAGTCATCCCAGGAAAATGTCCTTGTTTCTTCAGAATAACGTTCATTATCATATTGGAGTGGGGTTGTGGCAGAGAAGGGTCCTTTCATCCTCCTCGATAAAGGAGACCTCTTCATTAAAGCACCACAAGTCTTCATCGTCTTCATCCTGCTCCACGTTAATGATGGGATTTTCCATAGCTTTTATCCTCATGGGTGAAGCATCGATCGTGATGGGAATTCCTCCAACTATGGCCTTTACCTGTTTGTGGAGCGATTAAAGGACGACCTTTAGGTCATAAAGCCAAGGGCGTCCCAAAAGTAAGTTGAATGAGGCTTTTATATCTACCACTTGAAATGTAGTAGCGTGTTTTATCGCTCCCGCCATTATATTAATGGTAATCTTGCCAAGAGCTTGAAGACGAGTGTTATCATAAGCTCTTATTCCTTGTGTTGACGGGGTTAAGTCTTCATCCCTTATGCCTAGAATCCTCGCAATTCTGAGTGGAAAAACATTAATAGCGAATCCATTGTCTATAAGAGTCATACGGACGTTCATTCTCTTGCATACTACTGTGAGGTTTAGTGCCTTATAATGCTTGTCACCTTCTAGAGGTAAATCTTTGTCGGAAAAGGTGATCAAGTTGATAGTACTAGGGAGATCACTCGTAAGGAAGTTAGCTAACCCCTCAAGAGTGGTGTCAGAATCTATCCCTATCTTATCCAATACATTCATCATTGCCAACCTATGTTCTCGAGATGTTGCTAGAAGCTTACATATATTACTTTCAACCTTGGTTTTCTTAAACTGTTTGACAATATCATTGTTTTCTATGATAGGTATGGGAACTTGTTGCGTAGTTGGTATAGGTTGTGTTGAAATGGAAGGTTTCATTCTCCTAGATCTCGTGAGGACGTCCATAGATGAATCCTCTTCAACCCATAAATTATCCATGGAATATGACACTGAAGGTGGAGGTCCTTCCATGTCTTTTAAGTAGACAACTTCTTCATCACTATCCCAAACCCCATTAATGCTTATGTCTTCCTCTTGTGGAATTCGGACTAGCTTATTGTCATCAATCATTTTCTGAATTAAATCTTTAAATTTAAAATAGTTTTTAATAGTGTGACCCCCTGATTGATGGTATTGACAGTAGAATCTATCTGTCCTTTTTTAGCAATTCAAATGGTCTTGGTTCGAGAGGTTTGACCTTGCCACTCTCGGAGAGCATGTTGAACATTTTAGCATATGAAGTCCCAATTGGAGTATAGACTCTATTACTCTTCTTGGGTCTGTCAAATACTTGTAGAGAGAAGGGTTTCTTCTTCGTGGGTGGAACCTTGTAACGCTTTTTCTGAAGCTCCACTAATTGTTTCTTCGCGACTTCAAGAGCTTCACGTAACAAGTTTGATCCCTCCAACATGGACAATGTAAGCAACCGTACATCCTCTTTACTTGCTAGTTCTGGAAAGTCATTCATGGCATCGAAAAAGATCTCCTCCTCTTCTTCGATAGCATGGATTTCTTCAATAGGCTTGATGAGAGATGAGGGATCAACCTCGTTTTCTTCATCAGAGATGGCCAAGGAGTGAGAGAGAGGTGCATTGTCAATGCCCGACTTCAAACTGGCAGGAGGCAATGGCAGTTTGTTGTTATCGATTAAATCTTGGATAGCCTCCGTAAGCTTCCAACAATTTTTGGTAAGATGGCCCCTACCTTGGTGATATTTGCAATGTGCATTGGGGTTCCAGTTAGTTGTCTTCTTTTTGGCCGGTGGTCCCCAAGTGGTCCAATAGGAGTCATAAGACCTTTTGCATTTAGTCGGTCAAATGCAGTGTCATAACTCATACCTTTAGGAGTAAAGTTCCTCCTAAATGGTTTCTTTTTTCCTTGATTATTCATATCAAGGACTTCACTTAAGTTAAAGGTACTAACATTGTTTGAGTGGGTGGTTTTGGAAAAAGAAGGATTGGTGTTCTTCTTGCCTTTCCAGCCACTGTTGGAGTTACTGTTAGCGGCCTTCAGCTTAGCCAGGTCGTCTTAAATATTAATTCCAATGTCATAGACGACCATGAAGGTATGAAGATTATTCTAGTATTTGAGATACTTGGAGTACTTATCTTGAAGGTTTTTGATGAATAACCTCACAAATTGTTTTTCGCTTGGTACTTCAATCATCTTAGCAGAGGTTTCTCTCCATTTGTTGAAGAAAGAAGTGAAACCTTCATTCTCCTTCTGCTTGAGAATTTCCAGTTCCCTAAATTCAGTTTCAACTTGAATGTTGCACTTGTACTTATCAATGAAAGCGTTTACTATAGACTCCCAAGTAGAGGTTCTTTCTTTTTTAAGAGAGAAGAACCTTTGTTTGCAAACGATTTCAAGAGATAGAGAAAACAAAGAGGGAAACACCTTCTTATCAATACCCTTTATGCTCATTATTGTTTTGAAGGCTCTTAGGTGAAAATAAGGGTTGTCAGTCGCTTTGAATTTCAGGATGTCGTTGGCAATGAACTTCTGCGGAAGAAGATCCTTGTCCACTAAGACCCGTTGTGAACTAATTCCTTGAAACTTATAGTCGCTAGACAATTTTCTCATACTTTCTTGCATGAGGTCCATCTGTTGTTGCTTCACAGGATCATCGTTTTTGAGAGTTAAAACCTTTAACGCCTCAGTCACAATAATCAATTGGTTCCTGAGCTCATTACCTTCCTCTTGAGTTGCCATTATTGTTTTTGCTTTCCTTTTACGAGCGATTGGTTTGTCGGAAAGTTGAACTTGAATAAAAAGGTTGTCTTTGATCAAACGCACTTCCTTTCTTAACCATACGCTGTAAATTAAACCAATTTTGTTTTAATGACTTGACTCCAATTGACTTTTATTTTACGGGTTTTGAAAAAGAAAAAAGCAAAAATAGGGTGCATATTAGGGTGCATATTTTTGGAAAAAATAAGGTGTACATTTTTGGGGATTAAGTATAGGGTTCAAACAAGTGGTTTAATTGGAGGATTAATATCCGACTTACCCCCCCTAAAAAAAATGACGGATACAAGACTCTGTTAGACATGGTCAATGTGTGCATTAGTGTGTGCTTTATGTGGTGAGTGTAAGTGACATGCTTTTACTCTTGTGTAAGACCATGGGACTTAGTGGTTAGACTCGATTAATGACTTGATACGGTATTATTACCAGTAAAAATTAAACGAATTGTCTGGCAAACTGTTCAATTAGACATAAGGTGATGACTCAAGCAATAAACTGAACTGTCGCCAAAACGACAGGACTGGCGCCTCTCTTTGCAGTGTAGCGCCAGACGACAGGACTTTCGCAAGGAGCTACGCTCCACAGAGTGGCGCTGCAGTTTTAATCTTGGCATTATTGCTGGAACGTCGATCTGGAATTGCTTTCGGTATCATTATTTACAGGGTATGCCTAAAGTCGTACTAAGTCAACTCTGATTAAATTATTAGACTTTAATTACTCAAATTAATTAATTAATTATTAGGCAAAGTTCTTTTAGTTATAAATCAGTTTATTTAATCTTAACACAAGTCAAACAAACGGCTAGGAAAAACACATAGAGTATGTACATCCAATTATGCACAACTAATCTAGTAGGCACAACATGATGCAATGAGTTTGCAACCTAACCATGGCTCTAATTCTCTAAAGTTCGGGATATGGGTTTGTCAAAGAGGGTCCATGGTTAATTGTCCAGATGCACCGTGCCAAAGCCTAACCGTGAAGGGTTGGCGTGAGTGGATGGGACACCGCGAGTTAAAAAAAAACTCGCATCCATGGTTTGGTGAATTCAACATTCTCGGATGTACCCTTTGTTGCTTAGAGCGTTCAATCAGGTAGATGGAGCATGAATTCCCAGAGGGTTATGTCCATATGTAGAACACATATGGGTTTTAGAAAAGTGAGAAAAACTCAATTAGGAAATAGGATCGACCAAATAGTGCTAAAACTGGTCGAAATTAGAACGCATATTTCTGGCTCGGTATTGGAAGAACTTGGCGCCAGCAAATAGAGGTCAGCGCAACAATTTGGTTTTAGCGCCTGGCGACAATAGCTGTCGCCTGGCGTTAATGTCAAATAATTGGCGCTAGACTTTGTTCCCTGACGCTAGTTCCTAAATGCCTCAGTAGCTTTCCGTGCTTGATAAAATTTTCCAGTTTCGCGCAGCATTATTTCGATCCTAGTAGTGAAAGATATTCCTCAAATTTCTTACGTGTAAAAATCCTATTTTTTGAAGTCATTACAGATGGTCTTTCCAATGAGATTTTTTTATGCATACGAAGATAATGTTAATCAAAATTACGCACATGAAATACTTAGAACTTTTTGAGTCTCATCCACTCATTCTAAATCATTGCCGAAATAAATTTCAGGAATTAAAATAAAAATCCTCCTCAGTGGAGTCGCCAAAAACTGTAGGGAATATTTCAAGCATTACCCCTAGCTTGAACTCAACTGTGATCATACACTTAAGTACGGTGGCGTCCAAAGGGATAGAAGATAGAGAAAAAGAGACGCCAACAAGTTTTAGGAACTTGTAAACTGTTCACGAGGTGAAGGTTACACCCCTTAACGATCCATGAGATCGTCAACTCCAATAGGTCTGGAACCATGACTGGAAGTTCAGGGATGAAGGTACAAATCCAACCTAAAAGAGATTGAACCTGCCCGAATAATAGGCCTCTACTTTATTCTGATCGTATTCATGTGCGCTTTCTAACTAACATGCAATCAATAGGTTAACCCTAAACCTGTTTAATCTATGTTGGTTGAATATTAATGCGCAAATAAATCTATTATTAGCGATCACTTGAAGTATAATCATATTAACCCTAAACAAGATTATTAATTATCTTATTAAGTATGATTACAAGTACCAATTCCCTTTAGACATGCATAAAAGGCGTGATCAAGCAATAAATAACAATAGTTATTAAGCAACATAAATTAAAATAATCATAATAATAATAATAATAATAATAATAATTAAAATAATCAATATTAATAATCATGTTAAAGCATAATAATAACAAGATCCTAGGCATGATACTAACAAGATTAATAACAAACCCTAGCATGTCACTAAACAATATAGAAATTAAAGCTTTAACCCTAACATGATACTAACATGAATATATAGGAAAGAAAAGGAAGCATTGCAGGAATCACAATTGATATAAGCAAATCACCCTACATATCATACTAAGAAAATCATCCTAACATGATACTAGGACTCAAAATAACAACCTAAGCATGATTTCTATATCATCATATCAATAAAATCAAGTAAATCACTTACTTGGATGCTCCGTATCTCTTTCTAATAACAAAATACACGCGTTAGTAACTTCAAGGAAGATAATAATCAAACAATTAAATTTAATAATTGAAATAGAGATTTGGGACCAAACACTCAGATATTAAAACCTTTCACGTCTAAGGCGAAGGCAACTTCGAACAATGCTAAGTGTTTCTTGGTCTTGTGAATGCGGAATTTTGTATGCAAAAGGGTTGGTTTTGAAAAGAAAGAGAATAAGCTTTAGCTTAGAGTGAGAAGAGAATTAGAAAACTAGAGAGTTAATGATTAAAAACGGAGGTTTTAGGAAGCTATTTATAGAGAAAATTAGCCAAACGGATAGAAAAACAAATCAGAGTTTCGACGAGGATAAAACAGGTTAGCGCCAGACGCTAATCCCTGTCGTTTGGCGCTAGAAATTATTTTCACGCGTTTTCTTAATTCTTATAAAATTTAGCCGTACAGAAGGGAATAATTGTATTTTCCTTAAAAACTCTCTTTAATTCTGATTAAAACTCTAAAAAGTCAACCAAAGTCAATTTATCAATGCTAATTGAATTAGGAATGAAAAGAACCTTCTAGAAGAATCTAGAAGACTAAAATCAATTTTGATTGCATTTGGAATGATAAATTCATATTAGGCCCTCCTCTAGATCATTAGGCCGCATATAAGTATCAAACCGGGCCCAGTTTAGTAATTTGACCATAACTTCCTTATTATTTATCGGAATTGGGCATATAATATATCGTTGGAAAGCTCTTTTCAAGCCCCGTCCAACTACACCATTATTGGACCCTTGCTATGGACCAAACCAAACTGGATTGGATGTTTCCTTAAAATTGGTTTTCAAAAACAAAGAGAAGAGAAAAGAAATTAAAACTATCCGCAACACTAGACTTTCCACACTTTCCCTTCATTCGATTATGATTCGACACGAAAGGTAATCATCACCGGGTTTGGTTTTGGGGAGACACAAATGAGTGTTTACAACCGTTAGACGGGGCACATTCCCGTGACACGGTGCTTCTAGTTTTTTTATCCGTTTTTAAAATTATCATAACTTTTGATCCGTAACTCAGAATAAGGCATATAAAATATCATTGGAAATCTTATCAAGTCTAATTTCCAACTCTAATTAGAATCAGGTCAAAATGATTTATATTTTTTTAAGATATGGCCATTTAGTGGAAGGGTGTTGGTTTTGGGCCGAGTTTAGTGTTTTGCTCATATCTTTTTCTTTATATCTTGGAATTGGGCTTATGATATATGGATGGAAAGATTATTTCAAGGCCTATCCAACAAAATAATCGGATCAAAATTATAATATTAAAAAATTAGTTTCTCTCGGTTTTGCGATGTGGAAACGAAAAGTGGATAACAAGTAATGGTTTAGGGAAATGACCTAGGAAATGGATTGGTTTATGAAATGTATTGGATATGACATGGATTTAAGCACTCCAAAGATTAAATACTCAACCTGACCAATAATGGCGTGAAAGGTGTTCATCATCGGGTTTGGTTTTGGGGAGACATTTTTAGGTGTCTACAAGGACATACCCGAAAAACCGCATCCAAAACCATTCCTTCTGGCCTTGTTGATGTGTACAAGGAATTAGCAGTATGTGCCCTTGGCCTCCAAAACACCAAAACTCCCCCTAGGTTGTTGTCTAGACCAGCTTTCTTGACTTTATAGTCACCTAGGAGATCACCCAACAGCCCGTTCTTTGCGTAGTGGTTGCCTACACGATTTTCCAATATGATAAATAAAATGGGGTTAAAATGCTGATGCAGGGTTGTGAAGTTGCAAACAAACAAAGACCTTGTGAATCCTCTGGCATTTCAACACAAAGCAAACGACCCAAACCGTATGGTAGTCTCGTGGCTACAACTTGAGGCCAGATACTCTCATGTGTAACTAACACGGTGGTATCTCTTTCTGATAAGCAGAATTTGGTGGACCTTAGGCTTAATCGTGCAACCCGGTATATTGAGTCTCATGTAGGTGTGTCTGTCGACAACCTTCAATACATGGAGCGTATCCGTGTATGGCCCAACAAACATAATACGCCACATCATAGGGATGTCATATATGGGTTCCTCGAATATGTTCAGAACGGGCTCCAAATCAATTCCTTCAGCCAATTCGAAGGGTATTGTGCGCATCGAAGGAGAGGAATAGAAGGCTTGGAGCAGCTAAAATATCATTACAACTGTTCCCTCATTGTAACAGCCCACTAAATCCTCTAAAAGGGGTAAATGGCCGAGAACAGGGCTGCCGTCTTCGAGAACCATGAATTGAGTTGGGGAGCACATTCCTTGTAAAAGACTTTCTCTTAAGCTTTGGATAGGGTGGAAAGAACCACTTACTAAGTGGTCAGTGTTCTTTATATATTTCATAACATTTAAGTTTACTTCGTTGTATTCCCACTTTGATTTATGGAAGTACATTATGGGCAAATGTGGGTGGGGTACGACATGAACAAATGAAACAGGAAGTGGATGAAAGTTTTCCATTGTTGTGAAGAAACCTCAAATATGTCAATAAACCAAAGGTTGGAAGAGGATTAAGAAGAAAGATGAAGAGCAATTAGAGTTGAGTGAGGAATAGAACTAGTATTGTGGGAGGGAAAATTTCATTTTGAAAATTTGCCATTTACCATGTTACCATGGTAATCCTACGACAGTAGGTGTTCTAATACACGACATAGGTGAAGCACTAGGCCACAGAGCTGTCTTAACAAAAGAAGTACTAAATTGAAGAAAATGGAATATATATGTACCATTTACGAACTAACTGTTGTTTTATTGTACCACTACATAGTACCTACTTAAATAAATTAACCTTTTACATTAATAATGGTTGTTGAGGAGGGAGTTGATTGATGGGTGTCATAAATGACACCCATTTGATGAGCATTTAAGTTGTTTTTACCTTCTTTCCATGGCTTTCTTTCTCAATAAATGTTAGTTTTATGCTTTTTCTGTCTATTTCACCTTTCCTCTCTTATTTTGTAGCTTTTATGCATGGTTTTTTTTAGTCTTTTCTCCTTCATTTGTTCTATTTTCGTTATTTTAGTTGCTTTTCCTTTATTTTAGATTTTTTAGATTTAGTTTTCATTTATTTTATTTGAGTTTTCATTTTCATTTTATTTTCTTTTGTTTATTTTCTTTTCATTTTATATAGTTTTCTTTCTTTTATTCTTTTCCTTTTCATTTTATTTCTCTTAGTTTTCTTTGTTAATTTTGAGTTTATTTTACTTCATTTCATCCTTGGTTGTTTCATTTGTATTTTGTAGGTGGATATTCCAAGTTCAACTCCTTGCGCTTGCAAAGCCGCGCTCTCAAGCCGGGGTAGTGTTAAACCCACAATCATGGTGTTTAGGGACTGCCTACTTTAGTGTTTATCATGAGCATGCTGTGAGGATGATGCTAGTGCCCACCAACCTCACTCCTCACCTAAACTCCCTTGCTTCCCCTGTTCCCCAAATTCATTCCCCTGCTCCACCTTTAGCTCCGAACAGCCGCATGTAAGTCCACCACAAATTCAATTCACCAACAGCAACAAATCCAATTACACTTTCGCTCAACCACCAGTCATCCACCTCACGCACCTCCAACTGCCGCAACCACCAGCCACCAGTTCAGCTCCTCAGTCCCGCAACAATTCACACCACCAAACCTGCCACCAATTCAGTCCACCACTTACGCAACTTCCTTATTTCCCCAATTCGCCAACAACAACCGCAATTAACACCTAATCATCCACCTTCTCCTCAACTCATCTCCTATCCCGCAACCTCCACGCAACACCAAGAAGCTCCATACGCTTCTCACGCAGGCGCACTACTTCAATTCGAACCTCACTCATCGCGGCCGCGCTCGCATTCATCGCGGCTGCGCTCGCATTCATCGAGGCCACACGTATCTGGGTTTGAAGGAGCGTGGCAGAGAAATTAACTCTCGGCCGTTGTTCGAACCATGATGATGATGATTTGGGGAGATGTGCGAAACAGGGGATAAAATCACACTCTTATGAAGCAGCTAAAACAAAAACTTTCTTTTATTTCCCTTTTATTTTTAGTTTTCCTTTTTACTTTCTTTTTCCTTTATTATTTATTTATTTTTCATTTCCTTTTCTTTTATTTTTCTTTTGTTTTGTTTTCTCTTTTATTTTCTTTTATCTTTGTAATTATAAATACCCATTTTTGGGTTAGAATTAGAGTGAGAATTAGATTCAAATTAGAAATTATTTTTCTTAGCTTAATTGAGAGCTTCTCTTTCTAGTTTTAGGGTTAGTTTAGGAGTAGATTTTAGAGGGATAAAGTGAGGAATTTCAATGGTGATTGAGAGATTGAAGATTTAATGGTGACAAATGTGTTTGAGATCTTCTCTATTATCAATGAGCATTCTTAACTCTATCTCATTTTATTGCTTTGTTTAATATTCAAGTTTAATTTATTTTGATTTTGATGTTTGATTGTTGATTAGTGTAATTATTGATTCTTGATTTCTTTAGTTGTTTGTTGATTAGATGATGATGTTAGAGTAGTTGTTTGCTAGGGATTGGGTGAAACTTACATGATTGATTAATTGTGCTTAATTTGGGGATTATGTTGATTAACTGTTGAGATTAAAGTGATTAATGGAAGTTTGCATGTGTGTAATTCGATTAGGCCTTGAGAATTATGCTAGATTGCATTGTAGTTTTTAATGATACGGACCATTGATTTAGGAATTGCAATTGTGGATTGAGCTTGATTAGTGATGCTCCTAGTTAGAGTCTCTCGTAGTTGGCGCTAGTTTGACCTTTAGGAGATAGCTTGTTGACTCTTTTGATTGAGCTTGCCATTAGTCTTCACCACTATTGATTTGCATATTGTTCCCGAGTTGCTACAATTGTTGTAATTACTTGTTGATCCCGTTCCTAGTGCTTTATTTGTTTGGTTTCCTTATTTGTTAGTTGTTAGTGTTCTTTCTTTATCTTTGTCTTTGACCTAGCTAGCTTAGGCACATAATTGAGAGCGCTTGAAAATTAATGTTCCTTTGGGTTTGATCCTTGACTTGCCTCTATACTTGTATATAGGTTTGTTAAGTGTTTATAAATTTAGTTTGATCGAGGGAGGACTCGTTTCAACGACCTAGTTCCGCCCCTCGTCAAAATGGCGCCGTTGCCGGGGAATGGTGTCTATGTTTGAGTGTTTTTGATTGCTTGAGTCTAGGCGTTTGTATATAATTTTATTTTATTTGATTTTTTTTTTTTGTCTTGTGAAAAAAAAATGGCATGTCTATCATTTCCTCAATATGATAATGAGCCTTTTTGTGAATATTTCAATAGACTTGAGGGATTTTTGGACTATAATTGTTGTAGTCTTGGGGAGGCTTGTGAGATTTGTTATTTTGGTTTGAATGAGTCAACTAGAAATGAAGTTGAATATATGCATAATGGCGAATTTAGAGCATTATCTATTGACGATGCTTGGGATTTTTATGTTTGGTTTGCTAGGGGTGTCTATGATAGGGGTAATCAGGTTTCTAATATTGATATGAATTGTCTTGCTTCTTCTAATATTAGCATGAATTCCCATGATTTGCCACATGAACCCTTAAGTGAACCTAGAACACATGATTTCAACTCTATTTCTCCTTTTGTTTTATGATGATGAAGTGCATGCTCAAGTTGATGCTAATGGTGTGTTTCAATATTCTTCATTATTTTCCATGCCTTCTTGTGATGTGCTTCATTCCCTTGATGATAAATCTCATGTGTTTGATTGTCCCCCCACTCCCCATTGTGATGTATATGCTCATGATCTTAATGTTAATTCTTCCAATGTTGGTTGTACTTCTTCTTCCTCTCTTGTTGAGCCTCAACCTTCTACATCTTTTAAATCTCTTGTTGATATATTTGAGTCTCAAATTAGGTGCATTGAGCTTGATAATGAGTTTGGGCCTAGTAAGGAGATGATTCTTAATTCTTTGAGATGTCTATTAGAGGTGATGAAAAAGAGTGTGGAGCATCTTGAAAAGGGAAGAAAGAGAGGTAAAGAGCTAGAAAGCCAATTGTCATCCTTAATGCTAGTTCATGAAAAATCTTTATCAAATGTGTGTGCAGATGATGATGATGATAATTTTGAGAAACAAAGAGAGTGTGAGGATCCCATTGGTGAGCATATGAGTGATGGTGAAGGAGTTGAAAATGAAGAGAGAGTTGAATTTGAAAATCCTAACCTTTTTTCCCATCTTGATGAGCCTCAAGTGTATGTTTGTGAGCCTTCAATCTATGAATACATAGACTCTTTTGAGGTAATGTCCCATTTGTTTTGTGAGAGTCATATGAAAAATTTTATATTTTTGGACGAGTTCATCAACAAAGCTTATTGGGATTTAGATGAGTTTACGATGACTCTACCTCCTCTCATGCACGGTTTTGAGGACTTAGGTTTTGAGTTGGTTGAAGGAAAGGTTGTTTATTGTGGTTCAAAGGAGGATGAGGTTGATTCCTTTGGAGTTTTTGAGCTTGAGGGAGATGTAGATTGTGAAAGATCTTCATTTGAGGACTCTATGATTGATTTTCATGCCCTCATTGGCGATGTGAGACCTTGTGTTGAGGGAGTAGCTACCTCTTTGCCTATTTCTCATACCCCTTTTTCTCAAAGGTTTGACCACATCCCCTATTGCCCTATTTTTCTCCCTTACTATCTCAATGAGCCTATTCGGAACCCCTTGTCTATGATGATCATAATGTCCCTCATTCGTCTATTGTTGAGGAAAAGGGTGATGTTGCCACCCAAAAATATTTTAGTGAGGAGGATTTGCCTTTTTTCCATTCTTTTATTCCCCCTTCTTCTTCTTCTTCTTCTTCTTCTTCTTCTTCTTCTTCTTCTTCTTCTTCTTCTTCTTCTTCTTCTTCTTCTTCTTCTTCTTCTTCTTCTTCTTCTTCTTCTTCTTCTTCTTCTTCTTCTTCTTCTTCTTCTTCTTCTTCTTCTTCTTCTTCTTCTTCTTCTTCTTCTTCTTCTTCTTCTTCTTCTTCTTCTTCTTCTTCTTCTTCTTCTTCTTCTTCTTCTTCTTCTTCTTCTTCTTCTTCTTCTTCTTCTTCTTCTTCTTCTTCTTCTTCTTCTTCTTCTTCTTATTTTCTTGTTTTTCCTTTTGATCCCTCTTTTTCTTTCTTTTGGCACCTCCTTCCTTACTTGTGTGAAACAATCTAGTTGCACGTTTTTATCCCGTCATTTGCCTACCGTTTATCTTATGAAATGATAAGTAGTGCATTTGACAAGCTCTTGCGTGCGTTGAATTATTATTTTCTAGAGGTGTCAAGCTTGGACCTTAAGCAATCCTTTCTCGGGAAGTAACCCGTGCTTAAAATTAGATTTTCATTTTCTTTTTAGAATATATTTTCTCTCATGAAAATGTTTGTGTGCCTTTTTCTAGGTACATGACGATATACTTTGGTGCTTCAATTTGGATCAAGAACCAAGGAAGGTTGACTCCTATTTTTGCTAGCATATGGAAGGCAAGGTTCAATTCTTGAGGAAATTAGCTTTGAAAGGTTTAATTGGGTCCTTTGCGGGTATTTACACCCACCTAATATCCGATAATATCCTTCCTTGCTCTTTCTCAAGTGGATGATGACTTGTTGGACGTATGTTGGTTTGTTGGATTGCTCTCCTTGTTTTCCCCTCCCATGGTTTCTATGATTTATGTTTGAGTGTATTGTCTCATTCAAGCTTGGGGAAGGGAATTATATCATGTTTGAAGGGATGTTGAGTCACATATGCTATGCATCTTTGTATATTCTTTTCCATGTTCTTATTTTGAAAACTCCAAAAAGACTTTTGTTTCTATCAAGGCAAATTTGCAATATATCTTTCTTTTGTTCTTGCTTTGGACATAATACTTTTGGACTTGTATAATTAAATGTTTTTCTTCCTAAATTGTAACGGTGTGCACGGTTTGAGAGTATGCTTGGTTGATTCTAGGATAAAGCATGCTAAGGTAGTTAATTAGAACTAGTGGGACCATGAAACCGGATTCTACTTGATTGTGGCATGTTGGTAGTTGCTCCCTATAGTTGATTTGACACTAAGAGTGAGTTTTTGCTACATCCATGTGAGGTTCTTTGTTTTTCAAGCCTTCAACATATATTTGCATGAGCGGCATGGATCCTTGAATATTGTGGACCTAATCTAGAATCTTGACACATAATTCTCAAACTCGAGACCGAGCCATCTAGGGAGGACAAAGGCATCTTTTCGGGGTGGTAATTTTTCTTTTCTAGGTTAATTTTCTTTCTTTTTAGTTCATTGGGTTTACATTTGCCTTCTTGCTAACCATTTGAGCCTTTTGCCTTCTTTTCAAGCCACATCTTTAGATCTTGAGCCTTTTCTTTCATTTTCGTTTCCATTCTTGGTTTTTGTGAAGAAATTGATCATTATTGTTGGAGTTTGTGGTGGAGGAGTCTGGATATTTGGTTTTGTTGAAAGCAAGTTTGTGTTGTGATTTTTGTGCAAATAATGGCAAATGAATAAATGAAAAAGCCGTCCAAAGTAAAAAAGGCAAGGACAATGCAAATTCAAAATTTATAAAAGCCGTCCTTAGATTAAAGAGGCATGGACAATTGCTTTGAAAGAAATGAAAATACAAAATAAAAAAGGTGAAAATAAGAAAAATACAAAAATATTTTGCTGTGATTCTTTTCCCCTTTTCAAGCATTGAGGACAATGCTTCCTTTAAGCTTGGGGGAGAAGTGTTTATGCTTTTTGTATATATGATTGTGGTTATAGCTTTGAATAAGCTTGGGGGAGTTAGTTTGTTTTTGTTTGGCGATTCCTTGGTTATGAGGAGAAGGTTTGATCACCCTTTGCTTCACTAATTAGGAATACCGCCACATTTTAAAATTTTAAGCCTACCCTCACCCTTTTTGCCCTTATGTTAGAACCATTAGGAAAGACCTTTCGACCTAGAGGTTGAGTCATATATCGGAGGAGGACATTATGAGTTAAAGCCCAAGGAAAGGGGATGCATTGTCAAGACGTCGAGTAGCCCAAAATTATCTTTTTTTCCAGTTCCTTCGTGGAACTTTTGAGATGCTCACTAGGGAAGATATGAGACTAGTAGAGAGAACGCGGTAAGACCGTTTGAGATGAAAGTGGATTGCGTTTCTCTAGTTCATATGCTTAGCATATTTATGTTTCAATCAACCTCGGGTGTCTTGAAACGTGTACTCCTTTACTTGTTTAGAAAGATTTGCATTCATTTGTGCTTGTACATTTAGAAAAGTCTTATCATGAACATTTGTTTGCTTCTCTTGTATTTTAGTTTCTTTTTCATGCTTTGCCTTGTTTGTATTATTACAAGAGTTATAGTTTAATCTCTTAGGAAACTTTACGAGAGCATCACTCGTCCTCTAGGGCAATCAATGGTTTTAAATGGCTTGTATTTAGTTGCTAAAATTGATCGTGATTCCTACGAAAATGAGTTAGTGTATATTCTTGTGTCTTCTCTTCTTTTTATTTGTTTGAATAAGCTCATCATTTCTCCCTTGGTTTTGATTTTCTCGAGGATGTGCAAAAGGTAAGCTTGGGGGTATTTGATGGGTGTCATAAATGGCACCCATTTGATAAGCATTTAAGTCGTTTTTACCATCTTTTCTTGGCTTAATTTCTCAATAAATGTTTAGTTTTATGCTTTTTCTCTCTATTTTACCTTTCCTATCTTATTTTGTAGCTTTTATGCATTTTGATGGTTTTTAGTCTTTTCTTCTTTATTTGTTCTATTTTCGTTATTTTAGTAGCTTTTCTTTTATTTTATATTTTTTAGATTTAGTTTTCATTTTATTTTATTTTCGTTTTCATTTTCATTTTATTTTCTTTCCTTTATTTTCTTTTCATTTTATATGGTTTTCTTTCTTTTATTCTTTTCATTTTCATTTTATTTCTCTTAGTTTTGTTTGTTAATTTTTATTTTATTTTATTTCATTTTATCCTTGTTTTCATTTGTATTATGTAGGTGGATATTCCAAGTTCAACTCCTTGCGCTTGCAAAGCCGCGCTCTCAAGCCGGGGTAGTGTTGAACCCACAATCATGGTGTTTAGGGACTGCCTACTTTAGTTTATATCATGAGCATTCTGTGAGGACGATGCTCGTGCCCACCAACCTCACCGCTCACCTAAACTTCCTTGCTTCCCCTATTCCCCAAATTCATTCTCCTGCTCGACCTTTAACTCTGAACAGCCGCAAGTAAGTCCACCACCAATTAAATTCACCAACAGCAACAACTCAAATTACACTCTCGCTCAACCACTAGTAAGCCACCTCACGCACCTTCAACTGCCGCAACCACCAGCCACCAGTCAGCTCCCCAGTCCCGCAACAATTCACACCACCAAACCTGCCACCAATTTAGTCCACCACTCATGCAACTCCCTTATTTCCCCAATTCTCAAACAACAACCGCAATTAACACTTAATCAGCCACTTCGCCCCACTCATCTCCTATCTCGCCACCTCCACACAACACCAAGCAGCTCCATACTCTTCTCACGCAGGCGCACTACTTCAATTCGAACCTCACTCATCGCGGCCGCGCTCGCATTTATCGCAACCGTGCTCGCATTCATCGCGGTCGCGCGTATCTGGGTTGAAGGAGGAGCGTGGCAGGGAACTTAACTCTTGGCCGTTGATCGAACCATGATGATGATTTTAGGTGATGTGCAAAACAGGGGATAAAATCCCACTCTTACGAAGCAGCCAAGACCGAAACTTTCTTTTTTTTCCCTTTTATTTTTAGTTTGGAAAAATTGCCCGGGATAATCCCATTTTTGGGTCGTCCGCTAAAAATAATCCCACCTTTGGATTATTTTTAAATAATCCCACCTTTACCCCTAATCCGCTTTAAATGGTCCTAACAGGTCATGTAACTTGTTATAATAAGTTACTTGACACGTGTTGGCATGTGATTTGTCACAAAACAAAAAAAAAAATTAAACTAGTTAAAAAAATTAAAAGAATAAAATTTAATAAAATTAATAATTATTTATAAAACAACCACCCCAAGCCTTTCCCGCTGCCGCTAACACCGCTTCCGGTAGCTCTGGTCAGAAGGACCCCCCTGCTACAGTGCTGTCGTCGACGGCCAGAACCCTCTTGTCTGAAGCACCAACCTGTCTTCTGCCTCCCCCTTCCCCCACCACGTTCGAAACCAAACTCCATCACGAAAGCACCAGGCTCCAACACCAATACCCTAGCGTCGCGACGACCCCTCCCCTGAACCACCAACACCCTCCCTTCCCAACGAAATCCAGGAATAGGCGACTAAGCGAGCTTTTCCTGAACCACCAACAACCTCCCTATTCCCCGTCTTTATGGCCACGCCCTTGTTCGAAAATCTAGACTAGGTGGGTTTCGATTTTCGAAAGGGTTTTGGGTTGGGTTAGGTTGGGATATCAGTCGGTTTCTAGGCGGCAGTGGATACGGGTTTGGGTGGAGCGGTGGTTTCTGGTCTGGGTGGGGTGGTAGTTCTAGGGTCTGGGTTAGGGTGGTGGTGGCGGGGATGGTGGTGGTTGTGGTGTGGCTTAGGTGGTTGTTTTTTTATATATTTTTCATTTACTATTTTTTTTTGGACGAATCAAGTTATGACACGTGTATATCAATATAAATATATAAAAATATCCTTTACAATCGGTTATTGGTCACCCAGGACTATTTTGAGCGGATTTGATATAAAGGTTGGATTATTAAAAAATAATCCAAAGGTGGGATTAATTTGGGTAGACGACCCAAAGGTAGGATTATTCTGGGCAATTTTTCCTTTTAGTTTTCCTTTTTTCTTTATTTTTCTTTTATTATTTATTTTGTTTTCATTTTTTTTTCTTTTTTTTTCTTTTGTTTTTTTTCTCTTTTATTTTCTTTTATCTTTGTAATTATAAATACCCATTTTTGGGTTAGAATTAGAGTGAGAATTAGATTAGAATTAGAAATCATTTTTCTTAGCTTAATTGAGAGCTTCTATCTCTAGTTTTAGGGTTAGTTTAGGAATAGATTTTAGAGAGAGAAAGTGAGGAATTTTATTCAAGTTTAATTGATTTGATTTTGATGTTTGATTGTTGATTAGTGTAATTGTTCTTCATATATTGTTGATTCTTGATTTGTTTAGTTGTTTGTTGATTAGATGATGATGTTAGAGTAGTTGTTTCCTAGGGATTAGGTGAAACTTGTATGATTTATTAATTGTGCTGAAATTGGGGATTGTGTTGTTTAATTGTTGAGATTAAAGTGATTAATGGAAGTTTGCATGTGTGTAATTCGATTAGGCCTTGAGAATTATGCTAGATTGCATTGTAGTTTCTAATGATACGGACCGCTGATTTAGGAATTGCAACTGTCGATTGAGCTTGATTAGTGATGCTACTAGTTAGAATCTCTCGTAGCTGGCGCTAGTTTGACCTCTAGTAGATAGCTTGTTGACTCTTTTGATTGAGCTTGCCATTAGTCTTCACAACTATTAATTTGCATATTGTTCCCGAGTTGCTACAATTGTCATGATTACTTGTTGATCCTGTTCCTAATGCTTGATTTGTTTGGTTTCTTTGTTTATTAGTTGTTGGTGTTCTCTCTTTATCTTTGTCTTCGACCTATCTTAGGCACATAATTGAGAGCGTTTTGAACATTACCGTTCCTTTAGGTTCGATCCTTGACTTGCCTCTATACTTGTATATAGGTTTGTTAAGTGTTTATAAATTTAGTTTGATCGAGGGAGGATTAGTTTCAACGACCTAGTTCCACCCCTCGTCATTGATCTGGTTCACGCTGCATACCATGAATAACTAAAGGGTGCTCGATTGATTGGTGGTACATTTTGGAAAAGTCACATGTACCATTTCTATCGAAAATGTCCGGTGTAACTTACCCTTGTACCAATTTGGGTAGCAGGTACAAATTAATATGTAATAGGTACCACTACTAATTTCAGTAGTACTGTTAATGGTTTTTGTTCCAGGTAGTTTAGATAACGTAATGTAATTGCAAAAAAAAACCTAAGTATAAAACATATAATATAATTAAGTGCGAACAACCATTTGTTAAAATAAAAAAAACACACACAACTAGAACTGACAATCCTGACCCAAACCCGATGACCCGACCCGAATGACCCGACCCATGACCCGAAATCGACCCAAAACCAGTGACCCGATATTGACCCAAAACCCGAATTAACTCGACCAGACCCATACCCGACCTGAAGTGGAACTGACCTGACCTTGACTTGAAACCCGAAATGACCCAACCCGAAACAAACCGACTTGAGATGACCCGGCCCGAAGTTGACCCGAGACCCAAAACGACCTGACCCGAAGTTGACCCGAGAGTCCGAGACCCAAAGTTGACCCGACCCGAAAATGACCCGACCTTTAACTTCTTTTAGTAAATAATGTAATAAGTTATAAAAAGTTTATATTAGAAAATTATACATTAAAATAGACCCAACAACATCTTACATGACTGCATTGAGACGTGTTGGTCAAAGTGAGACGTGTGAATAGTGTAAAATGTCAAATTGGTAAGAATAATTTGGGACGGAGGGAATATAAGAATAAAATGTTAATACGTACTTTTATTATTACAACAATGACAATGATAATAAGAGTACGTATTAAAGATCAATAAGAGAGTGAGGTGTAACTCAATTAGTTAGAGCATCCATCTTAGTTTCAAGAGATCCTAAAGTGATTTTCAGTCTAAACACACACAAAAAAAAAGGCAAACAATTACTATAATACATGAAAAAAATAGCCTTAATAAATATAGTGAGTTTTTCGTCAAAAAAAAATAAATAAATATATATACATAGTGGAATTTAACCCAATGAATCATTCCAATATGACTCGACTCGAAGTTGACCCGAAAATTGGACCTGAAAATTAACTTGACCCGAACTTACCCGACCCAAAAATTGACCCGACCCAAACTGACCCGACCCGAACTTGACCCTACCTGAACTCGACCACAAGTGTTGATCCGATACCTGACCCGACCTGATTATCATTCGACCCGAAATGACCCGACCCGACTCGACCCGAACTTGACCCAATAAACTTTTGACCTGAACTTGACCCGACCCGAAATGACCCGACCAATACCCGATCCAAATGACCCATTTGCCAGTCACACAACCATAGGAAACCATGATGATTACAATGTCCAAAAGGTGATTTATTTTTTAACAACAAAAGCAAAAATTAAACAAACTGTACAACATTGAGTAAAATAGTTAAATGTTAAAACAGAAAAACAAACAAACCCCTCAATTACAACAAATCAAATCTTAGCCAATTTAATAAAAAGAGACAACCTTTTCTTGATATTTTAAATCAAAAAGCAGACGTAATTGGCTAAGATTAATTACCCCCCATAAGTTGAGTTTTTCAATTGTTGAAGTTGAGTGCCCATAATAACCAGATTGTTGGCCGAAAACCTCTGGAGACCAATGATCACGGACATGGTACGGAGCGTAGGGAACGGTGTCCTTGGGGCTGTCGGGACTCCTCTACCTTCTTTGTCTCCCCCTCCGCCTGGTCCTCTCCAATGCCGAGACCTGCACCGGCGATTGCACTCCTCCCCCACCTTCCGCACTTGATGCACCAATGTTTGTCGCTCCTTGTCCACCACCAGTGGCCCCTAGTCCAGAACCATGACCAGCTGGTCCCTGCCCTACTGCACCACCAACACCAGACACCCTCTTCATGGCCGCCGACTTCTCTCCCTTGGTGGGTCTCTTCCCAGCACCCAACTTTAGGGGACTTTTGTTGACGCTGGTGCTCTGTGCGACATTGCTTTATGCCTTTTGCTTGTTAATGTTAGCAATGGCCGTAAACACGTCATTTAACTAAACCTGTAAGCTGTTGCATAAGAATTTTTGGTTGTTTTATTGCTCTGTTTACATTTCCTCCTTCAGTATTATCATTTATTTTACTGATCATGGGATGACGTCACACGTAACCCTTCAACTCCCTATTTGAGTCTCCCTCTTTCTTTGCGCCAATTTAAGTATCATAAATAAAGTACCATTCAATGTACCAACATTCGAGATGGCACAAATAATGTACCATTGCACATTCATATGATTTTTTTTAGAAAACAATCATATGATTTTTGACATACAACATGTGTTATAATTTTTGTGACTAATACATATAATATGTTAAATTGTACTTCGTTAATTGATTAAAAATAAATGATAATACGGTCTGTTAATGGGGATGAAAAAAGGAAAAAATCAGTACATAAGCCGTTATCAATTTAATAATTAACTTACTTGGTACATTAATGTTTCCATTCATGTTATAGTCACATATTGCTTTAATGTTTGTTTAATTAATAACATTATTATAAAATAACCCAAAAAAGTGGTTATTTATATATATGTATTAGACCTGACAATCTTAACCCAAACTCGATGACTCGACCCATGACCCGAAATCGACCCGAAATCAGTGACCCGAAATTGACTTAAAACCCAAATTAACCCGACCCGACCCATACCCGACCCGAAGTGGAACTGACCCTACCTTGACCCTAAAGCCGAAATGACCCAACCCGAAACGATCCGACCTGAGATGACCTGACCCAAAGTTGACCCGAGACCCGAAACAACCAGACCCGAAGTTGACCCGACCCAAAAGTGACCCGACCTTTAACTTTTTTTAGTAAATAATTGTATAAGCCATAAAAAGTTTATATTAGGAAATTATACATTAAAATAGACCCAACATTATCTTACATGACTACATTGACTTTCATATAATAGCTAAAAAGACGGTCAAAGTGAGATGTGTAAATAGTGCAAAATGTCAAATCGTTAAGAGTAATTTGGGACGGAGAAAGTATAATAATAATTCAAAGAAATTATAGCAACAATGACAATGATAATAAGAGTACGTATTAAAACTAAGATCAATAAGAGAGTGAGGTATAACTCAATTAGTTAGAGCATCCCTCTTAGTTTCAGGAGATCCTAAAAGTGACTCTCAATCTAAACACACACACACCACACACACAAAAAAAAAAAAAAAAAAAAAAAAAAAAAAAGAGGTTTATATAAGTCAAACAATTACTATAATCAATGATAAAAATACCTGTAATAAATATAGTGAGTTTTTCGTTAATAAATAAATATAAAAGTTGAATTTAACCCAATGAATCACCCGAATATGACTCGACTCGAAGATTGACCCGACCCGAAGTTAACCCAAATATTGACCCGACCCAGAAATTGACCCGACCCAAAGTGTTAACCCGATACCCGACCCGACCTGATTATCAGTCGACCCGAAATCAACCTGAAACCCGAAATGACAAGACCCGACTCAAACTTGACCCGATAACCTTTTGACCCAACCCAAAATGACCCGACCCGAATGATCCATTTTCCAGGTCTAATATATATATATATATAACTGTTTAATATTTATGATACAATAACCCAAAATGTAAGGTTGTACCACTGAAACTGCAATGGTACTTGTCACATTTGATTTGGTGATTGATTTTCCGGCCAACAGAAGAATATTGATCGATGGATAACTTTGTTTAGATGGACCCATAAAAGACTACTTGAGAAAGACTATTAATTTCTTAACATTAAACAGAGTACTTGCTTCTTACATAGGTGAACCAACTTTCATAACATTAATTTCTAAATGTATCTTGGTACATCAGTTGCATTACCGTACTAACCAAATTACTTGAATTACGATTTGAAATATAATAACATTGCAATTAACAACATTGTAAGCCTAATCTTAACAATGTTTATGTTTTGTTGCACCAACTCCTCGACCCTACGAACTACGCCCCTGATGTTGTTCGGTGGTCCGTCCTTGAAAAGGTCGGAAACAACAGGCCATTCCCAGTAACCGTAGTGGCAACATTTATAGTACGACCTTTTCGGATCCATTTCGGACATCCAGATGAAAAATTCGACGAGGGTAGCATCTTCCTCGTTGTAGTTGCAAAATTTTTCAAAAATCCATGAGATGTTAGCAGATGCACACGGTTGACGAATTACACGACTCCCTGAAGAGGCTGTTGACATAGTTTGTGGAGTACAACTTTGCAAGTTTTTCAAGTAAGAGGGTGAATGGAGGGAACTACAAAAGGAGGGCCAAGTGAAAAGGGATTTACCAATGGTGATGGGTAAAAGGAAGAAGTACCACATAGAGCGGGAAATTTGTTATTCTTTCGCGCCTGATTTTTACTTAAACCCTTAATTTTTATCGAGCTGAATTTTGACTATTTACATTCACTATGGCACGTATAGTTGGACATATATGTACAACTAGTATACAATACGTAAGAATTTGTACCATTAATAACAAAATGTTATAAATATGAATTTAAAATGTCTAACTATAGTATGGTCCAAGTAATTTTCACACTTAGGTTTTAATGAATTTCATATATTTCTTCACACTTAGTCACTACCCATACGGCAAGGAATTATTCATTTTCATGTAGGTGGTACATTTAGTCATATTTTTTATACCATAAATAAAGAAGTAGTACAATAATGCCTCAAGTGGTACCCTATACATGTGTGCTTTTTAGTGGTACCCTAATAAAAATGCGGTGTACTATATCATCTAAAATGGTACAATATTTACCAGTAAAAGTACCACTGTGACAGTCCCTTTGGTTAAAGTCATTAAGATTAGGGTGCAAAGAACATGTTTAGGCTTTTTATTAAGAGCCCTTATTGTCCCTAAACCTATTTTAAGGAATAGGGTTGTAAATTAAAACACTAAAAATTGAATTCCGATAAACGATGAGCATAGAGTCGGTAGTAACTGAATACCTACCTAAACAACGGTATATGGAAGTGTATCTTTTGTTAAAAAGTAACTGAATACATGAATTAGCTAATGAATCTGAATCGTATGTGTTTGGGTTTAAGGTACACGTAACCCCATTCTAAATCACATCACCATTGACTCGTAAGGCCATAATATTGACTCTATAAACCTCCAAACCATACAATTTTCAAAGTTTTAAATGAATTTCATATATATTTTCATACATAGTCATTACCCATACTGCAAGGAATTATTACTATTTGCATGTAGGTGGTACATTTAGTCATATTCTTTATACCATAAATAAAGAAGTGATACAATAATTCCTCAAGTGGTACCCTAGACATGTGTGCTTTTTAGCGGTACCCTCTAATAAAATTGCGGTGTGCATGGATTTACAGTGGCCAAATCACCATTGAATCGTATGCATTTATTTTTTACCCAACCTATCATTGGAGGAAGGTTCATCTATCAGCATTAGGGACAGAGCTGTCTTGTCATAACAAACACAAGTACCCACTATTCGTATAATATATGTACGCATATGTACCATCTTACACATTTTATAGACCAACGAGATTTTAAAGTACCACAGTAAAATTATGTATCAAATCTACTCAAAATATTTTACCCCTTTGACTTTGAGAGTATAATTACGGCAGTAAGGGGAGTTATTTTTTGCAATTATTATCCAACTAAGTACTTGAGAATTACACTTTTGCAAAAAATGAACTTTTTTTTGTGAGGTCAGTGGGTGGAATTAAGTGGTACACTATTGTATACGAAAATAGAATTATATGTACCATTATATTCTTTACCTATACTATTGGCACATTTAATCTTCCATTGGGAACTGTATAAATTGTTTAATTTAAAAAAGTAGTTGGGGGGGGGGGGTAATTTAATGAGGCTTTAGCACTATTAAACGTTGGAAGAGGACTATCTACTTTCATACATGCCTTGCTAAGTCAGTGCATACAATAGTAGTTTTCAGGACAAAAAAAACTGGGAGAAATAGGAGCAAGAGAGTGGTTGCTGAAAAGGGATAGAGTAATGAAAAGAAAGTGGCTCCTCGTAAGACCCCAAGGGGACTTATGAAGTGTTTAGAGTATATGAAAAAATGGCCATCATGATGCAAACGGCGTCATTTGAGACTTTTACCTCCCTAAAAGAGGTAAAGAGATTATGATCTCGCACCAATCGGCAATGATAGCTCGCATAGTGAAATCCTTTGTAGGGAAATCCTCCTTTGTAGGGAAATCTGTCTTTAAATGCCTCACATAGCGGATTGTGTTCGAGTCAGCAAATCTTTCGGCCTCACCCCTTATGGTCATAGCATCACAGTTTCAAAGCACAAACTCAGACAAGGTTGTGTTCTTGTCAATATAACCGTTGAAAAAATGATTGAAGCTTTCCGAACGTTGTGTTGTTTTCATCCCAGCCCAAAACAAATGTTTCAAATAGACTGGGATCCACATTTGCCTTTACTTAAATAGACCTGCATGTATCATATCCAAAGAGGAAATCAGTAGCTTTCAAACATAATTCTCATAATGGAAAATAGCATCTGCCACCTTAGTGGTACAAAATAAATGCCACCTAATGTCTTAAAGTGTAACCAGTACATACAAAGGTACATAATAAAAAAATGCAGTCAACACCACAACACAAAAATTGCTTCAACCATGCTGCTTGCACACTTGATCGAACTCCCTGTTTTAGTGCTTCATGCATATCATGACATGGACTACACACCCAAAATGCTAGTGCAGTAACCAAGCTTAAGGATAGATCACCTATAGAAACCAACAATCATATACCAAATCAATAAAAACAAACAAGTCATATAAAGCTGATCAACTGTACCTTCAAGCCAACTGTTTTCTTGTAGTTCATAATATTCCACTGCATCCATCCAACGAGCTACAAATTCTTCTTCATCTAAACTACTATATATGATATTCTCAAACTAATCCTTCACAGCATAATATTGCTCATGCTTACCCACGTACTTCCCAAAATTGTGAAGGATGTGCCAAATGCCCCACCTATGACAAGTGTCACTCATGGTTATATTCACATCTTTCTTAATAGTCGGATCTTGATCCGTCGGGATCGAGACAGGAGCTTTCCTTCCCATGCAATGTAGCCATGTCCTCAACACCCACTCATAGATCTCTGTCATCTCCCGAGATATCAATACACATCCAAACATTATACTATGTCCGTGGTATTCATAAAGACAAACAAAGCAAAGGGAAGCTGAAATTTGTTCGTTAAGTATGTACTGTAAAAACAGACAACATCTCTAAACTCTTCATACGCAGCTCTACTCCTCGAATCTACCCAAAAAATTTCTTGTAATGCACCATGTTTCCCGAACCTACAAAGATGAAAAAAAAATTAATTGTCTGAACTCATTTTGTTGAAGTACTCAATCATTCCATTCGCATCACCCTCAGTTAGCTTCAGTCTTTGTTTCTCATCCGCTGCATTCTCCAAGTCTTTCTGTGTAAATGACATCTCATCCATTCCTTTCTTCTCCCTCGCAAAACAATTATACATCTGCGATACCTTTACCCTAGACTTCTTTGCATTACACACCCGGTTCACCAAGTGTCCATTTTTAGACACAAACTCATGTTTCCTGAACATTGTTATATCCTTTGCCTTTCTCGATGTAACTAAGTGACCTTTGTGCTCCAAGTGTAACCTACAAACAACCCAATTCCCTTCCTCATCAACACTAGCATACAACTCGACCTCACACCCACACTTTTTCGTCTTCCGTTTCACAACTGTTTCCTCATCTTGCAACAATCCTTCCTTAAGTACATCCACTTTAAGCTTCCTGGAGGATCTTCCATAGCAGTCGCAAGTCCACTTAGCATTCCTTTTCTGCTTACAATACGTTTCATCCCCCAAATCACTCTTCACCTTGGAAAACCCAGCACCAGCCCTCACTATACCAAACCCCTTTTGCCTAGCATAACTCCAAAAATAACTATCAACCTCATCCCAACTACCAAATACCATACCCAAACTCGGGCTGGTACTTCCTCTTCTACACCAAATATTGTGCTAACCAGTACAGTGTTCTTCTTCGGCGTTATGAAAGTAAAACTTCCTAACCCTGCACCTCCATCTTCAACTCCTTCCTCCTCTTCCACTTCCTAGGAATTTGACCCCCTTCCTCTCCCTCACTATCAGACCCCCGTTACTCTCCATCATAATATGATCCCTTTTCAATTTTCTCCTTATCCCCTTCTCCATTCCCATGCTCACTCTATAATCCCTCCTCATTACCACATACATCATCATCATCATCACTACCACCAACGCCCCCCTAAAACAATGACACACAGACAACAATCATATACACAACACCACCACAAGAAACTAAGAACAAAATCTACATTATACATATCAATTTCTCCATAGCAAGTCATTTATATAATAACTACAATAAAAACCAACTAGGATACGATCTAAAGATAAGATCACAACAGTTTCATAACAATTGCAGAGAAGTGAAAGACTAGAAGCAGCCAACAGGTGTACCATACTAACATGTACAACTTGGTTAGAACTTTCTCAGCAAATGATGCAATTGCATACATTCTTACTGAATATATAAACAATTTTTTTTTTCTCATCAGAACTGTTAGTTTTAAACTCATAGATTACATGACACATGATGTGTTTTTAATTGGGAAATATCACATAATTATACTATTTTCATATGTTAAGAATACATAGCCACATAGAAATGATCCAAGAGTTTGACAATCCAAAGAATTTGGGAATATATATAACATCATAAAATCAAACAAGCAGCCTGCCTAGGTTAATAATCACAATAACAAGATTCTTAAGCAGGGCAGTGCTCTCAAGTGCACTACGAAAGAGGGGGGAAATAATGCTGCTAGGTTCGGTGCAACCAAGCTACTTCAATCCATATTAAATTTTGACTCCACCAATGTTTACATTAGTAGGATCCCCAATTTCAGCTACTCATTTAATTAAATTCAAGCTTTATATTTGTAGTCTATTGAATAAGAATGCTTTGACCAATCCCAAATTTCAAAATAGCATTTCACATTTCACATTTCTAGTGGCATAACTAAAAGATTGAAAACTTATAAAATGCTTATAACAGAGCATTTAATCTTAACTTGTGTGGAAAAATAGTCCTGTACGATTTTTAAAAGGGCTCTCCAAAACCTCAAACCTCAAATGTACACACTCCTCATTCTTGTGATAAATACGTAGTAAGAATCTAACAATTGACACTAATTTAATCGGGTTACAATCAACTAATCGAGTTACAATAAAAAAATCCAACAATACCAACATCAATTACTCTAAAAATGACTTACATTTACACAATATGCCAACTAAGTTAAGCAATGTCACATTCACTATCAACAACAACTATGTATTTTGAATTACCCCGAAAAAACCTAACTATTCAGCTAATTCAATTGAACTGTGTTAATTCCCATAATTCATGCATTACTAATTGCTAAGTAAAAAGAAAAAATAACACATGCACAACAAATCGACCTACATAAGGTTTCGAACACATACATTGTCACTATCAAACCGCAACTCCCTCCTTGCGCAACCATGGCCTTCTTCTTCCCGCAATGCTTCCGCTAAGTCAACTCCCAATATATCAACTAAACGATTTCGCATTGAAAAGATGTAGTTTGGATTCAGAAGATAACTGCAATTTTGGCTTTAGCTAGCTATAAGAATCGTTTGAGCTTAAGTGTTTATGGCAGATTACACCATTAAAGCTGCTGAAGCGCTGATTCTTCCTCAATTTTATTAATAAAATTATGTAAAAAGTAACTTTTGTGGGGAGTGGGTAATTTTTGGTTTCCCGCTTCAAAATTCACTCCCAGTTATTTTTTCTCAAAGTCTCGTTGGTTTTGAATCCCAATTGGCACTTTCAGGCCCTACACATCTTTGATAAAGTTCCACTTATTATCAAATATGACATCCTATATGTTAGCAAACCAATAGGGACTATGCGCCTATAGCTAGTTTTCCTAGGTTAGGTATATTTGTCCTACATTGTACATACTTAAGCTTGGTTCTGCAAACTTTCGTAACAACCTTCCAATTTCATTCTCCAAATTTTTGTTCTTTTCATTGGTTAGCTGTGATTGGGTGTTTTATACATACATATATATATATGTACATATATATATATATGTACATATATATATATATGTATATATATATATATATATATATATATATATATATATATATATATATATAAATATATATATATATATGTATATATATATATATATGTATATATATGTATATATACATATATATATATATACATATATATATACATATATATATATATATATATTTACATATGTATATATATATATATATATATGTACATATATATATATACATATATATATATATATATATATATATATATGTATATATACATATATATATATATATATATATATATATATATATATATATATATATATGTATATATATATGTATGTCCACTCTATTGAAAAAATGAAATGCTGAAGTCAAAAAACAAGAAGTAGCAAATTAAAAACAAAGCTCTAACCACTAATGATAGAAAAATAACAAAGGGATCAAGAATGCTACAAAACTTAATACATAACATTAATAATAAATTAAACATTACATAATAAAAGGAAAAGTCTTATAAATTGCCTATTGAGTTCAACATAAAAACACCTACAATACCCCCTTCTAATAAAAATAAAATAAAATAAATAAATAAAAAACTTAAAATACTTGATTTAGTAGTCATCATATTTATTTGATTTGTGATTATGACATTTCGTACTTGGCCTTAATGATTTCACATACTTGGTCATGATTTTTTCTAGCTTTTTCATCCATATTAGACGTGTCTTTGCAAAGTATCACGAAATCTTGTTGTCGAATGTGTTCTTCGCACTATGAAAGTCTTTTTTACTATAGTTCTTGATAATTACCCCACTTCTCGTCAAGATGAGCTGTTTTGCCTTTTACTTTACTTTTATTCCTCGCACTTGCTTTAGCCGCCTTTTGTCCCATTGGTTGTTTATCTCCCATTTCCAAGTCATCAATTTCACTAGTATTAGGATTTGAGGAAGAGGTAGTGTTATCTTTTGGAATAGAAACCTTTGTTCTTTTTGTAGAACTACTTTATGTAGAAACATAATCTTTCCACTTTGGGGCATTTCGAAGAATTTTCCACGAATGCAAATAAGTAGATTTGTTTTTTCTTGTTTTCACTTTTTCTAGTAAAAAGTTTTTGGGCATTACTAATCATTTAGTCATCGTCATTGCCACTTGGGCTAACACTTTTAATCTGTATATAACACCCATTGAACTTGCTAATCTCAGGACTCATTTTATACTAGTGATTTGTGGCTTGCCAATGGTTATTGGAGGGACTTCCCTTCTCCAATTGTTATAATACTCTACAAGGTTTTTCAAATAATCCGTCTTACTTTGATGGGTGACTTTGATAGAATCAGTTGTGAAATCTATCCAACTATTACATAAATCTTCATCCATGTATTGAGTCCAAGAAAGTTTATTTGTCGGCTGACTAGTAGCTTGTGCATTTACCTCTTGTACATTATCACTTTAAGGAGTGTGAGACTCCATTTGAAAGCTTTGGAGTGATGTTACTTGGTGCATATTAGAGTCCCCTACACATTCTCTTCTTGTAGCATCATGAACCACATTAGATTCACTTGAAAATGGAGGTTGAGGATGGTAGCTTGACATGTTGTCTTGCAAATTAGGCATTGTAGTATTTGATCAATTTCCCAATCCAAAATATTGACTAAATGGATTATCTGTATCATCCATCTAAATTTTTTACGAGGAACTAATCGTAGATATGAAAGTATTTGTAGATTATGTTTTTATGAAACAATATACGTGTTGTATTCTTAAGTTTTAAGAAAATATTTATAGATACATAAGATAATAATTCAAAGTAAAACATGGTTATCAAATATTGTATGTTGGCTAATATTTTGGCAAAATCTTTTATTGATAAAGTCTAATTTGTTACGTAGTATTATATAAAGTAATCAAAAAGTTTAAATTTAAAAATTGTGAAAAAAAAAATTTCAATGAAAAATACCTAATCTTGTAAAATATAGTTACAAGTGAATTTTTACAGTGAATGTTAGTCAATTTTCTTAAAAAAAGGATAAAAAAAAAAGTCTACCTATAAGCGAGGATAAAGTGTAGTCAACATCAGCTGCATATATGTCAGTTTAGACTTGAGATAAAGATGGAAATTATATTCTAAAACCTATTTTTTTTTTATGAAAAGATAAAAAATAAAAAAGTTGCATTATCTTTTTATTTAAAAATTGTAGATCACGTATAAATGTATAATGGACAATCAATCGTGTTCCCCACTCTCCAATATTTTAAAATAATTTATAAATCCTGAAAATTTCCAAGTATTGTAGCTTAACTCAACAGTACTTCTTGGTTGAGCAGATGTTTCAATAGTGCTCCAATGGTAAAACAACACTTTTGTTATTTTTCATAATTGCAAGCAAGTCCTTAAAAAACACCATTGGAGAAGCTCTCATATAACTATCATTCGGCTTCATCCTGAACCAATTGGTTGTTGGTGTAGTGGTTATTGGGATTACACTTGGTAGGAAGGATTCGTTTTTGATCCCCGCAACAATAATTGGGAAAGGACAGGAACCTAACAACCCATAATTGATCCCAAATCCGGATTAGCGCAAAGGGCGAAACGGGCGGAACACAAAAAAAATCGCTTCATCTTTTTATTAACAAAAAAAAGAATCAAACTACGGTGACTT
Organism: Chenopodium quinoa; assembly: GCF_001683475.1. Classification (NCBI taxonomy): domain Eukaryota; kingdom Viridiplantae; phylum Streptophyta; class Magnoliopsida; order Caryophyllales; family Amaranthaceae; genus Chenopodium; species Chenopodium quinoa. The sequence continues at coordinate 250,305 of NW_018745188.1, forward strand.
AACCAGAGTGTAATCTTAGGTCGAATAAAAAGTGGAGGATGATTGTAACTACTTTGTGGCATTTATGGTCTCATAGAAATATCACAGTTTTTGAAGAAAAGGAACCTAATAATATTTGACAAGAAAAGTGGAGGATGATTGTAACTACTTTTTTTTTTTTTAACAAAATTCCTTTTATTGTCAGCAATCTAATAATATTTGACAGGAACCTTCGATAAAGGGAAAAAGAAAGGCTCCTACTTCATCTTCTAGTGATTGGGAGGCACCTAGGGAGGGATATTTCAAGATAAATACTGATGGGGCATGTATGAATTTTGTTGTGTCTTTTGGTGGGGGTTTTATTAGGAGATCGGATTTCTCATGCAAATACAATGCAATTTTTCATTGGCTGCTAAATTTTATGTTGGAAAATAAATTCAATTTTCTTTTATTTTAATTTAAAATTTAAAGATTGTTTCAGGTAAAACAATGGGATCTTAAGCAAGGTCCTTCTAAGATGGCTGAAGACTGGGCTCGGTCCAAGTAATGCTGGGCCAAGGGTTTCCTGCACAACAAACACACATAAACTGGCCTCGGGGGTTTTGCCGAGAAAGGCCCCTCCAATTCCGAAGTCAGTACAATGTGTAGAGAGAGAAAGCTATGCAAGAGAATTAATTGCTTGCGGCTTATTTGAATGAATGTAAAATAGAACTATTTATGGCTTTTATACCTTTGCAGAATGGAGAAGAAAATAGGCTTGAGATCAAGTGGGCTAACCACCTTAACTGGGCCTTTTACTTGACTTGACATGGATTGGAGATTTGGACCCTTGACCTTGGGGTTTAATTGAATCATTTATGGACTAGGCCCAATTAGGCTAAATTGGACCCAAACAACTTGCTCCCCAGACCCGATTTGGAAGGATGACAGGTCGGGTTTGGATTTAATAAAAAATGGAGGGAAGTAAATGATTTAATTAAATAAAAAAATTTAAATTTTTTAACAGTCATTAGGGAAATTACTGTCATTTGGATAATAATTGAGGAAGTTGAACGGATAATGGGCAGTTAATTTGGAGGGAGAGTGTTTAACGGTTACTTAATGAGCGATTAAAGAGAGATTAAGAGCGCGGACTTCAATAATTCCTATTTCTGGAAATATAACCGGATTTTTGCACTCACTCTCCTTATTTCTTCACCAATTCACACTTCCAACTCACGCAAAACCCTTGATTCTGACCCAAAAACTTCACTAAATCCTCGAGATTAAGACTTTGAAACCGAAATCGGTTGCCACCAACTTGCAGATCGGCGATTTTCGACTCAAATTAAGGTAATATCTTTGGATTTTTCTTTGATTTTTCTCAAGTTTAAGAGTATTCCTCTTTTTCTTTGAGTTTTCTCTAAATTTCAGCCATGGTAAGAGGCAGAGCACGTCAGCCCCGTCAACCCCGTCAACCTCGGCATGCGAGGGACCGAGTAGACATTTGGAATGGGGAGAATGTTAAAGATGACCCGGAACAAGGAATTCCGGCGACGCCCCTCAATTCAGCGCCCCCTCGGGGAGCGAAGGAGACAGGCGTCTCAGGGCAGAAGGAACCTCCAGCCGTCGTTCTTTGGGAATTGCCCCCCGGAGCCACTGAATGGCCGAATGCCGAGGCTATTTCGGAAATGATAAAGAATGCCCCATATTCCTAATGGGTCGGAAATGCTGAGACCTACCGGCTTGCAGAACAGGTCGAGCTATTCTACAGCATTCTAAAGCAAGATGGGTAGTGGTGCCGAATGCCTATGGCGACTGACATAATTCATTGTCCACCCCAAGGCTATGTGGGGGTGTACACTCGGCAACTGATGTATGGGCTTCGGTTCCCTTTTTGTTAAGGACATATTAATAAAGTACATGATCTCCTTATGCTAATTGACGCCTGTCAACATCCGAAGGGTAATAACAAAACTCTAGGTGTGCCAGTTTTACAGCCTTCAGCCGAATTTGAATTGTTTTAACAGGTTGCATCGGCTAGTACAGTTTGAACTTCTTTTTTTAGTGTTGCAAGAGGTCAACGTTAAAATTGACTACAAACTCTTAGGGATCAGCGCTAAGAGAGCTGTTCGGAACTACGCCCCTTCAATAACTGACCCGAAGGACCGCCCTTTGCACCTTCACTCCAATAAGTTTTAGATTGAGCCCGCTGTTGACTATCTGAAGCAGAAGCGTTGGTGGATTAAGTTGGACCCTTTTTCCCAGCTTACTCCCGAAGATGAAGAGGCTGCTGGGACTGCTAAGGAAGTAGCTTGGGTAGCTGAAGCCCTTGAAGGTGGTAAAGGGACCTCTAAGGCTGCCAAAGCAGAAGCAGCAGACGAGGCTCTACTGAATACCTCGGTGAGCTCTTTAGAGTTAATTTAGCTTTTTTTTTTAACTTTCCTTTGAGCCATTTGCTAATACCCTTCTTGCCCCTCGTTTTCTGTAGTTTGAGGGAGAGGGCAAAAAAAGAAGAGATGGGAAAGCGCCTGCCAATCCCGAGGATTTTTTGAAATCTGAGACTTCCGATTTGAAAATGAATGAGCAGCCTCTGATAAAAAGGAGAAGGAGAGGTCAGGCCGTAATAGGGCCAAATGATTTCTAAGTGAGGCCGATGTTTGGCCTTACTATAAGGGAGCCTATTGAAGGCAGGGTTCCCAAGGTTTCTCCGCCACCGATCAATCCTCCTCCACAGACCCCTCCACCACCTCCCAAGACTCGAGAGATGGAGGTGGACTAACGAACTCCTGACCCAAAGGAGGTAGTTCAGGGGGAGGTGCCCAACGGAGAGAGCGTTGCCATGCCCTCAGTTGAAGAATTTGCTGCTATTAGAGCAACTGATAAATGTGTTGTAAGAAGATAGTTGAATCTGCAACACATGAAGTATTTGCTGCTGAGATTCAGCGAGAAACTAATGCTCTCCTAAACCAGCATGGAGTTGAAAAGGAGGTTGATGTAGTCAACCTAGAGGGAGACCAGCTAGGCTCCACTAAAGAGATAAAGGACCAAACTGCTGAGGCCCTTTCGTACTCACTTCCTTCCTGACTTTCAGGTCTGAAGAAATGTAGGTAATTCTTAATTTTTGTAACTTCAGCTCCTCAGTTTTAGGTTTTTTTTTTTTAAACTTGTGACTGAGGTTAACAGGTTGTGCACAATTAGACTCTTACTGTAGAGCTGATAGATTCGCTCAAGACTAAGCTGGAGATTGCGAGGGCTAAAGCTAAACTGGCCAGACTGAAGGCCAAGGCTGCCGAGGAAAAGTAAGCAGAGGCTGAGAAATATGGAAAGCAGGCTGCCGAAACTCTCAGCACCTTCTTCGATGCCTTGGATAAGGAAGTCTTCCTCATTGTTCTTGAGGGGGAGAAGCTGATAAATGAGTATGGGGCAGTTGATATCCCCACCTTCTCAAGCCGAAATCGAGCGCCGCATAAAAGAGAAAGCTCAGGTAAGAGTGGCCAACCGAACGCAGGAGCTTTGGTAGAGGATAAACGCGCTAGAGGCCAAAGCAAAAAAACAGCTGAGCAAGCCCTGAAGAATCGGGATGACCAGATTTCTGAGGCTCAGCTTGCTACCGAGGCCCAAAAGTAGAGGCTGCAAGAGGTAACTGCCAAGCTAAAGGTTAAGGAAGAAGAGCTGTTCCAAGCTCAAACCATTATTGGGTTATCCGAAGTCAACTGCAGTCTCAAAATGAAGAAGCTTCCAGGATTTAGCTGCAACTGAACGATGTCCAAGAGTAGCTGAGGGTGCAAGGGGAGTCCTCCTCCAAGATTACCGCTGAACTTGAGCAATCCCAAAAGAACTTGGAGGAGGCTGAGAAGAGGTTGGCTGATGCCGAGGCCTAGCTGGCTGTCAAGGTTTATACCAAGGTAGAGTATGCGAATGCATACACCAATGGGTACAAGGTGGCTTGAAGATTTTCTCTCCATGCTACGCCGAGCCTGGACTGGTATTAGTGTGAGGTCTGGGCTGAAGATGCCAACGACCCTAACATGCGCTTTGCTAGTCAGGATGAGCTGGATCTTGAGGCTCGTCTCAACGCTGAAGAGCTGGAGGGAGCCATTAAAGCAAAGGAGGCTGAGAACAGAGAGAGAGAACTTAAACACAAGTTAAGCCTACTTCTTCAGTGGCTGGAGCTGAAGCTGCCCCGAACGCCAATTTTGCTGATCAGCCCGATCCTTCAGCTGAAGCCTAGTGACTCGGGCAGTCGTCTTCAGAATCTTGCGGATCAACGTGTGCTTAAATTGTTAACTTGCCGCTTTTGAATGTTTTTTGCCTTGTCTGTTTTTTGCTTCAGCTTGCCTTGATGTATAAACTCTTAAGTTTTTGCCTTTGTACGTATTTCGGCAGCTGTAATTTTTCGCTTATGAGCGGTTGCCGGTATTTATTCTTATGTTCTAAAACATTTTAACTTGTAGCTCGGATCCCAAGCTTATTTCTCATGTTATGAATTTATTGCTTTCCTTCTATTACCTGCGTACTTGTACTTGTATTCTTATTGCGCCCCAGAAATCTGACGAATTTATCTTCGGATTTTTTAGATGACTGCTATTTCAACTTAGACAACTTTTGTTACCCAAAAAATTTCTAACACTTAATGCCATTATTCATGGTTTTCTGTCTATCTGAAAGAATGGATATCTTAGACACACGGCCAACTTAAGGCAGTGTCTCGAATAATAACCTTTTGGGATACAAGGCTCAGTTATATATCCCAGACTCATCCATGGACTCATTACCTCGGAGAGCAAGTCATATCGAAGCGTTTGCTTTGGCTGAAAGAATGGTGCTCTGATTTAGGCGAGTTTGTCTGCAATCTGAAACCCGGTGCCTTTTAGGCGAAGGATTCAGATAGTGCTGTAAAAAACCCTTAAAGAGTAGATAGAAAAAAGAAAATTAAAAGAATGAAAATTGCAAATATTTGTAGAAACGGTGGCTCTAAGGCCTTTCATTAATACTTGAAAATGTACTTACAAAGATTGTTCTGCCTCGAAGGGCTTACACATGAAATTTCTTAAGTACATCAGCTTTCTAGTGATTTTTCAGCTCAATTCCATCCAACTGCCGAAGTCGGTATGTCACTGGATGAAGCTCATCATAGATCTCGTTGGGTCCCTCCCAAGTGGCTTAGAGTTTCCCATGAATTCGGTTTTTCTAAAATACAGCATCATTTCGAAGGACGAGGTCTCCAATTCTGGGAGGCCTCGCATGGACCCTTCTGTTGTAAAATTTATTGATCCTTTACTTATATGCCGCCATTCTTTCTCGGGATGAGTCTCTTACTTCGTCAAGGAAATCAAGGAACTCCTTCATACGTTGCTCATTCTCAGCCGAGAAGTGGTGCACTCGCAGACTTTCATAACCAATTTCCACTGGAAGGACGGCTTCGGCACCATACACTAGCTCAAAAGGTGAGTGGCTCGTTGCCTGTTTTTCAGTTTTCCGAAGTAACCAGAGAGTTTCGGGAAGTTCTTTCAGTCATTTGGACTGTTGATCCTCACCCCTTTTTTTGAGAGCCTTAAGAATCTGCTTGTTTGCAGCTTCGACTTGTCCGTTACTTTGCGGATGGCACACAGCTGAATATGCCAAATTGATGCCAAATTAGTCAGTATACCGCCTTAGCGGTAAATTATTAAATTGCCTTCAATGATAAAAGACAAACACTTTTGGGATGCCAAAGCGAGTGATAATATTCTGCCACATGAACTTTCTGAGTGTTTGCTCTGTAATGTTCGAGGTTGCTTCGGCCTAAATCAACTTGCTGAAATAGTTTATGCCGACTATCAACAATATTTTTTGGTATGTAGAATTCGGAAGGAGGCACAGGATATCCAGCCCCCATTGGGAGAATGGAAGCAGATTCAAGATCGGCTGAAGATCCCGGGCTTGTTGATGGATGACTAGTGCGAATTTTTGACATATTTCGCATTTTCTAACCAGCTCCTTAGCAACTTGGATCATGGTGGGCCAGTAGTACCCAGTCCTCAATGCTTTGTGGGCTAAAGTTCTTCCCCCGATATGGTTCTCGCAAATGCCGAGATGAATTTCCCAAAGGATATAATCAACATCCGTTGGACCCAGGAATTTCAGCAATGGGGTTGAGAATGATTTTTTCAGAAGCTCTACACTAAAGATAATGAACCTTGAGCTGGTTCATTTCAGCATGGAGGCTAAGATTTTGTCTTCGAGAATATCTCCCCGAAGCTTGAAAGCTAGGATGGGGACCATTCAGTTTGGTACGTGGTCAACGCTACACACCTCAGGTGCTTCATTGACAATTCTTTCTCGGCGCACTTCCACATATACAGATTAGCTCATCTCAGTAAGAGTTGAACTAGAAAGTTTGGAGAGTGCCTCATATTCGACTTGGTTGTTCAAAGCTTTGAAAGAAAATTTGAGTGCATCCTCAAAGGATTTTCCTTCGGGAGAGGTTACCACTACCCTTTCCCCCGAACCATTTACGGTGGAGGATCTATCCGTAGAAACGGTCCAAACTTTCTTTCCTTCGTCTAGCGTTTCCTCTTACGAGCATTCGGCCAAAAAGTCCGCTAAAGCTTGAGCCTTGATGGCTGCTCTCTGCTACTAGCTGATGCTAAAATCAGTAAGCTGAAAATCCCACTTTGCCTGCCTACCTGATTTTTCAACTTTGCCGAGGACTTTTTCCAGCAGCTGATCAGTTAAGCCAGTATTTGATGACAATCAAAATAGGGCCTCAACTTCTGAGCCACTACCACTACTGCATAGACAACTTTTTCGAGTAGGGGATAGCGGGTCTCGACATCCGTTAGAGTGTGACTGACGAAATAGATCGGCTGTTGAACCTTTTTTTTCTTCCTTCAGCAGCACTGCACTTATGTTGGCTGGGCTTACTGGGATGTATAGGTACAGGGTTTCCCCTTCAGCTGGAAGAATCAGAGTAGGAAGTTGAGCAACATGCTCCCAAAGCTGCTTGAAGGCTTCTTTTTGCTCATCTCCCTAAATGAGATCTTTTGTTTTTGGGTGCTTTTTGAAGAAGGGTAACCCCTTGTCCGAGGCACTTGAGATGAAGCTTAATAGGGCTGCCATTCTTCAGGTGAGCCGCTGAACATCCTTCTTTGTTTTCGGCTCGGGAAGATCGATTGCGGCTTTCACCTTAGCGGGATTGGCATTAATACCTCTTTTGCTAACCATGAAGCCTAGGAATTTCCCAGACTTCACACCGAAGTCACACTTCTTCGGATTCAACTTCATTTGGTGCTTTCTTAAGGTGTCGAATTTTTCAGCCAGGTCCGTAACATGATCTCTATCTTCTTTGCTTTTGACGATAGAATTGTCAACGTAGACTTCCATGTTTCGGCCTTTTTGATCGCCAAAAACTTTGCCCCCGCATTTTTTAATCCGAAGGGCATCATATTGTAATTTTACACCTCGGTGTTCGTGACGAAGTCGTCTTTGCTAAGTTGTCGGGATGCATGAAGATCTGATGATACCCCGAGAATGCGTCCATGAAACTGAGTAGAGCATGTCCACTTGTCGAGTCGACTAGCTGATCTATCCTCAGGAAGGGATAAAACGCACATTAACCAGCCATTCTGGATACTGGAAGGGTTCGATGTAGCCTGCATCAAGCAACGTTTTGACCTCAGCTGCGATTTCTAGGTTCTTTTTTGCGGAGTAATTCCGCTTCTTTTGCTTAATTGGCCAGCACGTGGGGTCGACATTAAGCTTATGGGAGATGAGGTTCGAATTAATTCCAAGCATGTCAGCTGCCGAGAAAGCGAACACATCTCGGTTATCCCGAAGGAGTTGGATAAGTTCAACGCGGAATTTTAAATCGAGATCTAGCCCGATTGTAACACATTTTTCAGCGTCTCCTTCGGTCAACTCTACCGTTTCAGTCTGCTGATCTAGCTCCATTGCAGTGGGGCTAGATTCAGTCAACTCTATTGTTTTTTTTTTTGCTAGAGAACGTTGGGTCGAAGCGCTTAGGTCTTTCAGCTTCTTCACACTTGGTTCCCTTTCTTTTTCTTTTTCCTCCTCATCCTCGTCGTCGTTGTCCTCCGAACGACTAGTTGATGGCTTAAGGTAATTGCACCTTTGGGCCTCCTTTTGGCTACCCTCGATTATTTTGGGGTAGCCGGCGTCTAAAACGTATATCATCATTTCATGGTACATAGAGACTACCCCCTGAATCTCATGAATCAAGGGTCTCCCCATGATCAATGACGAAATATTCGTCCATGACGTACCTGGCTACTTCATCGCAGCCGATGGTGACAGGATGAAGGACCTTCCCATTAGGATAAGTTGAAGCTCCGTTGAATCTAGATATCGGGTAGGGTACCGAAGTAAGGTGCTTGGGCTTTATCTTGATTTGGTTGTAGGCCTTTCGGAACAAAATGTTTGCACCGCTCACCAGAGGGTCCTCATGAGGGAACGTCACCCCACGGCAGTCAGCAGCTGAGAATGTCATGTTTGGCACCGGCGACTGAAGAGGCTAAATGCCAGCGTTGTTCACCTGATGGGTTAGAGCCCTTAGGTTGCGCTTATGCTCCCTTCGAGAACACATCCCCCGGGAAATGACAAGGATTGAGGGGAATTTTTCCTCCGAAGTTTTGCTGTATCGGGGAAAGTTGATTTCTTGCTGAGAATCCTTCTCCGACTTATCGACTTCTTTTTTCTCGCGGTGATCCGCGATATATTTTTTCATGCACCCCTTCCGGACCATATCTTCGATCTGGTCCTTCAGCTAGATACATTCTTCGTTGTTATGTCTCGATGACTTGTGGAACTCACACCACTAATTTTTTTGTTTTTGCTGATACCACTGTGGAAGTGGTCTCGGCTTTAGGTAACTCTGCTCTTCCTTCGTCACGGTATAGATTTTATCACGTGGGAGAGCAAGCAGAGTATAGGATTCATACCTGCCCAAATAGGGCGCAGATTTCTCCATCTTTGGCTCATTGGCCGAAGTTTGTTCCGAGGCTTTCGCCTTTCCTTTCGACTTCTGGCCTTGGCCTTCAATCGATTGTTGTTTTTGTTTCCTGCCCCCGGTTTGAGGTTGGGTTTTTGTTTTGTTCCACTCTTCGGCTCGGATAAATTTATCCGAAGCGCTCAGAGCCTCCTCTAAGGTCTGAGAGGTATTCATGACAATGAAGTCAAAGAACGGTTGTAAGGAGGGCGATCCCATCGTAGGGGGTCCTTCCTTAGTTGCCCATGGCCGTTTAAAATCCTAGGAATTTACACTTGTTAGGGTGTATTAGGAATCGAATTCTTGACCGTTTGGGAGACTTAAATTAGAAATGATACTCTCATCACACTTTTTTGTAAGAAACAAGTAGGAGTCGCTAATGAGTTTTAGGAAAATACATAAAACTCATTCATGCCTTTCTTCCATGTGGAGTTCATGGAATAATTAGCACGAATCTTAAGTTTACCCATGCCCAAATTTGTCTACATAAACCAAAAATGAGTTCGGGAGCGAGGGTACTAAAATAACGTTCCTTTTAGGGAGGAATCGCTATTCTAGCCCTAGTACGGCCTCTACTAGCTCTTCCTTTTTTGCAATTTCATTACCAAAAAATATATGCAACGCGATACCTAAAACTAAGTTAGTTGATTTTATTTAGACACTGTAGACACCTAAAAATATCTCACCAAAACCAAACCCGATGATGAACAACCTTTCACCACCATTATTGGTCGGGTTGAGTATTTAATTTTTAGAGTGCTTAAATCCATATTTATATTTCATAAACCAACCCAATTCATAGCCCATTTCCCCAAACCATAACTTATTTTCCTCTTTTCGTGCCTTTAAACCCAAAATAATTCATTTCCTGTCCTTTAAAATCAAATATTTCGTGTCCTTTTTATAAAAACATTTATTCCAGTTTATTTTGGTCCATAATATGGGTCTAATGATTAAATATTTGGATGGGGCTTTAAAAGAGCTTTCCAACGATATATTACAAACCCAAATCCGAGTTATAACGAATAACGTATGGCCAAAATATTAAACTGAGTCCAAACCGAACCTAAGCCCACCTTACCTACGACCCAATGATCATGTAGAGGTCCAAATTATTTAATCCAATTCCTAAACTAATTAGGATTAATTAGAAGCCTCTATAAGTTTCTAAAAGATCTTAATTATCCTTTTTGAAAAGATATGATTAAAGAGTTTAAAATTGAATAAAACTTTTCTTTTTGAAAATCCTATTTATATCCGAATTGAAAGACGTTCAAAGATAGACAGATATTATTTCCGTGCCTCATAGTTTTTATCCAAATTTTATATGGTTAGATAGCCCTTGAAATTATCTTTCCAATGATATATTATAATATCAATTCCGAGCTATAACGGAAAAGATATGAATAAAATGTCAAACTCTATCCAAAACTGACACCGTCTCACTATTTCGGCTATATCTTTTGTTGTACAAAATATTTTAATCTAATTTTAATCGGGTTAAAAATTAAACTTCAAGAGCTTTCCAACCATATCTTATTAATATTATTTCGATTTCTGGTTCAAAAGATATGATAAAAACAAAAACCGCAAAAACTCCTGTCTATCGCAAGAGTTTTATCCGATTCGAATTCTTATCTTTTCTTGATTCGACCCCTCTTTTCCCCTTATAAATAGATGTCATATCTCCCCTTTTTGAAACATCAACAAGCTTGATCATCAAATAATTCTCTTCTCCCTATTTAGCCTAAATACTACCCTATTCTCTCAAAATACTTCCCCTAATTTAGCACTCCAAGGAGTTCATACAATACCCGAGGTTTTATACTTAAACCAAGGTTTGAAAGTTATAATTAACTGAGGGTTTGGACCAAATCAAATCTACATTTATTTAATTTAATTTCTCTTTGATTTATATTTTAATTGAAGTTACTAACAGTTTATTCATGATGTAGCAATTCATGGAAACGCGAAAAGTGAGTAATTAATCACTTAATTACTCTTATTTTTATTCTTGTTGCTAGTATCATGATTAGGTTTATTATTTGATTTGACTAACAATTTATTGTTGAACTGCTTCCAATTTTAATGTTTATTTTATTATATTTATGATCACCATATTGCATGTTAAAGGGAATATGTAATTGAAAATCACGCCTAATAAGATAATTTGGACAACCGGTTTAGGATCCTTTTTAATCTTGTTATTAATTGAAGTGATCACCAATATTTTAGAATAATGTGTGCATTAATATTCAACCAATTTAGTTAAATAATGGTTTGGAGCGAATTTAATTATTGTTTGTATGCCTTTGAGATCACAGGAATGCTTTTCAATATAAGAATCGAGTAAAGGCCAATACGGGCGAATGTACTCCATGACTCACTTCGTACCATCATCCCCGATCCTCCTTTCGTGGTTCCGAACCATATGGAGTTAGTAATCTCATGGATTATCAATGGGGTGTAACCTTCACAGGTCAATCGTTGTTGCCTATCGTTGTCCCTTTATTCGTGGTTGCCTTTTTATGATCCGTGAACGGTTTACAAGTTCCTAAAAAACTTGTTGGCGGCTCCCTACTTTATTTGTCCCTAATCGTTGCCCCTAATCGTAATGTCAATTCCCACTTCCTATGAGTGCCAAGCATATTCACACATGCTTTTACGTAGGCGCACTTCAAACGACGCCTACAATTTGGCGACTCCACTGGGGAGGATTCTTGGTTATTTATCGATTTGAGTGATCGGTATTTAATTAAGATGAGTGGATGAGACTTGAAAGATTCTTGAATTGTATTTCTGCGATTTAACTGGCATTGTCACATATGCATATGATTTTTTTTAGGTTACCTATTTTGCCACAATAGTACGTGTTCTACGTATGTGGCTAGCCCGGGGGATTTATTCTCTATCAACCCGAAAACGCTCATGGCAATAAGGGTTCATCCGAGTTTTTAAATCATCCCAAACCATGGAGTCGAGTTCGATTTCATCACGAACTCGCGGAGCCGCCCGTTGGCATACACCCTCAAGGGAGGCTGCCTTGCTAACGCGTCCAAACTCTTAACCATGGTACCCTTTGACACCCAAAAGCTTGACCATAGTCGAACGTAGAACTTGACTTTAAGTTGCGAACTTCATTGCATCATGCGTGACAATATGCTTATATGTGCATTTTTTTATTGACCTTTTTTTAATAATTTTTTTTTCTCTTATCAAACCCTTTTTTTTATTATTAGGGTCGGGCCATAGATTTTTTTTTTTAATTTTTGAGTCACCCGGATTTTAATTCCCGTATACTGCACAAGAGTCAACTATGGATCTGTAGCCCCGAGTTTTATCTTTCATTTGGAATTGGTTTCGTCCCAATCAGAGTCACAGATCAAAAGTTAGAACCGATATACTACAGCCTGTCCAGTTTAGGTGTCTTTTGAACGTTACCTTTTTTATTTTATTTTTATTTTTTTTATAAAAAATAAAAATCGTGTCAAGCTAGTCTTAGCCAAGTCCTTTAATCCGTGTCAACTCGTATAACATAGAATTATAGAATTTTTTATTTTTTTATTTATTTTTTTTATATCCATGAGTCATAACTCTTCTAGAATTCTAGTTCTCTTCCTAGTGCTAACCTTGACATGTGTTCTTTGTCTTTGATTGTGGTTGATCTTATTTATGACTAATGATTGCCAATGGACCGTTTTCACTTAGTAAATCGCATAAACATTAAAAATGGACAAAATTAATCAAGTTAGTTTGTCTTTTAGTCTTCCGTGCTATTTGGTCATTAGGTCCTTTGTTTTTCACAACGTCCTCATGTCTAGCCACGCGATCATACCACGAGTCTTAATAAACTCACCTAATCACACATGTTGAGTCGTTTCACACACTTTGTGTTCGAGTAATGCACTTTATTGATTATGATTGTATACTAGGGCCATGCATGTATCGTTTTCCATCGTAATAGGAATGAGTGGAGTATTTCCCATCAAATTTCAAAATTGTTTCTTACGCTCTTCCTTTCCAATCTGAGTATTGAGTGAATGCATTAAGTGAGTTCATCCTTACAAAGTACTTGAGTATAAAATCACTAGGCAATAGTTGGAAGAATAAGGGGAACGTCACTCCTTCCTTCTTTCCTTCCAATCAAAGCATCAACAACAAGAAACTTTTTTTTTTCACCAGCCGGCAAGAAGTTACTCATAAACAGCCATGAAGACGATGCACGATGCATGCTTCTCATCAAGATTTCATGTTTTCGTCTTCTTTTGTTTCAAATCCTTCCCCCTAAAAAGTCTAGCATAGGCTCTCCTTATCCATGTGTTTATGTGTTACATTTCTTACCTTCTTCATAAATGAGCATTCCTTTCTTTTGCAATCGATCATCGAATTCATTTGCAAAAAAAAAAAAAAAGAAAAAAGAAAAAAAATTGCCGAACTAAACACAAGGTACACCAATGATTTCAGGCACCTTTGCAACCCTGTCATTCCCTGTTAACCGTTCAATCACATTCCTTTTCTTCATCAACCACTTTGAGCCTCGTCTAACGTTTGGCCTTAATTTCTTCAACCCACATTCACTTAACCTTGGGATTGGAAGATGTGTAATTGTATAACATTCAAAAAGCAAAAAAAAAAAAAAAAAAAAAAAAAAAAAAAAAAAAGAGAAGCAAAGCAAAAATAAAATAATGTCTAAAGGCAAGTGTTCCTATGTCTTTTATATAAACACGTCTCAAATTGCGTCTCTCATCGAGTGCTCGGTACCGTGCCTGAGAAACATGAATGCTAAGTGAGTGATGGACCGCATGATCTGAGATTACCTACATTGATTCAAAAGAATGAAAAAAAAACGAAAAGCCAAAAAAAAAATTAAATAAACTTGCAAAGTCCAAATTTTCAAAAACACAATTACACATCTTGGGGACTTCTCTCGGGTCTTGAGCCTTTTACCCCTTTCTTCCTTAAACCTTCAGCTTAACAACATTACAACCCTTGAAAGACCTCTTTGAGGTGTACACACACTTGTGCAAAGTTCGGTTAGAGCTATGTTCGGCCTGATTCCTAACGGATACGTAGGCAACCTCACATCGAGGTGCGGCCACATTCATATTCCTATCCATGCATGATCGAGTCAAAGAATATCCAATGCTTATCCCTTTAGAGCTAGACTTGGGGGCTTGAACCCAAATCACATTAGCTTACCCAGCCTGAAGAGTCATCATCTTTAACTCTTCTCACATCTCTTTCCATCACCATAACCCTTGCAGCCAGCCTTAGTATCACATTCACACACTTCACTCACACATCCATATCCATATCAATCATCCTTCCCTTTAAGAGCCCTTTATCATGAAATCTTGTTTCAACACCGCGCATGCTTCATCATCTTTCAAGATAACATTCATTAGAAGAAACATTGTATACTTGCCTAGCTTCTAGACCCAAGAAATGTTCATTGTTTCATACATCGCATATTGTGCTTAGCTCCTTGACCTATGTGACATTTATTATGCGATACTCATCGATCACTTCATTTATATACGTGCTTAGCTTCCAAACCTAAGTAACGTTCAAGATCGTTTATTTACACCATATGTGATGCTTAGCTCCATGACCTAAGTTCATTCATCTATCATGTCACCTGACGTAATTGTCCTTAGCCTCCTAGCCTAAGAACATACATCATGCATACGTTATACTCAAGACGGGCAGTTCAATACGACAAGAAGAAAATCCATGTGATTCTTTTCATCTTGCTCAAGGAGGAAGTTCAAAACTTCTTTCCTTTTTCAATATTTTATTTTGGGGAAGTTCAAAAACTTTTTCCAAGTTTTCATCGATGGAAGTTCGAAAATAAAAGTTCAGTTTTCACATATTTCTTTTTCGGGAGAAAGTCGGTACCCTCCACTCATGACAAAAATTAACGGAATTTTTTTTCTTTTGCATCTTCGTTTAATTTGCTTGTGTCTACACACACACATACACACACACACACACACTCACAAGTCATACACATGTCATGTCACATCAAGTCAAACTTGGTCAAGTCAGTGGTCAAGTCAATCACAATATATACGAGTCCATTGGCAAATTTATTTTTGCAGGTCTCATCTACAGC
Organism: Chenopodium quinoa; assembly: GCF_001683475.1. NCBI lineage: Eukaryota > Viridiplantae > Streptophyta > Magnoliopsida > Caryophyllales > Amaranthaceae > Chenopodium > Chenopodium quinoa. Next base: position 265,367 of record NW_018745188.1, read on the forward strand.
CCACGTTCGGGGACAAGCGAACCAACTACAACCCACGTCCGAGGACAAGCGGACCAAGTACAACCCACTTCCGGGGATAAGTGGACCACCTACAGCCCACGTCCGGGGACAAGCGGACCATCTACAACCCACGTCCGGGGACAAGCGGACCATCTACAGCCCACGTCTGGGGACAACGGACCATCTATAGCCCACGTTCGGGGACAAGCGAACCATTTACAACCCACGTTCAGGGATAAGCGAACCAACTACAGCCTACGACCGGGGACAAGCGAACCATCTACAGCCCACGTCTGGGGACAAGAGGACCATCTACAGCCCACGTTCAGAGACAATCGAACCACCATCATTTCACGGTGCAAGGTTCTCGATACTTAGAGACTTGCAATCTCATCATCTATCGACTTTCCTCAAGCTTGGAAAGTATTATTCGGTGTATTTCTTCAAGTATAGGAAACCGCCAAGTCGACTTTCCTCAAGCATGGAAAGCTTTATCGGTGGATTTTTCTTCAAGTATAGAAAACCGCCAAGTCGGCTTTCCTCAAGCATGGAAAGCGTTATCGGTGGATTTTTCTTCAAGTATAGAAAACCGCCTAGTAATCGGCTTTCCTCAAGCATGGAAGGCATTATCGATGGAATTCTTCAAGCATAGAATGACACCAAATTCATACGTCGACTTTCCTCAAGCATGGAAAGTGTCATCCGGTAGGTTTCTTCAGGCTTAGAAAGCTACCAAACTCATCTGTCGGCTTTCCTCAAGCATGGAAAGCATTTCAACATACGTCATCCGGTGGATTCCTTCAAGCATAGGAAGCTACCAAACTCATTTGTGACCGATACACTGGTGTCAGATACGCATTCTATCCCTTTACTCTTTTATCAGTAGAACTAACATTTTTCTGCAGGTATCGGCGTATACAGAATGATTTAGGATCGTAGAACGTCTTAAATCATTCACCGTCCCTATCGACTACTTTGACTATCGTTTTCGAAACTAACGTTTCTACAAACTCAGTCATAGTGGGGGCTTCTGTAGACACCTAAAAATGTCTCCCCAAAACCAAACCCGATGATGAACAACCTTTCACCACCATTATAGGTCGGGTTGAGTATTTAATGTTTGGAGTGCTTAAATCCATATTTCCATTTCATAAACCAACCCAATTCCTAGCCCATTTCCCCAAACCATAACTTATTTTCCTCTTTTCGTACCTTTAAACCCAAAATAATTCATTTCATATCCTTTAAAATCAATCATTTCGTGTCCTTTTTATAAAAACGTTTATTCCAGTTCATTTTGGTCCATAATATGGGTCTAATGATTGAATATTTGGATGGGGATTTAAAAGATCTTTCCAACGATATATTACAAGCCCTAATCCGAGTTATAACGAATAAGTTATGGCCAAAATATTAAACTGAGCCCAAACCGAACCTAAGCCCACCTTACCTACGACCCAATGATCATGTAGAGGGTCCAAATTATTTAATCCAATTCCTAAAATAATTAGGATTAATTAGAATCCTCTATAAGTTTCTAAAAGATCTTAATTATCCTTTTTGAAAAGATAAGATTAATGAGTTTGAAATTGAATAAAACTTTTCTTTTTGAAAATCCTATTTATATCTGAATTGAAAGACGTTCAAAGATAGACAAATATTATTTTCGTTCCTCATAGTTTTTATCCAAATTTTATATGGTTAGATATCCCTTGAAATTATCTTTCCAATGATATATTATAATATCAATTCCGAGCTATAACAGAAAAGATATGAATAAAATGTCAAACTCTATCCAAAACAGACACCGTCTCACTATTTCGACTATATCTTTTGTTCTACAAAATATTTTAATCTGATTCTTATTGGGTTAAAAAGTAAACTTCATGAGCGTTCCAACCATATCTTATTAATATTATTTTGATTTCTGGTTCAAAATATATGATAAAAACAAAAACCGCAAAAATTACTGTCTATCGCAAGAGTTTTATCCGATTCGAATTCTTATCTTTTCTTGATTCGACCCCTCTTTTCCCCTTACAAATAGAGGTCATATCTCCCCTTTTTGAAACATCAACAAGCTTGATCATCAAATAATTCTCTTCTCCCTATTTAGCCTAAATACTACCCTATTCTCTCAAAATACTTCCCTAATTAAGCACTCGAAGGAGTTCATACAATACCCGAGGTTTTATACTTAAACCAAGGTTTGAAAGTTATAATTAACTGAGGGTTTGGACCAAATAAAATCTAAATTTATTTAATTTAATTTCCATTTGATTTATATTTTAATTGAAGTTACTAACAGTTTATTCATGATGTAGCAATTCAAGGAAACGCAAAAAGTGCTTAATTAATCACTTAATTACTCTTACTTTTTATTCTGGTTGCTAGTATCATGATTAGGTTTATTATTTAATTTGACTAACAATTTATTGTTGAATTGCTTCCAATATTAATGTTTATTTTATTATATTTATGATCACCATATTGCATGTAAAAGGGAATATGTAATTGAAAATCACGCCTAATAAGATAATTTGGACAACCGGTTTAGGATCCTTTTTAATCTTGTTATTAACTGAAGTGATCACCAATATTTTAGAATAATGTGTGCATTAATATTCAACCAATTTAGTTAAATAATGGTTTGGAGCGAATTGAATTATTGTTTTTATGCCTTTGAGATCACAGGAATGCTTTTCAATATAAGAATCGAGTAGAGGCCAATACGCGCGAATGTACTCCATGACTCACTTCGTACCATCATCCCCGATCCTTCTTTCGTGCTTCCGAACCATATGGAGTTAGTAATCTCATGGATTATCAATGGGGTGTAACCTTCACGGGTCAATCGTTGTTGCCTATCGTTGTCCCTTTATTCGTGGTTGCCTTTTTATGATCCGTGAACGGTTTACAAGTTCCTAAAAAAACTTGTTGGCGGCTCCCTACTTTATTTGTCCCTAATCGTTGTCCCTAATCGTAATGTCAATTCCCACTTCCTATGAGTGCCAAGCATATTCACACATGCTTTAACGTAGGCGCACTTCGAACGACGCCACAGACACGTTAATTCACGTAGGAATTACATTGGAACGTCGTTATTCTTTTTTTAATCAAATTTGTTAAAAGAACAAGAAAATAAACAACATTTGCCTTGGCTTAAGTGATCAACCAACAAATAAATTATCCAATTCTAATCTTTATTTGACGCAATATGTGAAAATAATTAATTAGTCCTTTTAATATGATCAAACAACACTATTTAATTAATTAAGGTTCCTTTAAACAAGAAAATAAAGATGATTTATCTAAACGCTCGGGAATTTACCACTTCTCTTTGCTAGGTCTCCGTTTAGAAAACTTATGGACACCTTCTTGTTGGGGAACCTCCACCGTAGTAACAAAAGATCATGGGGTGAATGTTTAGGATAAGAGGGTCTAGGTAGCACAAGTTCACAAGTATTTCGACAGAGTTTTAGGTTATTTTATGCGTGTTTAAGCCTCGGATTAAGCCTCTATTTATAGGGAATAAGTAGGTTTAGGGTTTTGAACATTCTGCCGCAGCAGGTGTCGCACGCAACAGGATTAGTTGCGCGCGACTTCCCAGGGCTAGTGATTTAGTTGCACTGCTAAGGGCAGCGCAACAGATTATCTTGCACGCGACATTATGGTAAGATTTGATTATATATTTTTATAAAATTCTAAATCTTCCGCGAGCGCATCTCTGGAGGATGCACCAAGTGTCACGCGGAACCGAATTAGTTGCGCGCGCCTGCACAACGCGACTAATTGAGATACGCGAGGATTTTCCTGCATTAGCATTAAAATTTAACCTAGGCGCTCCTAAATCCGTCATTATTAGGTTTTGAGCACGGGCTTAAGCCTAATAGTAATCGGATTTAGTAAATTGGACCTCGTTTTAGCTTTGTTTATTTAGTTTGGGCTAGTTTTTGTGTTTTGTGGCTTAACTAGTTATCCATAAGCATTCTCCACTTCAATCTAACATAAAAAAGGTTTTATTTATCATCATTTCACTTCCTATCGGGACCGGAGGCTAAAAGTAGATGTCTAGAGTTAGCCCCCACTTTGATCAAGTCTAGAATAGATGATGATGAAAGTAGTTAATAAAATAAATCCGAGACTCATTCTGCGAAGTTTTGATAGAATAGAGAATCTTTCAGAAATGTTTAAGGATGCGAAAACGATCCTTGGTTCGCTAAGTGTTCGAAACAAGTAGCTATTAAGGCTAGAAAAAAGTTTTTACCTAGTCTTAACGCACTAAAGAATCTAGATTGACCCTTTGCAATTGTAGAACGCTTTTACATGTAAAGGTGTTCTGGGTGATGTCAAGTCATGAGAAGTGATCGGTATTAAAAGAATAAAAGGGGATGATTTCCTCTCAATCATGTCATCATTGGTCTAAATTCCCTCGACATGTCATTGAAACTTTAGACTGACTTAAACAAAGTAAAAAGATGAAAAAGGGGTTTTTGGTATTCTAGCCGAAATGGTCCGGTATTCGAGTCGGATGTCCACAAGATAGAAATACATGTCTTAGGACTGGAGGCATATATCCAAATCCAGTGAGAAGAAAGAAGGTCAACAACTCTATCAGCAGTTTTGTCCACAAGATGAGTACACGTGTCTCAGGATTGGGGGCACATGACTATAAAGGCGCGACATCGTCTCATCACTTCTTTATACAGGGGGTAGACGAACACCCTAACTGTCCGGTAAGGTAGTAAGCTCACTAACTGCCGTATTTACTTCCAATCAAGAAGTGTATGTTCCTGATGGTTCGGCGCGCCTGTCGACTCGTGAGCTAATGCCTAAAGTAATCCTCCACCTTTTAGTTCCGAAAGGTGGATCACACAAAGCTTGAGCTGAAGTGAAATTTGACGCAACACCTACGCCGTACAATTTTGCGTCGTACGATACGCCATTTCCATTTTTACACTGCATGACAACGCCTTCCTTTTTGCTTCGAACGTGAAAAAAGAAGAAAAGCTGGAAATTTGTATTGTGAGTATACTAAAATGACAAACCTGTCTATGGGTGCTTTTTCGTAAAGCACCACCACGGAACGTCGTAAGACACTCTTACGAAAAATGTACGCTTAGGGAAGGCACAAAGCACGGTGTGCAAGCAAGAATGATGCAAAAAACTAACAAAGATGAAAACAAACTACAATATGCAAAGCTATTTAAAAGATTTTGATAATTTGCGGGCCATTACGTCTAATAACGAGCGAAAACCGTTGAAAAATGATCGAACAGACCAAAATCAAGAATCCGGTCATTTTAATGACCAGTATCTGTGCGCAACTGAGTGGGTCGCGCTGGCCAGGTGCGCGCATCGTTATGAGTTGCGCCGGAATGTCACGCGCAAAAGAATCAGTTGCGTGCGACATTTATGACAGCAAAATGAAATCGCTGAGTGTGATTTTCATTTCGCACTCTCTTTCTCCTTCCTTTGCCATTTTTGGCCCTTGCTCCCTCTAGAAAGCTCGGATTTTCTTAATTTTTGAAGCTAAAGGAAGTAGATCTAGTCCCTTATTCATAATTGCCATAATCCAATGTAAGTTCTTTGTTATATTTCGTTTGATTTAGGCTAAATTAGGACGATTTTCAAACCGTTGAACCCTAAATTTCAAATGTGGGGGTTTTTGATTCAGTCCATTATTCTTGAAATTGTTTGTTCGTTGTTATACTATGTTTAAGGAGTGTTTTGCAACAAATTTCATGAAAAATGGTTATATATTGAACCTTATATGAGCATTTCTTTGTTCAAGTTCGTTCTTGCACTTTTTCTTCGAATTTTACTCGATTTTATTGTTGTTTCTTGCTCATTTTGGTTATACTTGCTTATTATGAAGTATATTTTAGTGATGGAACCAATATTACTTTCATAATTCATTTTTGCGAATTTTGAATTGTTGAAAAATGGCGCGAAACATAATCTTAGCTTATTTTTGCCATACTTAAACCTCAAAATTGTTTGGTAGACGATAATCATGTTTATATTACTCTTATTCGTGTAAGAGTAGTTGATACTTTGAGATTTTGAAATACAATCCCTTGAATGCTTAGTTGAAACTTGTATATGATGGCTTTTACAGGTGTTAGAAGCCCCCATTTACTGTGTTTAACTGCAGGTATCCTAGCCTCCAAGTATAGGTGGCATTCGGTTTTGTGATTTGCCCTATCAGCAGCCGTCATGCTTCCAAAATGGGTCTAGAATACGTATATAAGTTTAGTTTAGGAAATAAATTAAACTAATGAAGAAACTTTATCATAGCATGGACTCGCCTCCATTCGTCGATGCTGAGGAGATTCTAGAGGGTCCTGACGAGGCGGTTCACCCTCCAAAGAGGGTGACCCATCCTCGAGAGGAAGTCCGAGAGCGACGCGTCGCAGCCGATCGACGACGCCAGGAGGATGTGGTTTGGGAGGCTCCCCCTAACTAGGACCCTAAGGTCCATAAGTGGCGCGGCATCGTGAGTTCTTACGCCTTCATTTCTTTTCTTTTCCCTTATTTCTTCTTCTTTTTAAACCATAACCGTTTTTTTATTATTATTTTTCATTTTTCTTAGAGTGAGCCTAGCATTACGGCTCTTGTGACCTGCGAGCCCGTTTTGAGAGTTTGCCTGAGGTGGCAAAGGAGATTGTGGAGCTTTCGGGATTGACTCCCAGCTGGCGGCTCTTCGGGATTTATCGATTCAGCCTGCGTCGTCAGCTTTCCTCCGTGGATTGCTGGAGTTTTGGTGGGATTCCACCACCACTTTCCACTTTCCACTTTTCATGGGGAGAGATGACAGTTACCCCTTTCAATTTGTCTATGATTACGGGTTTTCCTTTTGGAGGCGATCCCGTAGCCATAAAGTTCGTTAAGGGGTTAGACGAGAGACTACGCGACCATGTGGGGGACCGTCTTGCATCGGCCCTTCACATGTACACGAGTTGTCGGCTGACGAGCTTGATCGGTAGTGTACTCTTGAGCAACTAGCTCAGATATACATTGCTCACGTTATTTCCGTCACTATCTTGAGTGATCGAGGAGAACGTTTCTCTATTGGGTCACTTAATTGCCTCAGTGATTTGGGGCAAGTAGGTAACCTGAGTTGGGCGGAGGTGTCTTATGCCCATATGCTTACAGCTATGGGCAAGGCGACCTGAGTGATAGATTCTGCGGCAGCTACTGAGGTGCCTTGAATCTCCCTTACGTGGCATGGTCGTATCCTTGAGGTACGTGTTTTAAGCTTCTTTCGATTATTATTTTTGCTTTTCTCCTTTAGACTTATCCTTTTTCGGTTTCAGGCTTGGGGATACTCGTACATGCCTTTCTTAGCCCCCAGGATGCTTGGGGCTTCTCGTTTTCATATCGGCCATCGATTGGTCACGATTAAGAAAGATGAGCCACTTTTGCCGGCGACTTTCTCTCGAGGATTCTTTCGGTGACTCGTGCGTCAGTGAGTATTCCAACTACATGTGCATTTTTTTATTTTGTTTACTTTCTGATGATTTTTCATGTTGTTGTGTTTGTAGATCGGTCTCCGTCCTTGGAGTTTGATCATTGGAGTCCCTAAGGCTGTCCGATCCGGTATGATTCGTTTCCTTTTCCGGGCTCTTTATCAGGGACTTCCAGTCCTTAGAGGACAGACGCTTGTTTTCTAGGTGAGTGTGTTCTCTGGAAGTCTGCATTCGAAAGGGCCCATGGTTCCCGTGGACCCTCTGATCCGGATGTTACGTATGGATTTGCTGTCTACCAAGGATCGAGCTCAGGCAATCCTTGGTTATTCAGCGGAGCAGCTAGTGGTGCCGGATGCATCGTATCCGACTTTCATCGCATCCAGGCTGACTCCTTTCCCAGCTTTTGTTTCGGTTTGTACTCTAACTCTCTTTTGTTATATATATTTATTTTTTCGGTACTTTGACCCTTTTATTTATTTTTCAGCGGGTTGAGCTAGGTGGTTGAGTGCCTCCTACAGCGGAGATCACGTATACCGATGTCGTTGGGTCAATAATTCGTGTGATCCTTCTAACAGCGGAGGATGAGGAGGGGATACCATTCGTTCTTGAGACGGTTGAGTCGGTATGTTCCTTATGCATATGTATTTATATTCATTTTTGCTAACTGTCCTTGTCTTTTGGATAGGTTCCGCGAGAGACCGTGAATGGCATGGTGAGGACTTTGCGCGCTTTCTTAGCTACTTGTCAGAGAGATCTCCTCATTTTGTCATGTCGTGATCATCGGATGGTCGCGGTAAGTTTATTATTTATTTTCTTTTAACGAAATTATCAAACATTTTATGTATTATCTTAATTCGAAATTTGCAGGATGTGCAACAGCCGTCTAGGAGTCGTCGACCATCCTGACTTCCTTTGTACACACATTTTTTATGTTAGGAAAAAAATGTATACATTTTTTGTTGTACATATGACACATTATATGTCATTTTATTTTGTTTCCATGGTACATTTTTTGTTTTATTATTATTTTTTGATTTTCTTCATGCCGCCGTCAACCATTGGGACTCTAACAATCATCTTTTCTTGTTTAAAGGGGACGAGATTGTCCCATTGGTGAGTTTAAGGTCTTGCTAGGCTTCCCTACAAATACTCTCCTAATGACCTATGCGCCTACCTTGTCGGATTCCAAACCTATATTCCAAACTAACATCGGAAGTGAAGAAGGCGTGAATTTGATCCAATTTATTGAACACTTTGTCGCCCCTCACTATAACATGACTAAACCACGTTTTAAAATTCGTGCTTTATGTTATTGTCTTGTTGTTAATTGTTTACTTAGGACATGCAAAAACTATGAAGATTATTCCATGGTGTCCATAGTAGAGCAAATAGAGGGATGTCATTCACCCGTTCCTTTGGCTTTAGCGGAAATCGTTCTATGCTTGAATTGCCTTAGAGGAGACCCTAACGAAAACGATTTCACGAGAAGTCCACTCCTTTTACACGTGTGTTTTTTTACGTCGTATTCTAGAGCAAGTCATGAAGTTGCGCTGGTATGACCAACGCAATCTTCTGCGATGCGCGGTTGGCGCGCGCAACTGATTTATATTAGATTTGGCTTATGGAGCGTTTGCGAATTGTTGATCAGCCACAAAATCTTGAAGCAAACGGAGTAAGGACATTCCCTGGACGTCGAATTCTTTACAAGCATAAGAAAGAAGAAGAATGGACGTCGTTTTTCTTTCATGGGGTTCCCAACATACGCTTTGTGATTCCTTGGTGGAACATAAGTAGTATGGTGGGAAATAGTTTTAATATTCCTTATATTAGGCTTCTTGGCCTATCTAGTACAACTAATATTTTTCCTTGTAGGGTAATGAGATAATATGGGATGAAACAAATTATTCCCCCACAGGATTGTGATGCCCCTAAAGATGTGATCTTTAAACCCTAAAGAATTCCTCGTTGGATGGAATATTGGTCAAGTCTTCTTAGGTGGGTAGTACAAAATCCTACCGCGCGTATTGTATTATCTTCCTTTTACAAAGCTTGGTTGTATTCGGCGGATAAGGGCGAATTAAACAAGGTTCGATCTCAACTTCAAGCTGCCATAGCTCACAATCTACCTAAGCCTTTGATGCATTTAACCACTACTACTCCTCCTAGTGGCCAAAACAAAGGAGTTAGTAGAAAATTATACTTCTTATCCCCTAAGGCTCGTTCGAAGGAAATAAAAAGGAAAGCTCTCCAAACCCGGGCAACAAGGTGTGAAAATCAAAAAACCTTCACTAAACCTTCACTCGCAAGAAAGCTCCAATCATCAAAGGGAAAGGAAAACTGGTTATAAAGGCCCCAATCCCTAAATTGAAAAACAATGTTTGGGTGAAAAAGAAGAGTGTAAGGGAGAGCTCCAAGGCTTCTGAAAATACTGCGATGGAACTACTCCTCCATCATATGTAACAATCGAGGACATATTAAAACCTTAGAGTGTTACACAATTCTATCATTAGTTTAATTCGAATAAAGTGTAATCACTACTATGTTTTTTTTTTAATATCTAATTCAATAATGTCTCTTTCTCTTTTGGATTTTGAATAAAATAAAAATGAGCTTTATTATATATTTATTTTAATTTTGATATGACCGAATCATATAGATTGCCTACGTATTCGTTATACGAAATCAGGTCTTTGCGTAATTCTTCTTCTTTTTTAATTAATTTAATGTATATTATTTTTATTTTTTTCTATAATCTCTTGAATTGAAATTAAATGAAAAAACTAATCAAACTTGTTTAAAAAGAAAACATTCAAATCAAAGTTTAATTTTTTTTTTATTTTCCGTGTATATGTTATTTTTACGAAACGCCCTCTTTTTGTTGCAAGTAAAAGTCGGGAATTTTTTCAAGCATAAAAATCCGGGTTCGTAGTTCATTGTCAGGTGGCGCGCGCAACATCCAAGGTTGCGTGAGCCTGTCGCGCGCAACGAAATTTTTTGCGTGTGACATCCGCGCGTAACTATTCGAGTTGCGCGCGACACCTGTGCTACCAGCGTTATGAATTTTGTTTTTTTTTTTGCATTATTACCCCCCCAAGTGTGAAGAGTTTTTTGTGATGTTCGAAAAAATCTGAACACTTAGAATGATCTTTTTAATTTGCATTACCCCCCTCCCCAATGTTATGTGCTTTACCGTGTTATTCGCTAAGGTGCATAACACTTAGAATCTTTCAATTGAATGCTAAAAATGATTTATTTAATGAATGAACGAGTTTATCCGGGTTTCATATGTAATATTTTTTTAAGTCGATCAATGTTTATTAATTAGTGAATTTCATCTCCTCCAATATCCAATAACCTGATAGGATTTCAATTACGCGGTAGGGACCTATCCAATTAGGCTTGAATTTCCCTCTTGGATCGCTTGGTGGACCCCTAACCTTCTTTAGTACAAAGTCACCTTCTTTGATATTTCTAGGTTTTACCCTTTTATTAAAATGTAGCGCAATGCGTTGTTGGTAGACTTGTACATGATGCAAAGCTCTTAACCGTCGTTCATCGAGGAATAAAAGCTCTTCATACCTTGGTCTTACCCATTCAGCTTTCGGTAGCTTACTTTTGAGTACGATGCGGGATGGTATTTCTAGTTCGATTGGTTGAAATGCGTCCATTCCGAAAACTAAAGAGTATGGAGTTACCCCTATTGATGTTCGTATAGACGTTCTATAACCCCATAATGCGAAGTGTAGTTTATTCGGCCAGTCTTTATAATTTTCTGCCATTTTCTTAATGACGACTGTTATGTTTTTGTATGTGGATTCTACAGCTCCATTCATTTGAGATTTGTACGGAGATGAGTAATGATGTTTTACTTTATAACGAGTTAAAAGGGTCTCGACTTCAGCTTTGAATTGAGATCCCTGATCACTAATTAGTTCATGTGGAACTCCATATCTACAACATATGTTTTGTTCAAGAAACATTGCGACATGTTTAGAAGTGATATTAACGTAAGAAGCGGCCTCAATCCACTTGGCAAAGTAATCGATGGCTACTAATACGTACTCGTGCCCTCCTACTCTAGTTGGAGAAATTCTACTAATTATGTCAATTCTCCAAGTTGAAAAAGGCTAAGGGGAAGTGAGGTTGTATAGTTTGGATGGTGGAAGGTGCTGTAAATTAGCGAACATTTGGCACTCTGGACATTTTTTTACATATTGTATGTAATCATGTTCCATAGTGGACCAATAGTACCCTTGTCATGAAATTATCTTTGCAAGCATTTTACCATTCATGTGAGGTCCACAAAAACCTTTTTGAGTATCTTCTATAAGGCATGTGGATTTAGGTTGGTCTATACATAATAAGCTTTAACCATTAGGTCCTTTTTTGCATAGTTAACCGTTTACTGTACCATATTGTGCCGCAAGTGTTCTTAAGGCTCTTTGGTCTTTCCATGAAGTATTTTCAGGGTATGTGCCATGGGTAATATATAGGAGTATATGATCATACCAAGGATTATCTCCTTTAATGTCATTTATTTCCTCTATTGTGTTGCAATATGATGGTTCTTCTCTTCTATCAACGCATAATGGCATCATAATTAAGTGATATGGAATGTTGATCATTAAGGCTAATTTTGCTAGCGCATCGGAAAATTGATTATTATCCCTTGAAAATCAATATGTTCAAAATGCTCGATGAGTTGCTCTAGGTGTGCTTGGTATAATATCATTGTGGAGTTCTTTATTTTACATTTTTTCAATATATGATTTATAATCAAAGTAGAATCTCCATATACCTCTAATTTTTGCATGCTATGCTAGTGGCTGCTTCTAATCTAATAATGCACGCTTCACATTCCACGGCATTATTAGTAACCTCAAAGTCTAATTTGAAAGAGATTGGAGTATGTGCTCCCTCTGGACTTATGAGTAACACCCCCTATGCCACATCCTTTTTGATTGGATGCCCCGTCAAATTACATTACCCATTTGTCATCTTGTGTCATGAGAATCTCTTCATTCGGAAGATGAGTAGTTTTTGCATGACTTGTTTGCATTGGATGTTAGGCTAGAAAGTCGGAAATCACTTTTCCTTTCATTGACTTTTCAGGAATATACTTTAGTTCGAATTCAACCAACATCACCAACAACTTGGATATCCTTCCTTGTATAGGTAGTTGTTCAAACAAATACTTTATCGGATTTTGTTGAGAAATTACATGAGTGGTGTGTGGTAGCATATAATGTCGTAACTTTTTAGTTGCCTACAATAATGCCAGACTCGTTTTTTTCCAGGGTGCTATATTTTGTTTCCTATTGAATGAACTTTTTACTTATGTAATATATTGCACGCTCAACTTTTTCTACCTCTTGCGCTTACATGGCGCCTGTGGCTGTATCGGTAACTGTGATGTATAGCCTAAGCAGTAGTTAAGGTAATGGTGGTGCTAAAATTAGTGGACTTTTAAGATAATCTTTGATTTTCTCGAAGGCCTTTTGGCATTAATCGTCCCATTAATGTTTATCCTCTTTTTTCATTTTTTTTAAATATTGGCTCACAAGTCATAGTCAATTTGTTGATGAATCGACTGATGTACTGTAATTTGCCAAGGAAGCCCCTAATTTCTTTTGGCATTAATACGTATCCGAGTAATTTGCCAGAAGTCACTCGGAAGACACATTTTTGTGGATTCCCCGATTGAACAAGAGGTGTCGTTTCGTCGAAAATTGCATTTTGTATTCTTTTATGCGAGTGACAAATTTACGTAAAGCTTTTATATGTCGCATTCTATCTTTGGACTTCACGATCATATCATCCACATACACTTCTATTTCTTTATGCTTCATATCGTGCAAGAGAGTCGTAGTCGTTCTTTGGTACGTAAGCTACTTCATTTTTTAAACCAAATGGCATGACTGTGTAACAATATGTACCCCAAGGGGTAATAAAGCATGTCTTTTCTTTGTCTTCTTTTGCCATTAAAATTTGGTTGTAACATGCGTATCCATCCATAAAGGATAACATTGCATGTTCAGCCTTGTTATCTACCAATATGTCAATATGTGGTAGAGGAAAATCGTCTTTAGGGCTAGCCTTATTAAGGTCCCTAAAATTGACACACATGTGAATGAAACAAGCGTCCAATCGTCTCTGTACTTCTTCTTTTATATTTAATGAAACATCACGTTTCATTCGTCAAAGTTTTTGTTTTACTGGTTTTGAGGTAGGGTTTCAAGGGAATGGTATGTTCCGCGATTTCTCTATCTATTCCAGGCATATCCTTGTATGACCAAGCGAACACGTCTTTGAATTCTTTGAGCGTCGATATGAGAGTTGATCTCTCTTCCGGATTTAGAGTTAAGCCAATTTTGACCTCTCTTTTGTTTTCATTGGTTCCTATATTGACTATTTCAGTTTCTTCAATGATAGGGTTCTTTTGTTCTCGTTCATTCATTAGTTCAACCAATTTATTAATGTTATCATCTTTATTAGATTGATTGTTATAGCATTCAAAAGATTCAATAGAAGGCATATACTTGGAAATAGAGCTCATATTATTAAATTCAAAACAGAGTAAATCAAGAAAAGAATCCTTTTAAGGATCCTTATCCTTAGAACTAGAAAATAAAGATTCATTAATGGCCACAAGGCCTAAATTTTCAGCTTCCCTAGAGTCTATGCTAGATTCATCGTCTGATTCGTCAAACATCATCCCTTCACCTGTGATGATCTCCAATTTATCGCCTTTGTGATTGGTCCATTTGAAATATTTCCTCCATCCATCCTCTAAGGTTTCATTAGAATCAACGAGGTTGGGTCAAAAGCTTCATCTTGAATAGCATTCTGCTTGGTCATTGTAGCGATATGATTTTGCTCTAGTTCAAATACCAAGTTAAATGGTTTCCCATCATAGCACCGTGGAATTGGGTGTTTTGATTCAACGATTTTAAGATCGTCATTCAATAAGTAGCAATCGTGGAATATTTTGAATCCAGGCTTCTTAATTCATTCCAGAACTAATGGTTCTAGAAAGTCATAGCATGGGTAATCTTCTCCCTCGCTGATGAATTGTCCATTAAGGGTTCGTTGGTAAGATGGGAGTAAGGTGACTGTCCATTTCTTGTTGTTGTCTATACGTGTTTTGTTTTTTAAATCGTGAGACTCTAGTTCTTCTTTGGTTAGTTTATATCTCAATCTAAAGGAGAAGCTTTTCTTTGGGATACGAAGTAAGAGGTATTTCTTCAATCCCATTCCCAAAGGCATCCAAGGAAAGTAACTACTCTTGAATAAGATGTTGTTTACTATATTGGTAGAATATGGATCAAGCTTGAATGATTCTTCAAGGCTTTCTTCCATTTCAATTGTGTAGATTGTCTTTGCGGCAAATCCCCACATGTCCTCTTCATCATTATCATGGTTTATTTCCAAATGGTATTGGTCATTTATGGCTATTTTTAGTGGAGAAGCATGTATAGTCATAGGAAGCCCTTGATAGTTCAAACTTATCATTGGATGGAGTAAGGATGGTATTGCACCCAGCTCATGTATCCAAGGACGTCCAAGTAAAAGGTTGAATGTAGTTTTAATGTCCATAACATCGAACTCAACCATCTTTTGAATCGGGCATGTGGTAATTGGTAGCTTAACAGTTCCACACACCGATCTTCTCGAGTTGTCGTAGGCCCTAATACTCTGTGTTGTTGATTGAAAGTCTTTTTCTCGATTAAGGCCTGAATATTTTGCAGTTCGCAATGGGCATATGTTTACAGCTAACCCATTATCTACTAAAGTATGAGGGATGGTGTATCCCTTGCACCCCACAATTAAGTATAATGCATTATTGTGGGTAGTGTCTTTTGAAGGAAAATCATCATTAGTGAAAATGATTGATTTGTAAGATTTTTCCTTAGTAAGCAAGCTACCGAGATCCTGAGGGGTCGTGTCTATGCTTACAGACAAGGCCGTTAGAGAATTCATAAGAGAATTCCTATGTTCTTTAGAAGTACTTAAGAGTTCTCAAATGCTAACATTCGCCTTAGATTGGCGAAGTTGTTTAACCAATGGATCTTCTACCTCAAGTGGAGGTGGTATTGTGTTTTGCATTTGACCTTGAGTTTGATTTTGTGTGGTCGAAGATCCATTTGGTGGTGGTGGTGCTTGATAAACTCGCCCAAAACGAGTTAGATGATCTACCTTATTTGGATTCGTCGTAGGACTCACAAGCCAACTTTCTTCTAGAGGCTTTGGATGTGCCTCCATTTCAAGATGTTCCATGAGTTGTGCTTGATGTCATTGTTCATCTAAGGAGAGATTTGATAGATCTTGTGACTTCCCCAAGAAATAATCCCAATCAAGCGCTCCAATTGTCTCATTTTGTAAACCAGATGGGGGTGGGACAGCTTCGTTTGTTGCCCTATGAGCATTGTGTCTAGAGGTTTATCTATGGGTGTGATATAGTCCAAAGGATTGAACATACCACTTCCCATATAATCCTCATCAATATGAAACACCCCTAATGGGGATGTGTAAGGAGGGTGATCCCATCGTAAGGGGTAATCTCCTTAAATTCCCATGGCACTTAAAAGCCTATGACTTTACACTTTTTAGGGTGTAGTAGGATTTGAATTCCTAACTGTTTGGGGGACCTTGAATTAGAACTGATTCTGTCATTACGCTTTTTTTTAAGAAACAAGTAGGGAATCGCCAATGAGTTTTAGGAAATAATCATAAACCTCATTCATGCCTTTCTTCCATATGGATTTCATGGAATAATTAGCAGGAATCATAAGTTTACCCATGCCCAAATTGGTCTATAAACCAGAAATGAGTTCGGGAGCGAGGGTACTAAAATAACATTCCTTTTAGAGGGGAATCGTTATCCTAGCCCTAGTGCGGCCTCTACCAGCTCTTCCTTTATTTACAATTACATCACCAAACAATATATGCAAAGTGATACCTAAAACTATGTTAGTTTATTATATTTACAAGCATTAATTTACGTAGGAATTACATCGTAATGTCGTTATTCTTATTTAATCAAATTTGTGAAAAGAACAAGAAAATAAATAATATTCGCTTTGGCTTAAGTGATCAACTAACAATTATTTAATTCAATTATAGTCTTTATTTAACGCAAGATACTATGTGGAATTGATTAATTAATTATTTTAAAGGTGATCAAACAACACTAATTAATTAACTAATTAAGGTTCTTTTAAACAAGAAAATAAATGTGATTTAACTAAGTTCTCGGGAATTTACCACTTCTCTTTGCTAGATCTCCGTTTAGAACTCTTATGGACTCCTTATTTTTGGGGAACCTCCACCGTAGTAACAAAATATCAAAAGGGTGAGTGTTTAGGACAAGAGGGGCTAGGTTGCACAAGTTCACAAGTATTTCGCCAGAGTTTAAGGTTATTTTATGTCTATTTAAGCCTCGGTTTAAGCTCGTATTTATAGGGAATGATTAGGTTTAGGGTTTCGAGCATTCTACCGCAGCAGGTGTCGCGTGCAACATGATGAGTTACGCGCGGCATCCCAGCGCAAGTGATTGAGTTGCGCTGCTATGGGCAGCTCAACTAACTGTCTTGCGCACGGCTTTATGGTAAGATTCGATTTTATATCTTCCGTATAATTCTGAATCTTCCCTAGTGCAACTCTTGAGGTTGCGTTGGGTGTCACGCACAACTGAATTATTTGCGCGCGGCTTTTTCTGCGGCAGCAGTAAGATTTAACCTAGGTGTATTATTAGGTTTTGAGCACGGGCATAAGCCTAATTACGATCGGTTTTAGTGAATTGGATCTATGTTTTGGCTTTTTCTTTAATTTTGGCTAGTCTTTTGTGTTTTGTGGCTTGACTAGTTATCCATAAGTATTCTTCACTTTGATCCAACACAAAGATGGTTTTATTTATCGTCATTGCTCTTCCTGTCAGGATAGGAGGCCAAAAGTAGTTGTCTGTAGTTAGCCCCCACTTTGATAGAATATAGAATAGACGATGATCAAAGAAGTCAAGGAAATAAATCCGAGACTCATTCTGCGAAGTTCTCTGAGGATAGAGAATCTTTCAGTAATGTTTAAGGATGTCGAAACAATCCTTGGTTCTCTTAGTGTTCGAAAAAGGTAGCTATCAAGGCTAGAAAAAGTTTTTTCTAGTCTCAACGCGCTAAATAATCTAGATTGATCCTTTGCAATTGTAGAACGCTTTTACAAGTAAAGGTGTTCTAGGTGATGTCAAGTCATGAGAAGAGATCGGTTTTAAAAGGATTAAAGGGGAATATTTCCTCTCAATCGTGTCACGTTGGTCTAAAGTTCCTCGATATGTCATTGAAACTTTAGCCTGACTTTAACAAAGTAAAAGATGAAAAGGGGTTTTTCGGTATTAGAGCCGAAATGGTCCGGTATTCGAGCCGGGTCCGGTATTCGAGCCGGAAGTCCACAAGATAGAAATACATGACTTAGGACTTGAGGCATATATCCAAATTCAGTGAGAGGGAAGAAAGTCAACAACTCTCTCAGCAGTTTTGTCCACATGATAAGTACACGTGTCTCAAGAGTAGGGGCACATGACTACATAGGCGCGACATCGTCTCGTCGCTTCATTATACAGGGGATGATTTCGACACCCTAATTTTCCGGTAAGTTAGTAAGCGCACTAACTACCGTATTTGCTCCCATTCAAGAAGTGCCTGTTCTAGATGGTTCGGTGCGCCTGTCGAATCTTAACCTAACGCCTACAGTAATTCTCTACCTTTTAGTCCCGAGAGGTAGATCTCGCAAAGCTTGGGCTGAGGTGAAATTTTACGCAACACCTATGCCGTACAATTTTGCGCCGTACAATACGTCATTTGCATTTTTACGCTGCATGAAAACGCCTTCCTTTTTGCTTCGGACGTGAAAAAAGAAGAAAATCCGGATATTTGTAACGTAAGTACAGTAAAATAACAAACTTGTCTATGGGTGCTTTTACGTAAAGCACCACCACGGAACGTCTTAAGGAACTCTTACAAAAAATGTTCAAAACGTATGCTTAGGGAAGGCACAAAGCACGCCGTGCATGCAAGAATGATTCGGCGCGCCTGTCGACTTGTGAGCTAACGCCTACAGTAATTCTCTACCTTTTAGTCCCGAGAGGTAGATCTCGCAAAGCTTGGGCTGAGGTGAAATTTTACGCAACACCTATGCCGTACAATTTTGCGTCGTACGATACGTCATTTGCATTTTTACACTGCATGAAAACGCCTTCCTTTTTGCTTCGGACATGAAAAAAGAAGAAAACCCGGACATTTGTAATGTAAGTACAGTAAAATAACAAACTTGTCTATGGGTGCTTTTACGTTGCAGTAGTGTAAGGCAGATGCAGCTAGAGGCCGAGGCTGCTAGGCAAGCGCTCAGCACTTGCATGCTTGTGAGTGCTCGAAGCTGCTAGCCTTGGTTAGTCGATGCACTTTTCTCTCGTTTTATTTTTGCTTTTTGATCGTTTTATTTATTTTAATTATTTTATTATTCTAATAAATTTTGGAGGCTAAGCCTCGGTTTTGAGCGGCATTGGCAAAAATTATTTTGACAAATTTTGGGTTTTACCGGCTTAGTTAATTGGATTAATTAAGTTGGATACGGAATGTAGTGGGAGCTTCAAATGTTAATTGCGCTTATTTACATAACCGGTTAAAACAACTTTGACTAGTTTTAATTAGGCGTGTTAATTGGATTAACCACCTAGATTAGTTACTAGTTCACGCGTGTTTATGCATTGTTACTTATTTATCGTTGTAAAATGCATGGGCCATTTACAAATAGTGAATGGATGAATGGAATGTATATTCTCTCACATGTTATATGAAATGACAACTAGTGGGGCCCGATTAGGATAGAAAATACGGACTGTGATCCGTAATGTATTTTTGCAAATCTAAATACGGTTTGTGAACCGTTGAGTATTTTTGTACCATAATATTTAGATTAGTCCTAATAGTAGATACTAGTAGTTGCACTTAATTATGGTCAAGTCTTGAAGATGGAGGTTCTTGGAAGACGTAGCCATGAAGTTGCAAATGAAGACCTTTTGAAGATTTGAAGATCTCAAGGGGTCTTGCTAGTTGCCAAATGCATCTATATTTATGTTTTTCGATGTCTATATGTGTTTATGTATATGAATTATTATATGTTAGATGCATGTTTAGGATTTCGAATGTTGTGATGATTAATTAAGTTCACTTAAATCAACCAACATAGAAACCCTAGGTCCCTAAATATTGAGTAAAAACTTGCCATTCCAAAACAACACTTACCAACTGAACAAGGGTAGTGGTGGGCTACGCTAAAGCGAGGCATCACTACCTCTCCTAGGAGCGTAAGGCATACCGGGTGTGCAAGTTGGTTTTGGTTCTACTCAACGATATGAGTGATGGAGTCCAAACATGTCGTGGCAAAGTGAATAAATTGTTGAGAGAGCATTAGATGCGACGATTCATTCAACCAAGAGTGGCTTGGAGCCATTAGCAAAGCGTTGCTTACCTTAGGAGATTGAGTGTTAAGACAAGCCAAAGCATTCTTAACCACTCTTTGTTTCTTTGGATCTTGGAATCGACTTATTCTCGACAAATGGGGACAATTTTAATGCGTGGATAAGACGTTTAATAAGATTAAAGATTTTCATGAATACCTTTTAATTTTCAAACTTATTATGTTATTTACTTGATAAATGGTTATACATTGCACTTATATTTGTAGAATTCCAAATCAATTGTATTGCTTTCCATGATTGGTAAAGGAAATCTTTGAGAATGGTTCTCAAAGAAAAATAAACCATTTCTAAAATACAATTCTCATAAATGACTTTTATAACAAAGTCCGAAAGGACGGTTGGACATCATGTATTCAAAAAACTAGGTAGTTTTGATAAAACATGAAGTATTGAGTTACAAACTCAAATTGTCAATAATGACAACCAACATATCTTTTTGCTTAATACATAGATGAGTAGAACTCATTGATGTAGTAATTCAAGCGTGAATTAAAGGAAAATATGGAACTTTGTTTTACGGCGCATTAGATGCTTAATCATGCCTAACAAAGTATAAAAGTCAAAGACTCTTAAAGAAATGGTTCTGAAAAGATTATGAGATAAAGTATGATAAGAAATATAAGAAACGAGGAACGATGAAATAGAATAAGATTCCATTTCAACCCAAGAGTTCATATTATTGTAATTAACTTAGCAATTCGTTATCTTCACAAGTATCGGATACTGCTTGAGTGTTCCACTTTGAAAGTGACCTCAAACTATTGAAGATAAGATAAGTTATCGACTTACAAGCTAAGAATGAAGCAAGTGGTGCTACATCAGTTGTAAGGATGTATGCTTTGTTTAAAGACCTTTATGCTAAGGCTGAAACAAATAAATGGTTATTGTGTTCCATAATCAGCAATTGATCCGTTTACACATGGAAAGACTCACAATCAAATCATGAGCAATATTTGCAAATTTATTTGAATGGCATGGTTGTCTAAACCATGAGTCAAGAATGATTGATTATA
Organism: Chenopodium quinoa; assembly: GCF_001683475.1. NCBI lineage: Eukaryota > Viridiplantae > Streptophyta > Magnoliopsida > Caryophyllales > Amaranthaceae > Chenopodium > Chenopodium quinoa. Next base: position 286,381 of record NW_018745188.1, read on the forward strand.
AAAAAACATTATCTTAACATGATAAACTAGCAAAAGCTCAAATTCATGGGCATGATTTGCGTTCCGAACATCTTTAGCAATGTCACATCAACAAGACGTACTCAAGGCTATATTAGATAGGCTCTTGATAGTTGATCGATTCGGAATCGTTCTAAGACAAGAAAGTCTTACTTGTTAAAAGCGACAAAGTAAAGAGCTATTGTTCTTGGTATAGACAATTGACTCCGAAAGCTAAAGAGGATTCATTTACTTTAACGTCTCACAAAGAATTTGAAAGAATATGGCTATATTCATCAAAAGTGAACAAACTTGACCTTGAATAGTTCAAGAGTTTAGTGAAGTATAGAATCGACTTGGCAAGATATCAAAATGTCTAGATTAGATTGAGCGATGTTTGCTTGAGCCAAGCGTGACCATCACAAAGTTATGAAATTTAAATTTTCATAAATAACTCCACAAAGAACATAGTGTGTCTTCACAGAGACCTCGACGCCATTAAAAAAGACTTGAACAATGATGGATCACATCCCTTCCTATAAAGTTCTTAAGATTTGCACAAAGGCCTAATATTACAATAAACAAAATGTCGGAGCTAAGAAAGGACGCCATATTCAATTATGGATAGAATTACCTTCTAAATGTCTTTTCAAGTATATGTCTAAAACTCTTAGCCATAGTGGGAGTTCATTGGCTCAGTGGGAGCTAAGGAAACCATGATGATTACAATGTCCAAAAGGTGATTGATTTTTTAACAACAAAAGAAAAAATTAAACAAACTGTTCACATTGAGTAAACTCGTTAAATGTTAAAACAGAAAAACAAACAAACCCCTCAATTACAACAAATCAAATCTAAGCCAATTTAATAAAAGGAGACAACCTTTTCTTAATATTTTAAATAGAAAAGCAGACGTAATTGGCTAAGATTAATTACCCCCCATAAGTTATGTTTTTCAATTGTTGAAGTTGAGTGCCCATAATAACCAGATTGCTTGCCGGAAACCACTGGAGACCAATGATCATAGACATGGTACGGAGCGTAGGGAACGGTGTCCTTGGGGCTGTCGGGACTCCTCTGCCTTCTTTGTCTCCCCCTCCGCCTGGTCCTCTCCAATTCCGAGACCTGCACCGGAGGTTGCTCTCCTCCCCCTCCTTGCTTCAATGTATGTCGCTCCTTGTCCACCACCAGTGGCCCCTAGTCCAGAACCATGACCAACTGGTCCCTGCCCTACTGCACCACCAACACCAGACACCCTCTTCATGGCCGCCGACTTCTCTCCCTTGGTGGGTCTCTTCCCAACACCCAACCTTAGGGGACTTTTGTTGACGCTGGTGCTCTGTGCGACATTGCTTTATGCCTTTTGCTTATTAATGTTATCAATGGCCGTAAACTCGTCATTTAACTAAACCTGTAAGCTGTTGCATAAGAATTGCTGGTTGTTTTATTGCTCTGTTAGCATTTCCTCCTTCAGTTTAAGGTATTCTAGCTTTGTGTATTTGGTTGATTTGTTTTGGCCTGTTCCATAGGCTGCTTGCCTTTGTGAGGCTTTACCATTTTTGGTATTAAAGAAAGAAAAAAATATGGAAGATCTCAAATTGAAATTTGTGGGATCTAAGAAGAATAAAGAAGAAGAAAACAATCGTTAAATGAGAAAGAAATTGGAGACATGTACATATAATGGGAGGGAAGTTAAATAATTAGTGGGAGGAGGAAGTTATTTTACTGATCATGGGATGACATCACACATAACCCTTCAACTCCCTATTTGAGTCTCCCTCTTTCTTCGCGCCAATTTAAGTATCATAAATAAAGTACCATTCAATGTACCAACATTCGAGATGGCACAAATAATGTACCATTGCACATTCATATGATTTTTTTTTTAGAAAACATTCATATGATTTTTGACATACAACATGTGTTATAATTTTTGTGACTAATACATATAATATGTTAAATTGTACTTCGTTAATTGATTAAATATAAATGATAATACAGTTTGTTAATGGGGATGACAAAAGGAAAAAATCGGTACATAAGCCATTATTTAATTAATAATTAACTTACTTGGTACATTAATGTTTCCATTCATGTTATAGTCACATATTGCTTCAATGTTTGTTTAATTAATAACATTATTATAAAATAACCCAAAAAAGTGGTTATTTATATATATATATATATATATATATATATATATATATATATATATATATATATATATATATATATATATATATATATTAGACCTGAAAATCTTAACCCTGACCCGATGACCCGACCCATGACCCGAAATCGACCCAAAATCAGTGACCCGAAATTGACCCAAAATCCGAATTAACCCGACCCGACCAATACCCGACCCGAAGTGGAATTGACCCTACCTTGACCCTAAACCCGAAATGACCCAACCCGAAACGATCCGACCTGAGATGACCCGACCCAAAGTTGACCCGAGACCCGAAACAACCGGACCCAAAGTTAACCCGAGAACCGAAGTTGACCCGACCCAAAAGTGACCCGACCTTTAACTTTTTTTAGTAAATAATTGTATAAGTCATAAAAAGTTTATATTAGGAAATTATACATTAAAATAGACCCAACATTATCTTACATGACTACATTGACTTTTATATAATAGCTAAAAAGACGGTCAAAGTGAGATGTGTAAATAGTGCAAAATGTCAAATCGTTAAGAGAATTTGGGATGGAGAGAGTATAAGAATAATTCAAAGAAATTATAGCAACAATGACAATGATAATAAGAGTACATATTAAAACAAAGATCAATAAGAGAGTGAGGTATAACTCAATTAGTTAGAGCATCCCTCTTAGTTTCAGGAGATCCTAAAAGTGATTCTCAATCTAAACACACACACACACACACAAACAAAAGAGGTTAATATAAGTCAAACAATTACTATAATCCATGATAAAAATAGCCTTAATAAATATAGTAAGTTTTTCGTCAATAAATAAATAAATAAATAAATGTACAAAGTTGAATTTAACCCAATGAATCACCCGAATATGACTCGACTTGAAGTTGCCCCGACCCGAAATTAACCCAAAAATTGACCCGACCCAAACTGACCCGACTCGAAAATTGACCCGACCCGAAGTGATGACCCGATACCCGACCCGACCTGATTATCAGTCGACCCGAAATCAACCCAAAACCCGAAATGACAAGACCTGACCTGAACTTGACCCGATAACCTTTTGACCCGACCTGAATGATTCATTTGCCAGGTCTAATACATATATATAACTGTTTAATAATTATTATACAATAACCCAAAATGTAAGGTTGTACCACTAAAATTGCAATGGTACTTTATCACATTTGATTTGGTGATTGATTTTCCGGACAACAGAAGAATATTAATCGATGGATAACTTTGTTTAGATGGACCAATAAAAGACTACTTGAGACAGACTATTAATTTCTTAACATTAAACAGTGTACTTGCTTCTTACATAGGTGAACCAACTCTCATAACATTAATTTCTAAATGTAGCTTGGTACATCAGTTGCATTACCATACTAACCAAATTACTTGAATTACGATTTGAAATATAATAACATTGCAATTAATAAAATTGTAAGCCTAATCTTAACGATGTTTATGTTTTGTTGCACCAACTCCTCGACCCTACGAACTACGCCCCTGATGTTGTTCGGTGGTCCGTCCTTGAAAAGGTCGGAAACAACAGCCCATTCCCAGTAACCGCAGTGGCGACATTCGTACGGCCTTTTTGGATTCATTTCGGACATCCAGATGCAAAATTCGACGAGGGTATCATCTTCTTCGTTGTAGTTGCAAAATTTTTCAAAAATCCATGAGATGTTAGCAAATGCACACGGTCGACGAATTACACGACTCCCCGAAGAGGCTGTTGACATAGTTTGTGGAGTACAACTTTGCAAGTTTTTCAAGTAAGAGGGTGAATGGACGGAACTAGAAAAGGAGGGCCAAGTGAAAAGGGATTTACCAATGGTGATGGGTAAAAGGAAGAAGTACCACACAGAGCGGGAAAGATGTTATTCTTTCGCGCCTGATTTTTACTTAAACCCTTAATTTTTACCGAGCATAATTTTGACTATTTACATTCACTATGGCACGTATAGTTGGACATCTATGTACAACTAGTATAAAATACGTAAGAAATTGTACCATTAATAAAAAAATGGTACAAATATGAACTTAAAATGTCTCACTATAGTGTAGTCCAAGTAATTTTCACACTTAGGTTTTAATGAATTTCATATATTTCTTCAAACTTAGTCACTACCCATACGTCAAGGAATTATTCATTTTCATGTAGGTGGTACATTTAGTCGTATATTTTATACCATAAATAAAGAAGTAGTACAATAATGCCGCAAGTGGTACCCTATACATGTGTGCTTTTTAGTGGTACCCTAATAAAAATGCAGTGTACTATATCATGTAAAATTGTACAATATTTACCAGTAAAAGTACCACTGTAACAGTCCCTTTGGTTAAAGTCATTAGATTAGGGTGCAAAGAACATGTTTAGGCTTTTATTAAGAGCCCTTATCTTCCCTAAACCTATTTCAAGGAATAGGGTTGTAAATTAAAACACTAAAAATTGGATTCCGATAAATGATGAGCATAGAGTCAGTAGTAACTGAATAGCTACCTAAACAAGGGTATATGGAAGTGTATATTTTATTACAAAGTAACTGAATACATGAATTAGCTAATGAATCCGAGTCGTATGTGTTTGGGTTTAAGGTACACGTAACCCCATTCTAAATCACATCACCATTGACTCGTAAGGCCATAATATCGACTCTATAAACCTCCAAACCATACAATTTTCAAAGTTTGAAATGAATTTCATATATATTTTCATACATAGTCATTACCCATAATGCAAGGAATTATTACCATTTGCATGTAGGTGGTACATTTAGTCATATTCTTTATACCATAAATAAAGAAGTGATACAATAATGCCTCAAGTGGTGCCCTAGACATATGTGCTTTTTAGTGGTACCCTCTAATAAAATTGCGGTGTGCATGGATTTACCGTGGCCAAATCACCATTGAATCTTATGAATCTATTTTTTACCCAACCTATCATTGGAGGAAGGTTCATCTATCAGCATTAGGGACAGAGCTGTCTTGTCATAACAAACACAAGTACCCACTATTCGTATAATATATGTACGCATATGTACCATCTTACACATTTTATAGACCAACCAGATTTTAAAGTACTACTGTAAAATTATGTATCAAATCTACTCCAAATCTTTTACCCCTTTGACTTTGAGACTATAATTACGGCAGTAAGGGGAGTTATTTTTTGCAATTATTATCCAACTAAGTACTTGAGAATTACACTTTTGCAAAAAATGAACTTTTTCTTGTGAGGTCAGTGGGTGGAATTAAGTGGTACACTATTGTATACGAAGATAGAATTATATGTACGATTATATTCTTTTTCTATACTATTGGCACATTTAATCTTCCATTGGGAACTGTATAAATTGTTTAATTTAACAAAATAGTCGGGGGGGGGGGTAATTTAATGAGGCTTTAGCACTATTAAACGTTGGAAGAGGACTATCTACTTTCATACATGCCTTGCCAAGTCAGTGCATACAATAGTAGTTTTCGTGAAAAAAAAAACAGGGAGAAATAGGAGCAAGAGAGTGGTTGCTGAAAAGGGATAGAGTAATGAAAAGAAATTGGCTCCTCATAAGACCCCAAGGGGACTTATGAAGTGTTTAGAGTATATGAAAAAATGGCCATCATGATGCAAACGGCATCGTTTGAGACTTTCACCTCCCTAAAAGAGGTAAAGAGATTATGATCTCGCACCAATCGGCAATGACAGCTAGCGGTGGGCTTCAAAATCCCATTACAGGTATTGATTTCAGCCCCGAGTACCCATTCCTTACGCCGTTTAAAATAGGAGGTCCCGGAGAATTTCGCAAAGATGCATATTGTTTCAGGCACTACCTTGTTGATGTTCACAAGATTGCAATTAGTGTTAACCTCCGAGAATTCTATGAAACAATGATAAATTGCGTGCGATCTTCGTGGTACTACAGGCATTGGCTTTGGTTTTGGGAGCTCTTTATGTGCCCCTATGATTGGGCTGCAAATGTGGAGAACATGATCAACAACCACTATAAGGAACGTGAGAAATTTTGTCTTCTACTACTTAGCCATGATTTCACGTTTGACTATGACAAAGGCGTGGTTCATGTCACTGTAAAGTGGATGAATTTCTCTCACGAGGATCCTTATTATATGATCCATTCGATCGAGGAGCAATGCATGTATTTTAGGAGCAAGATGTTGGCTGAAAATGGGTACGATGAGATGCAACACTTGGATCGCATTACTAGGGAGCCCTTTGACTAAGAGGACTACCTACAGTGTTATGTCAATAGGTTGAACGCGGCGAAGCAACGGTAGGATAACAAGTTCAATCCAGATTCCGGAGTGTTTTTGGGACGGACATACGCCTGATTACAATGACCCATACGTGGATCCATGGGAAGGATACCATGATTTTGGGTTGGACGGCGACTGATTCCTACTAGTTCTTGCATTTTCTTTGTAATGTTTCCCATGTAATTTTATTAATGTTATGTACTGTTTTAATTCTAGTGGCACATTAAACTCTCTATAAATGTACCATTTCAAATGTCATGTTCTGCCATTAAGTTGGAACTAAGTCCGTTGTTCCATGCCGACTTTGAACTAACAGATGAGCTCCCATTAAATCGACAATAGGTAACTACACAAGTCATCTAACCACTATGCAAGTTAAAAGAAAACAGTACTTTCTGCAAATGTCAAATAATTTAGTGCATCGTTATTGCCACTAGCATGCAGTGCTGCTTTATTTTAACAAATGGTACATTAATGATTGTTCTATATGTACCAATGGGGTAATGGGTACAGCTTACATGACTCTAATTCGGATTGGACCTTCCTGTACAAGGAGTCAAACCAAGTAGACTAGCTAACACCCCCACCAAAGTTTCTACCCCTAACAGTAGTAAAGTAACCGATAGAACCATCCAAATCCCTCATTTGTATACCTTCAACCAACCGCATGTATTCATTCATTGACAACGATACACTGTTTTGGGTAACTTGCTTCTTGGCAGCATTTTTGGCCCTAGCAGTTTTTTCTTTGCCTTTTTTTTCTGTGCATGGTGGGCACCTCGAATTTGTAGTACAGTGGGCCTTCTTCGTCGGTAATGGTGGATCTTTAATCCTCCTAGAGGCAGACGCTTCACAACTTTCTTGGAAACCACTTACTTGAGTGGTGGTGTTTGGCAGACCGAAACCAACTGTCACTGGTGTGGTTGTGGGATCAAGTACCTTGTTCTGCGCCACAGAAGAAAGAGTCCCAGCAACACATTGACCACCATTATCTGGAACATCATCTACATTGGCCTTAGCTGCCTCTTCCTGCCATTGGGCAACCATTGCCATCACTTCATCGACCCTCACGTCCTTGAGTTGCATCATCTCTGACAAAGCCTAAACGACCTTAATACATGCAGACGCCTTCAAGAAAATCGGTTCATAAGTCCCCATAAGAGTGTGATACTGCCTCACTTCTTCAGTTTTAAGTGGATCATGATAAGCTACTTTTACACGTGTGTGGTTCGGTTAAACATCCTTTCTCCAACGACGGAGAATGTATTTCTCAAGAACAATTCCAACACCACTAAGGTCATAGGCCATAATCATATGTGGAAAAGTGATTCCATGACACTCAAAGTGTTTACGGTCACAAGTTGCTTCATATGTGGTTCTATCAAACAAAAGCCTATATTATCTCCGAACCTTTGTCACAGACTTTTTCTTTGCATATTTTGGCTTGATCCAAACACGGTCTTCCATTACAAAATCTATCACATTGTCTCCAATTTCAATTTGATCTAGACAACGCACATACAACACTTTAGTGCACTCTCGCTGAACTTCTTTGAATTTCGCGTCTGTATAACACTTTTGGAACACCTCCTTTATAGGGAAATCCGTCTTTAAATGCCTCACATAGCGGATTGTGTTCGAGTCAGCAACTCTTTCGGCCTCACCCCTTATGGTCATAGCATCACAGTTTCAAAGCACAAACTCAGACAAGGTTGTGTTCTTGTCAATATAACCGTTGAAAAAATGATTGAAGCTTTCCGAACGTTGTGTTGTTTTCATCCCAGCCCAAAACAAATGTTTCAAATAGGCTGGGATCCACATTTGCCTTTACTTAAATAGACCTGCATGTATCATATCCAAAGAGGAAATTAGTAGCTTTCAAACACAATTCTCATAATGGAAAATAGCATCTGCCACCTTAGTGGTACAAAATAAATGCCACCTGATGTATTAAAGTGTAACCAGTACATACAAAGGTACATAATAAAACAAATGCAGTCAATACCACAACACAAAAATTGCTTCAACCATGCTGCTTGCACACTTGATCAAACTCCCTGTTTTAGTGCTTCATGCATATCATGACATGGACTACACACCCAAAATGCAAGTGCAGTAACCAAGCTTAAGGATAGATCACCTATAGCAACCAACAACCATATACCAAATCAATAAAAACAAACAAGTCATATAAAGCTAATCAACCGTACCTTCAAGCCAACTGTTTTCTTTTAGTTCATAATATTCCACTGCATCCATCAAACGAGCTACAAATTCTTCTTCATCTAAACTACTATATATGATATTCTCAAACTAATCCTTCACAGAATCATATTGCTCATGCTTACCCACGTACTTCGCAAACTTTTGAAGGATGTGCCAAATGCACCACCTATGACAAGTGTCACTCATGGTTATATTCACATTTTTCCTAATAGCCGGATCTTGATCCGTCGGGATTGAGACAGGAGCTTTCCTTCCCATGCAATGTAGCCATGTCCTCAACACCCACTTATAGGTCTCTGTCGTCTCCCGAGATATCAATACACATCCAAAACGTATACTCTGTATGTGGTGATTCATAAAGACAAACAAAGCAAAGGGAAGCTGAAATTTGTTCGTTAAGTATGTACTGTAAAAACAGACAACATCTCCAAACTCTTCATACGCAGCTCTACTCCTCGCATCTACCCAAAAAACGTCTTTTAATGCACCATCTTTCCCAAACCTACAAAGATGAAAAAAAAATTGATTATCTAAACTCATTTTGTTGAAGTACTCAATCATTCCATTCGCAACACCCTCAGTTAGCTCTAGTCTTTGTTTCTCAGCCACTGCATTCTCCATCTCTTTCTGCGTAAATGACATCTCATACATTCCGTTCTTCTCCCTCGCAAAACAATTATACATCTGCGATACCTTTACCCTAGACTTCTTTGCATTACACACCCGGTTCACCAAGTGTCCATTTTTAGACACAAACTCATGCTTCCTGAAAATTGTTACATCCTTTGCCTTTCTCGATGTAACTAAGTGACCTTTGTGCTCCAAGTGTAACCTACAAACAACCAAATTCCCTTCCTTATCAACACTAGCATACAACTCAACCTCACACCCACACTTTTTCGTCTTCCGTTTCACAACTGTTTCCTCATCTTGCAACAACCCTTCCTTAAGTACATCCACTTTAAGCTTCCTGGAGGATCTTCCATAGCAGTCGCAAGTCCACTTAGCATTCCTTTTTTGCTTACAATACGTTTCATCCCCCAAATCATTCTTCACCTTGGAAAACCCAGCAGCAGCCCTCACTATACCAAACCCCTTTTGCCTAGAATAACTCCAAAAATAACTATCAACCTCATCCCAACTACCAAATACCATACCCAAACTCGGGCTCGTACTTCCTCTTCTACACCAAATATTGTGCTAACCAGTACGGTGTTCTTCTTCGGCGTTATGAAAGTAGAACTTCCTACCCCTGCACCTCCATCTTCAACTCCTTCCTCCTCTTCCACTTCCTAGGAATTTGACCCCCCCTTCCTCTCCCTCACTATCAGACCCCCATTCCTCTCCATCATAATATGATCCCTCTTCGATTTCCTCCTCATCCCCTTCTCCATACCCATGCTCACTCTAAAATCCCTCCTCATTACCACATACATCATCATCATCATCATCACTACCACCAACGCCCCCCAAAACAATGACACATAGACAACAATCATATACACAACACCACCACAAGAAACTAAGAACAAAATCTACATTATACATATCAATTTCTCCATAGCAATTCATTTCTATAATATACAATAAAAACCAACTAGGATACGATCTAAAGATAAGATCACAACAGTTTCATAACAATTGCAGAGAAGTGAAAGACTAGAAGCAGCCAACAGGTGTACCACACTAACATGTACAACTTGGTTAGAACTTTCTCAGCAAATGACGCAATTGCATACATTCTTACTGAATATATAAGCAATTTTTTTTTCTTAGCAGAACTGTTAGTTTTAAACTCATAGATTACATGACACATGCTGTGATTTTAATTGGGAAATATCACATAACCATACTATTTTCATATGTTAAGAATACATAGCCACATAGAAATGATCCAAGAGTTTGACAATCAAAAGAAATTGGGAATATATATAACATCATAAAATCAAACAAGCAGCCTGCCTAGGTTAATAATCACAATAACAAGATTCTTAAGCAGGGTAGTGCTCTCAAGTGCACTACGAAAGAGGGGGGCAATAATGCTGCTTGGTTCGTTGCAACTAAGCTACTTCAATCCATATTAAATTCAGACTCCACCAATGTTTACATTAGTAGGATCCCCAATTTCAGCTACTCATTTAATTGAATTCAAGCTTTTTAGTTGTAGTCTATTGAATAAGAATGCTTTGACCAATCCCAAATTTCAAAATAGCATTTCACATTTCACATTTCACATTTCTAGTGGCATAACTAAAAGATTGAAAACTTATAAAATGCTTATAACAGAGCATTTAATCTTAACTTGTGTGGAAAAATAGTCCTATACGATTTTTAAAAGGGCTCTCCAAAACCTCAAACCTCAAATGTACACACTCGTCATTCTTGTGGTAAATACGTAGTAAGAATCTAACAATTGACACTAATTTAATCGGGTTACAATCAACTAATCGAGTTACAATAAAAAGTCCAACAATACCAACATCAATTGCTCTAAAAAATGACTTACATTTACACAATATGCCAACTAAGTTAAGAAATGTCACATTCACTATCAACAACAACTATGTATTTTTAATTACCCCAAAAAAACCTAACTGTTCAGCTAATTCAATTGAACTGTGTTAATTCCCATAATTCATGCATTACTAATTGCTAAGTAAAAAGAAAAATAACACATGCACAACAAATCGACCTACATAAGGTTTCGAACACATACATTGTCACTATCAAACCGCAACTTCCTCCTTGCGCAACCATGGCCTTCTTCTTCCGGCAATGCTTCCGCTATGTCAACTCCCAATATATCAACTAAACGATTTCGCATTGACAAGATGTACTTTGGATTCAGAATATAACTGCAATTTTGGCTTTAGCTAGCTATAAGAATCGTTTGAGCTTAAGTGTTTATGGCAGATTACACCATTAAAGCTGCTGAAGCACTGATTCTTCCTCAATTTTATTAATAAAATTATGTAAAAAGTAACTTTTGTGGGGAGTGGGTGATTTTTGGTTTCCCGCTTTATAATTCACTCCCAGTTATTTTTTCTCAAAGTCTCGTTGGTTTTGAATCCCAATTGGCACTTTCAGGCCCCACACACCTTTGATAAAGTTCCACTTATTATAAAATATGTCATCCTTTATGTTAGCAAACCAATAGGGACTATGCGCCTATAGCTAGTTTTCCTAAGTTAGGTATATTTGTCCTACATTGTACATACTTAAGCTTGGTTTTGCAAACTTTCGTAACAACCTTTCAATTTCTTTCTCCAAATTTTTTTTCTTTTCATTGGTTAGCTGTGATTGGGTGTTTTATATATATATATATATATATATATATATATATATATATATATATATATATATATATATATATATATATATATATATATATATATATATATATATAAGCTCTAACCACTAATGATAGAAAAAAAACAAAGGGATCAAGAATGCTACAAAACTTAATACATAAAATTAATAATAAATTAAACATTACATAATAAAAGGAAAAGTCTTATAAATTGCTTATTGAGTTTAATATAAAAACACCTACAATACCCCCTTCTAATAAAAATAAAATAAAATAAATAAAAAAAAAAACTTTAAAATACTTGATTTAGTAGTCATCATATTTATTTGATTTGTGATTATGACATTCCGTACTTGGCCTTAATGATTTCACATACTTGATCATGATTTTTTCTAGCTTTTTCATCCATATTAGACGTGTCCCTGCAAAGTATCACGAAATCTTGTTGTCGAATGTGTTCTTCGCACTATGAAAGTCTTTTTTACTATAGTTCTTGATAATTACCCCATTTCTCATCAAGATGAGCTGTTTTGCCTTTTGCTTTACTTTTATTCCTCGCACTTGCTTTAGCCTCCTTTTGTCCCATTGGTCGTTTATCTCCCATTTTCAAGTCATCAATTTCACTAGTATTAGGATTTGAGGAAGAGGTAGTGTTATCTTTTGGAATAGAAACCTTTGTTCTTTTTGTAGAACTACTTTATGTAGAAACATAATCTTTCCACTTTGGGGCATTTCGAAGAATTTTCCACGAATGCGAATAAGTAGATTTGTTTTTTCTTGTTTTCACTTTTTCTAGTAAAAAGTTTTTGGGCATTACTAATCATTTGGTCATCGTCATTGCAACTTGGGTTAACACTTTTAATCTGTATATAACACCCATTGAACTTGCTAATCTCAGGACTCATTTTATACTAGTGATTTGTGGCTTGCTCAATGGTTATTGGAGGGCCTTCCCTTCTCCAATTGTTATAATACTCTACAAGGTTTTTCAAATAATCCGCCTTACTTTGATGGGTGCCTTTGATAGAATCAGTTGTGAAATCTATCCAACTATTACATAAATCTTCATCCATGTATTGAGTCCAAGAAATCTTATTTGTTGACTGACTAGTAGCTTGTGCATTTACCTCTTGTATATTATCACTTTGAGGAGTGTGAGACTCCATTTGAAAGCTTTGGAGTGATGTTACTTGGTGCATATTAGAGACCCCTACACATTCTCTTCTTGTAGCATCATGAACCACATTAGATTCACTTCAAAATGGAGGTTGAGGATGGTAGCTTGACATGTTGTCTTGCAAATTAGGCATTGTAGTATTGGGATAGTAGTAGCCAGGGTGGTAGTGTGTTTAAGGGTAGGAATTTTCGGAGGTGAAATTTCCACTATTTGATGAATTTCCCAATCCAAAATATTGACTAAATGGATTATCCGTATCATCCATCTAAATTTTTTACGAGGAACTTATCGTAGATATAAAAGTATTTGTAGATTATGTTTTTATGAAACAATATACTGGTTGTATTCTTAAGTTTTAAGAAAATATTTATAGATGCATAAGGTAATAATTCAAAGTAAAATATGGTTATCAAATATTGTATGTTGGCTAAAATTTTGGCAAAATCTTTTATTGATAAAATCTAATTTGTTACGTAGTATTATATAAAGTAATCAAAAAGTTCAAATTTAAAAATTGTGAAAAAAAATTTCAATGAAAAATACCTATAATCTTGTAAAATATAGTTACAAGTGAATTTGTACAGTGAATGTTAGTCAATTTTTTTTAAAAAAGGATAAAAAAAAAGTCTACCTATAAGCTAGGATAAAGTGTAGTCAACATCAGCTGCATATATGTCAGTTTAGACTTGAGATAAAGATGGAAATTATATTTTAAAACCTATTTTTTTTATCAAAAGATAAAAAATAAAAAAGTTGCATTATCTTTTTATTTAAAAATTGTAGATCACATATAAATTTATAATGGACAATCAATCGTGTTCCCCACTCTCCAATATTTTAAAATAATTTATAAATCTTGAAAATTTCCAAGTAGTGTAGCTTAACTCAGCAGTACTTCTTGGTTGAGCAGATGTTTCAATAGTGCTCCAATGGTAAAGCAACACTTTTGTTATTTTTTATAATTGCAAGCAAGTCCTTAAAAACACCATTGGAGAAGCTCTCATATAACTATCATTCGGCTTCATCCTGAACCAATTGGTTGTTGGTGTTGTGGTGATTGGGATTACACTTGGTAGGAAGGATTCGTTTTTGATCCCTGCAACAATAATTGGGAAAGGACAGGAACCTAACCACCCATAAATTATCCCAAATCCGGATTAGCGCAAAGGGCGAAACGGGGGGAACACAAAAAAAAATTCACTTCATCTTTTTATTAACAAAATAATGAATCAAACTACGGTGACTTAACCAGAGTGTGATCTTAGGTCGAATAAAAAGTGGAGGATGATTTTTGTAACTACTTTGTGGCATTTATGGTCTCATAGAAATATCACAGTTTTTGAAGAAAAAGAAATCAGTCCAACCTCTTTTTTTTTTATAACAAAATTCCTTTTATTGTCAGCAATCTAATAATATTTGACAGGAACCTTCGATAAAGGGAAAAGGAAAGGCTCCTACTTCATCTTCTAGTGATTAGGAGGCACCTAGGAAGGGATATTTCTAGATAAATACTGATGGGGCATGTATGAATTTTGTTGTGTCTTTTGGTGGGGGTGTTATTAGGAGATCGGATTTCTCATGAAAATATAATGCAATTTTCCATTGGCTGCTAAATTTTATGTTCGAAAATAAATTCAATTTTCTTTTATTTTAATTTAAAATTTAAAGATTGTTTCAGGTAAAACAATGGGATCTTTGGCAAGGTCATTCTGAGATGGCTGAAGACTGGGCTCGGTCCAAGTAATGCTGGGCCGAGGGTTTCCTACACAACAAACACACATAAACTAGCCTCGGGGGTTTTGCCGAGAAAGGCCCCTCCAATTCTGAAGTCAGTACAATGTGTAGAGAGAGAAAGCTATGCAAGAGAATTAATTGCTTGCGGCTTATTTGAATGAATGTAAAATAGAACTATTTATGGCTTTTATACCTTTGCAGAATGGAGAAGAAAATAGGCTTGAGATCAAGTGGGCTAACCACGTTAACCGGGCCTTTGACTTGACTTGACATGGATTGGAGATTTGGACCCTTGACCTTGGGATTTAATTGAATCATTTATGGACCAGGCCCAATTAGGCTAAATTAGACCCAAACAACTTGCCCCCACACCCGATTTGGAAGGATGACAGGTCAGGTTTGGATTTAATAAAAAATGGAGGGAAGTAAATGATTTAATTAAATCAAAAAATTTAAATTTTTTAACAGTGATTAGGGAAATAACTGTCATTTGGATAATAATTGAGGAAGTTGTACTGATAATGGGTAGTTAATTTGGAGGGAGAGTGTTTAACGATTACTTAATGAGCGATTAAAGAGAGATTAAGAGCGCGGACTTCAAGAATTCCTATTTCTGGAAATATAACCGGATTTTTTCACTCACTCTCCTTATTTCTTCACCAATTCACACTTCCAACTCACGCAAAACCCTTAATTTTGACCCAAAAACTTCACTAAATCCCCGAGATTAAGACTTCGAAACCGAAATCGGTTGCCACCAACTTGCAGATCGGTGATTTTCGACTTAAACCAAGGTAATTTCTTTGGATTTTTCTTTGATTTTTCTCAAGTTTCAGAATATTCCTCTTTTTCTTCGAGTTTTCTCTAAATTTCAGCCATGGTAAGAGGTAGAGCACGTCAGCCCCGTCAACCCCGTCAACCTCGGCATGTGAGGGACCGAGTAGACATTTGGAATGGGGAGAATGTCAAAGCTGACTTAGAACAAGGAATTCCGGCGACGCCCCTCAATTCGGCGCCCCCTCGGGGAGCGAAGGAGACAGACGTCTCAGGGCAGAAGGAACCTCCAGCCGTCGTTCTTTGGGAATTGCCCCCCGGAGCCACTGAATGGCCGAATGCCGAGGCTATTTCGGCAATGATAAAGAATTCCCCATATTCCTAATGGGTCGGAAATGCTGAGACCTACCGGCTTGCAGAACAGGTCGAGCTATTCTACATCATTCTAAAGCAAGATGGGTACTAGTGCAGAATGCCTATGGCGACGGACATAATTCATTGTCCACCCCCAGGCTATGTGGCGGTGTACACTCGGCAACTGATGTATGGGCTTCGGTTCCCTTTGTATCCCTTCGTTAGGGACATATTAATAAAGTACATGATCTCCTTATGCTAATTGACGCTTGTCAGCATCCGAAGGGTGATAACAAATCTCTAGGTGTGCTAGTTTTACGGCCTTCAGCCGAATTTAAATTGTTTTAACAGGTTGCATCGACTAGTATAAAATTCCCAAAGTGGGTATGGACAGCACGATCTTGGGTGGTGGCGGATTGAGAGCCAACCACAATATTTGACTATGTGGCCCAACGACTTTTCAGACAAGGACTGGCGAGGCCAGTGGATCTGGGTCAGGGGCCCTTTGGATCCAGACCACCTCTATTATTTCGAGGTCATCTGATATTTGTCTAAATCGGTCCCGGATACGCAAGATCTTGGTCCCGAAGAGCCTGGCACTAAGAGGCATCCCAATTACAAATAGCTGAAGCTCTTTCGGAAGAAGGAGAATCTTGGGGGACGGGCCGGCTGAAGTTCGTGCCGGTGAACTAGCTGCCGGACTCTTTTTACGAGTTCCAAGAGCCACTTCTCACTGATGTTAGCCTCACCCAAAAATACCGAGATGGTAAGCGCCTTTGGCTGGGGCCGAGGGATTTAATTTTTTCACTTGTTTACGCTTCGGCGTTTTTAGTATCTTTACAAACATACTGACCGTTGTTTGAACTTCTTTTTTTAGTGTTGCAAGAGGTCAACGTTAAAATTGACTACGAACTCTTAGGGATCAGCGCTGAGAGAGTTGTTCGGAACAACGCCCCTTCAATAAATGACCCGAAGGACCGCTCTTTGCACCTTCACTCCAATAAGTTTTAGATTAAGCTCGCTGCTGACTATCTGAAGCAGAAGCGTTGGTGGAATAAGCGGGACCCTTTTCCCCAGCTTACTCCCTAAGATGAAGAGGCTGCTAGGACTGCTAAGGAAGTAGCCTGGGTAGCTGAAGCCCTTGAAGGTGGTGAAGGGACCTCTGGAGCTGTCGAAGCAGAAGCAGCAGACGAGGCTCTACTTAATACCTCGGTGAGCTCTTTAGAGTTAATTTAGCTTTATTTTTTTTAACTTTCCTTTGAGCCATCTGCTAATACCCTTCTTGCCCCTCGTTTTCTGCAGTCTGAGGGAGAGGGAAAAAAAAGAAGAGAGGGGAAAGCGCCTGCCAATCCCGAGGATTTTTCGAAATCTGAGACTTCGGATTTGAAAATGAATGAGCAGCCTCTGATAAAGAGGAGAAGGAGAGGTCAGGCCGTAATAGGGCGAAATGATTTTGAAGTGAGGCCGATGCTTGGCCTTACTATAAGAGTTGAAGGCAGGGTTCCCAAGGTTCCTCCGCCACCGATCAATCCTCCTCCTCATACCCCTCCACCACCTCCCAAGACTCGAGAGATGGAGGTGGACTAACGAACTCCTGACCCAAAGGAGGTAGTTTAGGGGGAGGTGCCCAACCGAGAGAGCGTTGCCAAGCCCTCAGTTGAAGAATTTGCTGCTATTGGAGCAGCTGATAAATGTGTTGCAGCTAAGAAGAGAAACCATCTAGGGGAGGCATCAGGAAGAGGTTGCAGCCTTCTTTGGTGACTTCTTAGGCATGTCTGAGATGGATCGGGCACGAGAGTGGTCACTTAAGGCCACTGCTGGGATGGGCGAGCCCAGCCGAAGGGTCCATGACCTTGTTGTAGACAACTAGCGACTTCAACTCCTCAGTTTTAGTTATTTTTTTTAACTTGTGCCTCAGGTTATCAAGTTGCGCACAATCAGACTCTCACTGTAGAGCTGATAGATTTGCTCTAGACTAAGTTGGAGATTGCGATGGCTAAAGCTAAACTGGCCAGATTGAAGGCCTAGGATACCGAGGAAAAGTAGGCAGAGGCTGAAAAGTATGAAAAGCAGGCTGCCGAAACTCTCAGCACCTTCTTCGACGCCATGGATAAGGAAGTCTTCCCCATTGTGCTTGAGGGGGAGAAGCTGATAAATGAGTATGGGGCAGTTGATAACCCCACCTTCTCGAGCCAAAATCGAGCGCTGCATAAAAGAGAAAGCTTAGGCAAGAGTGGCCAGCCGAACGCAGGAGCTTCGGTAGAGGATAAACGCGCTAGAGGCCAAAGCAAAAACAGCTGAGCAAGCCCTGAAGAATCGGGATGACCAGATTTTTGAGGCTCAGCTTGCTACCGAGGCCCAAAACTAGAGCCTGCAAGAGGTAACTTGCAAGCTGAAGGTTAAGGAAGAAGAGTTGTTCTAAGCTCAAACCATTATTGGGTTGTCTGGAGTCAACTGCAGTCTCAAAATGAAGAAGCCTCCAGCATTTAGCTGCAACTGAACGATGTCCAAGAGTAGCTGAGAGTGCAAGGGGAGTCCTCCTCCAAGATTACTGTTGAACTTGAGCAATCCCAAAAGAACTTGGAGGAGGCTGAGAAGAGGTTGGCGGATGCCGAGGCCTAGCTGGCTGTCATGGTTTATACCAAGGTAGAGTATGCGAATGCATACACCAATGGGTACAAGGTGGCTTGAAGATTGACTCTCCATGCTACGCCGAGCCTAGACTGGTATCAATGTGAGGTATGGGCTGAAGATGCCAACAACCCTCACATGCGCTTTGCTAGTCAGGATGAGCTGGATCTTGAGGCTCGTATTAACGCTGAAGAGCTGGAGGGAGCCATTGAAGCAAAGGAGGCTGAGAACAGAGAGAGAGAACTTAAACACAAGTTAAGCCTGCTTCTTCAGTGGCTGGAGCTGAAGCTGCCCTGAACGCCAATGTTGCTGATCAGCCCGATCCTCCAGCTGAAGCCTATGGACTCGGGCAGTCGTCTGCAGAATCTTGCGGATCAACGTGCGCTTAAATTGTTAACTTGCCGCTTTTTAATGTTTTTTTCCGTATCTGTTTTTTGCTTCAGCTTGCCTTGATGTGTAAACTCTTTAGTTTTTTCCTTTGTACATATTTTGGCAGCTATAATTTTCCGCTTATGGGCGGTTGCCGGTATTTATTCTTATGTTCTAAAACATTTTAACTTGTGGCTCGGATCCCAAGCTTATTTCTCATGTTATGAATTTATTGCTTTCCTTCTATTACCTGCGTACGTGTACTTGTATGCTTATTGCGCCCCTGAAATCTAAAGAATTTAGCTTCGGATTTTTTAGATGACTGCTATTTCAACTTAGACAACTTTTGTTACCCAAAAAATTTCTAACACTTAATGCCATTATTCTTGGCTTTCTGTCTATCTAAAAGAATGGATATCTGAGACACAGGACCAACTTGAGGCAGTGTCTTGAATAATAACCTTTTGGGATACAAGGCTCAGTTATATATCCCAGACTCATCCATGGAGTCATTGCCTCGGAGAGCAAGTCTTACCAAAGCGTTTGCTTTGGCTGAAAGAATGGTGCTCTGATTTAGGCGAGTTTGTCTGAAAACTGAAACCCGGTGCCTTTCAGGCGAAGGATTCAAACAGTGCTGTAAAAAACCCTTAAAGAGTAGATAGAAAAAAGAAAATTAAAAGAATGAAAATTGAAAATATTTGTAGAAATGGTGGCTTTAAGGCCTTTCATTAATACTTAAAAATGTACTTACAAAGATTGCTCTGCCCCGAAGGGCTTACACATGAAATTTCTTAAGTACATCAGCATTCTAGTGAATTTTCAGCTCAATTCTATCCAACTGCCGAAGTCGGTATGTCACTGAATGAAGCTCATCATAGATCTCGTTGGGTCCCTCCCAAGTGGCTTACAGTTTCCCATGAATTCGTCTTTTCTAAACTACAGCATCATTCCGAAGGACGAGGTCTCCAATTCTGGGAGGCCTCGCATGAACCCTTTTGTTGTAAAATTTGCTGATCCTTTGCTTATATTCCGCCATTCTTTCTCGGGCTGAGTCTCTTACTTCGTCAAGGAAATCAAGGAATTCCTTCATACGTTGCTCATTCTCAGCCGAGAAGTGGTGCACTCGCAGACTTTCAGAACCAATTTCCACTAGAAGGACAGCTTCGGCACCATACACTAGCTCAAAAGGTGAGTGGCCCGTTGCCTCTTTTTCAGTTGTCCGAAGTGACCAGAGAGTTTCGGGAAGTTCTTTCAGCCATTTGGACTGTTGATCCTCAACCCTCTTCTTGAGAGCGTTAAGAATCTGCTTGTTTGCAGCTTCGGCTTGTCCGTTACTTTGCGGATGGCACACTCCTTAATATGCCAACTTTTTTTGACATTTTTCGCATTTTCTGACCGGAAAGAGGCCCAGGATATCCAACCCCCATTGGGAAAATGGAAGCAGATTCAAGATCGACTGAAGATCCCGGGCTTGCTAAGGGATGACTGGTGCGAATTTTTGACATTTTTTACATTTTCTAACCAGCTCCTTAGCAACTGGGATCATGGTGGGCCAGTAGTACCCTGTCCTCAATGCTTTGTTGGCTAAAGTTCTTCCCCCGATATGGTTCCCGCAAATGCCGAGATGAATTTCCCGAAGGATATAATCAACATCCGTTGGACCCAGGAATTTCAGCAATGGGGTTGAGAATGATTTTTTCAGAAGCTCTCCTCTAAAGATAATGAACCTTGAGCTGGTTCATTTCAGCTTGGAGGCTAAGATTTTGTCTTCGGGAATATCTCCCCGAAGCTTGAAAGCTAGGATGGGGTCCATCCAGTTTGGTACGTGGTCAACGCTGCACACCTCAGGTGCTTCATTGACAATTCTTTCTCGGCGCACTTCCACATATACAGATCAGCTCATCTCAGTCAGAGTTGAACTAGCAAGTTTGGAGAGTGTGTCGGCTTGAGCATTCGAACCCCTTGGGATCAGCTGAATCTCAAAAGTTCTTAGCTTTGCAATAACTGTTTTGATCTTGGCAAGATATGCTATCATTGGGGGCTCTTTGGCCTCATAGTCATCCCTGATCATATATGCAACTAGCTGAGTGCCTATCTTCAGACAGACATGATTGGCTTTCAAAGAGATGCACGGTTCTAGGCTACCTCATATTCGGCTTCGTTGTTCAAAGCTTTGAAAGAAAATTTGAGTGCATCCTCAAAGGATTTGCCTTCGGGAGAGGTTATCACTACCCTTGCCCCTGAACCATTTACGGTGGAGGATCCATCCGTATAAACGGTCCAAACTTTCTTTCCTTCGTCTAGCGTTTCCTGTTACGAGCATTCGGCAAAGAAGTCCGCTAAAGCTTGAGCCTTGATGGCTGCTCTCTGCTACTAGCTGATGCTAAACTCAGTAAGCTCGAAATCCCACTTTGCCTGCCTACCTGATTTTTCTACTTTGCCGAGGACTTTTTCCAGCAGCTGATCGGTTAAGACCACTATTTGATGACAATCAAAATAGGGCCTCAACATCTGAGCCACTACCACTACTGCATAGGCAACTTTTTCGAGTAGGGGATAGCGGGTCTCGACATCCGTTAGAGTGTGACTGACGAAATAGATCGGCTATTGAACCTTTTTTTCTTCCTTCAGCAGCACTGCACTTATGGTGGTCGGGCTTACTGGGACGTATAGGTAAAGGGTTTCCCCTTCATCTGGACGAGCCAGAGTAGGAAGTTGAGCAAGATGCTCCCAAATCTGCTTGAAGGCTTCTTTTTGCTCATCTCCCTAAATGAGATCTTTTGTTTTTGGGTTCTTTTTGAAGAAGGGTAACCCCTTGTCCGAGGCACTTGAGATGAACCTTAATAGGGCTTCCATTCTTCAGGTGAGCCGCTGAACATCCCTCTTTATTATTGGCTCGGGAAGATCGAGTGCGGCTTGCACCTTAGCGGGATTGGCATCAATACTTCTTTTGCTAACCATGAAGCCTAGGAATTTCCCAGACTTCACACCGAAGGCACACTTCTTCGGATTCAGCTTCATTTGGTGCTTTCTTAAGGTGTCGAATTTTTCAGCCAGGTCCGTAACATGGCCTCTATCTTCTTTGCTTTTGACGATAGAATCGTCAATGTAGACTTCCACGTTTCGGCCTTTTTGATCGGTAAAAACTTTGCCCCGCATTTTTCAATCCGAAGGGCATCATTTTGTAATTTTACACCTCGGCGTTCGTGACGAAAGTCGTCTTTGCTCAGTTGTTGGGATGCATGAAGATCTGATGATACCCCGAGAATGCGTCCATGAAACTAAGCAGAGCATGTTCACTTGTCGAGTCGACTAGCTGATCAATCCTCAGGAAGGGATAAAAGTCCTTCGGACAAGCCCTATTTAGGTCTGTGAAGTCAACGCACATTCTCTAGGTGTCATTTGCCTTCTGAACCATCACCTCATTAGCCAGCCATTCTGGATACTAAGAGGGTTCGATGTAGCCTGCATCAAGCAACGTTTTGACCTCGGCTGCGATGTCTAGGTTCTTGTTTGCGGAGTAATTCCGCTTCTTTTGCTTAATTGGCCGGCACGTGGGGTCAACATTATGCTTATGGGAGATGAGGTTCGGATTAATTCCAAGCATGTCAGCTGCCGAGAAAGCGAACACATCTCGGTCATCCCGAAGGAGTTGGATTAGTTCAACGCGGACTTTTAGATCGAGATCTAGCCCGATTGTAACACATTTTTCAGCGTCTCCTTCGGTCAACTCTACCGTTTCATTCTGCTGATCTAGCTCCATTGCAGTGGGGCTAAATTCGGTTAACTCTATCGCTTTTTTTTTTTTGCTAGAGAACCTTGGGCCGAAGCGCTTAGGTCTTTCGGCTTCTTCACACTTGGTTCCCTTTCTTTTTCTTTTTCCTCCTCATCCTCGTCATCGTTGTCCTCCGAACGACTAGTGGATGGCTTGAGGTAATTGCACCTTTGGGCCTCCTTTTGGCTACCCTCGATTATTTTGGGGTAGGTGGCGTCTGAAACGTATATCATCATCTGATGGTACATAGAGACTACCCCCTGAATCTCATGAATCAAGGGTCTCCCCATGATCACGTTGTACACTAAAGGAGCATCAATGACCAAAACTTCGGCCATGATGTTCCTGGCTACTTCATCGCAGCCGATGGTGACAGGATGAAGGACCTTCCCATCAGGATAAGTTGAAGCTTCGTTGAATCCAGGTATCGGGTAGGGTAATGAAGTGAGGTGCTTGGGCTTTAGCTTGATTTGGTTGTAGGCCTTTCGGAACAAAATATTTGCACCGCTCACCAGAGGGTCCTCATGAGGGAACGTCACCCCCCGGCAGTCGGCAGCTGAGAACGTCATGTTCGGCACCGGCGACTGAAGAGGCTAAATGCCAGCATTGTTCACCTGATGGGTCAGAGCCCTTAGGTTGCGCTTGTGCTCCCTTCGAGAACACATCCCCCGGAAATGACAAGGATTGAGGGGAATTTTTCCTCCGAAGTTTTGTTGTATCGGGGAAAGTTGATTTCTTGCTGAGAATCCTTCTCCGACTTATCGGCTTCTTTTTTCTCCGGTGATCCGCGATATATTTTTTCAGGTACCCTTTCCGGACCATATCTTCGATCTGGTCCTTCAGCTAGATACATTCTTCGTTGTTATGTCTCGGCGACTTGTGGAACTCACACCATTGATTTTTATGTTTTTGCTGATACCACTGTGGAAGTGGTCTTGGCTTTTGGTAACTCTGCTCTTCCTTCATCACGCTATAGATTTTAGGACGTGGGAGAACAAGCAGAGTATAGGATTCGTACCTGCCCAAATAGGGCGCAGATTTCTCCTTCTTTGGCTCATTGGCCGAAGTTTGTTCTGAGGATTTCGCCTTTCCTTTCGACTTCTGGCCTTGGCCTTCAATCAATTGTTGTTTTTGTTTCCCGCCCCCGGTTTAAGGTTGGGTTTTTGTTTTGTTCCACTCTTCGGCTCGGATAAATTTATCTGAAGCACTCAGAGCCTCCTCTAAGGTCTGAGAGGTATTCATGACCATGAAGTCAAAGAACGGTTGTAAGGAGGGTGATCCCATCGTAGGGGATCCTTCCTTAGATTCCCATGGCCACTTAAAATCCTAGGAATTTACACTTTTTAGGGTGTATTAGGATTCGAATTCCTGACCGTTTGGGAGACTTAAATTAGAAATGATACTCTCATCACGCTTTTTTGTAAGAAACAAGTAGGAGTCGCCAATGAGATTGAGGAAAATACATAAACCTCATTCATGCCTTTCTACCATGTGGAGTTCATGGAATAATTAGCACGAATCTTAAGTTTATCCATGCCCAAATTTGTCTACATAAACCAAAAGTGAGTTCGAGAGCAAGGGTACTAAAATAACGTTCCTATTCTAGCCCTAATACGGCCTCTACTAGCTCTTCCTTTTTTGCAATTTCATTACCAAACAATATATGCAACGCGATACCTAAAACTAAGTTAGTTAATTTTATTTAGACACATTAATTCACGTAGGAATTACATTGCAACGTCGTTATTCTTTTTTTAATCAAATTTGTTAAAAGAACAAGAAAATAAACAATATTCGCCTTGGCTTAAGTGATCAACCAACACTTAATTATCCAATTCTAA
This sequence comes from Chenopodium quinoa, assembly GCF_001683475.1. Classification (NCBI taxonomy): domain Eukaryota; kingdom Viridiplantae; phylum Streptophyta; class Magnoliopsida; order Caryophyllales; family Amaranthaceae; genus Chenopodium; species Chenopodium quinoa. Next base: position 311,012 of record NW_018745188.1, read on the forward strand.
TCTTTATTTAACGCAAGATACTATGTGAAAATAATTAATTAGTCCTTTAAATATGATCAAACAACACTAATTAATTAATTAAGGTTCCTTTAAACAAGAAAATAAAGATGATTTATCTAAGTGCTCGGGAATTTACCACTTCTCTTTGCTAGATCTTCGTTTAGAACAATTATGGACACCTTCTTGTTGGGGAACCTCCACCGTAGTAACAAAAGATCATGGAGTGAATGTTTAGGACAGAGGATTTAGGTAGCACAAGTTCACAAGTATTTCGACAGAGTTTTAGGTTATTTTCTGCGAGTTTAAGCCTTGGATTAAGCCTCTATTTATAGGGAATAAGTAGGTTTAGGGTTTTGAACATTCTGCCGCAGCAGGTGTCGCGCGCAACAGGATTAGTTGCGCACGGCTTCCCAGGGCTAGTGATTTAGTTGCACTGCTATGGGCAGCGCAACAGATTATCTTGCACGCGACATTATGGTAAGATTTGATTATATATTTTTATAAAATTCTGAATCTTCCGCGAGTGCACCTCTGGAGGATGCACCAAGTGTCACGTGGAACCAAATTAGTTGCGCGCGCCTGCACAGCGCGACTAGTTGAGATACGCGAGGATTTTCCTGCATTAGCATTAAAATTTAACCTAGGCGCTCCTAAATCCGTCATTATTAGGTTTTGAGCACGGGATTAAGCCTAATAGTAATCGGATTTAGTCAATTGGACCTCGTTTTAGCTTTGTTTATTTAGTTTAGGCTAGTTTTTGTGTTTTGTGGCTTAACTAGTTATCCATAAGCATTCTCAACTTCAATCTAACATAAAGAAGGTTTTATTTATCATCATTCCACTTCCTGTCGGGACTGGAGGCTAAAAGTAAATGTCTATAGTTAGCCCCCACTTTGATCAAGTCTAGAATAGACGATGATGAAAGTAGTCAATGAAATAAATTCGAGACTCATTCTGCGAAGTTCTGAAAGAATAGAGAATCTTTCAGAAATGTTTAAGGATGCGAAAACTATCCTTGGTTCGCTAAGTGTTCGAAACAAATAGCTATTAAGGCTAGAAAAAAGTTTTTCCCTAGTCTTAACGCACTAAAGAATCTAGATTGACCCTTTGCAATTGTAGAACGCTTTTACATGTAAAGGTGTTCTGGGTGATGTCAAGTCATGAGAAGTGATCGGTATTAAAAGAATAAAAGGGGATGATTTCCTCTCAATCATGTCATCGTTGGTCTAAAGTCCCTCGACATGTCATTGAAATTTAGTCTGACTTTAACAAAGTAAAAAGATGAAAAAGGGGTTTTTGGTATTCTAGCCGAAATGGTCCGGTATTCGAGCTGGATGTCCATTAGATAGAAATACATGTCTTAGGACCGGAGGCATATATCCAAATCCAATGAGAAGGAAGAAAGTCAACAAGATGAGTACACGTGTCTCAGGATTGGGGGCACGTGACTATATAGGCGCGACACGTCTCGTCACTTCTTTATACAGGGGGTGGACGAACACCCTAACTGTCCGGTAAGCTAGTAAGCTCACTAAATACCGTATTTACTTCCAATCCAGAAGTGTATGTTCTTGATGGTTCGGCGAGCCTGTCGACCTATGAGCTAATGCCTAAAGTAATCCTCCACCTTTTAGTTCCGAAAGGTGGATCACGCAAAGCTTGAGCTGAAGTTAAATTTGACGCAACACCTACGCCGTACAATTTTGCGCCGTACGATACGCCTTTTCCATTTTTACACTGCATGACAACGCCTTCCTTTTTGCTTCGAACGTGAAAAAAGAAGAAAAGCTGGAAATTTGTATCGTCAGTATAGTAAAATGACAAACCTGTCTATGGGTGCTTTTCCGTAAAGCACCACCACGGAACGTCTTAAGACACTCTTACGAAAAATGTATGCTTAGGGAAGGCACAAAGCACGGTGTGCATGCAAGAATGATGCAAAAAACTAACAAAGATGAAAACAAAGAACAATATGCAAAGCTATTTAAAAGATTTTGATAATTTGTGGGCCATTACGTCTAATAACGAGCAAAAACCGTTGAAAAATGATCGAACATACCAAAATCAAGATTCCGGTCATTTTAGTGAGTCGCGCTGGCCAGGTGCGCGCAACGTTAAGAGTTGCACTGGAATGTCACGCGCAAAAGAAGTAGATTTTAGCCATTTTTGCCCCTTGCTCCCTCTAGAAAGCTCGGATTTTCTTGTTTTTTGAAGCTAAAAGAAGTAGATTTTGTCCCTTATTCATAATTGCCATAATCCAATGTAAGTTTTTTGTTATATTTCGTTTGATTTAGGCTAAATTGGGACGATTTTCAAACCGTTGAACCCTAAATTTCAAATTTGGGGGTTTTTTATTCGGTTCATTATTCTTTAAATTGTTTGTTCGTTGTTATATTATGTTTAAGGAATGTTTTGAAACAAATTTCATGAAAAATGGTTATGTATTAAACCTTATATGAGCATTTATTTGTTCAAGTTCGTTCTTGCACTTTTTCTTCGAATTCTACTCGATTTTATTGCTGTTTCTTCCTCATTTTGGTTTAACTTGCTGATTATGAAGTATATTTTAGTGATGGAACCAATATTACTTTCATAATTCATTTTTGCAAATTTTGAATTGTTGAAAAATGGTGCAAAACATACTATTAGCTTATTTTGTCCATACCTAAACCTCAAAATTGTTTGGTAGACGATAATCATGTTTATATTACTCTTATTCGTCTAAGAGTAGTTTATTCTTTGAGATTTTGAAATACAATCCCTTGAATGCTTAGTTGAAACTGGTATATGATGGTTTTCGGTTTTCGTGTTTTGCCCTATCATTTACTGAGTTTAATTGCAGGTATCCTAGCCTCCAAGTATGGGTAGCATTCGGTTTTCGTGTTTTGCCCTATCATCAGCCTTATGCTGCCAAAATGGGTCTAGAATACGTATATAAGTTTAGTTTAGGAAATAAAGTAAACTAATAAAGAAACTTTATCATAGCATGGACTCACCTCCATTGGTCGATGCCGAGGAGATTCTAGAGGGTCCTGACGAAGCGGTTCGCCCTCGAAAGAGGGTGATCCATCCTCGAGAGGAGGTCCGAGAGCGACGCGTCGCAGCCGATCGACGACGCCAGGAGGATGTGCTTTGGGAGGCTCCCCCTAACTAGGACCCTAAGGTCCTTAAGTGGCGCAGCTTCGTGAGTTCTTTGCGCCTTCATTTCTTTTCTTTTTCCTTGTTTCTTCTCCTTTTTAAACCATAACCGTTTTTTTATTATTATTTTTCATTTTCCTTAGAGTGAGCCTAGCATGCGTTTATACGGCTCTTGTGACCTGCGAGCCCGTTTTGAGAGTTTGCCCGAGGTGGCAAAGGAGATTGTGGAGATTTCGGGGATTGACTCCCAGCTAGTGGCTCTTCGGGATTTATCGAGTCAGCCTGCGTCGTCAGCTTTCCTTCGTGGATTGCTGGAGTTTTGGTGGGATTCCACCAACACTTTCCACTTTCCACTTTCCACTTTCCATGGGGAGAGATGACAGTTACCCCTTTCGATTTATCTATGATTACGGGTTTTCCTTTTGGAGGCGATCCCGTAGCCATAAAGTTCGTTAAGGGGTCAGACGAGAGACTATGCGAACATGTGGGGGGACCGTCTTGCATCGGCCCTTCTCATGTACGCGAACTCTTGTCCGTACTCGATTCTTGCCGACGAGTTGTCGGCTGACGAGCTTGATCGGTAGTGTACTCCTGAGCAACTGGCTCAGATATACATTGCTCACGTTATTTTCGTCATTATCTTGAGTGATCGAGGAGAACGTTTCGCTATTGGGTTACTTAATTCCCTCAGTGATTTGGGGCAAGTAGGTAACTTGAGTTGGGCGGAGGTGTTGTATGCTGGTATGCTTACTGCTATGGGCAAGGCGACCCGGGTGATAGATTCCGCGGCAGCTACTAAGGTGCCTCGAATCTCCCTTACGTGGCATGGTCGTATCCTTGAGGTACGTGTTTTAAGCTTCTTTCGATTATTATTTTTGCTTTTCTCCTTTAGGCTTATCCTTTTTCGGTTTCAGGCTTGGGGATACTCGTACATGCCTTTCTTATCCCCTAGGATTCTTGGGGCTGCTCGTTTTCCTATCGGCCATCGATTGGTCACGATTAAGAAAGGTGAGCCACTTTTTCCGGCGACTATCTCTAGAGGAATCTTTTGGCGACTCGTGCGTCAGTAAGTATTCCAACTACATGTGCATCTTTTGATTTTATTTATTTTATGACGATTTTTCATGTGGTTGTGTTTGTAGATCGATCTCCGTCCTTGGAGTTTGATCGTCGGAGTCCCTAAAGCTGTCCGATCCGGCAAGATTCGTTGCCTTTTTCGAGCTCTTTATCAGGGACTTCCAATCCTTCAGAGGACAGACGCTTGGTTTCTAGGTGAGTGTGTTCTCTAGTAGTCTGCATTCGAAAGGGCCCATGGTTCCCGTGGACCCTCTGATCCGGTTGTTACGTATGGATTTGTTGTCTACCGAGGATCGAGCTCATGCAATCCTTGGTTATCCAGCGCAGCAGCTAGTGCTATCGGATGCATCGTATCCGACGTTCATCGCATCCAGGCTGACTCCTTTCCCAGCTTTTGTTCCGGTTTGTACTCTAACTCTCCTTTGTTATTTATATTTATTTTTTCGGTACTTTGACCCTTTTATTTATTTTTTAGCGGGTTGAGCTAGGTGGTTGAGTGCCTCCTACAGTGGAGATCACGTATGCTGATGTCGTTGGGTCGGTAATTCGTGTGATCCTTCTATCAGCGGAGGATGAGGAGGGGATACCGTTCGTTCTTGAGACGGTTGAGTCGGTGTGTTCCCTATGCATATGTATTTATATACATTTTTGCTAACTGTCCTTGTCTTTTGGAACAGGTTCCGCGAGAGACCAGGAACGGCATGTTGAGGACTTTGCGCGCTTTCCGAGCTGCTTGTCAGAGAGCTCTCCTCATTTTGTCATGTCGTGATCATCGGATGGTCGCGGTAAGTTTATTGTTTATTTTCTTTTAACGAAATTATCAAACGTTTTATGTATTATCTTCGTTCGGAATTTGCAGGATGTGCAGCAGCCGTCTAAGAGTTGCCGACCATCCTGACTTCCTTTGTACACACATTTTTAATGTTAGGAAACAAATGTATACATTATTTGTTGTACATATGACACGTGATATGTCATTTTCTTTTGTTTCCATGTGTACATTTTTTGTTTTATTATTATTTTTTGATTTTCTTCATCCCGCCATCAACCATTGGGACTCTAACCATCATCTTTTCTTGTTTAAAGGGGACGAGATTGTCCCACTGGTGAGTTGAGGTCTTGCTAGGCTTCACTACAAATACTCTCCTTATGATCTATGCGCCTACCTCGTCGGATTTAAAACCTATATTCCAAAGATTATTTGGTTTGTCTGGCAATGATATAACTAACATCGGAAGTGAAGAAGGCGTGAATTTGATCCAATTTATTGAACACTTTGTCGCCCCTCACTACAACATGACTAAACCATATTTTAAAATTCGTGCTTTATGTTATTGTCTTGTTGTTAATTGTTTACTTAGGACAGGCAAAAAGTATGAAGATTATTCCATGGTGTCCATAGTAGAGCAAATAGAGGGATGTCATTCACCCGCTCTTTTGGCTTTAGCGGAACCGTTCTATGCTTGAATCGCCTTAGAGGAGACCCTAACGAAAACGGTTTCACGGGAAGTCCACTCAATTACACGTGTGTTTTATTACGTCATATTCTAGCGCAAGTCATGAAGTTGCGCTGGTACAACCAGCGCAATCTTCTGCGATGCGCGGTTGGTGCGCGCAACTGATTTTGATTAGATTTGGCTTATGGAGCGTTTGCGAATTGTTGATCTGCCACAAAATCTTGAAGCTAACGGAGTAAGGACATTCCCTAGACATCGAATTCTTTACAAGCATAAGAAAGAAGAAGAATGGACGGCGTTTTTCTTTCACGGGGTTCCCAACATACGCTTTGTGATTCCTTGGTGGAACATAAGTAGTATGGTGGGAAATAGTTTTAATTGCCCTTATATTAGGCTTCTTGGCCTATCTAGTACAACTAATATTTTTCCTTGTAGGGTAATGAGACAATATGGGATGAAACAAATTATTCCCCCACAGGATTGTGATGCCCCTAAAGATGTGATCTTTAAACCCGAAAGAATTCCTCGTTGGATGGAATATTGGTCAAGTCTTCCTAGGTGGGTAGTACAAAATCCTACCGCGCGTATTGTATTATCTTCCTTTTACAAAGCTTGGTTGAATGCGGCGGATAAGGGAGAATTAAACAAGGTTCGATCTCAACTTCAAGCCGCCATAGCTTGCAATCTACCTAAGCCTTTGATGCATTTAACCACTACTACTCCTCCTAGTGGCCAAAACAAAGGAGTGAGAAGAAAATTAGACTTCTTATCCCCTAAGGCTCGTTCGAAGGAAACAAAAAGGAAAGCTCCCACCAAACCCGGGCAACAAGGTGTGAAAATAAAAAAACCTTCACCAAACACTCGCAAGAAAGCTCCAATCATCAAAGGGAAAGGAAAATAGGTTGCACAGGCCCCAATCCCTAAATTGAAAAACAATGTTTGGGTGAAAAAGAAGAGTGTAAGGGAGAGCTCCAAGGCTTCTTAAAATACTACGATGGAAACTACTCCCTCATCATCTGTGACAATCGAGGACATAGTAAAACCTTAGAGTGTTACACAATTCTATCATTAGTTTAATTCGAATAAAGTGTAATCACTACTATGTTTTTTTTTTAATATCTAATTCAATAATGTCTCTTTCTCTTTTGGATTTTGAATAAAATAAAAATGAGCTTTATTATATATTTATTTTAATTTTGATATGACCGAATCATAGAGATTGCCTACGTATTCGTAATATGAAATCAGGTCTTTGCGTAATTCTTCTTCTTTTTTTTTATTTGTTGTATATCGTTTTTATTTTTTTTTCTATAATCTCTTGAATTGAAATTAAATGAAAAAACTAATCAAATTTGTTTAAAAAGAAAACATTCAAATCAAAGTTTAATTTTTTTTTTACTTTTTTTTTATTTTTCGAGTATATGTTATTTTTACGAAACGCCCTCTTTTTGTTGCAAGTAAAAGTCGGAACTTTTTTCAAGCATAAAAATCCGAGTTCGTAGTTCATTCTTAGGTGGCACGCGCAACATCCAAGGTTGCGTGAGCCTGTCGCGCGCAACGAAATTTTTGGCGTGTGACATCCGCGCGCAACTATTCCAGTTGCGCGCGACACCTGTGCTACCAGCGTTATGAATTTTTTTTTTTGCATTATTACCCCCCCAAGTGTGAAGACTTTTTTGTGATGTTCGAAAAAATATGAACACTTAGAATGATCTTTTTAATTTGCATTACCACCCCCCCCAATGTTATGTGCTTTGCCATGTTATTCGCTAAAGTGCATAACACTTGGAATCTTTCAATTAAATGCTAAAAATGATTTATTTTATGAATGAACGAGTTTATCCGGGTTTCATATGTAATACTTTTTTTAAGTCGATCAATGTTTATTAATTAGCGAATTTCATCTCCTCCAATATCCAGTAATCAGACGGCTCCTCCTGATAGGATTTCAATTACGCGGTAGGGACCTATCCAATTAGGCTTGAATTTCCCTCTTGGATCGCTTGGTGGACCCCTAACCTCCTTTAGTACAAAGTCACCTTCTTTGATATTTCTGGGTTTTACCCTTTTATTAAAATGTCGCGCAATGCGTTGTTGGTAGACTTGTACATGATGCAAAGCCCTTAACCGTCGTTCATCAAGGAATAAAAGCTCTTCATACCTTGCTCTTACCCATTCAGATTCCGGTAGCTTACTTTCAAGTACGATGCGTAGGGATGGTATTTCTACTTTAATTGGTTGAACTACGTCCATTCCGAAAACTAAAGAGTATGGAGTTACCCCTATTGATGTTCGTATAGATGTTCTATAATCCCATAATGCGAAGTGTAGTTTATTCGGCCATTCATAATTTTCTGCCATTTTCTTAATGATGACTGTTATGTTTTTGTATGCGGATTCTACAGCTCCATTCATTTGAGATTTGTAAGTAGATGAATGATGATGTTTTACTTTATAACAAGTTAAGAGGGTCTTGACTTCATCTTTGAATTGAGATCCCTGATCACTAATTAGTTCATGTGGAACTCCATATCTACAACATATGTTTTGTTCAAGAAACATTGCGACATGTTTAGAAGTGATATTAACGTAAGAAGCGGCCTCAATCCACTTGGTAAAGTAATCGATGGCTACTAATACGTACTCATGCCCTCCTACTCCCGTTGGAGAAATTCTACTAATTATGTCAATTCCCCAAGTTGAAAAACGCCAAGGGGAAGTGAGGTTGTATAGTTCGGATGGTGGAAGGTGCTGTAAATTAGCAAACATTTGGCACTCTGGACATTTTTTGACATATTGTATGTAATCAAGTTCCATAGTGGACCAATAGTACCCTTGTCGTGAAATTATCTTTGCAAGCATTTTACCATTCATGTGAGGTCCACAAACACCTTTTTGAGTATCTTCTATAAGGCGTGTGGATTTAGGTTGGTCTATACATAATAAGCTTTAACCATTAGGTCCTTTTTTGCGTAGTTAACCGTTTACTGGATCGTATTGTGCCGCAAGTGTTCTTAAGGCTCTTTGGTCTTTCCATGAAGTATTTTCAGGGTATGTGCCATGGGTAATATATTGGAGGATATGATCATACCAAGGATTATCTCCTTTAATGTCATTTATTTCCTCTATTGCATTGCAATACGATGGTTCTTCTCTTCTATCAATGCATAATGGCATCATATTTAAGTGATCTGGAATGTTGATCATTAAGGCTAATTTTGCTAGCGCATCGGAAAATTGATTATCATCCCTTGAAAATAAATATGTTCAAAATGCTCGATGAGTTGCTCTAGGTGTTCTTGGTATAATATCATTGTGGAGTTCTTTATTTTACATTTTTTCAGTATATGATTTATAATCAAAGTAGAATCTCCATATACCTCTAATTTTTGCACGCTATGCTAGTGGCTGCTTCTAATCCAATAATGCACGCTTCACATTCCACGGCATTATTAGTAACCTCAAAGTCTAATTTGACAGAGATTGGAGTATGGGCTCCCTCTGGACTTATGAGTAACACCCCCTATGCCACATCCTTTTTGATTGGACGCACCGTCAAAGTACATTACCCATTTGTCATCTTTTGACATGAGAATCTCTTCATCCAAAAGATGAGTAGTTTCTGCATGACTTGTTTGCATTGGATGTTGGGCTAGAAAGTCGGAAATCACTTTTCCTTTCATTGAATTTTCAGGAATATACTTTAGCTCGAATTCAGCCAACATCACCAACCACTTGGATATCCTTCCTTGTATAGGTAGTTGTTCAAACAAATACTTTATCGGATTTTGTTGAGAAATTACATGAGTGGTGTGTGGTAGCATATAATGTCGTAACTTTTTAGTTGCCTACACTAATGCCAGACTCGTTTTTTCCAGGGTGCTATATTTTGTTTCATATTGAATGAACTTTTACTTATGTAATATATTGCACGCTTAACTTTTTCTACCTCTTGCGCTAACATGGCGCCTGTGGCTGTATCTGTAACTGTGATGTATAGCCTAAGAAGTAGTTAAGGTACTGGTGGTTCTAAAATTAGTGGAAATTTGAGATAATCTTTGATTTTCTCGTAGGCCTTTTGGCATTGATCTTCCCATTAATGTTTATCCTCTTTTTTCAATTTTTTTAAATATTGGCTCACGAGTCATAGTCAATTTGTTGATGAATCGACTGATGTACTGTAATTTGCCAAGAAACCCCCTAATTTCTTTTTCTGTTTGAGGGGAGGCATGTCAACCATTGTCTTCATTTTAGAGGGATAGATCTCAATACCACATGTGCTTACTACGTATCCGAGTAACTTGCCAGAAGTCACTCGGAAGACGCATTTTTGTGGATTCCCCGATTGAACAAGAGGTGTCGTTTCGTCGAAAATCACATTTTGTATTCTTTTATGCGAGTGACAAATTTGTGTAAAGCTTTTATATGTCCCATTATATCTTTGGACTTTACGATCATATCATCCACATACACTTCTATTTCTTTATGCATCATATCGTGCAAGAGAGTCGTAGTCGTTCTTTGGTACTTAGCTACTGCATTTTTTAAACCAAATGGCATGACTGTGTAGCAATATGTAACCCAAGGGGTAATAAAGCATGTCTTTTCTTTGTCTTATTTTTCCATTAAAATTTGGTTGTAACCTGTGTATCCATCCATAAAGGATAACATCGCATGTTCAGCCTTGTTATCTACCAATATGTCAATATGTGGTAGAGGAAAATCGTTTATTAAGGTCCCTAAAATTGACACACATGCGAATGAAACAACCGTCCAATTGTTTCTGTACTTCTTCTTTTTTATTTAATGCAACATCACGTTTCATTCGTCGAAATTTTTGTTTTACTGGTTTTGAGGTAGGGTTCGAGGGAATGGTATGTTCCGCAATTTCTCTATCTATTTTAGGCATATCCTTGTATGACCAAGCGAACACGTCTTCGAGTTCTTTGAGCGTCGATATGAGAGTCGATCTCTCTTCCAGATTTAAAGTTAAGCCAATTTTGACTTCACTTTTGTTTTCATTGGTTCCTATATTGACTATTTCAGTTTCTTCAATGATAGGGTTCTTTTGTTCTCGTTCATTCATTAGTTCAACCAATTTATTAATGTTATCATCTTTATTAGATTGATTGTTATAGCATTCAAAAGATTCAAGAGAAGGCATAGACTTGGAAATAGAGCTCATATTATTAAATTAAAAAGAGAGTAAATCAAGAAAAGAATCCTTTTTGGGATCCTTAACCTTAGAACTAGAAAATAAAGATTCATTAATGGCCACAAGGCCTAAATTTTCAGCTTCCCTAGAGTCTATGCTAGATTCATCGTCTGATTCTTCAAACATCATCCCTTCACCTGTGATGATCTCCAATTTATCGCCTTTGTGATTAGTCCATTTGAAAGATTTCCTCCATACATCCTCTAAGGTTTCATTAGAATCAACGAGGTTGGGTCAAAAGCTTTATCTTGAATGGCATTCTGATTGGTCATTGTAGCGACATGATTTTGCTCTAGTTCAAATAGCAAGTTAAATGGTTTCCCATCATAGCACCCTGGAATTGGGCGTTTTGATTCAACGATTTTAAGATCGTCATTTAAGAAGTAGCAATCGTGGAATATTTTGAATCCAGGCTTCTTGATTCATTCCAGAACTAATGGTTCTAGAAAGTCATAGCATGGGTAATCTTCTCCCTCCCCAATGAATTGTCCATTAAGGGTTCGTTGGTAGGATGGGAGTAAGGTGACTATCCATTTCTTGTTGTTGTGTATACGTGTTTTGTTTTTTAAATCGTGAGACTCTAGTTCTTTTTTGGTTGGTTTATATCCCAATCCAAAGGAGAAGCTTTTCTTTGGGATACGAAGTAAGAGGTATTTCTTCAATCCCATTCCCAAAGGCATCCAAGGAAAGTAACTACTCATCAATAAGATGTTGTTTACTATCTTGGTAGAATATGGATCAAGCTTGAATGATTCTTCAAGGCTTTCTTCCATTTCAGTTCTGTAGATTGTCTTTGCGGCAAATCCCCACATGTCCTCTTCATCATTATCATGGTTTATTTCCAAATGTGATTGGTCATTTATGGCTATTTTTAGTGGAGAAGCATGTATAGTCATAGGAAGCCCTTGATAGTTCAAACTTATCATTTGATGAAGTAAGGATGGTATTGCACCAAGCTCATGTATCCAAGGACGTCCAAGTAGAAGGTTGAATGTAGTTTTAATGTCCATAACATCGATTCAACCATCTTTTGAATTGGGCCTGTGGTAATTGGTTGCTTAACAGTTCCACACACCAATCTTCTCGAGTTGTCGTAGGCCCTAATACTCTGTGTTGTTGATTGAAAGTATTTTTCTCGATTAAGGGCTAAATATTTTGCAGTTCGCAATGGGCATATGTTTATAGCTGACCCATTATCTACTAAAGTAAGAGGGATGTTGTATCCCTTGCACACCACAATTAAGTATAATGCATTATTGTGGGTAGTGTCTTTTGAAGGAAAATCATCATTAGTGAAAATGATTGATTTGTAAGATTTTTCCCTAGTAAGCAAGCTACCGAGTTCCTGAGGGGTCGTGTCTATGCTTACAGACAAGGCCGTTAGAGCATTCATAAGAGAATTCCTATGTTCTTTAGAAGTACTTAAGAGTTCCCAAATGCTAACATTCGCCTTAGATTGGCAAAGTTGTTTAACCAATGGATCTTCTACCTCAAGTGGAGGTGGTATTGTGTTTTGCATTTGACCTTGAGTTTGATTTTGTGTGGTTGAAGATCCATTTGGTGGTGGTGGTGCTTGATAAACTCGCCCAGAACGAGTTAGATGATCTACCTTATTTGGATTCGTCGTAGGACTCACAAGCCAACTTTCTTCTAGAGGCTTTGGATGTGCCTCCATTTCAAGATGTTCCATGAGTTGTGCTTGATGCCATTGTTCATCTAAGGAGAGATTTGATAGATCTTGTGACTTCCCCAAGAAATAATCCCAATCAAGCGCTCCATTTGTCTCATTTTGTAAACCAGATGGGGGTGGGACGGCTTCGTTAGTTGCCCCTATGAGCATTATGTCTAGAGGTTTTTCTATTGGTGTGATATAGTCCAAAGGATTGAACGTACCACTTCCCATATAATCCTCATCAATATGAAACACCCCTAATGGGGATGTGTAAGGAGGGTGATCCCATCGTAAAGGGTAATCTCCTTAAATTCCCATGGCACTTAAAAGCCTAGGACTTTACACTTTTTAGGGTGTAGTAGGATTTGAATTCCTGACTGTTTGGGGGACCTTGAATTAGAATTGATTCTATCATTACGCTTTTTTGTAAGAAACAAGTAGGGAGTCGCCAATGAGTTTTAGGAAATACTCATATACCTCGTTCATGCCTTTCTTCCATATGGATTTCATGGAATAATTAGCACGAAGCATAAGTTTCCCCATGCCCAAATTGGTCTATAAAACCAGAAATGAGTTTTGGAGCGAGGGTACTAAAATAACATTCCTTTTAGAGGGGAATCATTATCCTAGCCCTAGTGCGGCCTCTACTAGCTCTTCCTTTTTTACAATTACATCACCAAACAATATATGCAAAGTGATACCTAAAACTATGTTAGTTGATTATATTTACAAGCATTAATTCACGTAGGAATTACATCGTAATGTCGTTATTCTTATTTAATCAAATTTGTGAAAAGAACAAGAAAATAAAAAATATTCGCCTTGGCTTAAGTGATCAACCAACAATTATTTAATTCAATTCTAGTCTTTATTTAACGCAAGATACTATGTGCAATTGATTAATTAATTATTTTAAAGGTGATCAAACAACACTTATTAATTATCACTTCTCTTTGCTAGATCTCCATTTAGAACTCTGATGGACTCCTTCTTGTTGGGTAACCTCCACCGTAGTAACAAAATATCAAAAGGGTGAGTGTTTAGGACAAGAGGGGTTAGGTTGCACAAGTTCACAAGTATTTCGCCAGAGTTTTAGGTTATTTTATGTCTGTTTAAGCCTCGGTTTAAGCTCGTATTTATAGGGAATGATTAGGTTTAGGGTTTCGAGCATTCTACCGCAGCAAGTGTCGCGCGCAACATGATGAGTTGCGCGTGGCATCCCAGCGCAAGTGATTGAGTTGCGCTGCTATGGGCAGCTCAACTAATTGTCTTGTGCGCGGCTTTATGGTAAGATTCGATTATATATTTTCCGTATAATTCTGAATCTTCCGCAGTGTAACTCTGGAGGTTGCGCTGGGTGTCGCGCACAACTGAATTATTTGCGCGCGGCTTTCTCTGCGGCAGCAGTAAGATTTAACCTAGGTGTAATATTAGGTTTTAAGCATGGGCATAAGCCTAATTACGATCGGGTTTAGTGAATTGGATCTTTGTTTTGGGTTTTTTTTTTAATTTGGGCTAGTCTTTTGTGTTTTGTGGCTTAACTAGTTATCCATAAGTATTCTTCACTTTGACCCAACACGAAGATGGTTTTATTTATCGTCATTGCACTTCCGGTTGGGACAGGAGGCCAAAGTAGATGTCTGCAGTTAGCCCCCACTTTGATAGAGTCTAGAATAGACGATGATCAAAGTAGTCAAGGAAATAAATCCGAGACTCATTCTGCGAAGTTCTCTGAGGATAGAGAACCTTTCAGTAATGTTTAAGGATGTCGAAACAATCCTTGGTTCGCTTAGTGTTCAAAAAAGGTAGCTATTAAGGCTAGAAAAAGTTCTTTCTAGTCTCAACGCGCTAAATAATCTAGATTGATCCTTTGCAATTGTAGAACTCTTTTACAAGTAAAGGTGCTCTAGGTGATGTCAAGTCATGAGAAGAGATCGGTTTTAAAAGGATAAAAGGGGAATATTTCCTCTCAATCGTGTCATCGTTGGTCTAAAGTCCCTCGATATGTCATTGAAACTTTAGCCTGACTTTAACAAAGTAAAAGATGAAAAGGGGTTTTTGGTATTAGAGCCAAAATGGTCCGGTATTCGAGCCGGAAGTCCACAAGATAGAAATACATGTCTTAGGACTTGAGGCATATATCCAAATTCAGTGAGAGGGAAGAAAGTCAACAACTCTCTCAGCAGTTTTGTCCACAAGATGAGTACACGTGTCTCAGAACTAAGGGCACGTGACTACATACGCGCGACATTGTCTCATCGCTTCTTTATACAGGGGCTGATTTCGACACGCTAATTGTCCGGTAAGTTAGTAAGCGCACTAACTACCGTATTTGCTCCCATTCCAGAAGCGCATGTTCCAAATGGTTCGGCGCGCCTGTCGACTTGTGAGCTAACGCCTACAGTAATTCTCTACCTTTTAGTCCCGAGAGGTAGATCTCGCAAAGCTTGGGCTGAGGTGAAATTTTACGCAACACCTATGCCGTACAATTTTGCGCCGTACAATACGTCATTTGCATTTTTACGCTGCATGAAAACGCCTTCCTTTTTGCTTCGGACGTGAAAAAAGAAGAAAATCCGGATATTTGTAACGTAAGTACAGTAAAATAACAAACTTGTCTATGGGTGCTTTTACGTAAAGCACCACCACGGAACGTCTTAAGGAACTCTTACAAAAAATGTTCAAAACGTATGCTTAGGGAAGGCACAAAGCACGCCGTGCATGCAAGAATGATGCAAAAAACTAACAAAGAAGAAAACAAACTATAATATGCAAAGAAATTTAAAAAGATTTTGATAATTTGCGCGCCATTACATCTAATAATAAGCAAAAACCGTTGAAAAATGATCAAACGGATCAAAATCAAGATTCCGGTCATTTTAGTGACCAGTATCCGCCCGCAACTCAGAGGGTCGCGCTGGCAAGGCGCGCGCATTGTTCGGAGTTGCGCTGGTATGTCACGCGCAACATATTCAGTTGCGCGCGACATTTATGTCAGTAAAGTTAAATCGCTGAACAAGATTTTCACTTCACTCTTTCTTTCTCCTTCCTTCGCCATTTTCGTCCCTTTCTCTCTTTAGGGAGCTCGGATTTTTGTGATTTTTGAAGCTAAAGGAAGCAAATTTCGTCCTTAATTCATATTTTTCGTAATCCAATGTAAGTTTTATGTTTTTTTCGTTTGATTTAGGCTTAATTGGGACGATTTTTGAACCGATGAACCCTAAATTTCGAATTTGGGGGTTTTTTATTCGGTCCATTATTCTTGAAATTGTTTGTTCCATGTTATTATGTTACGTTTAAGGAGTGTTTTGCAACAAATTTCATGAAAAATGGTGAAGTATTGACCTTGTATGAGCGTTTCTTTGTTCAAGTTCGTTCTTGCACTTTTTCTTCGAATTTTGCTTGATTTTGTTGCTTTTTGTTGCTTATTTTGGTTATAATTATTGATTATGAAGTAGATTATAGTGATGGAACCAATACTACTTTCATAATTCATTTTTTGTGAATTTTGAATTGTTGAAAATGGCGAGAAACATACTCTTAGCTTACTCTTGCCATGTTAAAACTTCAAAATTGTTTGGTAGACAATAACCATGTTTATATTACTATTATTCGTCTAGAAGTAGTTGATTATTTGAGATTTTTGAAAAACAATCTCTTGAATATTTAGTTGAAACTGGTATAGGATGGCTTTTATGGGTGTTAGAAGCCCCCATTTACTAAGTTTAACTATAGGTATCATAGGCCCAAGCATGGGTGGCATTCGATTTTCGTGTATTGCCCTATCGGCAGCCATTATGCTACCGAAATAGGTCTAGAATACGTATATTAGTTTAGTTTAGGAAATAAAGTAAACTAATTAAAGAAACTTTATCCATCCTAGCATGGACTCGTCTCCATTTGTCGATGCTGAGGAGATTCTCGGCGGTCCGGACGAGGTAGTTCGCCCTTGAAAGAGTGTGACCCATCCTCGAGATGAGGTTCGAGAGCGACGCGTCGCGACCGATCGACGTCGCCAGGAGGATGTGGTTTATGAGGCTCCTCCAAACTAGGACCCTAGGGTCCTTAAGTGGGACCTAGACCATCATGTTTCGATTAGAAGGTGGCGCGGCATCGTGAGTTTTTTGCGCCTTTGTTTCTTTCTTTTTTCTTTTGTTTCTTCTCCTTTTTAAACCATAACCGTTTTTTTAATTTCTATTCTTTTATTTAGAGTGAGCCTAGCATGCGTTTATACGGCTCTGGTGACCTGCGAGCCCGTTTTGAGAGTTTTCCTGAGGTGGTAAAGTAGATTGTAGTACTTCCCAAGATTGACTTCCAGCTGGCGGCTCTTCGGGATTTATCGAGTTAGCTTGCATCGTCAACTTTCCTCCGTGGATTATTGGTGTTTTGGTGGGATTCCACCAACACTTTTAACTTTCTATGGGGAGAGATGACGGTTACCCCTTTCGATTTCTCTATGATTACGGGTTTTCCTTTTGGAGGCGAGCCCGTAGTCATAGAGTTCGTTAAGGGGTCAGACGAGAGACTGCTCGACCTTGTGGGGGACCGTCTTGCGTCGGTCCTTCACGTGTACGCGCAATCTTGTCTGTACTCGGTTCTTGCCGACGAGTTGTCGGCTGACAAGCTTGATCGGCATTGTACACCTGAGCAGCTGGCTCGGATATACATTGCTCACATTCTTTCCGTTACCATTTTAAGTGATCGAGGAGAGCGTTTCGCCATTGGGTTACTTATTTGCCTCAACGATTTCGGGCAAGTAGGTGACCATAGTTGGGCGGAGGTGTTGTATGCCCGTATGCTTACATCTATGGTCAAGGCGACCCGGGTGATGGATTCCGCGGCAGCTAATGAGGTGCCTAAGATCTCGTTTACGTGGCATGGTTGTATCCTTGAGGTACGTGTTTTAAGCTTCTTTCGATTATTACTTTCGCTCTTTCCTTTAGGCTTATTATTTTTTTTCTCGGTTTCAGGCTTGGGGATACTTGTACCTGCCTTTCTTAGCCCCCAGAATGCTCGGTTAGTACTCTAACTCTCTCTTTTCCTTGTTTCTGTTTATTTTTCGGAACTTTGACCCTTTTATCATTATTTTTGTCATGTATATTTTATCGGGTCGAGCTCGGTGGTTGGGTGCCTCCGACGGCAGAGATCACATATACCGATTTTGTCGGATCAGTAATTTGTGAGACCCTTCCAGCCGCGGAGGATGATTAACGGGATACCGTTTTTACCTGAGACGGTTGAGTCGGTATGTCTTTTGTTTATATGTACTAAAACATTTCTATTTATTTTTTTTGTTTCATATACATTTGTTTACTGACTATCCTTGTATTTTTGGAATAGGATCTGCGGGAAACTGTGAACAGCATGGTGAGGACTTTACGTGCTTTCCAAACGGCTTATCGGAGAGCACTCGTGACTTTATCATGCCGTGATCATCGGATGATCGCGGTAAGTTTTATTTCTTTTCTTTTCAACGAAGTTATTACATTTCATGTAATAATCTTTGTTTTGGATTTTGCAGGATGTGCAGCAACCGTCTAGTAGTCGTCGAGCACCCTGATTCCTCTTGTACACATATTGTTATTTTTTAGGAAACAGATGTATATATATATTTTTTTTTGTTTTGCGTTGTTGTACATATGACACATTTGTATATATGTCATCATTATTTTTGTTTCCATGTGTTCATTATTATTATTTTTATTATTAAAAGCAAAAATTTTCGAGGAAGGGAAAGGGTTCCCGACTTACCCCCCTTGAAAAAATAACCAAAACTCGAAAAAAGGAAGGCGAAAAGAAAACAAAAAGAAGAAAATAAGAAAATAATAAAAAAAAAAAAGAAAATAAGGAAGTAGGAAAATAATAATAAAGAAAATAAGAAAAGTAGGGAAATCATAAAAAGAAAATTTAAAAAAACATAAAAAAAAAAAAAAAAAAAAAAACAAAGAAAATAAGAAAGTAGGCAAGAAAAGGGAAACAAAAGGTTAAAAGGCAAGCGTATGATTCGTCTTAAGATTTCGTGGAGATTTCGTCATAATGTGAGCCAAAATACGGAAATAAATCCAACTCACATGCCGCACCAGGGGAGACGCGCGCAACTGCGTGAGTTGCGTGCGGCTGTCGCGCGCATGTGAATTTTTAGGGCTCGATTTTTAGCCAAAAAACGACCAGAATGGCTATTTTCAAGGGTTTTTTCGTTTTTACGAAAAATTTTAAGTCTTTATAACCTTGAAAATTTATTGTATATTTATTTTGGTTATGTAATTGGTTCAATACATATTTTATATGCAATTTTAAACCTCTTTAGGCATGATTACTTGGTAGTAATTTGTGCTTGAATGCTTGGTTTTATTTTTCATATAATTGCAAACTAATTGCATTAAGTGTGAAATTGTTGTTCTTCGAGGCTTCCAAGTACTAAAGATTCAATCTTTAATTATGTTAAGTGATTGAAACTTTGAGTTACTAAATTCCCTGAATTTTTGTAGAACTTTGTTGATTTAATCATTTTTAGTTGATTGGAATCATAAAGTTTGAAACTTTATGATAGAAAAATTGTTTATCTTCATATTGGAAGATATAATTTTTCAAGGATTCACAAGTATTAAAGTTGGAATCTTTATTGAATTTATGTTCATTTTTCCAACTCCCTCTTATTTTGTAAAAAAAACTCTAGGTTAATTTAAATTAATTAAATTATTAGTGAGTAATTGCCCTCTAATTATTTTTTTGTTGCACCAAGTTAAACCAATATAATTAAAGAATGGTTCTTGGGAATTATTTTGGTTAGATGCACTTTGAAAATTTTATTTTAAGTTAGACTTGTTTAAATTTTCATTTTTGCTCAATGAATTAATTCTAAAATTAATTTAGAATTTATTAGAGATGTCACACAAAATCAGGAATTAATCCCGAGGCACAAGCATGCAAACCAAGGCACAATAGCCATGTACAACCCTCGGCCAGCTGGGCTGCTCGCACAGCCCGCATGTGGCTGCCGAGGGACGAGGCTGCTGCGCTTGGTGCTTGTGGTGCTAGGTGTGTGCGAAGAGCTGTGTGTTGACTTGGTGCATGAGGGGGGTGCAATTTGGATGCAAGGCGTAGCAGCAATGCAAGGCAGCTGCAGCTAGACGCGCATCGAGTGCGCGCTGCCAAGCAGCGCCCAGCAGCATCACGGCACACAAGGTCGAGGCTGCTAGGCAAGCGCTCAACACTTGCATGCGTGTGAGTGCTCAAAGGTGCTAGCCTTGGGTAGTCGATGCACTTTTCTCTCGTTTTAGTTTTGCTTTTTGGCCGTTTTATATATTTTAATTATTTTATTATTTTAATAAATTTTGGAGGCTAGGCCTCGGTTTTGAGCGGCATTGGCAAAAATTATTTTGACTAATTTTGGGTTTTACCAGCTTAATTAATTGGATTAATTAAGTTGGATATGGAATTTAGTGGGAGCTTCAAATGTTAATTGCGCTTATTTACATATCCGGTTAAAACAACTTTGTCTAGTTTTAATTAGGCGTGTTAATTGGATTAACCACCTAGATTAGTTACTAGTTCACGCGTGTTTATGCATTGTTACTTGTTTATCGTTTTAAAATGCATGGGCCATTCACAAATAGTGAATGGATGAATGGAATGTATATTCTCTCACAGGTTTTATGAAATGGCAACTAGTGGGGCCCGATTAGGATAGAAAATACGGACTGTGATCCGTGATGTACTTTTGTAAATCTAAATACGGTTTGTGAACCGTTGAGTATTTTTGTACCATAATATTTAGATTAGTCCTAATAGTAGATACTAGTAGTTGCATTTAATTATGGTCAAGTCTTGAAAATGGAGGTTCTTGGAAGACGTAGCTATGAAGTTGCAAATGAAGACCTTTTGAAGATTTGAAGATCTCAAGGGGTCATGCTAGTTGCCAAATGCATCTATATTTATGTTTTTCGATATATATATGTGTTTATGTATATAAACTATATGTTAGATGCATGTTTAGGATTTTGAATGTTGTGATGATTAATTAAGTTCACTTAAATCAACCAACATAGAAACCCTAGGTCCCTAAATATTGAGTAAAAACTTGCCATTCCAAAACAACACTTACCAGCCGAACAAGGGTAGTGGTGGGCTACGCCAAAGCGAGGCATCAATACCTCTCCTAGGAGCGTAAAGCATACCGGGTGTGCAAGTTGGTTTTGGTTCTACTCAACGATATGAGTGATGGAGTCCAAACATGTCGTGGCAAAGTGAATAAATTGTTGAGAGAGCATTAGATGCGACGATTTATTCAACCAAGAGTGGCTTGGAGCCATTAGCAAAGCGGTTTCTTACCTTAGGAGATTGAGTGTTAAGACAAGCCAAAGCATGCTTAACCACTCTTTGTTTCTTTGGATCTTGGAATCGACTTATTCTCGCCAAATGGGGACAATTTTAATGCGTGGATAAGACGTTTAATAAGATTGAAGATTTGCATGAATACCTTTTAATTTTATAACTTATTATGTTATTTACTTGATAAATGGTTATACATTGCACTTATATTTGTAGAATTCCAAATCAAACTGTATTGTTTTCCATGATTGGTAAAGGAAATCTTTGAGAATGGTTCTCAAAGAAAAATAAACCATTTCTAAAATACAATTCTCATAAATGACTTTTATAACAAAGTCCAAAAGGACGGTTGGACATCATGTATTCAAAAGACTAGGTAGTTTTGATAAAACATGAAGTATTGAGTTGCAAACTCAAATTGTCAATAATGACAACCAACATATCTTTTCTCTTAATACATAGATGAATAGGACTCATTGATGTAGTAATTCAAGCATAAATTAATGGAAAATATGGAACTTTGTTTTACGGCGCATTAGATGCTTAATCATGCCTAACAAAGTATAAAAGTCAAAGACTCTTAAAGAAATGGTTCTTAAAAGATTATGAGATAAAGTATAATAAGAAATATAGTAAACGAGGAACGATGAAAAAGAATAAGATTCCATTTCAACCCAAGAGTTCATATTATTGTAGTTAACTTAGCAATTCGTTATCTTCACAAGTATCGGATACTGCTTGAGTGTTCCACTTTGAAAGTGACCTCAAATTATTGAAGATAAGCTAAGTTATCGACTTACAAGATAAGAATGAAGCAAGTGGTGCTACATCAGTTGTAAGGATGTATGCTTTGTTTAAAGACCTTTATGCTAAGGCTGGAACAAATAAATGGTTATTGTGTTCCATAATCAGCAATTGATCCGTTTACACACGGAAAGACTCACATTCAAATCAATGAGCAATATTTGTAAATTTATTTGATTGGCATGGTTGTCTAAACCATGAGTCAAGAATGCTGGATTTTAAACAAACATTATCTTAACATGATAAACTAGCAAAAGCTCAAAATCATGGGCATGATTTGCGTTCCGAACATCTTTAGCAATATCACATCGACAAGAACGTACTCAAGGCTATATTAGATAGGCTCTTGATAGTTCATCTATTCGGAATCGTTCTAAGACAAGCAAGTCTTACTTGTTAAAACCGACAAAGTAATGAGCTATTGTTCTTGGTATAGACAATTGACTCCGAAAGCTAAAGAGGATTCATTTACTTTAACGTCTCACAAAGAATTTGAAAGAATATGGCTATATTCATCAAATATGAACAAACTTGACCTTGAATAGTTCAAGAGTTCAGTGAAGTACAGAATCGACTTGGCAAGATATCAAAACGTCTAGATTTGATCGAGCGATGTTTGCTTGAGCCAAGCGTGAAAATCACAAAGTTATGAAATTAAAATTTTCATAAATAACTCCACAAAGAACATAGTGTGTCTTCACAGAGACCTCAATGCCATTAATAAATGACTCGAACAATGATAGATCACATCCCTTCCTATAAAGTTCTTAAGATTTGCATAAAGGACTAATGTTACACTAAACAAAATGTCGAAGCTAAGAAAGGATTCCATATTCAATTATGGATAGAATTACCTTATAAATGTCTTTTCAAGTATATTTCTAAAACTCTTAGCCATAGTGGGAGTTCATTGGCTCAGTGGGAGCTAAGTGACTCAATAAGAGCTCACCAGCTTAGCAAGAGCTAGGTGGTTAAGTGGGAGCTTAATGGCTTATTAAAGGGCAAGATAGCTCGAGTAGGAGCTAACTGTTTGTTTTACAACAAACTTTTACCCAAAGACAAATACATGTCTCTTTGAAAGTATTCAAGTGAGACCATGGGCATTACCTCCACAACCAAATTGAGAACATAGTGTTTGTTGCTCTAAGTGGTGTCTTATTGGAAAGTAACGCGTTTCCAAAACGACTAGTGGGAGAAAAATGAACTCGATGACCATCGAGCTTAGCAACAAACTAGAACTGAGAATCTCGGAAAACCTTAAAAGGGCTTTGTGAGAATGCTTGATCAAGAATACTCAAAAGGACTTTACAAGTGCCTTAAAAGAGAATTCATTACTCACAAAACATCAGAAATGTTGGAGTAAGATCAACATACTAAAAGGGCTTTGGAAGCTCCTTGAAACTCAGTGGTTGATGCAATTGCCCCGTATAGGTATAGAATTCACCAAAGGCTTGGATTGAATCCTATAAATTTCTATTATGTTAGAAATAAACCTAAGACTTACAAGCATACTATTTACTATAAGATAGTAAAGGAATAATGTCTTGTAAGATAGCTGTGACAAATTTAAATTCCGAATAATGGTTAGAGGCCATAAAAATCCGAGATAGACTCCATGTTTGAAAATCATGTTTGAAACTTGATTAATTTGCATAAAGGGTGAAAGACCCATTGATTGAAAATAAGTTTTCAAGTAGAAAACTAACAAATGTGGAAATGTATATGCATACATAGCTAGATTGGTTAAAAAGCATACAATTAAATTCACGGAGTTGATTTTAATAAAAACCTATTCACCAATCGGAATGCTAAAGTCTTTTCATGATTGTTTTAGCAAAATTGCTCATATGAAATATGGCAAAAATAGATACCAAAACCGTCTCCCTAAAATAGGATTTTGAAAGTGACTATGAAAACAGTCTAAGGGTTTTGAAAATCTAAATAATGCTAGATTTGAAAGCAAGCTCAAGGAATCTGTTATGCAATTTAAGGAAGCATTGCATATAGGAATTGGAACATGTTTTCTCATGATGTTAATAAGAGGATTGACTCATGGAGAAACATAGAAATTCTTATGAATAAGAAGTTTAGTGGGAGCAAAAGTAAATTATATAAAGGTCCAATAAGAAGTCTATGAACTCTGTTGTGAAATAACTATCAAATGCCAAATGCTTAGACTTGAAAGTATTTTTTGACAATGGACCAAGCAAAATACGATACTTAGTACATATTGGGTATTAAGTTCTATTGTATAGACTTGATAAAATGTTTGAACGTGTAAAGGAGTTTACCGTGTTAAACATGAATTAAAGGACTGTGAAAGAATTTCAACCCATATGTATAAAACTAAGTAAATGTTTGAACTAAGTATAAGCTAGGCTAAATACTAAGTCAAACATGAAAGACTCTAATAGAGACTTTCAACCATGTCACACAGCAAACTGTTTAGCAAAGACTCAGTGAAACTGAATGAGCTAAAATGACAAATTGATGGAATAAGATTGAGAATTACTCTACAATTTAATCCATCATGTACATTGTGATATGGAATCGTCGCACGACTTACTTTCTTAGAGCATCTGAAGTATGTATGTATTACCAATAAACCTGAATCTATGTGATAGATCGTTAGGTTATGGCCAAGAACATCCAAAGTACTTGGATAAGTAACAGGATGAGTTCTTGACTTGTGGAAACAAATACAATTTGAAAACTGATGTTGCAAGCACAAGCCTTAACAAGGATTAGATCCTTAACAAGGAAGCTGTTTATAAGCACGAGCTAACAATAAGTCGTGGCTTGAGAATGGTAACATGGACGTGAATCCATGAGTAATGTGTAGGAATTTAAGGAAAATTTCCATGATCACAAGTGATTAAGGTATCCCAAATCATTGTAAGGCGTTTGGAGTGAAACCCAAGCAAAGCATCATCAGGAAGTCTACTAAAATATATGTTGAGAATATTATTGCCTTAATGGCGATAATAAAGAAGATGTTCTATGGAAAGTTCGTTGCTGAACGTTAATGATTGTAGGTTGTCAAGTTTATGGTCTCAATCATGAAAATGAGTGGGAGCCATCACTTGGACAATAAATCCTAATTCACATATAATCCATGACACTCTCAAATTTTATCACCTTATTATGAAAGTGATCAGTAATGAAGATGCTAAGATTAGCAAAGAAGTTATAACTAAACCAATACAATAAGTGAACGACAACATTCAAAATTGTATGAAAGAAATCAAGCATATTAGATATGAGTGTAATTTCTATAGATGTTTTATAAAGAGTGATACTCTTAAAACATTCGGAAAAACCATTTATCATAAGATGAACCATTCAGGTTTCGGAGTAATTTAAATTTTCATGCAATTTTATCACTCCTTTTTCTATTTAATTGTGGTTTAGAATTAAATAATGAGTCCATTCGATTCTTGGAATATTCAAAATAGGTATCAAGACCAGTCTTGGTAAGGAAACACTATTAAGTGAACGTTGACACTACAAGAAAATAACCTTTTCGTAACGATTATTTTAACCTCTAATATCGATTGTAATTGTAATAGTGTTGCAATTTTAAGTGTTGCCTATTCTTAATATTTTTGTAGTGCGGTGTTGTCATTTTTAATATTGTTTTACTCCGTATTATTTAATAATAGTGAAGCTCAGTGTAAATTCAATTTTATCTTGATTAAAATAAACACCCTAAAGGATTTCTTCAAAAAAAAAACACCCTAAAGGTTGTATTATTACAAAATAATCAAAATGTTGTATTATTAGAAACGAATGGACCAAAGGTTATATTATTTTTAGCAATTTTTCAGTATACAAATTGAATCGTGTTTCTCACAATCTAATAGGGTTATTATGATTGTCATTTGCTTAATTATCATACTGACAAAAGTAGCATGCAAACTGCTTTGAAAAAAAATGTATCATAGACACATCACAAGTCATAGTAATTGCACAGGGCATTATAAAATTAGAAATATAATCAAGCATTCTTAAAAGGAGTAAAGGTTACTAATCCTACCTAGTTTACAAATTAATTACAAAAACTATTACATATGTCAGAATAAATGGTTGCAAGCTAAGTTTTGCCTCTTGAACCATCAATATATAGCCAGTTGTAGCTAAGTTCTAGAGCAGTTAGCTACATCAACTTTTCTCGTGTCTACTTCTATGCATTCTTGTTCAAGCTCAAGTAACATTTTATCATAGTTGTTTTTGGCTTGCCCATTTTATCCCATATCATCTAGATAAAATAGTAGGCATAGAGAACAGAGTTAATCACCGATGATAACAAGATAAAAATAACATCCTAACCTTGAAGAGCTGAAGTGTAATTAGCTTGTATCATACCTGAAGTTCATATAAAATAGACTCACAAGTAGTTTTTGCTTCTAAAAGAGGATTATTCTTAACGTTATATTAAGAGATTTTTTTTAACCACCACATGTATCAACCTGCACAAAAGTAAAGGAACTCCAATTTAGTATTTGGACCAAAACTAAAGTCTAATATAATGAACTTAGGTGCATAATGTACAAGCACCACGATACTATGATTCAGATTTTCAGACACTAAATAGTGCAACCAAACCCAACATACCTACACAAATTCCCATAAGAGAAACTGCTTCAAAGAGCTCTAAATTTGCTTCAATAAGCTTAAATTACTAAGGCCTGGCTACTAAGATGAGTCCTGATTTGCCCAATAATGCAATAAGCCTGCACCATGACACCACAACCAATAAAGTAAAACAAATGTACAATAATATAAACTTGAATCTATAAGATGAATGTAATTTCGTTGATGTATACAAGAAGCTAATCAAACAATGACATCTTTGACAAAATCTATGAACTAATATCAACTATAATCAATCAATCACTTTCTACTTATCTACAGTACCCATCATCATTAGAAATACCCAAGCCAAACCTATCATCACAAATATATATATATATATATATATATATATATATATATATATATATATACTTGTGTTAACCAATAAAAATTTACAAAAAAATAAAATAAAATAAAATAAAATAAAATACTAATTTCAGGCGAGGAAAAACACAAATCTCACAATATTTCTAATCACACTTAATTTAAAAGAAAGAAATATCATTGTTCTAAGCTTGAAAATGAAAAAAATGTTAGTACACAATTGCACATACATTGACAATTGAATATGCAGATTAGTTTAGAGTCTTATTGATAGAAATAAAAATGTCGTGTGACTCTTAGAAAGTTAGAAATCCTTTTAGAACTCTCACTTTCTCTCAGAAATAGCAAGAGTTATTTGTAAAACTCCCATAGTTTCCCCTATAACCAACCTTCCTTACACCCGTCTTAGAAACGAAACTACTCTACATTGTACCACTATCACCGCCTTTCCTTTCTCTCATGCCTACTTAGACATTTTCTGCAACTACCTAGCAACAACAACCTTAACCTCAATCTAAGCTTTCCTCTCCTCGTCTTGGTAGCCTCATTAATCTCATTCGGCCTCCTTGGCTCCTTGCTTTCAAATTACCCATCAAAAATTACTTCAAATCTAAAGGCTCATTACTCTCTCTCGTATTTGTCCCTCTTTCTTGTCTCATATTCTCTTTCTTATCCCCCCAACCTTATTGATTCCTCTTCCTCCCTCCCTATAACTCTATTTTTACGGTTTGAATGATTTCCCCCAACCTTATTGTCCCCTCTTTCTCCCTCCCTAAAACTGTATTTCACGGTTTGAATGATTTTTCCAATCTTATTGTCCCCTTTCTCTCCCTCCCTATAACTCTATTTTTACGGTTTGAACGATTTTCCCAAAACCCACCATTGACCTTCTTTAGTAACTCTTTTGAAGGTTTTTATGTTCCTTACCCCAAGCACATTCTTGATATGGTCTCTTAAAAGTGATCTTTTTATCTCTTTCCCTCTCCTTTTATAAGCTTGAAGTTTATAACATATGAAAGTTCATGCTTGATTCAAGTCATTTGGATAATGCAGATAGCACTTTTGAAATGGCTTTGCAAAACATAGCAGATATCACTTCATTTTTACCTCTAAAAGTATATGAAAGTTCATGATGGATTCAACAGTCATGCGGACAATGCATGAATCCCAACAAAATTAATCAACACTATCGAATGGTGCAAAAACTAATTTGCAAATATTAACATAACATACTACAGTCATTGCCCCAATACTATCAATACCAAACAAAATCACTAATTGATAACTGCATTAATCTTATTTAAATTCATTGATCAGTGACATTGCAGGTGCATAGCAAAAAGTCATCATAGTTTAAGTGTGAATCACATCACATACTTGATATAGTACTATAATAGATAAGCAATCAGGTTATAAAAAAGCTTCTAAAATGTCAACAACACTGAAGAGTGAAGTCAAACAATGAAAATCATTGACGTTATGTTGTCAAAAGAAAAGTACTCCTTACAAAATTTGAGTAGTTTTAAAGCACTGGCCTCATTTGAAGTTACCTTAAAAGTCGCATGTACAGAGACATTAAAAAAGAGCCAAAAGGCAACAAAATAATCAAAATGTTGTATTATTAGAAAAGAATGACCAAAGTTTATATTAATTTTAGCAATTTTTCAGTATACAAATTGAATCGTGTTTATCACAATCTAATAGGGTTATTATAATTGACATTTGCTTAATTATCATACTGACAAAAGTAGCATGGAAACTGCTTTGAAAAAAATGTATCATAGACACATCACAAGTCATAGTAATCGCACAGGGCATTATAAAATTAGAAATCTAATCAAGCATTCTTAAAAGGAGTAAAGGTTACTAATCCTACCTAGTTTACAAATTAATTACAAAAACTATTACATATGTCAGAATAAATGGCTGCAAGCTAAGTTTTGCCTCTTGAACCATCAATATATAACCAGTTGTAGCTAAGTTCTAGAGTAGTTAGCTACATCAACTTTTCTCGTGTCTACTTCTATGCATTCTTGTTCAAGCTCAAGTAACATTTTATCATAGTTGTTTTTGGCTTGCCCATTTTATCCCATATCATCTAGATAAAATAGAAGGCATAGAGAACAGAGTTAATCACCGATGATAACAAAGATAAAAATAACATCCTAACCTTGAAGAGCTGAAGTGTAATTAGCTTGTATCATACCTGAAGTTCATACAAAAGAGACTCACAAGTAGTTTTTGCTTCTAAAAGAGGATTATTCTTAACGTTATATTAAGAGATTTTTTTTAACCACCACATGTATCAACCTGCACAAAAGTAAAGGAACTCCAATTTAGTATTTGGACCAAAACTAAAGTCTAATATAATGAACTTAGGTGCATAATGTACAAGCACCACGATACTATGATTCAGATTTTCAGACACTAAATAGTGCAACCAAACCCAACATACCTACACAAATTCCCATAAGAGAAACTGCTTCAAAGAGTTCTAAATTTGCTTCAATAAGCTTAAATTACTAAGGTCTGACTACTAAGATGAGTCCTGATTTGCCCAATAATGCAATAAGCCTGCACCATGACACCACAACCAATAAAGTAAAACAAATGTACAATAATATAAACTTGAATCTATAAGATGAATGTAATTTCGTTGATGTATACAAGAAGCTACTCAAACAATGACATCTTTGACAGAATCTATGGACTAATATCAACTATAATCAATCAATCACTTTCTCCTTATCAACCATTTTATTAAGGTTTATGACGCTTTTTACTGAAAATGGCTCGAATATGGCCTATATGACTTTACTTTGCCCATTTCCTACATTTCTTATTAAATGAACTTTATTTATCTCATATCATGTCAATATTATCTAGTTATAGGTGTATAAGGAAAGAAATCACATCAAAAGAGCATATTAACACAAAATGGCCCTAATATGGTCCATATGACTTCTATTCAGCCCATTTTCTACCTTTCTTGTAAAATGGACTTTTTGTTTCTCATAACATGTCATTGTTGGGTAATAATAGGTATCTAAGGCTAGAAATCACATCAATATAGCGTTTCATTTAGTTTAACAACGCATTTTACTCAACATGGCCCAAATAGGGCCTATATGACTTCTATGTAGCCCATTTCCTACATTACTTATCAAATAAACTATTTCTTTTTCATAACATGTCAATGTTGGGTAATTGTATGTGTTTAAGCCCTAAAATTGTATAGGAGAGCATTTTATTAAGGTTTATGACGCTTTTTACTGAAAATGACTCGAATATGGCCTATATGACTTTACTTTGCCCATTTCCTACATTTCTTATTAAATGAACTTTATTTATCTCATAACATGTCAATATTATCTAGTTATAGGTGTATAAGGAAAGAAATCACATCAAAAGAGCATATTAACACAAAATGGCCCTAATATGGCCCATATGACTTCTATTCAGCCCATTTTCTACCTTTCTTGTCAAATCACCTTTTTAATTCTCATAACATGTCAGTGTGTGTCTAAGGCTAAAAATCACATTAATATAGCATTTCATTAAGTTTTAGGACTTACCTCATCAAGTTGTTGAGTGTTCGTACAATGAGTCACAATGTCAAGCATGAATCTCATCACATACAAAGCACAATCAAGTCCATTCTCTTGTTGTGCGCACTAGCATATGACAAACAAATCACATCAGTGAAACATGCAAAGAAAATGAGCAAATATTTACTAACATAGATTTTCAAGATAATCACAATATCATGTAAATTACCAACGATGACTTCCATGTTGGACCCTTTGGAGCACGACAATGTAGCTTCTTCATAACACTGTAGTAAAAAAAGTACATTCAAATTTGATTAGTCGTATGACTACTAAATTTGTTATTATTAGCAATAATCATCACTAGGTAGCTATATATATTTACTTTTTCAATATAGACTTCACGAGCCACTTCTCCGATGATCGAGCTGAATCAAGGTGATAAATTGTGTTATTGGAATTAATATTAAGGAGTCAGCATATAATGAGGCCAAATCGATTGAATTTGACATGGTTAGACTTAATCTCTATAACATGGGGCGAATATGAACTTGTCTCCCGCGCACACTAATTCCCTGATACTCTGTTCAACATAGTACAACACGTCATGAGGGTTGCCTATGATTCTAGTAGTGGATAACTTCTCGGGGCATAACCACCCAACTTTACAAGGAGAATCAGTTTCAGTTAAGTGATCCTGTAGTGCTCTGCGTGCATGAACATTGAATAATTAATCAGATGTAGGATAATCACCATCAATTTGAATAACTTGGAAAAAAGTGTAGATTATGTGGGCATTGAAGTACCTCATGAATGTTTGAATGAGGGAAATGTTAAGCTTTGTACCACGTAGAAATTCCTTCACATCTTCTTTGTTTATCCATGCAACTACATCCTCATCATAGTGGAACATTGCCTTAGGAAGTGCAACTTCCATGGGATCGATCAAATGACAAGCACGGTTGTGAAGAAAGGTCAGGTCAGTAGAGAGAGATTGAAGAACAGTGTCTTCAACAAGTGGAGTAGGTTGCATGGGTGAACCTTTCGAAGAGTGTAACTTCGACGCTTGTTCACTCTTGGACCGTTGTTCACTTAGCTTCTTCTTAGGTTGATCAATTCTTTTAGGCTTCTCCACCCTCTTTCTCTTTGAATTTTTTCTTCCATGCGAAATCTGAAATAGCTTGAGAAAGAATAAGTTTATAAGTTGAGAAATGAAGAAAATGGCTTTATTTTGATGAAATACGCCCAAAAACTTTAGAACTTTGCTTCTTTTATGTAATTTCAACACAAAATAACTTATAAATATGTAATTATGATATGGTTTGAGAATGTATAAGTTTATAAGTTGAGAAATGAAGAAAATAGGCAAGTGAGTAGCCATTTCGACTCGAAATGGCTTTATTTTGATGAAATGTGCCAAAAAACTTTGAACTTGCTTCTTTCATGCAATTTCAACTCACAATGACTTATACATATGTAATTATGATATTTTTTGAGAACAACTAAGTTTGCAAGTTGATAAATGAAGAAAATAGGCAAGTGAGTAGCCATTTCGGCTCAAAATGGCTTCATTTTGATGAAATGCGCCAAAAAACTTAGAACTTTACTTCTTTTATGCAATTTCAACTCACAATCACTTATACATATGTAATTATGATATGGTTTGAGAATGAATAAGTTTTCAAGTTGAGAAATGAATAAAATAGGCAAGTGAGTAACCATTTCGGCTCAAAATGGCTTTATTTTGATGAAATGCGCCAAAAAACTTAGAACTTTGCTTCTTTTATGCAATTTCAACTCACAATAACTTATACATATGTAATTATGATATGATTTGAGAATGAATAAGTTTGCAAGTTGAGAAATGAAGAAAATAGGCAAGTGAGAAGCCATTTCGGCTCAAAATGGCTTTATTTTGATGAATTGGACCCAAAACCTTAGAACTTAGCGATTTTTATGTAATTTCAACTGAAAAACACTTATAAATATGTGATTATGAGTTGTATTGAGATAAAAGGAGTTTATAAGTTGAGAAATGAAGAAAATAGGCAAGTGAGTAGCCATTTCGGCTCAAAATGGCTTTATTTTGATGAAATGCGCCAAAAAACTTAGAACTTTGCTTCTTTTATGCAATTTCAACTCACAATCACTTATACATATGTAATTATGATATGTTTTGAGATTGAATAAGTTTTCAAGTTGAGAAATGAAGAAAATAGGCAAGTGAGAAGCCATTTCGGCTCAAAAAGGCTTTATTTTGATGAATTGGACCCAAAACCTTAGAACTTAGCGATTTTTATGTAATTTCAACTGACAACCACTTATAAATATGTGATTATGAGATGTTTTGAGATGCAAGGAGTTTATAAGTTGAGAAATGAAGAAAATAGGCAAGTGAGTAGCCATTTCGGCTCAAAATGGCTTCATTTTGATGAAATGCGCCAAAAAACTTAGAACTTTGCTTCTTTTATTCAATTTCAACACACAATCACTTATACATATGTAATTATGAGATGTTTTGTTATGTAAGGAGTTTATAAGTTCAGAACTGAAGAAAATAGGCATGCGAAAAGCCATTCCGCAGAGTTTATTTTTTTAAAAAAAAAATAATATTGCTCAAATTTTTTTTTTAAAAAAATATGCAAGTTCCGCCAAACGGAACACCCGAGGGAGCCGCCCCCGCTGCCAAAACAGCAAAGGCAGCCCGCACCGAGGCCACATCAGCCCCGACAGCCGCATGCCAAGGCTGTAGCAGCCTCGGTAGGCTGCTGCCGGGGCTGTTGCAGCCAAGGCAGCCGGCTGCCAGGGCTGCTTCAGCCACTGCATCCGCTCCCGGGGCTGCGTGATTCCAATGCCGGAGCAGCCCTGGCAGCGGCTCCCGAGTCTGGAGCTGCCCGGGCAGCGGCTCCCGAGGTCTGAGCTACCCAGGCAGCCGCTCCGGATGCTGGAGCAGCGCAGGGAGCACCAGCCGAGGCCGCCGCTGCCTCGGTATCGGAGATGGGGGCCAGGGAGTCGTGCTATTTTGGCGGTTTTATTTTTAGAGTACCTAACGGTTTAACACTTACAAAAATTGAGAAATAAATAATTTACCTCCTCATTAATCAACTTGACCCATGCACGTGGCCAATCAACGAAGCTACCTACAGCTTGCCAAAGCTTTGTTATCTCAACCTCCTCTATCGGTACAGGTAGTGGGATGTCTTCGAACCCCGCAACCACTGAATCGATCCCAACCGAGTAATGATGTGGCCCCGCCGTAGCACCAGTCGTCGGTTGGGCACTACCATACGTCACCCAACTCAACGCCGTACTATTTGCATGCCCCGGGGCTAGAAGTGCACATCGAGTGTCTTCCTACACAAGTATATATATAAAAAGAAGATAGTTAAATAGGACTTTTACAACAGCATAGATAATATAACAAAATTCATTAAGGTAGAGGGTTACAAATCACCTATAACTCTGGAAATGCATGCAGTGTTTGATTTTCAAGCTCCCTCGAGTCCGCATGTGTAGGAGTAGGAACCTGCAACAGTACATCAATCATTGCACCTCAAATCTCAATTAACTCAGTATTTTAAAACTTTTAATAACCCAATTGATTTTACCTCAGGTGGCACATCTTCACCACGTATCTCATTTCCTCCATGTCTATCTCCTTCTCCTTGTCCTTTTGGTTGAGAACATGAGTCGACAAGGGTACTCGTGAGGAACGGCAAAGTCGGTAAGTTCATCAGCTTCGCCCAAGCATTCAATTCACCAACTAACTCGTTGTGTACTTGTTCCTTAATTGATGCCACCTTGGCATCCAACTCCCCCGGTGAGTTAACACTGGCTCGAGATCTACCCGATTTTGTGTATTCGGGACCCATCACCTTTTGCCATCCAAGCAATGACCCCCCCGAACCTACTACTCGTCCTGGATGGTATGGCCTTCCCAAAACCATGGTGAAAGGGTCATTCTCCACACTTGGTTCAAATTTTCCCTCCACCAGCTCTTGAGTGTGCTCAAGCTATAGCATTAGGAAAAATGAGGTCAGTAAAACAGTTAATGGTTTGTACAGTGATTTAGATGCGAAAGTGACTTAAATTCAACAATTCATAGGTAACTTACAAGCTTATCTGCCAGTTTTTTGGCTTCCGGGCCCTTGATGACCCATTTTCCGGTTTCCTTATCATACGTATGGAGAGAACAAAAGAAATCACCGGCACGACTCATCAATGTAGTGAACGTGGAACTAGAGGGTTCCTTCGATGCCACTAGAAGCGATTTAGGGTATAAACCCGTATCGACCCACTCAGGTCTCTTTTCACCAAAAGTCTTAGGACCCATACGATGGACGTATTCCTTCTTTTCTGCATTCTTTTTATTTTGCTCTCGAAGTTCCTACAAAACTAAAAATGTTAGTATCATTGCTACAAAAAGAGTCAAGCTATTATTCAATTGAGATCAGATTTACACAAACTTACAATGGCTTTCTTTTGAGTCTTCATTCTAACGAACTCTTCCCAATCATCTTTGATACGGTCGGCCATATTTACCACGGGAGAAGGTCATCCTCATCAGCTTTCTTCTCTTCTTTGATTTCTTCTTCTTCTTATAGATCCACCCATTAGTCAAGTTGGTCTTAAAGCCTCTGAATCTTTCCGCTAATAAAGATTCAAACACCCTTCTCTTCTCGGGATCATTAGGAATAGAAAATAGCCTCTGCAAGCACAAATTAAAACCGATTATTAGTTTCTATTTAGTAACAACCATAAGGTTAAGGTATCTTAAATTGTCTAAATGTGCCAAAAACACACTTGCCCTTGTATCATCCCAAAATGTTTGAATCAAACCCGGAGGTACTTGCCGCATTACAAGTGTAATGGGGATTTTCCGCGCACATATGCCAACTTGATTAGCATATTGTCGACGCCATTTAGGCCTGGGTTGGCCGTTGTTGTCATACTCCAAGACCATGGGATCGTCCGGTTTCTTAAAGCTTCTCGTCGAACCCCTTGTTTTTCTTTGAGCCGGCTTTCCCCCCCCCCCCCTCCACCACCAGTCTGCATGTTTTGATCTTGTCCTTGGCCATGAGTTTCAGGAGTCGGGTTCTCACCAACAATCTCACGTGCTGTATTTTCAATAGGCGGTGCACGTCCAACTGAAATTTCAAAATCATCAAGCCTACGTTCGAAATCATCTTGAGCCTGATCCTCTGGCTCACCCAAGTCATCCTCCTTATTCACATCATAAGGCTCATCATCATCGTCCTTGTCCTCATCCTCATCCTCATCCTCGTACTCGTCCTCATACTCATCATCGTCAATGTCCTCTACACAATGAGGATCATGATCGTCCACCATGAGATATAAGCACCTGTCAAAGCAATCATAAAACAATATTAGTGTATAGTAAAGTATATGCATGATAGTTCGTATACAAAACAAAGGAGTTGGGTTAAGTAGAAGCTATTTAAGCCATTTTCACCTACTTATTATGGTCCTATAACCTTGTATATGCATGATAATGAGTACAAAATGGCAATTTCAAACTACAAACATGTTAAATATAATGAATATAGGTTGTTAGAATGAATAAATGTTAGTTCATACACAAAACAAAGGAGTTGGGTTAAGTAGAAGCTATTTAAGCCATTTTCACCTACTTTTGGTCCTATAACCTTGTATATGCATGATAATGAGTACACTTAGGCAATTTCAAACTACAAACATGTTAAATATATTGAATATAGGTTGTTAGAATGAATAAATGTTAGTTCATACACAAAACAAAAGAATTGGGTTAAGTAGAAGCTATTTAAGCCATTTTCACCTACTTATGGTCCTATAACCTTGTATATGCATGATAATGAGTACACTTAGGCAATTTCAAACTACAAATATGTCATTTTCGCCTACTTATGCTCCTATATAAATGATAACTAAACTATATTTGCAATGAAACCATTACTAACTTTTAATCAAACTACCTCAATCTGAAATTCCTTCGTTGTGGTCTGATCGCATATAACCTGCTTCGTTGTCTATGTCATTCAGTACAACAGGTCTAGGAACAGTGAAAGGTGTTGAATCATCAAACGCATCATATTCTTCCTCATCCTCAACATCTCCAATGCCTAGGATTCTTCTTTTGCCAGCTAGCACTATAGACCATTTTGAATCCATTGGGCCAGTTACGTAGAACACTTGCTTAGCTTGAGATGCAAGGATAAATGGTTCCGTACTATCATTCAAGTGGCCAAGATCTACAAGAGTAAAGTCCTCATATTTGACGTTACGCCTGATATTATCAACCCACTTACACTTGAAAAGAGCAACCGTGAAGTCACAATAATCAAGCTCCCATATTTCTTGAATTTGACCATAGTATGACAACTCTGCATCGACAGGTGATTTATTCTTAGAACTTACAAACTCCCTTGACGATGCCACAAGAGTTACACCACTGTTTTAGGTGGAGGAAGATTTCAAATCACGACCCTCGGTCCAAAAAGTGTACCCATTGATGTCATATCCCTCAAATGAACGGACATCATCCCTAAGACCGTACGCAAGCCACCGTACTGTATCGGTCACATTAGTATCATTCAATCCACTCATTGCTCGATCACGAAACCAATTAACAAACCTCTTATTATACAACTGCATAAGTGCCCTTTCACCTTTGGATGGAAATTCATCACGCAAACTAGCCATGTGCTCGTCTAAATATGGGTGCACATCTGAAACATGGTGCAACACATAAAGGTGTGCTTGTAAGAACTGATCTCGGTCTGGTGACATTCGTTTCGACCCAATTGTGCCATGACCATCAAGTTTACCTTCATGTCGAGAAGTAGGAAGACCAATAGGTTGAGCAAGGGCTATGTAGTCCGCCACAAAGTTACCTATCTCCTCACCCACGGTCCCTTGCATTATACTTCCTTCAGGGTGAGCCCGGTTATGTACTTTATCTTATAATGTACCCATGTGTCTTTCAAAAGGGTAGCACCACCTCATGAACACTAGACCGCACAACTTAATCTCATGCACCAAATGAAGAACAGATGAACCATTATATCAAAAAATGAGGGTGGAAAATACATCTCAAATTTGCACAAAGTCACAACCACATATGCTTGCAAAGCATCTAGTGTACAAGGATCAAGAACTTTGCTACAAATTGTATTGAAAAACGAACAAAGGCTTGTAATCGCTTCCCTCATGTGTTTCGGTAGAATACCACGGATTGCAATCGGTAGGAATACTTGCATCATAATGTGACAATCATGGGATTTCATACTTGTCAGCTTCAATTCTCCATTTAAGGTTACAAATCTTTTCATGTTAGATGAGTACCCTGATGGCACCTTAATGCCGTACAGACATGCACAAAACATACATTTCTCTACCCTTGACAATGTATAGCAAGTCGGCGGTAAATAATTCTTTTCATCCTTCCCTTTACCCTTAACTTTCTTCTTTGACGCATCTTTGGCCTTTCCCTTTCCCTTGCTCTTCTCCTTCCCTTTTTTCGAAACATTTTCATCTTCTATTCTCGGCTCCTTCCCCTTTCTAACCTTTTCTTGAGGCCACAATTCTGGACGAATCTGTAATACCCCGTATTTTTATACGTATTTTTCTAATTAATTATTATTTTCTAAAAAGGGTATTTTAGTAATTCAACTTACTATTTAAATCTTGGAGCCAAAATGATATTTAAATTTTGGCGCCAAAAGTATTTTGAAAACTAATCATTATTTTGGATAAGATTTATTATCCATTTATCCTATTTTAAAAACCGGATTATTTATATTTCAGATATTTTAATTAAGGCAAAAGCTATATTTTATTATTATTTTAATAGGTCCGAAAATCCCAATTAATTAGCTAATAATTTCGGATTTTCCTATGTGAAAATCTGATTTTTATTTAGTTAAATTATTTGGTGAATATTTGGTATTTTATTATTTAATTATTTATTACAATACATATTATTTACACAATTATTTTTAATTCCTTTAAACTAGCAAAATATCTTCCTAAATTCTAAATAGGAAGGCCGAAAATATGAGCTTAGGAAAGCTCAATAATTTCGGCCATCCCATAAAGATTTTGGGAAAATATTTTGGTAATTTGTATTTTTAATTATCTCCCTAAAATCTCCTATTTTCCATAATTCTAATTCTCCATCTTTTTGATATCCAATTATTATATTTTCTTGTCATTCATTCTTCTTAATTATTCCCCAAGAAATCCCAATTTCCTTAATATTTTTCATGACATACATACCATCCATATACAATTATACACAATCCCTTCAAATATCAAAACTTTCCTTAAATCTTTGCTCACTTCTCCAAGTAATCTCTTAAACCCTAATTACCATAATTCTTCCTATATTTTCCTACCATAATTCATTCTCATACTAGCCTATAAATACCCCTTCATACCTCTCACATTCTTCACACCTATTCTTTTCTCCTCAATTTTACACAAATCATCCCGTTCATCTTTGAAGCCAATTTTCGGGCACTTCTGGTGAGTTTTTGGGTAGTGACGTTTCACATAAAGTTATTTCTCTCGAAAAATCCTTGAGGTTAGGCTCAAGAATCACCCAATTAGAAGCTATATAGAACGAGTTATAGCCTCTGAAAGTTCTGTCTTTTATTTCCTTCGCAAATCCAATTATTTTCTTCTCCTTTTCTTTTATTCAATTATTATTATTATTATTATGGGAGATTAATATAAAATTATTATGAGTTGTTTTAATTATATAAAATCAGATTTTAATAATGTTCATGTTGAATTAATTTAAGAGGTTCATGTACATTTAGTTGGGAGGGTTTAATTTAATTATTTGTGATTATTTGTTAACCTTATATTGATTAAGGTTATATTTACTTGTAGGGTGTTTTTGATCTAGCTACTTGAGAGTTCTTTTGAAGTGTTGTTGGCTAAGTGAAGATCAAGGTACGTTAGGTGGCTAGATACCTTGGAAGTGATCGATTTGAATGAAACATTTTTGAATGATTTATGTTGTTTGAATTAAATTGAATTGAATTATGGTTTATGAAATAAAAGTATGTTTAAAAGATTGGTTTTAATAATTAAATTGGAGTATTGATTTTTATAACATGTTTTGATTAATTAATTTATTATTCATGTTTAAAAAGGATTGATTTTGAAAGCAAGTTGGATTTATGGAAAAGGAGTTTGGATTGTTTTCATTAA
This sequence comes from Chenopodium quinoa, assembly GCF_001683475.1. Lineage (NCBI taxonomy): Eukaryota > Viridiplantae > Streptophyta > Magnoliopsida > Caryophyllales > Amaranthaceae > Chenopodium > Chenopodium quinoa. Next base: position 350,432 of record NW_018745188.1, read on the forward strand.
AGGTTGAATTATTGGATTTAAAAGAGGATTTATTGAATCATGGATTTATTATTATTTGTGCTTTATAAGCATGTTGGTAATCCCACTATGCGTATTTGATTTATTGATAAGGCCTTGGACTTTGCATGACCGGGTCTTTCCTCAAGAATAGCCTTGTAACATAAGGAGACTAGCTTGGGGGGTGTGCACACTTGGGAGAGGAATTGGTTTTAATATGAGGAATTGGTTTTAAAATAATTGGATTTGGTTTTATTGATTATTGATATTGGAATTATTGAGAATTGGTTTTAAACCATGAGTTTGGAATTATTGGATTATTTATTGGAAATTGGTTTTAAAGCATGTTTGCAAATAAATTGAGTTTAATTATCTTGCACTTATTTTACTTAGCATATTTTGCTAACCCGTACTTCTTATTTGTTTTGGTTCGCCCTGTTTACCGTAATGGTAAGCAGTGTTGCTTATTTTCAGGTTGGAGCCAATAAATGATGCATTAGAGTCCCGAGATTGGTTTTCACTAAATTAGGAATTTGGTCTTATATCTATTAGGAGTACTCATAACATTGGTTACTATTATGGTTATTATTAATAAAGAAGAGTATTTGAGTTTCCGCTGCTAAGTATTGGTTTATTTTTAGTAAGTTTGAGTAGCCTTGCGTTTTCACGCGGCGGTAATACGCCTAAGTCTATCTCTACGGTATAATTATACGTATTATACTAGTATTTCCGTAGAGGGAGATTTGGGGGTGTTACAGAATCCACATCTCTTTCAAATCTAACCGTGCACCCTTTCCGTCCTTTGTTTTGCCTTGGATATTCATAAGCGTCCCCAAAAGAGCATCACACACATTCTTCTCTATATGCATCACATCAAGACAATGCCTAACGTCATGTTCTCTCCAGTACGGAAGCTTCCAAAAGATTGATTCTTTCTTAAACAGAGCAGCTGAGACCACAGTTTTTTCTGATTTTCCAAACACCGTTCGTATCCCTTTCACCCGAGCACTAATCTCAGCACCAGTTAATGGTCTAGGCGCAGTATCCTCTTCCACGGTTCCATCGAAAGCCTTTTTCTGCCTACGGTACGGGTGATCACGCCTAAGGAACCTTCGAGTCCGTAGGTAGACATCTTTGTGAGATTGAGTTAGGTATACGCTTGATGTGTCATCAATACATATGGGGCATGCTTTTTTCCCTTTGACCTTGTACCTACACAAGTTGCCATATGCAGGGAAGTCATTCATGGTCCACATAAGGGTTGCACGCAATGTGAACATCTCATTCTGATGAGCATCGAAAACGAAACCCCTTCATCCCACATCTTTCTCAAGTCGTCAATAAGCGGCGCAAGGTAAACATCTATGTCGTTTCCAGGTTGCTTAGGACTAGTTATTAGTAGTGAAAGCATTACATACTTACGTTTCTGTAGACACCCATTTGTGTCTCCCCAAAACCAAATCCAGTGATGAGTACCCTTCACGTCGAATCATAATCGAATGAAACGAAAGTGTGGAAAGGTCTAGTGTTGCGGAAAGTTTTAATTTCTTTTCTCTTCTCTATGTTTTTAAAACTTTATTTTTAGAAAATAGTCAATCTAGTTTGGTTGGTCCATGATATGGGTCCAATAGTAGTGTAGTTGGATGGGGCTTGCAAAGACCTTTCCAATGATATATTATAAGCCCAATTCCGATGAATATTGAGGAAGTTATGGCCAATTTACCAAACTGGGCCCGGTTTGAGCCTTATGTGCGGCCCAATGATCTAGGGGAGGGCCTAATATGATTTATCATTCCTAATGCAATTAGGAATGGTTTTAGTCTTCTAGAATCTTCTAGAAGGTTCTTTTCATTCCTAATTCAATTAGCATTGATAAGTTGACTTTGTTGACTTTTCAGAGTTTTAATCAAAATCAAATAGCATTTTCGAAGGAATTATATTATTTTATCCTCTAGTATGGTAAACTTATCGGATTTTCGAAAACGCGTTAGAATCAAGACTGGCGTCCAACCCTAGGCCTTGGCGCCTGGAACCAGGCTGGGCGCCAGGCGCTAGCCATTGGCGCCTGGCGTCAGCTAGCCAGGGTTGGCGCCAACCTTGTTTCCTGAGCGTCAGACTCTGTTTTGTTAAATTATCTTTTTTGGCTAATTTTCTCTATAAATATCATATCAAAAACTCCGTTTTCATGGACCAATTCTATTCATTCACAAGCTTTCATCAACAATAATTAATTCTTTAGCATTCTTTCATTCAATTCTTTCTTCTTACTTTGTTTTCATACAAAATTCCGCATTCATTAGATCTAGAAATACCTAGCCATATTCGAAGTTGCCTTCGCCCTAGACGTGAAAGGTTTTAATTTCTGAGGGTTTTGTCCCAAATCTCTATTTCAATTATTTAATTTAATAGTTTGATTATTATTTTTCCTTGAAGTTACTAACGTGTGTATTTTGTTATTAGAAAGAGGTACGAAGCATCAAAGTAAGTACTTTGATGGTTTTTATTGATATTATGATGTAGAAATCATGTTTATATTGTTATTATGATTCCTAGTATCATGTCTAGGGTAATTTTAATGTTAAATATGATTGTTACGATGCTTCCTATATTCTTCCTAATATTTATGATTGTTAGTATCATGTTAGGGTTAAAGATTTGATTTTTTATGCTTAGTGACATGCTAGGGTTTGTTATTAATCTTGTTAGTATCATGCCTAGGATCTTGTTTTTATTATGCTTTAATATTAACATGAACATGATTATGATTATAATTGTTATAATTTATGATGATTATGAATATTATTATTATTATTTTGATAGCGATTATAATAATTATTGTTATGGTTATTTATTATGTTGCTTGATACAGTATTGTTATTGCTTGATCACCTTTTATGCATGTTAAAGGGAATTTGTACTTGTAATCACGCTTAATAAGATATATAATAATCTTGTTAGGGTTAATGTGATTATAATTCAAGTGATCGCCAATAATAGATTTGTTTGTGCATTAATATTCAACCAACATAGATTAAACAGGTTTAGGGTGAATCCTATTGATTGCATGTTAATCAAAAAGCGCACATGAATACGATCAGAATAAAGTAGAGGCCTATTATTAGGGCAGGTTCGATCTCTTTTAGGTTGGATTTGTACCTTCATCCTCAAACCCTTATTTGGTTCTAGACCTTATGGAGTTGACGATCTCTTGGATCGTTAAGGGGTGTAACCTTCATCCTATGAACGGTTTACAAGTTCCTTAAAAACTTGTTGGCGACTCTTTTGCTCTATCTTCTTCCCTTTTGGACGCCACCGTACTTTAGTGTATAATCACAGTGGGGTTCAAGCTAGTGGGATTTAAAGGCTTGAAATTATTCCCTACATTTCATGCACAGCCAAGGAGGCAAATTATAAATCACTAAAAGTACCGGCCATGTGCTGTGTTGGGTACTAAGAGTGCCAAATGGATTCATCCCGTCCGTGCACAACCCAAGCCTTAAATTTCTGACTTCATTACCAAATTCCTCAAACTTCAAATCAATGTTCTTCCACTGTGGAGAGTCAGCTAGATGCTTCAGCATTCTGGTTTTCTTTCTTCCCTCTGCATGCCACCTCAAGTTTTTAGCGTCTTTTGGTATTGAGAACAGACGCTTAAACCTTGGAATAATGGGAAGATACCACAACAACTTAGCAGGAGGTCCCTCCGTGCCAGGATTGCAACTGATGCGCTTGTACCGCGACCGCTTGCATCGTGGACACTCCTGCAGTTGTTCATACTTATTTCGATACAGAATACAGTCATTAGGACATGCATGTATCTTCTTATACTCCAAACCAAAGGGACACATGAGCTTCTTTGCGTAATAGTAAGACTTAGGAATTTCATTCCCATCAGGCAACATATCACTTAATGAGGTCAACAAAGAAGTAAAACTGATGTCCGTCCACCCATGCGTCGACTTAATGTTGAAAAGTGTTAGCACGGTCGATAGTTTGGAGTATTTTTTGCACCCGGGATACAAAGGCTTTTTGGAAGCCTCCGATAATAACTCAAACACTCCACCTTCAACACCATGCAACATCTCATCCACTTGTTCATCCTCGACCTCATCCGCCTGATCATCATCGGCTCCATCCTCACCATTATCAACAATAAAGTCATCATTCTCGTATTCCTCGTCCACATGAATCTCATTGCTTCTAACACGCACATCATTCCGATCAAGATCCCCACTGTACTCTCCACTTTCTCCGTGCCAAATCCACACATGGTATAAATGCCTAAACCCACGACATAATACATGATCTCTAATGATTTCAACATTATCGACCACATTCACATTATTACAATCAACACAAGGACAATAAAGGCCTTTGCCACCCAGTTTGCGTTGATAATCTAAAGCACTCTCGCAAAACTCTTGAACCCCATTCCAAAATTCCAATGTATCGCGTCTACCATACATCCAACCACGATCCTTCTCCATTTAGTAAATTGTCTCTAAACATATATAGCAACATATAATGAATATTGTGTAATTGCTACATATTTTATGTAAATCAAATTCAAGTACAAAACGTGAATATACCATTCATATAGTGAAAAAATGCATGTTTCCAAAGGGTCCTTATCACTCCAACCTAACCCATCCTTGAATGTCTACTCTCACTAGTGAATGTATGTCAACTTTCCAATTTTAAGGAAAATCCGGCAGCATTTCTCCCTAGTTCTCCAAGTACACGATGTAGATAATTAATTACCCACGTATGTACCCAGAGAACATAGTGAGGAAATGGTAAGCCAAGATGTTCCTTAAAATCGAAAAGAAAACATACATTCACCACCTAAGTGAGAGTACACATTCAAGAACAGTCCCAACCGGGGACTATTCAAGACTTTCTCCTAATGAGAAAGCCTTGAACGGGTATCTAGGCATATGATGATGCAAGTATTCTATATATTGTTGTATTTATTTGCAATTAAACAATACACAAGTTGAAATTTCATGAATAAACTTTTATTAAATGGATAAATAGAAATAAATATAGCTAAGTAAAGTTTATAAGTCATACCAATATAGCAACTACCCACTTGAGCTCAATATGTAGTCCTCAAGCTAATTAAACTCGTGCTTCAATTCACATATGAATCTATATATTAAAAAAACAAAAAACAAAAAACAAAAATTAGATTAAATATTATGTATGTACTTCTCATAACATGTCAATTCACTAATTTATTTCTAAGCTAAAACACATCATTCATCGAACTAACAATTGCTAAACTATGTATTCACTACTTTAATTTGTTCAAACTTCATTTTTTTATTCAAAATTGCTAAACTAAAAAGGTTACTAATCTCTAATTTTTTTCATTTTATTTATTCAAAATTGCTAAACTAAAAAGGTTACTAATCTCTAACCATTATACCAAACCAAAATTCAACTAATTAAGTAACAAGGCTAATATTCTCTACTTTATTCAAAATTACACATCAAAACAAATTAAATTAACCATTAAAACATACTAATATCCAACTAAATGAGTAACAAGGTTACTAATTTCTAATATTTTCATAATTTCCCAATAAAAAAACCAATTATTAAAACAAATTGAAGTAAAATTATGTTCTAACCTAAATTTTAATTTGCCTAACAATTCTTCAACATGCAAAACAAATTAATATAAGTTCATAAATGGGAAATTATTGAGAATAAATAAAAAAAATTATACCTAAAACACTCAAATTCAGTGAGTTTAATGTAGCTTGAAGGTAGGAGAGATGGAGTAGCTTCCGTGGTCAGTGGTGCGGTGGTGCGGCGGCAACCTTCATGGCGGTGGTGCGGCGGCGACCTTCAGGGTAGTGGCGCAGGACACGAAGAGATGAGGTCGGCGTGGAGGGGGTTGAGCTGAGGGGAGAAACACCACGACAGGGGAGAAAGAGAATGCCAGGGGAGAAAGAGAAGGCCAGGGGTGGCGGCGGTGATGGTGGCCGGCGACTGTTGCGGCAAGAGTGCAGGTGAGGTGAGGGGTTTTTGGAATGGAACAGTGAAGAGAATGAATAAAACAGTGAATTGAAGCAGCGAAAATGAATGAAAGAGAAAGAGAAGGAAGAAGGAAAGTGGCGGGTTTTTTTTTTGAATAAGGCACCGGTTTAAACCGGTGCCTTTTACATTTTTGGCACCGGTTCAGGCCAAATCGGTGCCTTTTCTCTTGATCTAAACTCCCACCCATTTCTAGATCGGTTTTGGCCACCAGTTTGGCCTGAACCGGTGCCATATGGGGGCTGCCTATTGCAATTTTTCTACTAGTGCTGGTATTAATTATGGAGAGAATTTAAGAGAAAAAATATAACTAATTGATTATTGCTTTAGTATTAGATATAGATATAGATGTTAGATGGTCGTAGCTAGAACATTAAATTACTTACATTATTAAGTTTTTATCTACAACGAACATTTTACATATTATTGCTGCATTTTATTAAAGCTAACAAAGAATTCATTTGAAGAAAAACACACTAGGTATTATTGAAACATGCAAATTAATTAAGAGTTTCTATTTAACAATGGTTTAAGATATGAAGCTAAGGAATAATGCAAATCAATTAAATATTATTTAATAATAATAATAATTTTGATTTACACTGTTACATTTTGATGGTTTTAAAAAATAATTATCATAAAGGGTTTTGGTGGCTTTCTTTGACTTCTACAAAGCCACCACATAGGCACATAACCCAAATAATTAGTGCTGTCAAATTTCAAACCGAAACCGTTTAACTGCCCGAAACCGACCGACCCAAATGAGAACCGAACCGATTAAAAACCAATTTTTTGAAACCGAAAACCGACCCGAACCGTATTTTAGTAAACCCGAAACCGAATCGATCCAAATAATGTTAAACTGTATAAGAACCGAACCCGTTAACAAACCGAACCGAATATAAACCGAACTGAAAGAAAACCGAACCGTATCTAACCCGAAACCGGTTCCAACCCGAAACCGTTTAAACTGGCAAAAAAATCGCTTACACCGAATCGTTAGCAAACTGCTACCCATTTGCACCGAACCATTTAAAAACCGAACTGATTATAAACCGAACTGGTTATAAACCAAACCGTTTATGAACCAAACCGCTTCTAAATCGAACCGTTTACAAACTTTTTTATATAATTAAATGGATTTTTTTTTTACGGGGATATAATTAAATGGATTAAATATTAGAAATCTTAGAATATTTTTTTTTTAAATAGCAAGGCAAATCATTCATTAAGGTCTTAAGGATAATCAGTGTTCACAAACAAGAGCAAAACAAGCAGGCTCAGGCCCTGCCTCAAACTATTAGCAACACTACTGCCTCTAGTCATGTATACATTTGAGGTGATGAAACCAAATGAAAAAAAATCTTGTAATATTAAGTACCAAGGCTTGGCTGAAGGCGTAATAAATAAAATTAATTCACAGAGACTATTAAGCATATGATTACATTGATTTTGTGAGTAATAATGAAATAAAGATGGGAGTGTGCTAGTGACATGAATATACTATTAGGCTATGTTTTAATTCAGATTCAACTATAATTTAGTAAACTTAAAATGGAACCGATATGAATAACGTTAAAGTGGTTAAACAATCAAAGAACCGAACCAGTTATAAACTAAACTGAAAAAGAACCGAACAAGTTAAAAACTGAACCGAAAAAGAACCGAACCAGTTATAAACTGAACCAAAAAAGAACTGAACTGTTTCTAACCCGAAACCGTTTCCAACCCGAAACTGTTTGAACCGGGATAAAAACCGTTTACACCGCACCGTTAACAAACCGCAACCCGTCTGCACCGAACCGTTTACTACCCGGACTGTTTACAACCCGAACCGAATTAAAACCGCTTAAGAATAAACCGAAACCGAATCAAACCGATAACTATTTAAACCGAACCAAAACCGACCCGTGAGACAATTAAACCGATTCCAAACCGACCCGATTAAATACCGAACCGATTTCAAACCGAACCGAAACCGAACTGTCAAACCGTTTTGACAGTGCTACAAATAATACATATTAAAACTACTAGATTTACCACCTTAACCAAAGGTGTAAATACACGCCAATACAATTTATCTGCAAGAGCTAGTCCCTCTACGCGCACGTAGCCCACCCTAGTTTAATTAAAAAGTCATAACGAAATCTAAGAATTGAACAAATACTTAAGATATTTAATCATTTAAATATTTACGTCATACAACTATGATTGTCAAGCTTTCACTTCCGCTAATGTTTATACTTTATATATAAGTAAAAAGTAATAGGGATAAGCAAAAATTTAGGGTACTCTAACCTAAAATCGGAACCTATTCGAAATCGCAGGTTCCAAACCTGGAACTTATAGATAGGGTTAGATTCTGGGTAATAAAATTGGGAACCTGTTGCAACAGATTCTGGTTCCGGGTAATAAAATTTTAAACCCGAAACTTGTAGAGTACCTGTACCATGTTAGTAAATGTTCCCTGTACGGTACACGAAACTGGAACCTATCATTTAACCCCAAATATAAAGCCCTATATCAAAGTTGTATAAAAGTCGTCACCTACCTCTCACCTCCACTCTTATTCATTTTTCATCGTACTCTTTTTCTTCGTGAAGATTCAAATAAGTACCCACATGAACAACAAAAGCTATTAAAGTACAATTTGTGTATTGCATGATGTCAAAAATCAAAAGTCAAAATGTGTCAACTACTCCATAAAAAAAAAGGAATTTAAAAACGTTCCAATAATCATTTATACAAATGATACTTTAATGTATAATTTCCACAATCAGTACTACAAAACTATGTGTAGTACACATAAATTGACTTTCACCTTCTGCTTTTAACTTTCACTAACAATAATTAAGTGAAGAAAAATAAGTCGACAACAAATCCTATCCGTAAAATATTGTATTATCAAAGTTAATTTCATAAAATATCAAATCTCTATATAATTTATAGTACTCTGTCCCTAAATTACATTCCTACTTCTACTATTTATTCCTCACATAATAGAGGGAAGTAGGAATGTAATTTAGGGACGGAGGGAGTACTAAGTATCATTGCCTATTTACATTAAAATTATATTAGATTAAATTAGCTAAAATTACCCTAAAATGGTTTATGTTGACATGTTTAGTACACATACATTGATTTTTACTTTCACTAAAAATAATTAGGGGTGAGCATGGGACGGGTTTCCGTACCGTTAGTACTAACGGTTCGGGTACCCGATAACCAAAATCCCTAAAAGTGATATCCATAACCCGAACCGATAAGTTCGGACACCTTGCCTTTGGATACCCGGATTTTCGGATCGGTTATCGGATACCCAATAAAATCCAATAATGATAATTGAACTTAATTATGTAGTTATTATGATATAATTTACCAATAATTAACAACAATATCATATGATTTTGACCAAAATTATTAATAATATTACAAATCATTGGTATTATAAAGTAATTATAAAGTAAAGTAAGAGTTTATATTTAAAAAAAATAGATTTAAGTAGGGAAAATAAAGCAAAAAAATGTTTATCGGAACGGATCGGATAACCGTTAATTTTAAAATGATATCCAATAACCGTACTCGATAACAAATTATCGAAACGGGTACCCAAGCTGTTATAATTATCATATCGGTACACTAATTTTCAGGACGAATACAAATTGATTTTTCGGGTGATTTTGCTAAGCCCTAGAAATAATAAGTGAAAAAAGTAAGTCGGCACCAAATCCTATCCGCAAAATATTGTAGACGTGGGACAAAACCTTGGACTAGTATTTTAAATTTGTAATTAAAAAATTTAATTAATTAATATCACTTTCATTAACTTTTCATGATACTATTTCAATCCATTCACATCACGCCACGAACTACCATTCCAAAATTAAACCACCATCGACACGCAATCTCCTCCTAAAATCAAGAGCATATATTTCTCCGTTTTTCTCAAGTCTTCACTAATCACTAGAACAGCCCAAAAACGCTTGCATCACTTTCATAATTACACATTTTCTCAACTGTAATCGCCTTTCTCCTCGTTTTCTCTCTCCATTTCACCTAATTTTTCCCTGTAAGTTTTTCCCTCTTTCAATCAATTCATCATTCTTGTTGATTAATCTTGTATGTCTCGAATTTTTTATGATTTTTGTTGTTGACTTGCTTTATTTTGATTTAATTTGGTTTTTTAAGTTTTATTTGATGATTATGCTGTTTTGCTTTGATTTTAGTTGTACTTGAGTTTGATATCATGAATTTGATCATATATTGTGACTTAGGGTTTCGGTTTTTTTCAATGTGAAGTTGAAATTGTAATTTCGGTGTCATTAACTTTTTTTTTTTTTTTTGTTTTTTTGTTTTTTCCTTGTATTTTAGTGGAGAGAAATTTTTTTGAACGGAAAAAAAATTTCTCTCCACTAAATTCGTGACTTCTTGAATTGTAGGCTTATTATGAGTTTTTGATTGTGATTTTAATTTACAATGATTTATTTTTGGAGTTGACCAAATTTTTGGGAGAAGTGTTGCGACTTTTGAACGCTTACTTTTTAGTTTGGGTTCTTTTGGACTTACTATGAAGGTTGACTGTACATGCTTTTGAGTATGGTATTTTTGACATGCCTGTTGCAACTTGCTGTTGACTTATGTGTTGAGTGATAGATGCGTGAATCTCATTCAAGGTGATAGGATTGAGTCATCTGATTGAGTATGACAGGGTATATATTGTACATTTGCGTGAATTCGTGTAATTAGTGTATTAATTGAAGCGAATAAGTCCTAATAAGTTTTAACTATGAGGTCATGTAAGATGTAACAGATGTTAGATTAAATGGTTGAAGCATGCTAGTAACTTGGTGGCTGCATATTTGATGCTGATCGGTCTATGGCCTTGTGGAAATTGAGCTCTCGGTGAAAACATATGTGAAGTAGTTTTCTTATGTATTGTGTGTGTTGTGATTTGCAGGATGGGAACTGCTTTTAAGAACATGCTTTCTACTTTTTTCTTTGTGCTTCTTTTGTCACCCTTGGTATTGTCTGCATCAAATGATGGCTTGGTTAGGGTTGGTTTGAAGAAGAAGAAGTTTGACCAGGTCAATCGTTTAACCACTAAGGCTGAAGAGTCAATGAAGATGCCCCGGTATGGTCTTTCCAGTAATCTGGCTGGTAATGGTGATGCGGATATTGTCCCTCTGAAGAACTACTTGGATGCTCAATACTTTGGTGAGATTGGTATTGGTACTCCTCCACAGAAATTCACTGTCATATTTGACACAGGAAGTTCTAACCTTTGGGTTCCTTCTTCCAAATGTTATTTTTCTGTAAGTGTCAAATTTTTTTTTTTTAAAGTTCAAAGAATTGTGAATGTCATGAGATAGTGTTTGTTCATTAATTAATTCTTATCTTATTATTCCACAGATTGCCTGCCTTCTCCATTCTAAGTACAATGCTAGGAAATCAAGTTCATACTGTAAAAATGGTTTGTCTTGCTCCTTGTCCTTTTTTTTTTTTTTTTTTTTTTGGGTGACACAAATTATTGTTTTTGTTTCTTTTGTTTCGTTTTCTTCCCCACTTTCAAAGTTTGAAGTTTTTACACGGGAAATGATATGTTAATGTGTTTAATTTTGACCTTCAAGCTTATTGCCTTGTAATAGTTAACATAACATTAGTCAATGAAGTTCACTAAACATCAAGTGAGGCTTGAAGATGTAAGCCTTCAAATGCAGATGTTAAGACAATTCATATCTAAATATAGTTAACAATTTGAGATAGCTGGAATGTTGATGGAAATTTAATAGACATGGATGTAAACCTGTAATGCTTTTGATATGATGTGCTATGTTAGTCGCTTGACTTGAAAATATGGGATATTATTGATGGTTTGTTTGGCAAAATATATTCTCATACTTTGTGAAGGGTGAATTGGAGTTGCTGGTGCTAGCATTCTATTTCTGTCATTCTTTATATCTAATAAAATAGATGTTGATACATAAGCTGCTGTTGTTGAAGCCGTCAACATGTTAACTATTAATTGTCCTACATTGTTATGGCAGGAACTTTTTTGCATGGGCTAGACTTGTATGTTGCTTCACAATTTTGTAGGATTATGTGCATCATAAAGTGAAATAGGCGCTCTCTGTTGTTTTTGCTTGCATAGGTATTTTGTGTCTGAATTCCTGATCGTGACACTTGATACAGGGAAGAAGGCTGAGATCCATTACGGTACTGGAGCCATTTCAGGGTACTTTAGTACAGATCATGTTACTTTGGGAGATCTTGTGGTTGAGAATCAAGTAAGTTTAGCTAGAGGATTTTGTTTATTATGCCTTTTTATATTGTCATTCAATTATTAACCTTTTTTTTTATTTAATTGTTGACAGGATTTTATTGAAGCAACAAGAGAGCCTAGTCTCACATTTGTCGCTGCTAAGTTTGATGGTATACTTGGGCTTGGGTTCCAAGAAATATCTGTTGGCAAAGCTGTTCCAGTCTGGTATGATAGTTGTTGACTGTTCTTTTTGGACATTTGGCTTCAAATAAGATATTTCTGACTTTTTTTTGTATTGAAAATTCGGTTTCATATTTTTTTTTTTTTAATTTTTTTTATTATTATTTTTTAATTTATAAAAAACCACTCATGATAAAAGTATCTGTGAGACTGTAACCCAGTGTTTTATCCCCTAATTATACTGTAAAATCCATTATCTATTTTTTCAAGCTTTTCCCTTGACAGAGTGCTTTGTCTTTACCTAGGTATAATATGGTGAACCAGGGTCTTGTAAAGGAACCTGTATTCTCCTTCTGGCTGAACCGAAACACTGATGAGGAAGAGGGGGGTGAAATTGTGTTTGGTGGGGCTGATCCTGATCATTACATTGGGAAACACACATGGGTTCCTGTGTCTCAGAAAGGCTACTGGCAGGTTGCTATTCTCAGGCTTTGTTAGTGCCACAATAACTTATTTTCACCTCTTTATATGATCTGATTTTTTAAGCATGAACATTTAACATTGCAGTTTGATATGGATGAGGTGTTGGTTGCTGGCGAGTCAACTGGTAATTTATAGCTGTTGAAGTTCTTGATTTCTTATTGTGCAATCATATCATGCTGTATTCTAAATGCTGTTTTAAATTGTCACCTTTTCAGGCTTTTGTGCTGATGGTTGTTCTGCAATTGCTGATTCTGGGACGTCTTTGTTGGCTGGCCCAATGGTATTTCTTCATTCCCAAATATGCTTTATCTATTCAAATATGACCATGAGATCCACTTGAGCAAGTTTGCTTGTAGTTTTTCTATAGGGCATCTTGGTCTATCTTCGTTGGCCTCCCTCTTTTATTTTAGTGCATGCGTCATGCCATCTTATTTGTGATGATGAAATGTTGTTTCCCTTTCATTGCAGTTTTAATAGTCAAAATTAAATTCCCCCCCCCCCCCCCCCCCAAAAAAAAAATACTCTTGTGTGTATAATATTTTGGAAAGTACAAGTATATTATATGGAAAAGTAAATATATTAATAACATCATCTAACGAAGCTTTAGATGTAAGGGTATTTTATATGGAAAAAATAAAATAAGTTGTGACATGACATGACCTGACCCACAATGATTGAGGGTAATACTAGGATGGGTGACATCCGGGGAAGTCCTCATGTTGGTTCATGTAGCTGATCCCACTTATAGGATTAAGGCTTTCAAGCAGGCAAAGGTAAAAAAGGTTGTGTAAAAAACGAAAAATTAGAAATAGGCACAACAATTTGGGAATGAAATATTAGGCACTATATTTTGGGATAGAGTATATAATATCTATGATTTAAATCACTTTAAAACTAAGTTATAAACAAAAAAATTAGGAAAAATTGCTCAGATTAATCCCAACTTTAATTATTTTTTATTAATCCCAACTTTATACTACATTCGCCAAAAACACACCCAACCGGTCAACTAACCTAGTATTACAAGTTACCAGACACTTGTCGGCTCATGATTGGTAAAAACAGAATTATATAAAAAAAAAGGCAGCCATTGCACGCGACAACCCCTGCCGCCCAACCTTCCCTTCCCCGGATTCCGGCTACCTTTCAGCCGGCCAAACAACAATTCAAGCAGCCTCATCGTCATAACTTCAGCAACTCACAAGCACCACACCGCACCTTACCTGCACTCACCGCAACACCACGCAGCGAACTCCACCAGCAGTCACCCCCACGAGCACCACCTGCGAGATCAGCCATCACCAACCGCTGCTCCCTAACTGCCACACAACCAGCCACCATCTCGCCACCCTGTGGCGACCCATTTATTGCAATTTCACAATCGCGAGCTTCAAATTTAGCCCCAATTCGTTTTGAAATTTGAATTCAGAATTTACCCTTCCCCTCCCCCGATTCTGGCCACCACAACATTCTCCTTCCTTGATTCCGACCACCTAAGCTCAAATCCGGCCACCCCCTCCCTTCCCTTCCCTTCCCCGATTCCGGCAAATCCCTTCATTCCCCTCCTCGAATTCGACCACACTCACATTTCTCCTTCTCGAATTTGGCCACCACTTTCTCCCCCTTCTTGAAAACCGGCCACCCACTCCCATCCCCTCCCCGATTCCGGCTGCCATTTTTAGGGTGGCTGCTGTTTTGGGTGGCTGCCAATTTTCTTTTTTAAAAAATTTTGGTTAGTTTTTTTTTTAATTAAATATTGGACCTATCACATAGTGACACATGTGCAAAAAAATCCAACTCACAAATGTTAACTTGCTTAGCAGGTTGCAAGTCCCTTGGGAGTGTTTTGGGCGGACATGGTATGACGTTGGGATTAATTAAAAATAAACGAAAGTTGGGATTAATTTCAGCGGACGAAGCAAAGTTGGGATTAATTATGACAATTTTTCCAAAAAAATATAGTTTGTGTGGTCTTTACTGGTCACTCATTTACCTACTAATGGGAGCAATAGGTTACATTGTCCCCACTTAGAGTAACATGTTCCACCACCAAGTCTAACAGATCATTTCAACATCCAACTATTCACCTTCTTCTTTTCCTAGCCACTAATATTAATTGCTTCTTATTGTATCATTTTTTTTGGTTTTTGCAAAAGTTGAGAAAATGATGTATCATTTTGAATTTCACGTGTAACAATAACCTTGACCAATTATATCTTCAGTTATCAATTAGTAAAAATTTATAGGGAAATTTTCTTTGGTAACACCTAACTTTTTATATTTCTCTTTGGTGAATTGGAAAAAAAGTTTATTATCTTTGATAATCATGAATTATTTATACTAAGTTAACCATATCAATAATGATAATATTTATTAAATCTTTAACTATAGTTAGGTTTTTTTATTTGTTATTTTTTTTTATTTTTTTATTTTATATATACGTATATATAATTTTTTTTAAACATTTGAAGTATTTTAGAAATAATTTTCTTAAAAAAATTTTACCTCCTCCCCCAGCAACCTCTCCCTCATTGGCTTGTCGGCCCCTCAACCCCCCCCCCCCCCCCACCCCTTTCGTTGCCCCTCCCTCCCCCTTGAAACCCACAACTTGACCTTCAAGCTCCGGCACTCTCTTATCTTTAGTGACTTGATCTCAGCTTGCAATTCGCCAATTTTAGCCTTTAATTTTGAATTTTCTCTCTCCAAATTGGATAATTCCTTCTTCAAAGCTTTGGTTTCTAGGGTTATTGAAAGCAGCGAGGGAAAGAAGAGGGGTGGAGGGGGGGAAGGGGGTGGGATGTCGCGCCATGTTGGGGTGGCGAATGGGAGGGGCTGGGGTGTGGGCTGGCTGGCTGCCGGGGTGGAGTCTTTGGGGGGGGGGCTGTCGGCAGGTGGGGGAGTGGTTGGTTGGTGGTGGAGGGAGTGGTTTAATTTTTGTAAAAAAATTATTTAGATGTTAAAAAACTATTTATAAAACCAACCATGGTTGAGGATTTTAATTAAAATATTTATATTCTTTGATAATCAATATTACAAGATCACCAAAGATGAATTTTTTTTATTTATTATTTTTTTATTTTTTATTTTTTCCCAATTTACCAAAGAGAACTTGTGCCTCAGAGAAGTATTTTTTTCCAATTCACCAAAGAGAAAACCTCTTGTGCCTCAGTGGGTGTA
The DNA here is from genome assembly GCF_001683475.1 of Chenopodium quinoa. Lineage (NCBI taxonomy): Eukaryota > Viridiplantae > Streptophyta > Magnoliopsida > Caryophyllales > Amaranthaceae > Chenopodium > Chenopodium quinoa. The sequence continues at coordinate 366,573 of NW_018745188.1, forward strand.
TAGGAATGTTCTGCAGTGCATATTAGTTTTCATTCAGCAACTAAGATGCCTTGCTAACCCAAATAGACAAAACTACCCCCCCTTTTTTTTTACAAGAAATTGGATTAAATTGTCATTGATGGAGGAATTGTTTATGACTACACACCATAAACGTTCAGCATTTGATGTTAGACTTCAACTTATACTACTTGTGCCTTAGAGAAGTATTTTTTTATTTTTTAATGCGGTCTCCCACTTTTCTCTTAACTTTTTCTTGTACAAAGAATTTCAATCTGTCTTACGTCTTACCTCATTTGTCTGTTCTCTTCTCCCACTTTTCTCTTCTGCCAACTACATGAGGGATAGCTTCTACACAATAAGTTATCTCCTTTTCCATAGATTTCTGGTTATCTGTTCATATGTAATGATGAATGTTTGGCTTGGTGTGTCAAATGTAATCCAGTGCAGTAATCCATAGATTTTTTTGTTGTCTCAACCAATGCTGTTGCTGAACTTAAGAGACTTTTGTTGTCACAATCAATGACTTTGTTCTTTTGTAGTTGGTGAAGTAATTGCCGTTGTAGTTTTCACGTGTTTTTACCCTTTTTTTATTAAAATTTTATTTTATCCGTGTTACTTCTCATGAAATGTTCTCTTTAATTTGCATATGGGTGACATACAATTATAGCAACATAGGTTTTGACTCTGTTTTGATACACTTATTTTTGCCATAAATCAGGCTGTGGTTGCTCAAATTAATCATGCAATTGGTGCTGCTGGGGTAGTTAGTGTAGAATGCAAGACAGTGGTTGAACAATACGGGAAACAGATTCTGGAGTTGCTATTATCAGAGGTATGCTGTTGTACTGTTTCTTTATAAATGCTAATGTTTGTGTATAGTTGGTTATCAATATTTCCAATAAGCTGATGCCTTTTCATCTCAATGTTACAGACTCAACCAAAAAGAGTGTGTTCCAAAATTGGTTTATGTAACTTCGATGGCAAGCAAGATGTTAGGTCAGTTCTTCCTGCTTCACCCCCTCCCATTATTTGGTGTATAAATGAACTGCTATTTGGTGTTATTTTATAATTAATTCACATCTCTCTTTTTGTTAACCTGTTTGTGTTTGTGAGATTTATTAGTTATTACGTTGTTTTCCTCTCTGCAGTATGGGCATTGAAAGTGTGGTTGATGTCAATGTGGACAAGTCTTCTGGTGGTATTCATGATGCCATGTGCGGTGCTTGTGAAATGGCTGTAGTATGGATGCAAAATCAACTAAAACAAAATCAGACTGAAGAACTAATTTTGGATTATGCCAATCAGGTAAAGTAGCTTAAAGCCTATGATTGGTTCAAATGGTTCAAATTCATCTCGTGTGCTTAGGCATGTACTTCATTGCAGCTTTGCGATCGCCTTCCTAGTCCAATGGGGGAGTCTGCTGTTGACTGTAGCAATCTTTCGACAATGCCATCTGTTTCATTCACTATTGCTGGAAAAACATTTGATCTCAGTCCTGAGGAGGTAATATATGATTTCTATTCTCTTCACTTGATAAATATTATATATTCAATTTCTGGTAGACACCGTAGACTTGGGTAAGAATAGTGTATGTAAACATAATGGACGATTCAGCCGATATGAATATGCCCTAGTTAGCGAAAAAATTCTTTAGTTTATTTTAAGGTTTGCAGATGTGATTACTTTTTTGCTATTGTCACCTTCCCAGACAAGGGAATGTAAAAAAAAATAAAAAATGGGAGTTTACCATTTGACAAGGTTGATTTTGCTAACTAGATTCTGGTAAGGTAGATTTTAGTAGTCATATGGCTTAAACATTTTCTAAATTTGTGATTATTTTGAAAGATATATGCAGAATCCTGAAACTTATATTTTGTGATTGAGGCATCTTTTCTGAATTTGACTCTAAATGTTTGAAAATACTTGACAGTACATCCTGAAAGTGGGTGAGGGAGCTGCAGCACAATGCATCAGTGGATTCACCGCTCTAGATGTGCCCCCACCTCATGGACCTCTCTGGTATTTTCTTTTTTCCCTTTTCGACTAACTGCTTCTAGTTCATGTCTTCCTATTCTTGTTGCTTATGGTTAGTATCAAGGCCACATTCTTTCTTGTTGACAAATCAGTTGTTGATCTAGTGATTTCAGGATTTGTTTTAGTAGGTTTAATTCAAGACTAGGTTTTGTTCAGGGTAAATTAATTATTAGATGTTATGTATTAGTTCAGCATTAGCTCACTTTAGAGTTGAAGTAAAATTCTGATAAGCTTACATAAGTTCACTTGGCACGAGGCACCGTATGCTGCACAGAAGAAGCTCAGTGCTAAAACTGATGATTAAATATTTGTAGTTCAGAGCTCCAATGAGCTCAATTGAGAAAAATGTAAGAGTTTCCTGGCATAAAGAACAAGTTGTGGCATTTTGTTTCACCTTTTCATAGCTGTTGAACCTTGCTTATGCTCTTCATGCATAGATGAAATTAATACCACACCATCTTAAAGACTTGAAAGGAGATTATTTTAGTGAATGGTTTCTGTTTGATTAACGTTTCCTGTAGTCATGTCCAAAGTTAACTTGTGTCAACATAATGTATGCAGGATCTTGGGAGATATTTTCATGGGTCGATACCACACTGTGTTTGACTATGGAAACCTGAGAGTCGGATTTGCTGAAGCTGCTTAAAACCTTTTAGGATACAACTACACGTGTACAACTTCTAACCTTTTTATAGGGTCACATGTGTTGAAGTTCTGTGAATGTTTGCTAAAATGACGTTGCCTGTATATATCGAAGGATCACTGTAACTTTTAAATTCCGGAGATGGATGATGCCAGTACGAAATCAAGACTAAAGAAACGATGATGACATTTAGATCACTGTAACTTTTCCGATTTCTGCGTTAGATTCAGTGCTTGCCCAATACCAAATGATCTCTTGGTGTCTGGATTTGTTTGTTGTCCGTTAATCATGGAAATAGTCAAGTGTGTTTAGTTTGCATATACTTCCACTGTTTGTTAAATTTTGCAATAATTCTGAAATCTCAAGATAGTTTCACATATATTGATGGTCTCTTTACAAGGAAATGCAATATCTTTCAAATGCAATTGTCGAATCAGTTGATTTGCATAGTATGTACTTGCAGAGTTATGACATTTTACATGTCAATAAGTATTTCCATGTTCCCTTTTATGGTCTGTTTGGTATCAAGGATTTCATTTGAAATTCTGATTTGGGCCAAATGAGTTGTTTGGGTAATACAAAAATTTGAAATTCTGATTTGGGCCAAATCCAAGCCATGAATTAGTTATATCCAAATCTCTCACAAGTAAAAAAAATTACCCCAATTTCTCTCTCCCTCCTAGGTCTTTTTAGGTTTCCCCAATTTTTTTTCTCTCTCCTCCATTGAAGCAACTTCTTAGCTCTCTCTCCTCCGTCGATGTACTCTGTATTACTGAAGATTCTATCCTCCATTAAAGCAGCTTGTTTGCGTTCTCCTCGATCGAAAAGTTACTAAGGGTTTTTTTTTTTTAAAAAAAAAACAATTTTCAGACCACCGACCACCATTGATATGTTAATTTGAATCACAATTTGGGTTGATTGATGTCATAATCTAAATAATGACTGTAGATTTTGGTTGATTGATGCCGATTTCTCATCTAATTGAGTCAACAATTTGGGGATTTGGATGAACATGAGGAGGAATGAGATTTGGATGAACAAGTTGGGGGATTTGAATGTCAGGGAGAAGCAAGGAAGAGAGAATTTTGATAAATTTGAAATTCTAAGTTTTTTCCAAACAGAGAATTTGGAATTGAATGTCATTAATTCAAATTCCAAATTTGAAATTCTAGATTTCAAATGAAATGATTGAATCCAAACACAACCTTAAGGAAATTCAACTTCTCTTCTAATAATTAAAATATATAATCTCTCTTTTCATGTACTTTGGCCGTTCCATTTTAATTGTAATGTATGGAAGTTCCAATGGTTAGCTATAAGCTAGTTTTCTTGGCCTAGCTAATTGTATTTTCAAGGTCCAATGGTCAAGTTAGTAGCTACTAGCTAGGAATTATTTATAGAATAACAAGCAAGTTCCTAGCTATAACTTGGCTAATTGCATTTTCTAGCTTCAATGGTCAAATTGTACTCTCGTACCATTGTTGAGGCTCTTCACACCTCCATAATATCAGTTTGCTTCCTCTCAAAGTTTCAAGAATTCCGTTTTATCCAAATACCTCATAGAAGGCACCAGAATAGAATCCACCATTTATCTTATCTTTTTTTTTGTTCCCCCCATCTTTATCACCCATCCAAAAAAGAACATTACAGTCTTCAAAGATCAGCCTTAATGGGGGGAAATAACACACCTTTTTTTACTCGTCACAAAAGAAAGCACCGTGCTCAGTCGTCTCAACACACAGGATATGTAGAATCAATTTGCACTCCTCTTTTGACAAGGTTTCGCCGCACAGGTACACCTCCATAGCACAAGTTTTTAATTTTGGGAGGAACATTCGCATACCACAATTTCTTCCACACCTGTTATAAGATGAGCGGCCACGGAAAATTTTAAACAGCCTTGAGCTACATAGCTCTTGAGCTACATAAGCACTCTTACGTGAAGCGCCAACTCCAAGCATCAGGAGTGATAAATCTAGGAATCGGAGTTTCGAGAATTGCAGCAGCACAAGATTCCTCAAGAGAATTAATCCTTAGCAAAATATTTTGCAGTAAATAATTTAGTTCAACGGCTGAGAAGTTTGGATATACGAGATATAGTTATATTATCAAGTCAAAGTGTCAGCTTCAAGTTTAGAGGGTTATCAATTCTGGTGAAATACTTCATTATAACCTCTTCACATTGAAAAGATGTATATCAAAGAAGTCTGATAACTTTTCAAAACCAATTCAGGCAAATAACACTATCAAAGAGAAAAAGGATTGATCCAACCTAATACAAGTGTACGACTAGTCCTACTTAGCATTCCCAGATAGACAAATGGCTAGAACAGTCAGAACATTTTTCCAGTTACAACTGATGAAAAAGAACAGACAATGAACATGAGAGACTAAAACTGAATCCATCCAAATGTTTTGTTATATTTCAAAGCAAAAGCAGCATGCTTCCTCCAAGATCGATATCCAACAGACATTTCCCGTGCCAAGATCAAACCGCACAGCCAGGGTAAAGCATCCAATTCCTTTTGTCTGTCAATATATATGAATCAAGTACCCTGAATTAAAAGTTCATCATTAAAAGTGCGTTCTTTCACCCGAATTGACTCATCCAACTAACTAACTATTAGAACATGCTTGATCTTTATCTATGTTTATCTGAATTCTGAACCAATATGAAGCAGGTATTTTTAAGGTGAAGACAGCAAAGCCGAAACAAGGGATCTACAGAACAAGCGATGCTGAACTAACTGGAAAAAAAATGGATGGACCTATACAATCAATGAACACTATCCAAATAAACAATACAAACAATAATCAAGCAAACTCTAATTCCTGCACTGCAATTCCCTTGATTAGACGATAATCATGTCATAGTTAGCCTCCCCTTTAAAAGATGATAACAATGATAAAAACTAGAAGTGAGGACAGTCATCAGAAGTGAGGATAGCAATAGATTGTAAATTGAGCAAGTAAATGGACTTAAGTGGAAGTAAAAACATGGTAATTATTATCCTAAATAAACTTTGATTCTTGCTTTTTAACTTACTTTAGGCTTTTGCAGTGTCTGAATACAAAAGGTTAACCGATGCATGCTTTGAGACCCTTTGGAAAGCTTGCAACTTCTTTGAAATTTCAAACAATTCTCTGCCTGTAAATCCAATTGCTTCTTGAGATTGAGCATTACAATCTGCAAAAATGGTTAGCTTATCCAAAACTAACGCGTTTTTGAGAATAATTCTAGCAAGGTCAATCTGTGCATCACATGAACTCCGGAGCAAACCATTCATGGTAACATTATTCAAACATTGATTCAAGCACTGAAAACTCCACTTGTCCTCTTCATATGGTCTGTAATCACCATTCTCAAGCTCGACCAGTTCAACACACTGCAGATAAAAGAAAGGGTGAAAATCCTAACCTCGCAATATTAAGACTACATGACATTGACAAAGTAACACCTATAAACACTTCGAAACATACCTTCGGTGGATACCCCGATGGATCACTGATGTTAATGATGTAGATTATTAGTTCTTCAAGCCATGGTGAGTATCTTAGTAAACTACTAACTTCTTCGATAAAGGCCCTACTCAACCATGTGTGTAGTACGACACGTTTCCACTTGTTCCGTGGACACGGATGATTTTCCAGCACACGGTAAGTTAGCACCTGAAACATGAAGTCACTAGAACTTAATTTTCAGAATCAACCAGAACACATAATGACATAATCATCCTAACAAATTTTAAATTTTCTCCTTCGCAAAATTTATCAAAAATTATGTTCATGTGTACGTTGAATCATAGGCATTGAACCTCTTATTTTCCTCTTCCAACCAGAAGCATTTAATTACATTGATCATAGACATGAAATTTCTTATGTACTTAATTGTTTATACCAAGCTCAAAGCAGTTACAGTTCGCAAATGCATAGTTTTGAGGCGGGATATCTAGACTGAATTTGAAGTATACAATTTTCTTCATTACTAACTACAAGTACTCTACTTTCCATGATAAAGCTGTGATTCTAACGCTTTGTTAAGTTCTACTACCTTTTGTTCCATGTTGTTCTATACACTTTCAGTACATTTTTGAAGAAATTTTTTGTTCACATGGTTACTTTTGCCACGCACTTGTGACATAGTAAGTTTTAAGGGTACGTTTAGCAACGATGTGGTTTTCTATTTTTGGGTTTTTGTATTCATATATCATATGATGAATCAAATATTAATCAAACTTATTAAACTCATAATAATTTTAAAAGGTGACAACAAAAAAATGGAAACACCTTTTTCTTGTTTCCTATTTTTTGTTTTTTTGTTTTTTTTTGTTTTAAACAAAAGGAAAATTTGTCTGAAGGGATTCATATGTTCACTATTTGTCTGGAAGGACCTTATATGCTGAAAGTTGTCTAAAAGGACCTTATAAGTATGTTTTGTTGTTTTGAAGGACCTTGACATCGGAATTTGGCAAGTTGTCTAAAAAGACCTTATAAGTATGTTTTGTTGTTTGGAAGGACCTTGACATCGGAGTTTGACGTTTGATTTTGATTCTCCGGCATTGACTCCCCACGTGCATGTCACATGGCATTAAAAACATACCCTCTCCCTTTTTTTTGCCCTTAACATTGAAATCCCGCGTTTGACTTTGCTAGTGTTTTGAAGGCTGGGGTTAGAGGGAAAAAAACGGAGAGGGTAATTTTTTAATGTCACGTGACATGCACGTGGGGGGTCAACCCCGGAGAATCAAAGTTAAACACCGGATTCTGATGTCAAGGTCCTTTTAAACAACAAAACATACTTAGGCCTGAACTGAAAAACGATGTCAAACAAGCCCTTAGCTTTGATTTTATTAGAGCATTAACTCTCACCATGTACAACAATTTATTATATAGGGCTAAAAGTGCATTCAAAATACAAACAAAATACAAAAGATTAGGAATATTCTAAAAATCGAGGAGAATTACATACTGTAAATGGCACACTGCCAAGCATCAAAATTTCAGCATGTTGAACTTGTTCCAAAAATCTTTTAAATTGACGAAGACCTTTGTACCAAAAGAATTTTACTATTAGGTCTAACTTGTGATCAAAGGATACCTTCTTCACCGAAAAAAGGTTGATCAATTCTATAAACTCCACACATCCTGAAAAGCAAAATGACCTTACATTTGGACAGTTAACAGTTAGCTTCCAGTGCCTATAATTCATACAAACTCGTAGATTTCTAATGTTAGGAGCAGTAAAACTCAACTCACTCAGCTCATTACAGTCAGTTATTCCCAAATCTTGAAGCAAAGGACAACAACCTATAACCAAACAAAGCGACTCTTTGTTGATGCTTACCTTATTAAGTGTCAAAATCTTTAGTAAACTCGTGCAAACCTTATTGGGAGGTTTTACTTTACAGTTTAACAGTCTTAGTTCAGCAAGAGATTCACTAGCCCAAACAAAATCAGGAATCTTAAACTTCCCTTCCACTTGTCGTAATACCCCGAAATTCAAATCAAGCACTTCAACCCCTCTAGTTAAGGCGAATTTGACCCACATTTCAACTTCGCTAACTAGTTTATAATCCATGCACTCATGGTATACAATAGAGTATCTTGCACTCAAATATTTTAGCGAGTACTTGAAACTCACCCTGAATTTTCGAATTTTAACACACTTATGTAGCATAATACAATATCTAACAAAGCGAATGAACTTTAAAGTGACATAGCCTTCGTCTCTAGTACTTTCTTCATGGAAGGGATGATCGTCAAAATCTAGTAAATCGATTGTAGTCCATAGATTAGCAAACGTACGAAGCTGGACAGTTTTAATGGCGTCGCGAGTCGGCAAAAAAGATATAATCCGAGCAAGGATTGTATCAGGTAAGGTGTTCAACCATTTATAATCGACATTTGACATAATATTCGATAAACAACTTAATTTTCAATGAAAAATATGATAAAAGCACCAAAACCAATAAATGAATAAATGTTAACTTAGGAAATGTGGAAAAGGCAACAAACAATTGATTACGAGTACATAAAATGAAAGAGGAGATGCTGAATATTATACTTGAATCTAATTTAATTATCTCATGCTCGTATTCTCTTGTTGTTTCTATCTTTTGTAAGGGATTGATATGAATTGACCTCCTTAATGTTTATAAATTTCTATCTTTTCAAGGGAAGTTAAAAAAAAACTCCTAATTATTATACCTTTTTAAAACGAATAGTCTTGACCGTTTATTTTTGATATTTAATCTTAACTATTAAATGTATATTTTTTTTCTTCAATACTTCCTCCGTTTCTTTTTAGTTGACACGTTTTTTTAGTCACGTTTGCCAATGCACATATTCAACTGTCACTGTTTTTCCTCAAAAAAAAAAAAAAAAAAAAGAAAAGCTTAAATTATAAAAAGTTGATATTTTGTAAATATATATCATGAAAAATCTAACAAGACCCCACATGACTGAGTAAAATATAATATTAGTCCTTTATGTTTTGGGTTTGTTTGGATTTAGTCCCTATAGTTTCAAATGGTTGAATTTAGTCCCTTAACCACCACTAAGGGTTGTCCAATTGCTGAATGGACCAAACTTGAGGGAAACGTTTGTTGATTTGGCAATTTATCATCAAACTTGAGGGAAACATTTAATGATTTGGATTTGAAACGTTAAACGTTAGGGATCTGCAAAAGATGAGTAGGCAAAACATAAAGGACCAGAAGTCATTTCTCTGATTTAATTGCTGAGTATATTTGAGTTGAGGGAGTTTTGATGATATCTTCACAAAAAAAAAAGTTGTTAAACATTAAGGACTTCAATAAATGCATTTTTAATAGCCAAAATAACTGAAATTAAATGTGTATTCCAAAACTAGCTGTTACAGTTCAACATGGCTATATAATAGTCTTCATCTTCAACACAGTAAATGATTTGGACCATCACCAAAAATAATCATCTGCTGCTTCAAGTAGTTTCTTTGTAGAATTCTTGAACATTTAATCATTCAAGAAAAAAAAATCAGTCAGTTTTAATAATGTCTAGTAACAGCAGGGGTATTTTTTTCGACAGAAATTCCGTCGGAATTTTCCGTCGTAAGAGGTTTTCCGGCACCGGCATATTCCGTCGGAAAGTGATTTCAGGAAATTAAAAAAATACGCCGCGCCACCACCGGTATGGCGTATCACCACCTCCAACCACCTAAAATGCCCCTCTCAACCCCACCTGCACCCCAATATAACCGAAACACCACACCAAAACCCCACCAAACCCACACCACCCACCCCTGACCGAATACACTAACAAAAACCGCACCAAACCCACACCACCCACCCCTAACCGAACACTAACCAAAGCCCACCAAACCCACACCACCCACGCCTGACCGAACCCTAACCAAAACCCTACCCAACCCATACCCAAATTTACCCACCTAAAACACCCAAACCTAACCCAGAACCTGCCCGAACCTTACCAAACCCACCTAATCTAACCAAATTAACCCACCCCACCCTAACCCTTATCCCTGGCGCTACCCAAGACCATCGCCACTAAAAAACATAAAAAAAAACACCGCCACAGCAATTCAACCACAATTCACCGTAAAATTAAAAAAAAAAAATCTTAAATACTAAAAAAATAAGTAAGGATAAAGTACATACCTTGAATTTCACCAACAAAACCCCGAAATTGGCTCGAATTTAGGTTTTAAAGGTTAAATTCGACCGTGAAAACTCTAGAGAATTAGGGGAGGAGGGAGAAAGAGAGGAGTGAGAAATGAAGGGGTAAGGAAGGGGACGACTGTCATTAAATTAGGGTTTTGGAAACTTTTTACAAATTTTTTTAATCTAAATTCCGTCGGGAACCCACTATTCTATCAAAAATTAATTCCGTTGGAAATTTCCGACGGATTTACGACGAAAATTCCAAATTCGTCGGAAATTTTCTACGGAGATTAAATCCGTTTGAAATTTTGTATTTTTCGACAGATTTTCGTTTCCGTCAGAACCGTTCTGTCGATAATGGACGATTTTCTAGTAGTGACCCCTTGTCTTCTATTTTTTTAGGTATGTGGTTAACTTTTTTTAAGGGGTGGTGCAGAGATTGTCTAATCTGAGATTGGGCCATTCTTGTGGGTCATTGAGTGGCTCTAAAAGCATTGGTATGCTAATGTATAGGTTGACTTTCTGAAGTTATCATTCACATATGCTTCAAGCTGCTCAACTTTGTTCCATATGGCTACAATTATATGTTTGCATGGCTAAGTTGACAACATACTTAGTTTGTGTTGCCCTTTCCCTAACACCTAACACCATAACTGAAGCCACCATCCCAAAATGCAGTCCATCCTCTTGCCCAAACACTACTAGAAATTGGCTAATTTCCGACGGACTGGTTCCAACGGACACGAAATTCCGTCGGAAACATGTGGAATTCCGACAGATTTTTTTTCCGTCGGTTATTTTCGACGGATTTTAGCAATCCATCGAAAATTTACGGCGGAATATAACTTCGTCAGAAAAAATGGGCTTTCTGACAAAATATTTCTTCGGAAAGTTAATTTTCCGTCGAAATTTCCGTCAGAACATAATTTTAAAAAAAAGAAAAAAAAATTGAAACCCTAAATCCCCTTTTTTTTATCCACCTCCCTTTCCCCATTCTCCTTCTCTCTCACCATCTTTCCTCTCTCATCTCCTCTATCTAATGCGCTCTCTCCTGTCCTTCTCTCTCTGATGCGCTCTCTCCTCGTTCCCCTTCCCTCGCTTCTTTCCTCTTCTCTTTCTCGCCTCTTTCTTATCCTCTCTTTCTCTCCCCTTTATTTTCATTCTCTTCTCGTCGGTGGTCGATTTTGATGGTATTAAACAAATTAAGGGTTTTTTAAGGTCCAATTCGACCATAAAAACACCATGGTGTTTTTATAGTTGAATTTGGCCTTATTAAACAAAATTCAAGGTTAAATTCGAAGCCAATTCAAGTTTTCAGGTATGTATTTGTTTATTTATTTATTTTTTGTTTTTTTTTTAATTTTAATTGGGTTTCACGGTGGTGAATGTGGTGTGTTTAGTGTTGTATGTTATTTTTTTTTTTATGGTTTGCTAGCGATAAGATGGAAGCCGTGGTGGTGGTGAGTGGGTGGGGATTTGGGTGTTGGAGTGTTTTCCTGGGCTACTGGGTTAGGGTTTGGGGTTGGATGGGGATCTGGGTGTGGGAGGATTTTTTAGGGCTACTGGGTTAGGGTTTGGGGTTGTTGGTGGGCTATTGGGTATTGCAGTTAGGTGGAAAAAGGCTGGGGTTTGGGAAGTGGCGATTGAACGTGGTGGTGTGGGTGGCTCTTTTGTTTTTTTGTTTTTTTTTTGTAGAAGTTTCCACAGAAATTTCGTCGGAAATTTCCGACGGATTATATTTCATCGTTATTTTCCAATGGACTTTCCTGGGACGGAAAATCTCTTCCGACACACAAATTCCGTCGGAAAAGTGTTTCCGACAAAAAAAGTCATTTTTCTTACCAATGCTTTTTCGACAACAGTTTTCGACGAAATTTTGTCGGAAACACGTTTTCTGACGGATAATAGGGTGTTTCCGACGAAAAAATTCCGTCTAAAAACGCTCTTTTCTAGTAGTGAAATCTTGTTTTTCTTTAATTGTTGTTGAATTCTAGGATTTAGTGACATGTCAGCTTCTTTCATCATATCTCTCTTTTGGTGAAGTCTTTCCATTAAACTCGCTCTGATGTCTTCCAACATTGTTATGATTGGTTTGGGTCTGAATTTGAGTATGAATGCATTAAATACTTCGCTCATATTGTTGTCTACACTATCACAACAAGATAGCAGAGTGTAAAAAGCCCAGCACCACTTCCTGCAATTCCTCTTCATAAGGTCTTCAGCAGCATCATTTGACAGTTCTCTAATTCCCTCAATCCTCGAAAGGAAATTATTTTCTGTGTTGCTTTTGGCTATCATCCAGAACTGTTTCCTAAGCTTAAGACTTCCCCCAAACACAACTCTAAAATTGCAATACACATGTCTTGCACACACCCTTGTTTCTGCTTGAGGGAAAACTTCAGCCACTGCCCCAATTAATCTTTTTACTGATCAGACATAATTGTGTACCCTGCACCTTCAGTATTACCTAAGTTAGTTTTTAAAAGGCTCAGAAACTAGCTCCAAGTGTCTACACTCTCAACTCCCATCACTGCCCAAGCTATTGGGAACATTTGGTTGTTTCCATCTCTCCCAACTGCTACCAACAACATATCCAGAATCACCTTCATTATCTGATTCCACAGGGCTATCAAGGTCACTAAATCCCTCAAAATCACTTCCAACATCAACAACACCTTTAGATGTAGCAACCTTTTTCAACATCTCTACCTCCTCTTCATAGGATTTTTCATATTGTCTTTTATTGTTAGCAAGCTCAGCCCTGGCTTTCACAACTTCTTCATCCTCCTCATTAGTACCTTCTATGTCATAATCTTTATATGGTTCACTGTGCCTAGGACTATGGTAACCATCACTCAAGGATAAAAATCACACTCCCCTTGAAGTAACCCCATCAATCCACTCCTTTTCCCCATGTTACTAGTAGAAAAATGCAAAAAACCACCGGTTCAAAACCCCCTTATGCCACCGGTTTTGAACCACTGGGCATTTGGGGGGTGGCAGTACCTCCTTTAAAATCCACCAGTTCAAAACCGGTGGCAAAAACTATTATTCTCATCGGTTAACCAGTGGCATTATATATTATTGTCAGGTGGCAATACTCACTTCCTGTTTTTTTTTTTTTTTTTTTGATATTTAATATATAATTATCATTAAAATTTTATTGTACAATACCAAAAAAAAAACATAAAAAAAAAATTACAACATCAAAATTAAAAAACAAAATTACAACATCAAAATCTTGATTCCAAAACTCAAAATTAACATCTTGATTCTTCTATGTGGAGTCATAAACTAATACCTGCATCAATTAAAATACCAAATTAAAATTAATAAAACTCACATTATAAGCTGCAAAAATTAAAAAAAAAAAAAACCAGAACACTCATACATGTACCCAGAAATTAAACCCAGAAAAATCAAGATTATTCAATATTAACCAAAGATTATTCAATGTTGTCTACTTAACAAGGTCAAACCAAAAACCAAGCTCCAATATGATCTTCATTGCTCAATTAGATCCTCAGAAAGCCAATTTTTCCCAACTAAATCAATCCCAATAAATAAGTTTGCACAGAATCAAAATTCAACAACTTGTTCTAATTTCCATGGATGTGAGCATGTGACCAAATTTCACATACCAATTAATAAACAATTCAACAACTTGATTTGTTCAATTATTTCTCAAAACCTAATTTCATTAATCAAAAATCTGTTTGATCCCAAAATAAAATCACAAGAGAAATACACTGATGGGTAAATTATGACAAAAAATAAGTAAAAGAATGAAAGAATTAAACACCTGAGAAGAGAAGAACTTTGCGGAAATGGCAGCTAAGGCTGCGGTGAAGCCCGCTGCTAATGCCCATGTGTAGACAACCATTTGTGTCTCCCCAAAACCAAACCCAGTGATGAGTACCCTTCACGTCGAATCGTAATCGAATGAAGCGAAAGTGTGGAAAGTCTAGTGTTGCGGAAAGTTTTATTTTCTTTTCTCTTCTCTATGTTTTTTAAAACTTATTTTAAGAAAACAGTAAATACAGTTTGGTTTGTCCATGATATGGGTCAAATAATAGTGTAGTTGGATGGGGCTTGCAAAGACCTTTCCAACGATATATTATAAGCCCGATTCCGATGAATATTGAGGAAGTTATGGCCAATTTACCAAACTGGGCCCGGTTTGAGCCTTATATACGGCCCAATGATCTAGGGGAGGGCCTAATATGATTTATCATTCCTAATGTAATTAGAAATGGTTTTGGTCTTCTAGATTCTTCTAGAAGGTTCTTTTCATTCCTAATTCAATTAGCATTGATAAATTGACTTTTGTTGACTTTTCAGAGTTTTAACAAAATCAAATAGCATTTTCGAGGAAATTATGTGATTTTATCCTCCGGCATGGTAAACTTATCTGATTTTCGAAAACGCGTTAAAAACAGGCTTGGCGCCTAACCCCAGGCCTTGGCGCCCGGAACCAGGCCTGGCGCCTGGCACTAGTGTTGGTGCCTGGCGCCAGTTAGCCAAGGGTGAAGCCAGCTCTGTTTTCTGTGCGTCAGACTCTGTTTTGTTTAATTTATCTTTTTAGCTGATTTTCTTTATAAATATCGTATTAAAAACTCCGTTTTCATTCATCATCTACATCCAATTCTCACCTACAATTAGCAATCATTCATTCTCTAATTCTCTCTTAATCATTCATTCATCGTTCTTCTCTAAACTTTGTTTTTTCATAAAAAATTCCGCATTCGCAAGATCTAGAAACACCTAGCCATATTCGAAGTTGCCTTCGCCCTAGACGTGAAATGTTTAATTTCTGAGGGTTTGGTCCCAAGTCTCTATTTCAATTATTTAATTTAATTGTTTGTTTATTATTTTCCTTGAAGTTACTAACTTGTGTATTTTGTAATTAGAAAGAGGTACAAGGCATCAAAGTAAGTACTTTAATTGATTAATTGATGTTATGATGTAGATATCATGTTTACATTGTTATTATGATATTCCTAGTCTCATGTCTAGGGTAATGTTAATATTAAATATGATTGTTACGATGCTTCCTATGTTCTTCCTAATATTTATGATTGTTAGTATCATTTTAGGGTTAAAGATTTGATTTTTATTGCTTAGTGACATGCTAGGGTTTGTTATTAATATTGTTAGTATCATGCCTAGGATCTTACTATTATTATTATGCTTTAATATTAACATGATTATGATTATGATTATAATTTTTATAATTTATGATGATTATAATTATTATTATTGATTATTTATTATGTTTCTTGAAATTTATTGTTATTGCTTGATCACGCCTTTATGCATGTTTAAAGGGAATTTGTACTTGTCATCATGCTTAATAAGATAATTAATAATCTTGTTTAGGGTTAATTGTGATTATAATTCAAGTGATCACCAATAATAGTTTATTTGTGCATTAAATTCAACCAACATAGTTAAACAGGTTTAGGGTTAATCCTATTGATTGTATGTTAGTTAGAAAGCGCACATGAATACGATCAGAATAAAGTAGAGGCCTATTATTAGGGCAGATTCAATCTCTTTTAGGTTGGATTTGTACCTTCATCCCCGAACCCTTATTTGGTTCTAGACCTTATGGAGTTGACGATCTCTTGGATCGTTAAGGGGTTTAACCTTCATCCTTGTGAACGGTTTACAAGTTCCTAAAAAACTTGTTGGCGACTCTTTTGCTCTATCTTCTTCCCTTTTGGACGCCACCGTACTTTAGTGTATGATCACAGTGGGGTTCAAGCTAGTGGGATTAAAGCTTGAAATTATTCCCTACAGTTTTTGGCGACTCCACTGGGGAGGATTTCTATTTTAATTCCTGAATTTGTTTTGGCAATGATTTAGAATGGAGTGGATGAGACTCGAAAAGTTCTAAGTATTTCATGTGCGTAATTTTGATTAACATTATTGTCATATGCATAAAAAAGATCTCATTGGAAAGACCATCCGTAAAGAGTTAAAAACATAGGATTTTATACGTAGGAAATTTGAGAAATATCTTTCACAACTAGGACCGAAATAACACCGCGCGAAACTAGAAAATTTTATCGAATACAGAAAGCTGCTGAGGCATGTGGGAAGTAGCGCCAGTGTTTTAGTTGTAGCGTCAGACGCCAATATTGGCGCCAGGCGCTACAGTTAAAATCTGGCGCCAATTTCCCCCAATACCGAGCCAGACATATGCGTTCTAATTTCGACCGGTTTTTCGTATTGTTTGCTCGATCCTACTTTCCGATTGAATTTTTTCTCACTTTTCTGAAACCCATATGTGTTCTACATATGGACATAAACCCCTGGGAATTCATGCTCCATCTACCCGATTGAACGCTCCGTGCAACAAAGGGTACATCCGAGATGTTGAATTCACCAAACCATGGAAGCGAGTTTTTTTTCTAAATCTCGCGGTGTCCCATCCACTCGCGCCAAACCTTCACGGTTAGGCTTCCGCGCGGTGAATCCGGACAATTAACCATGGACCCTCTATTGACTAAACCATATCCCGAACTTTAGAGAACTAGAACCATGGTTAGGTTGCGAACTCATTGCATCATATTGTGCCTACTTGACTAAGTGTGCATTATTTGTTGTGCATATATATTCTATGTTTTCTTAACCGTTTGTTGACTTGTGTTGAGACTAAAAAAATTAATGACTTAATGAACTTTGCCTATTTAATTTAATAATTAATTAATTTGAGTCATTAAAGTCTAATATTTTAATCGGAATTGACCTAGTACGACTTTAGGCATACCCTAGTTGATTAATAACACCGAAACACAGTCCCAGACCGAAGCTCCAATATTGGCGCCAAGGTTTGAGCTGTAGCGCCACATTATGGAGTGTAGCGCTTGACGAAAGTTATGTCGCCTAGCGCCAAGCTCCACAGTGCGACGCCAGTTCTGTTGCTTGGCCGGCAGTTTGGATTATTGGTCGAGTCATCACCTAGGGTCTAATTAATCAGTCTTCTGTTTAATTCGGTTAATTTTGCTGTCAATAGTATTTAATTGAGTCAATGATCGAGTTTAGGTACTAAGTCCCATGGTCTTACACAAGAGTCCAAGCATGTCACTTACACTCAAGCACACACCAATACACATACTTTGACCATGATTAAGAGAGTCTTGTGTGCGCGTTTTTTTCGTCATTTTTTTAAGGGGGTAAGTCGGATATTAATAATCCTCTAATAAAAAAAAAACTATACTTAGTTCCCTAAAAATATGTACTTTATTTTTGCCATAAAATATGCACCCTTTTCTCTTTTTCCTTAAAATAAAAAGTCGAGTTGATTCGAGTCAAGTAATTAAAACGCAAAATGGTTTAATTTACAGCGCGTGGTCAAGAAAGGAAGGACGGTTAATCAAAGATAACCTCTTCGTACAAGTCCAACTTTTCGACAAACCCATAGCTCGCAAGAGAAAAGCTAAGACTATAATGGCAACACAAAAAGAAGTCAATGATCTTAAGAACCAACTGGCTACCGTGACTGAGACACTGAAGCTTCTCGCACTTAGGATTGATGATCCCGTGAAGCAACAACAAATGGACCTCATGCAAGAGAGTTTAAGCAAGTTGACTAGCGACTACAAGTTTCAAGAGCTTACATCACAAGGGGTCTCGGTGGACAAAGAGCTTCTTCCGCAGAAGTTCAGCACCAACGACATCCCAAAATTCAGAGCAATTGACAACCTTTAATTTCATTTAAGAGCATTTGAAACAATAATGAGTATCAAGGGTATCGATAAGAAGGTCTTCCCTTCTCTGTTCTCACTATCTCTCGAGACCGTTTGCCAACAATGGTTCTTTTCTCTCGAGAAAGAAAAGACCTCTACCTGGGAGTATATAGCAAACGCTTTCGTTGATAGGTACAAGTGCAACATTCAAGTCGAGACTGACCATAGAGAATTTGAAATCCTCAAACAGAAAGAGAATGAAGGTTTCACCTCTTTCTTTAACAAATGGAGAGAAACCTCGGCTAAAATGATTGAGGTGCCAAGTGAAAAAGAATCTGTGAGGCTGTTCATCAAAAATCTCCAAGAAAAATATTCCAAGCATCTCAAGTATCAAAATAATCTCCATACCTTCAAAGCCGTTTATGACATCGGGATCAATATTGAAGATGACTTGGCTAAGTCAAAAGCTTCCAACAATAACTCCAACAGTGGCTGGAAAGGAAAGAAGAGCGACAATCCTTCTTCTTCCAAAACCGCCCACTCAAATAATGTTAGCACCTTTAATTTAGGAGAATTCTTGCCATGAACAACCAAGGACAGAAGAAACCATTTAGGAGGAACTTCACTCCTATTGGCATGAGTTATGACACCGCATTTGATCGATTAAATGTGAAAGGTCTTATAACTCCTATTGGACCATTTGAGGACCCACCAGTTGAGAAGAGGTCGGTTAACTGGAACCCCAATGCACACTGCAAGTATCACCAAGGTAGGGGCCATCTCACTGAAAGCTGTTGGAAGCTTAAGGAAGCTATCCAAGACCTAATCGACAATAACAAACTGCCGTTGCCCCCGTCCAGTAAGAAGCCAAGTATTGACAATGCACCTCTCGTTCATACCCTAGCTATCTCCGATGAAGAAAACGAGGTTAACCCCTCATCTCTCATTAAACATGTCAAAGAAATCTGTGTCAAGGAAAAAGAAGAGGAAATCTTTTTCGATGTCAAGGATAGCCTTCCAGAACTGGCAAATAAGGATGATATACAATTGCTCACACTGTCTATGAAGGAGGTATCACAACTACTACGTGAAGCTCTCAAAGTTATGAACGAACTCCATAAGAAATATGATGAGCTTCCACTTCCGAAAGAAGAACTTAAAAGAGAATTCACACCAGTGAGAACGACTTATGAGGCAAATCACTTTCCCTTACAAGTCACTGAAAAACCCAAGAAGAGCAATAGAATCTACACTCCAATTGGGGTCCCATATGCACAAATGTTCGAAATGCTCTCCGAGAGTGGCGAGGTCAAACCTCTCGAACCGAGACCATTAGAGTCATTAAAAAGGACAGATAGATATTACTGTCAGTATCATCAATCAGGGGGTCACACTATAGAAAACTGTTTCAAATTCAAGGATTTGTTACAGAAAATGATTGATGAAAAGAAACTGGTCCAAGTTCAACAAGAAGAGGATACAACCATTAATGGAGTCTGGGACAGTGATGAAGAAGATGTTTATCTAAAGGACATAGTAGGACCTTCACCTTCTTTGTCATACACCACAGATGACATTTGGGCTGAAGAAGATTCATCGATAGATGTCCTCACAAGATCTGGGAGAATGCAACCCCCCGTTTCAATACAACCTATGCCAACCATACAACAAGTTCCCATACCTATCATTGAAGACAACGACATTATTAAGCAGTTCAAGAAGATAAAAGTTGAGATGAATGTACGGAAACTTCTAGCAACATCTCGAGAGCACAGGTTGGCTGTAATAAATGCCTTGGATAAAATCGGGATAGATTCTGACACTACTCCTGAGGGACTAGCCAACTTCCTCACAAGTGACCTTCCTAGTCCGATTAATTTGATCACCTTTTCTGACAAAGATTTAACCCCCAAAAGGTGACAAACATTACAAGGCATTAAACCTCACGGTAGTTTGCAAAAGGATGAATGTTCCTATTACTCTTGTAGACAATGGATCGACTATCAATATCTGCCCACTTAGAACTGCGAGGATGCTCGGCATAAGGGATGAAGACTTAACTCCGTCCACGCAAGGAATAAGAGCCTACGATAATACTCGTCGCCAAGCTCTTGGAAAAATTACCCTAAATGTAACGGCAGGAGCAATAGAACATGCTACTACTTTCCAAGTAGTGGACATCAAAGCTTCATTCAACTTATTGTTGGGACGCCCTTGGCTTGATGATCTAAAGGCCGTCCCTTCATCTCTCCACCAACAAGTAAAAGCAAAGTTGGGGGAATTCCAATCACTATAGATGCTTCGCCCATGAGAATCAAATCCATAGAGAATCCAATCATTAATGTAGAGCACGACGAAGATGATGAAGATTTATAGGGCTTTAACGAAGAAATCTCCTTAATCCAGGAGGATGAAAGGACCCCTCTTTCCATGACCCCCATTCCAACATAATCAACGCCATGCTGAAGAAACAAGGACATTTTTCCGGGATGAGCTTTAGGAAAAAAGAAAGGAATGGCAAAACCGCTGGAGTCACCTGGCCTCCCTAAGTTAGATACTTTCGGACTTGGTTTTGAACCGACTCGGAAAGATCTCAAGCGAGCTCAGGAAAAGTTGAAAGCACGTAGGGACGCTCGCATTCAAAAGAAAGCAATTCTAATGGATCAGTACCCTCTTACGCTTAATGGTCAGTTCATAAAAGAAGGAGAGGACTATCCATGCCATGAATTTCCCGAGCCATTTATTGTAAATGGCATAAGACAACCGGGATTCGAGATTTTCTTGGATTGCTACTTCACTGATGAAATCCCAACTCCCGTCCATAAGGAGAAAGCACCCCCATGCTTTGACTTTAACGTCATGGGATTACTGTTTGGGCGAGAAAGGAATGAGCCAACTTATGAAGAAGATAACTCCTCGCTCATTCAAACAGTCCTACAAAGTGAAAGCTTCGACCCCTCGAAGCTAATTACTCCAGCTGAAGGATCACTACAAGGGTAGCGCAAGACTATCAAAGTGACTACTCCAAACGGAAGGAAGATATCAATCACGACAGGACAGGGACCGATGTTTGAGGAGTCGTTTGAGTCGGAGTCTTTCCCTCTAGAGTTTTCTAATCTTTAGTAGTAACACCTCCCCCTCTTATTTCTTCTCCTAGGATAGTTAGTGATCCAGTCCCTGAGGACATATCACTCTTTGATGTAATGATCTCAGAGTATAATAATATTTCTCATTCTCCTTACTTCTTGTGTTCCTCCCTAACCCAAGATGACGAGCATTTCCAAGCTAACGATGAAAAAGACAAAGAAACTATTAAAGCAATGGAAACACTCGAAAAGAAAACACCGGTAATTGAAGAAACTGAAACTGTTGGCATCTCGAATGATTCAACTCATAAAAGAGAAGTTAAAATCGGATTAACATTGAATAAACAAGAAAGAACCGATGTATTTGCTTGGTCATATGAAGATATTCTAGGCATTAAAGAATTGATCGATGTATTTGCTTGGTCATATGAAGATATTCTAGGCATTAATAGAGAAATATCTCAACACACTATACCACTAATTTTAGGAATGAAACCTGTAAAACAAAAGTTGCGTCGAATGAAACCCGACGTAGCACTTAAAATAATAGAAGAAGTCCAAAAATAAATAACTGCAGGTTTCATCAAGATATCCAAATACCCCAAATGGGTCGCCAATGTCTTCCCAGTTCCGAAGAAAGACGGAAGGGTAAGGATGTGTGTCGACTATCGAGATCTAAATAAGGCAAGTCCAAAGGACGACTTCCCTTTGCCACACATCGATATTCTGGTAGATAACACGGCAAATCACGCGCTTCTCTCGTTCATGGATGGGTACGCAGGTTACAACCAGATTCTCATGGCAGAAGAAGACATGGAGAAAACAATTTTTATAACGCCATGGGGCACTTACTGCTACACGGTAATGCCATTCAGGTTGAAAAACGCTGGTACTACTTACCAACGTGCATCAACTGCCTTACTCCATGACATGATGCACAAAGAAGTCGAGGTATATGTCGACGACATGATTGTAAAATCAAAAGACCGTCCAGGCCATCAAGAAGCCTTAAGGAAATTATTTGAAAGGCTAAGAAAATATAATATGAGGTCGAATCCATCTAAGTGTGCTTTTGGAGTCACCTTAGTCAAGCTCTTGGGTTACTTCATAAGCTCTAGAGGAATAGAGGTAGACCCAACCAAGATCAATGTAATCATGTCCATGCCACCACCCAAGACTGAGAAACAGATTCGAGGATTTAATGGCCGGTTGCAATACATAAGTAGGTTCATATCAAAACTGACGACAATATGTGAACCAATCTTTAAAAAACTCAAGAAGAATGTACATGTAATATGGGATGACGAGTGTCAAAAACCTTTGAAAAGATCAAAGCCTATCTCGCAAATCCTCCCGTATTAGCACCAGCCTCCTCGAAATACCTCTTAGGTTATATTTGACGGTTACCAAAGAGACAATGGGAGCTATGCTAGCACAAGAAGTAGAAGGCAAAGAAAACGCAATTTACTACTTAAGTAAAAAGATGCTCGAATACGAAACACGCTATACACCGCTCGAGAAATTGTGCCTTTCCTTGGTGTGGGCCACAACTAAGTTAAGACATTACATGTTGGTGCATACTGTTTTCGTAGTCTCCCGATTAGATCCACTCAAGTATTTGTTCGAGAAATCTACACTCAATGGACGCATATCAAGATGGATAGTCAATCTAGCCCAGTTTGATGTGAGGTTTATGCCACAAAAAGCTATTAAAGGATCCGTGGTGTCAGACTTTCTAGCAGATTTTCCAATAGAAGACTCGACGCCAATACAAGACAATGAATTTCCAGATGAAGACCTAATGGTTACCGAAGATGATACTTGGACCTTGTATTTCGACGGAGCCTCAAACCAAAAGGGGTGTGGCGTTGGAGTACTACTAGTATCACCTAAAGAGGAGCATGTTCCAATCTCCATAAAGCTTGATTTCGACGTTACCAACAATGCTGCTGAATATGAAGCATGCGTGGTGGGCCTTGAAACAACTTTGGCATTGGGAGTA
Source organism: Chenopodium quinoa (assembly GCF_001683475.1). Taxonomy (NCBI): domain Eukaryota; kingdom Viridiplantae; phylum Streptophyta; class Magnoliopsida; order Caryophyllales; family Amaranthaceae; genus Chenopodium; species Chenopodium quinoa. Next base: position 389,690 of record NW_018745188.1, read on the forward strand.
AAGAAGCTAAGGATATTCGAAGACTCTTCTTTGATCATCAATCAGATATCTAAGAGGTGGAAAGTAAGGAGCGAAAGCCTAGCCCCTTACCAAACCTATCTGGAAACTCTTACCGATCAGTCAGAGAAGGTAGAATACACATATCTACCTAGAGAAGAAACCCAATTTGTTGATGCCTTGGCAAGATTAGCCTCAATGGTTAGGATTCCCACAGAAATCGAGCAAATGCCTCTAACTATTGAAAAAAGGCACAAACCAGCATACATCCAAGCCATAGAAGACGACGAAGTAGTCCAAGGCGAAGAAGAAGAAGAAGAAGAAGAAGAAGAAGAAGAAGAACCATGGTACACGGACATACTCAATTATGTCACCAATGGAGAATACCCTCCTCATGCTGACAAAAGAGCAAAGCGAGCATTAAGAATTTTGGCTTCTCAATATGTACTCATAGACAACGAGTTACATAAAAGGGTACCTAAAGGTCGAGCTTTCCTATGCGTAGGAAAGAAGGATGCACAAAGAGCAATGCGAATAGTCCACGAAGGAATCTGTGGGACACATATAAATGGCAAAATGTTAGTCTAGAAAATAATGCGAGAAGGATATTATTGGACTAAAATGAATAGGGATTGCCATCAATACGTAAAAAGATGCCCTAAGTGCCAAATTTATGCCAATTTACAACATGTCCCTCCATGTTTGCTCTACACCTACACATCGCCATGGCCATTCTCTACATGGGGAATTGACATCATTGGCAAAATCACTCCCCTAGGAACAAGAGGCCACGAATTTATCCTAGTAGCAATCGATTACTTTACAAAGTGGGTCGAAGCGCAATCGTACGCTAAACTCACTGCAAAACATGTAGCACTCTTTATCGAAAGAAATATTATTTGTCGATGTGGAGTCCCACATGAAATGATAAGTGACAATGGAACTCACTTTCAAGCCGAATGTGAAGAATTGCTACAAAAATATGGCATTCAACATCATCATTCTTCCCCTTATAGACCTCAAGCAAACGGAGCAGTCGAGGCAGCTAATAAAAATTTAAAGACTATCATCGAGAAAATGATGGAAAATTATAAGGATTGGCCTAACAAGCTTCACTTTGCATTGTGGGGTTATCACACGTCAATCCAAACATCAACAGGAAATACGCCATTTTCCTTAGTATATGGAATGGATGCCGTACAACCTGTCGAACTAGAAATACCATCTCTACGCATTGCGCTAGAGTGTAAACTCGATGAAGTCGAATGGACTAGGGAAAGATATGAAGAATTGATTCTACTCGATGAGAAACGACTAGAAGCACTACATCACACTCAGTGTTACCAGACTCGTATGGCTAGGCATTTTAATAAGAAGGTCAAGACAAGAAATATCAAAATAGGAGATTTGGTATTAAAAGCACTAAGAAAAAATGTTTTAGACCCAAGGGGTAAATTTAGACCTAATTGGTCTAGAACCTACATTGTCAAAACAATCCTGTCAGGAGGTGTAGCAAAACTAACTGATATGGATGGCAATGAATTCTCAAACATGACAAATCTTGACCAACTTAAGAAATACTACCCATAAGTACTTGAGTAGGATACTCAAGAGAGATACGTTCGGCCTGATTCCTTAAGAAAGGATACGTAGGCAACCCTTTACGGGTGCGGCCACTTTATTTTTCGACATCTCCGCGTTCCAGAATTAATTAAAAATTCAACAGAAAATCGGTGAACCATTGGCGTCGCAGAAAATAACCTGGCGCCAGCCAGAAATCATTAGCGCCAGCCGATGAAATTGGCGCCTGGCGCCAGACTTCAAAATGGCAGGCGCCAAATGTCAATAACTGGTGCCAATCTGGAAATTAACTCTGGGCGAATTTCGGTTTTTTCGGAAAATTTTCGACTTCCGTACTCGAAGAATTTCTGGAAAATTAATTTTTTCGGTTTTCATTGCTTTAATAAAATAAATTTAAAGTAAACAATTTAATTGAAAGCTCAAATTTCATTAATAAAATAAAATTACATTATTGATGGAATTTAAATAAAGCTGAAATAAATTAACTTTAAATAAAAATAATAATCTAAGTCTAATAAATTTAAAGCTACGCAATGCTCTTAATCTTTCTTTTCCTTTCTAGATCTTTTTCAATTTTTGTCTGCTTCCTCGTCCTCATCCATAACTTTAGCTAGTAGGCATCCTTTAGAGGACCTACATTCAATTTTGGAGTAGATGGTCTCCCCTTCAGCAAACACTCCATGCTTCTTTTCTACCCAAGCCTTTTTATCTGTGGTGTTAGCTTTCCTTTTCCCTTTATCTTTGGTAGCACCTTTCTTCCTAGGAATTGCAGGTGTTTTGAATTCAATTCTTGCACCTAAGCGTTCCTTGTCGGGAATCACCATGTCACCTAGATGATTCTTCACATCGGTTCTACCCTGATCAATCGAAGATTTCTTCACCAACCACTTCTTTACATCATTAGGCAAAGAAGGAGGAACCTTTTGGGTAATCACTTCCCATAAAGGTCTAGCGCTCCAGTAAGCATCGAATCTATCTACTTCTTGTGATACAGGGTACTCATAGGGAGGACGAAGATTCCCGGAAGGAATATTCTGAAGCAAGCCGTATTGTCTTTTTACCGTGCAGGGGTAATAATAAGTTACACGAGACAAGCTTGGAAGGCGGCAGAAAGGTTGCTTGTTAACACCAACCATCCTTTCTATTTTCCACCATGGGACGACCCACTTGATAGCAAAATCACGTGATTCGAAGACTTTTGTCCACCCATGGCGCCCAATTTTAGGGATGCGCTTCTTCCTTCTCACGAAGCAATTGGGAGTATACTTTTCAATATCGTCCGGAGGACTAATTAATCCTAGCCTCTCCATTACCCACATCTGTGAAAAAATTGCAACACAAATAAATTATTATTACAATACAAAAATATATTTTTTGATTCCTGTAATTAAAAATATTATTTTTCTACCTGTAATAAAATAAGAGAGCCGCGAAAAGGCGCTTTTGGGTCCCTTTTCAATTCATCCAGACTAATCATAGTCTCTCCAACTATTAATGGCATTGGATTTCTCCCTGATTCAATTTGTTCTAAAACAGTGGTTATAATTGATTGGCCCTCATTATTTTTACCACTACTAAGAAAAAATTGATTAAGCATGCAAAATAGGAACGCCCTTCTTCTATATATATGAAAAGATTCAGAAAGAGGTTTATCAAAATAATGACGTGCAAATTCTTTCAAATTAACTATGTTGCCATCTACTATTTTTGATAAATCCCTTTCTTTCAAATTAAAGAAGCGCTCAAAATCCTTAAAATAATATGCATCTACTCTAGGGATTGCTATAAGGTCTACTGCAGGGAAGCCTAAGATAGCACCAAATTCCTCCGGCAAAGGGCTAATCTCGTCATACCCTATTCTGAAGCAATGAGTGTCAATATTCCAAAATTCTAGAGCGGTATGTATGAAATCTAAGTCAAGATCTACCCCTTTGATGCCATAAATTCCCCCCAAGTGAAATAAATCTAATTCTTTCTCTCCCTCGCATTAAGAGATCGACATCATTCATGAGTATATTGGGTGAAGGTTTTGGTGATTAAAGACATGATTATTGTTTTTTTTTCTAAAGAAGAGAATTATTTTATTCGCTGGAATTATGAGAAGAATCGGTTGGGTAGGGGGCTATTTATGCACAAATTGCGAGAAGTTTTAATCAGAATGAAATACGGGATCAGCGTCAATTGGCGTCAAAATTATGTAATTGGCGCCAGCCGCCAATGCTTGGCGCCACACGCTAAGTGTACCGCCTGGCGCCACGCGCCATATTGTGGCGCCAGCTGGCGCCAAGTTGTCACAGCAAGCGCGTGATTAACCTGTGCTTCTAATACTGAACTTGAGTCGACTAATGACTTTATGGCTCCGATCATTTTTCCTAAGCATCTTCGTTTTTATCCTTTTTCCTAACTAATTAAAATAGCTATCATTTTTTTATTATATTATTCTTTCTTTTGGACTTTCTTTAAATTCCAACACCCGACAGTTCATGTGACTTTTTTCCTTTTTTATTTTTTCTTTTTGGGGGAGAGAGTCGGATACCCTTCATCAATAATAAAAATGACGGAATTTTTGCGCAAAATTGTTGTCACACTTCTCTTGCACACACAAACATACACATAACAAAAAATAAATTCGTAATAGCATAAATATACAAAATGTGTCTATAAATAATAAGTCTAAGGCAAAGTTCTATAAAAAAGTCAAAATAAAATATACATAGGAACAAACTACGACGCTGGAGGACGTAGGCCCATCATATCATAAAATTGCGTCGTACGAGGAGTCACCTCTCCACCAGCTCCAGTTCCAGCTCCAGTCTCCGTAGGAGGAGGAAGACTCAATATAGGACCACTCCACCCAGGATCAACCTGAGGCTGAGGCTGCGAAGGTTGCTGCGATGACGAGCCTACCTCGTACATCCCACCACCTCTGAAAGCCGAGGTAGCCTCTCCTACCGGTGCAGCATGAGCACCCTCAGAAGAAGATCCCGAGCCCTCATCAACGTCAGCACGGGCAGCCTCGGAGCGACCACCTCTACCCCCTGACGAAGTACGACGACGTCTCGAGCTGGACCTCGTTGGATCCCTCCGCCCCTTAGGTCTCGCGCGGGTATGAGAAGCGATAGGCTGGCCCTGCAAAAAGAATTAAATCAGAAACAGGGCAAAAATTGAAACAGTAATGCAAGGAAGTATATAAAGAAAGACTACCTCTCGGGTGACGTCATCCTGACGGCAAGTGGCCGCGTTCCTCATCCGGACGAGCTGGCTCCGGAAGGCATCTATACATCGTGCCATCGCCAAAACCACCTCACGTGAAAACTGTCAGAAAAATAAGTCAGTAAACATGCGTGATATATGGACAAAAAACAAAAAAATTGTGGGTAACTTGGCTTACTCGAGTCTGGTGGCGAGGAATTGACCGCTCTACGAAGCGCTCACCCTCGGGAGCTGGAGAAATCATCTCCTCAATCGGCTTGTACATCCCCTAATAGTGGATGGACATACGGGGTGGCACGAACTCAGCAGCACCGTCCTGATAAGACAAAAAGGTTAGTAAAACATTACTTGGGGCTACTTCGTGGAAAGTAAAGAACTGAAAATCTTACCCTCACATCCTCAGCCGGTACGGGGGCTGGAGCTAACAAATGGGAGTAGCTCCTCAGCATAGCACCGCCCGAGGATTACATAGGACCGCCAAGGGGTACCAGCTCCCTCAGACATGCTCGACAACCGCGCCTTGTCGAACATATGACGTAGTGGAGCAGTAGAACGACGAAGACATCAGAAGAATGCTGTCTAGCAATCCTCTCTCCTAAGTACGCGACCGCTCCATAAGTCCCCAAGAAATAGCGACGCTCAGCAGAATACTGTGCTGCTAACCCAGGGACTGTCCAACCGCCCCACGGCCGGTACACCACCTCAGGACCCTACAACGAACATCAATCTGGCGAAGGTATACTTAAAGCATCGCGAAAAAGAAAAATAAATAATAAAACTCGTACCGCGATGATCCGGTTCCGGAAATGTGTAGTGGACATGTCCACATGGTGGCCGCCCCAAGAGGCGCTCACTGGAAATCCCCGTGGCGATGGTCTCGCCGGCGCAACAGAAGGAAAATACTCGTAGAACCAGATCTACAAAGAGTTAAAAGTGTGAGTAAATGCTAAACTAATATGCAGAGTTAAACTTTATAGGGAGTGAATGTTTACCTCTAAGACCTTCCAAAAGGCAGACAAAGCAACGTTCGTCCCAAAGGACCGGTGTCGACACGAGTCCCTCAGCGCACGAACAAAGTCAGCATAGGCCAAGCTGGCCCAGTCATAAGTCCCGATCCGGTGAAGATCACGGACAGCAGGGAGGTAGTAAAGCAATTCCCTACTACCCTTGTCAGGGGAGAATGTCCCTGACAACAACATCAGCACAAAGATGCGCACCCGCTGCTCTCGGGTGGTCGCATCGTCATCAAGAGTCGCTGCCAGCGTCGAGCGGCGAATTCCCCTAGCGCTAAACTGAGTCGTCTCGACCTCAGCTCGGGCCCAAATAGCGATCGGCCCCAACAGCTCCTCGACCTCCGAAGAGAAGACGTCGATTCCACTGTCAAACGGCAGTGGCACAGAAGTGAACTCCAGTCCTGTGATGAGACTGAAGTCCGTATGGGTGACCATCATCTCGCCCCAGGGGAAATGGAAAGTGTTGGTGGTGTCCCAGAAGAACTCCACCAAAGCGTGCACTACATGATGACCCCCGCTGGAGGCAATCATAGCCTCAGAGGTCTCAAACAGAGTAGCTAGCCCGCAAGACTCCCATAGGAGTCTCGTCTCAAGATCCCTGGCGATGAACATCCTTTACAAATCGCCCAAACCATCACAGCTAGAGCCGGGATGCCGTGTCCTCCCGGGCGCGATACCCTGTCTCACCCACTCAAAATGTGGTGGACAGGGGAAAAGAACAAGGTCCGCTCATCCCACTCCGGAAGTCGACCAAGCGAAGTGGAAGGCGTGATGTCATCCTCTACGGGCTCATGCTCCTGTCTAGTATTTCGGGACCGTGAACCCGAGCATCGCTGTCTAGCCATGCTACATTGTGCAAAATTATCATGAATTAAGGTTCTATAGTATCTAAGGTTTGCCTAGCCGCATGATACTATGTTCGCAAAAATTGAGTACGTAGTACTAAAACAAAGCACCCAGCCACCTGATGAGGTTGTGCTAGCCTTCTGCAACATTTTTGGGTTCCTTGGTACGCCAGTTAGCCCCTCTAAGCAATTTGACATAATTTAGTAATCGGCTTGATTACGTAAAGTGATCGACCTGATAAGATATCGTCTCACTTAGCTTAAAGCGCCTAAGCATTGGCTCATTAACGAAAGGCACCGACGTATAGGTTCAAAAGCAAAAAAGCACCGACGTACAGGTTCAAAGCAATAGAAGCGCCGACGTATAGGAATAGCGGGAGCAAAGTTCAGGCGAACTTTTAAAGATCGACAGGCGTGGATCTTCGGTAATTTCCTTTGGAAAATTATTGCATCAAATGAGGATGACTTCAAGAGAAGATATCTTCGACAACATTCCCTAGCTTGCGGAGAGTTGTCACAAACAACTGGAGGTAATTTCGGGCGAAGTTGTCTTCGATCATATTCCCTCAGGCATGGAAAATGGTCATAATGCGGATGAGGATTATTTCAAGAGAAATAATCTTCGATAGTATTCCCTTGGATGTGGAATATTATCAATGCGGATGAGGATTGTTTCAAGAGAAATAATCTTCGATGGTATTCAGGCGAAGCAATCTTCAAATTTGGAAGCAGTTACGGGCGTAGCGGTTTTCAAGCGGGATGGCATTCTCTAGCTTGCAGGAGGTCATCAAAACAAATCGGTTACTTTCAGAGACGTGTGCTCGACGGTGCAAGATACGCGTTTCTTAACTCTTTTATCTATTTAACTAATGCTAGTTTTGCAGGTATCGGCGTTACTAGAATGATTCAGGATCGCAGAACGTTCTGAATCATTCTCCGTCCCTATCGATACTTTGACTTTCGTTTTTCGAAACTTGCGTTTCTCCAAACTCAGTCAAAGTGGGGGCTTCTGTAGACACCCATTTGTGTCTCCCCAAAACCAAACCCAGTGATGAGTACCCTTCACGTCGAATCGTAATAGAATGAAGCGAAAGTGTGGAAAGTCTAGTGTTGCGGAAAGTTTTATTTTCTTTTCTCTTCTCTCTGTTTTTGAAAACTTATTTTAAGAAAACAGCCAATCCAGTTTGGTTGGTCCATGATATGGGTCCAATAATAGTTTAGTTGGATGGGGCTTGCAAAGACCTTTCCAACGATATATTATAAGCCCAATTCCGATGAATATTGAGGAAGTTATGGCCAGTTTACCAAACTGGGCCCGGTTTGAGCATTATATACGGCCCAATGATCTAGGGGAGGGCCTAATATGATTTATAATTCCTAATGTAATTAGGAATGGTTTAGGAATGGTTTTGGTCTTCTAGATTCTTCTAGAAGGTTCTTTTCATTCCTAATTCAATTAGCATTGATAAATTGACTTTTGTTGACTTTTCAGAGTTTTAATCAAAATCAAATAGCATTTTCGAGGAAATTATGTTATTTTATCCTCCGGTACGGTAAACTTATCTGATTTTCGAAAACGCGTTAAAAACAGGCTTGGCGCCTAACCCCAAGCCTAGGCGCCTGGAACCAGGCCTGGCGCTAGCCATTGGCGCCTGGTGCTAGTGTTGGTGCCTGGCGCCAGTTAGCCAAGTGTGGCGCCAGCTCTGTTTTCCGTGCGTCAGACTCTGTTTTGTTTAATTTATCTTTTTGGCTGATTTTCTTTATAAATATCGTATTAAAAACTCCGTTTTCGTTCATCATCTACATCCAATTCTCACCTACAATTAACAATCATTCATTCTCTAATTCTCTCTTAATCATTCACCAATTTTCATTATCTACAATCAGTTTTAATTAGCATTCATTCATCGTTCTTCTCTAAACTTTGTTTTTTCATAAAAAAATCCGCATTCGCAAGATCTAAAAACACCTAGCCATATTCGAAGTTGCCTTCGCCCTAGACGTGAAATGTTTAATTTCTGAGGGTTTGGTCCCAAGTCTCTATTTCAATTATTTAATTTAATTGTTTGTTTATTATTTTCCTTGAAGTTACTAACTTGTGTATTTTGTAATTAGAAAGAGGTACAAGGCATCAAAGTAAGTACTTTAATTGATTAATTGATGTTATGATGTAGATATCATGTTTACATTGTTATTATGATATTCCTAGTATCATGTCTAGGGTAATGTTAATATTAAATATGATTGTTACGATGCTTCCTATGTTCTTCCTAATATTTATGATTGTAAGTATCATTTTAGGGTTAAAGATTTGATTTTTATCGCTTAGTGACATGCTAGGGTTTGTTATTAATATTGTTAGTATCATGCCTAGGATCTTACTATTATTATTATGCTTTAATATTAACATGATTATGATTATGATTATAATTGTTATAATTTATGATGATTATAATTATTATTATTGATTATTTATTATGTTGCTTGATATTTATTGTTATTGCTTGATCACGCCTTTATGCATGTTTAAAGGGAATTTGTACTTGTCATCATGCTTAATAACATAATTAATAATCTTGTTTAGGGTTAATTGTGATTATAATTCAAGTGATCGCCAATAATAGTTTATTTATGCATTAAATTCAACCAACAAAATTAAACAGGTTTAGGGTTAATCCTATTGATTGTATGTTTGTTAGAAAGCGCACATGAATACGATCAGAATAAAGTAGAGGCCTATTATTAGGGCAGGTTCAATCTCTTTTAGGTTGGATTTGTACCTTCATCCCCGAACCCTTATTTGGTTCTAGACCTTATGGAGTTGACGATCTCTTGGATCGTTAAGGGGTGTAACCATCATCCTTGTGAACGGTTTACAAGTTCCTAAAAAACTTGTTGGCGACTCTTTTGCTCTATCTTCTTCCCTTTTGGACGCCACCGTACTTTAGTGTATGATCACAGTGGGGTTCAAGCTAGTGGGATTAAAGCTTGAAATTATTCCCTACACCATGCGTAAACTCTGCCCGTCACCCCACACCACCTGCTCCAACCCCAGCCCTCACCTCACGCCACCAGCCTCTAACCCAGATCCACCCACCGTAAAACCATCACCCAAACCCACCTAAACCCTGACCGAACCCACAACCAAACCAAAACCCTTCCCAACGCCCTACCCACAACCCACCACCCACAACCCATGAATTTGTTGGGGTTTGGTAAGTCCAACTTACCGCGAAAACGACCCCGACCCAAAGGATCACTCGCAATTAATAAAACCATAAAGCATAACAAATAAACATCGAAGGATAAAATCGGAATTTACCTTTGATGCGTGCTTCGCCCGACCTAATGAGCTCTTACTTGAAAGCTTTAGCTTCAAAAATACCGAGCCTCCAACGGTATCCACCCACATAGGACGAACACCGACTTTTAGGTCCACTACCTTGGAGTTAGCAAGGTCCGACCAAAACCCGAGTGATTAAATGAGTTCAAAGGTTTTCACAATGGTGATGCCTTTTTCAACTGTCACTCAAGTGATTTTCCCAATACCCCAACTTGGGTATTTATAGGGAAAATAAGGGAGTGAAAAGGCTCTCCCATAAATATGGGAGAATTTGATTTTTCCATTTTATTTTAAAGCTAAAATAAATTTCTTCCTTTCCATTTCATCACTTCAAAAACCTACATTTCCCCCTTCACCCCCACCCCCTAAAGTGGTGCAATGAACACTAACTTAAACTCGAAGCATTTGAGTTGAGCGTCTTGAACTCTGGGACCGCACCCTGTATGTCGGCCTCAAGTTCCTCGGCTAGGCAACTACTAATCCTTCTTCTCTTCCGGGGGTCGAAGTGACCAGGCCCGGGCGACTGTTTACCAAAAACACAGGTCTCCGCAAAGTCGAATAATTAATCAAACTAGTAATTAATCAACAAGTGGTAAGCTCATGAGAGAGGTTAGGTGAGGACCATTTGGAGGAGGGGGGGACCAAACTTGCTCCCCACTCCCTCTCCAAAAATCGGCCAACTCAACTCTCAAGCTTCCTCTTACAATGCGCCACATGGCACCACACTTGGGCACCAAGGCACCTAAGGTGGGCTGCCATGTGCGGCTGCCAGCAGGCCCAGCACAAGCGTGCGGGCTGCTTGGCGCTGCTGGCCAGCAAGCCCAGCATGGCTTGGGCGGGATGCTCGTGCACTAGGCCAGCAAGCCGTGCATCAAGGATGCGGGCTGATGCTGAATGCCGATGCTCCTCGCGCGCGTTGGCCAGCGCTGCTAGCATGCGATGCGATGCTAGCATTGGTGCGCTAACACGCACCAGCCAGCCTAGGCTCGGCTTGGTGCGCATGCTAGCCACCATGCTATACCAAATGCCAATAGCACTCGGTTTGCTTGGGGAATTCCGATGCTAGGGGTATTTTGGTCTTGTTGATGTATTATTTTTGTGTCTCGTCTTTTATTATTTTGACTCGACTTTCGACGCTTGGTTTCGACACTCTAAGATCAAATTTCTGACGTCTAAATATTTAATACTAGGGCGACGAATTAATTTCTTCAGAATTAATTCGTCGAGTCGGTTCGTATATTTGCTAGGGTGTGACCCAAAGGGTTTAGTCAAGATTAAGCTGTAATATTAATTATTCATTAATATTACTGATCGGAAGCGGCCTCCACCGAGGCATTCCGATCACTTGACCTTGCTGAATATATTAGCTTTCTAATAATTCTTAACCCGCTATCAAAATAATACACTTGTTCCGGACAAGTGAGCATTTAATGTATAGTCTTTTTCCTATGTCTCTTCATGTCTCTTCATGAACTATAAGGTAAGATTATTTCGTCATCCTTATTACGTCCAGAAGTGTTTCTTGATTCCAAGTCCGACTGTCAATAAACAGATGGTTTCTAAAATCCATCCGAGAACAACCATGCATTTTTACAGTCTCGTTCTACGAGAGGCCTTGTATACAACAAAGACATCTTCCCTATTTTATTAGGGGGGCATTCCCAGTCTTGTAATGTAGCTCTTCTTACTGGAGAGGACTTAGCCGTCCGAGTGTTGACGTTATAATCCCCTATTACGGCAGACGTTTGACAACATCAAAACGGACTAGTACTCAAACAAGAGAACTCACAATACTCATGGTCAAGGAAATAGATTCCAATAGCCATAATGAGAAGTATACTTCATGACGATCTTTAATCTGTTTAAAGTATTCTCATAGGTCGATCCAGTATGGTTCTAAACCAATACCTGTGCTAATGATTTATGCCAATCATGTCCTCGTAGCACAAGAAACAGTGCTAGAAATCAAACTATACACTAATCTTAATTGGTCATTAATCGTCCATCGTTTAAATGACCTCGATCAGGGACAATTTTCGATTATAATATTCAATGTTTACTTAATAGGTGTTTCCTTATCAAGACTGGTCTTGATACCCTATTTTGAATATTCTAAGAATCGAATGGACTCATTATTTAATCCTAAACCACAATTAAATAGCAAACGGAGTAATAAAATATTTCATGAAATTTATATTACTCCAAAACTTGAATGATTTTTCTTAGTGTCTTACATTCAATGTTCAAAATTTAATTAAAACACTAAACAGGGAATTCAAAGCCAGTCTCCTACATGCATGATTCCCATTGCCTCAACGTGCTTGTTGTGCTTCACTTGAGGCAAAGGTTTAGTAAGTGGATCGGCTACATTGTCATTCGTTCCAACTTTGCAAATTCTGATTTCACCTTCTAATTTCCATTCTCGAATCATGTAAAACCGCCGTTTGACATGTTTGACTTTCTGATGTTCCCTCGGCTCTCTGGCCTGAGCAATAGCTCCATTTTTGTCACAATAGAGGGCTATTGGACCCTTTATGGAGGGTACAACATCAAGTTCACCAATGAACTTACGAATCGAAAAAGCCTCCTTAGCCGCTTCAGCAGCTGCTAAGTACTCGGCTTCAGGTGTAGAATCTGCAGTCGTACTCTGCTTGGCACTCTTCCAACTAAACGCTTCTCCATTTAAACAGAACACATATCCAGATTGCGATTTGAAATCGTCTCTGTCTGTCTGAAAGCTTGTGTCGGTATAACCTTCAACAACTAATTCTTCTGAACCACCATATACCAGGAATTTATCCTTGTTCCTTTTCAGGTACTTTAGGATATTCTTGGCCGCAGTCTAATGGGCCTCTCCTGGATCTTATTGGTAAGAACTCGTAGCGCTCAAGGCATACGATACATCTGTCCTAATACGTATCATGGCATACATGATTGATCCAATAAGCGAAGCATATGGAATCAGATTCATTCTTTCCCGTTCATCAGGTGTCTGTGGACACTACTTCTTGCTCAGGGTTATGCCATGTGACATTGGCAGGTGACCTCTCTTGGCCCCTTCCATGCCAAATCAAGCAAGTACCTTATCAATATAAGTACTTTGACTCATTCCAATCATCCTTTTTGATCTATCCCTATAGATCTTGATGCCTAGTATGTACTGAGCCTCTCCTAAGTCTTTCATTGAGAAACATTTTCCAAGCCAGGCCTTTACAAACAATAACAACGAAATGATGTTTCCAATGAGCAATATGTCATCGACATATAAGACTAAGAAGGTGATGTCACTCCCACTGACCTTCTTGTAAACACAAGATTCATCTGGATTCTTGATAAAACCAAAATTACCGATAGCTTCATTGAATCGCAGATTCCAACTTCTGCTAGCTTGATTTAGTCCATAAATGGACTTCTTAAGCTTATAAACCTTTCCAACATTGTTTTGGTCGACAAACCCCTCAGGTTGTGTCATGTACACAGTTTCTTCCAAAATACCATTTAATAAGGCGGTTTTGACGTCCATCTGCCATATTTCATAATTATAATTTGCAGCAATCACTAGGAGGATCCGAACGGATTTAAGCATTGCGACTGGTGAAAAGGTTTCATCGTAATCAATACCATGAACTTGTCTATAACCTTTTGCCACCAATCTAGCTTTGTAAATGAATATTTTTCCATCTTTGTCGGTTTTCATCTTGAAAATCCACTTACATCCGATAGGTGTGTAACCTTCGGGTAAGTCAACCAAGTCCCAGACTTGATTTTCAAACATGGAATCCATTTCAGATCTAATGGCCTCAGGCCATTTAGCAGAGTCGGTGCTTGCCATCCCTTGCTTGAAGGTTGCTAGTTCATCTCCATCCGTAATCAGGACGTCCTCTGATATCTCGGTTAATACTAAACCAAGATATCTATAAGGTTGAGATCTCGGCCTCTGAGACCTACGTAGGGTAATGGATTGCGCATTTGCATTGTCGGTTTGACTTTGCACATTTTGATCATTTTGACCTGCGTCAACAGAAGCTGTTTGAGCACTTTGACTGTCATTCTGATTTTGTTGCTCATCCTCGCGAACTTCGTCGAGTTCGATTTTCCTCCCACTTGTCATTTTGGAATGGTGTTCTTTCTCCAAAAAGACACCATCGCTAGTAACAAACACTTTGTTCTCCGATTTGTTATAGAAGTAATACCCTTTGGTTTCTTTTGGGTAGCCCACAAAGTAAACCTTGTCAGATTTGGGATGAAGTTTGTTAGAAATCAATTTCTTGACATATGCTTCGCATCCCCATATTTTTAGAAAAGACAACCTAGGAGGTTTCTTTGTCCATAATTCATATGGAGTGTTTTCTACAGCTTTTGATGGTGCACGGTTCAATGTTAGTGTTGCAGTTAGAAGTGCGAGTCCCCAGAAAGAGATAGGAAGATCACTAAGAGCCATTGTTGATCGTACCATGTCCAACAAGGTTCGATTTCTACTTTCGGATACTCCGTTCCATTGAGGAGTTCCTAGTGGTGTTAATTCTGAAAGTATACCTTTTTCTTTCAGATGGTCATTAAATTCTTGGCTCAAGTATTCACCACCTCGATCCGATCGAAGGGCTTTGATTTTCTTGCCAAGCTGATTTTCAACTTTACTATGAAATTCTTTGAACTTTTCAAATGATTCAGATTTATGTGGCATTAGGTAGACATACCCATATCTACTATAGTCATCTGTGAAGTATCAGTGTCCATTTCTTGTGGTTGAGCTCATTGGTCCACATACATCAGTGTGTATTAGACCTAATAAGTCTCCTGCCCTTTCTCCTATCTTGGAGAATGGCTACTTAATCATTTTGCCTAATAAACATCCTTCACAATTCTCAAACGATTCTAAATTGAAAGAGTCAAGAACACCTTCTTGTATAAGTCTCTTGATGTGTTTGATGTTAATGTGGCCAAGACGACAATGCCACAAGTAAGTTTGGTTTGACTCCATGGCCTTAGCTCTTTTTGTATTATAATGAAAATTTTTGTCTAAACACACAAAAGGTGTAATTTCCATAAATATAAACAAGACTTTTAAACAAAAGGTCTTGTGATCAAGATTTAAAATGACGTCCAACGTCGCAAGATCAAAGTATGGTAGATAAAACTTAACAAGTTTTAGACAAAATACATGAGATTACAAGCTTTCTTTGGATAGACTTTCTTCATCTTCCACTTGTGTACACATGACCACTAGAAAAACATTGCTCATTTAGTTCCTGAAATAAGAGCATAAAATGAGTCAATTTTCCGGTATCTAATACCTTGTAAATTGCTTATTTTCAAGTGTGTGGATGATACCTGAGATTGAGGCTATCTTTCCTCTTGCCTTATCTTCTAGATACTCGCTACATTCTATTTTGTAGTGGCCTTGCTTACTACGATAGAAGCAGCGCATCTTTGCCTTGTTTTTGAACTCCTTTCGCTTGAGCCTCAGAGCAAACGTAGCTGCCTTGCAAGAATATGTTTTCTGGAGCTCTTGGACAACTTCCTTGTAGGACAGTTTGTTCCGATTGTTGGTAAGTCACATCTTAATTGCAACATACCCCGAGTGGAGTGAGCTTAGAAGCATATGAGCCGCTTGCTCATCCTCCACCAGTTTACCAATTAGTTCCAGATGGTTAAATAACCTTGTCATCTTTTGCACATGGGCTTGAAGTGGCATCCCAGGTCTAAGTTTTGCACTATAGACCCTAGCCCATACTTCTTGCGTTTCTTTGCTAAGACATCCTTCTTGCGGTGGCTTGATCCTCATGTTAGAAAATGACCTAGTCACTTCTTCCACAAGTCCATCGTAGTTGCCCTTGTCGCTCTTTGTTACCCTCAAATTGACCACATCTTCTAGAGCCTTGAGAAGTACATCCGGAAGGTAGTTGGAGAATTTCTTCTTCCACTTTTCCGGAATGGAGTTTGCCATGAGTCGAGAGACTCTCTTGCAATCATAACTCCACTCCTCGTGAGCCATATCTCTTATAATCCCTTTTGAGTAGAAACTCGGGATGGGAGTATCCAAGATATGCTCTAGGTAGCAATTGTGGAGGGTTAAACGGAGTTCCTCTTCCCATTCCTTGAAGTTTACCATGTTCAAGCTAAATGATAACTTCTCGTTAAGTTCTGGGAACATAAGACTGTTGTTGATAGTTGAAGACATGATTCTACATTTGAAAGAATTTTTGAAATGAAAAACCATTCATGAAATTTAAATAAGATTGAATTCATGCATTTTTATCAAACTTATTTAAAACGTCTTATTCACACATTTAAAGTTGTCCCCAATTTGGTGAGAATAAGTCGATTCCAAGATCCGAAGAAACAAAGAGTGGTTAAGCATGCATTGGCTTGTCTTAACACTCAATCTCCTAAGGTAAGCAACGCTTTGCTAATGGCTCCAAGCCACTCTTGGTTGAATAAATCGTCGCATCTAATGCTCTCTCAACATTTTATTCACTTTGCCACGACATGTTAGGACTCCATCACTCATATCGCTGAGTATAACCAAAACCAACTTGCATACCCGGTATGCCTTACTTCCTAGGAGAGGTAGTGATGCCTCACTTTTGTGTAGCCCACCACTACCCTCGTTCGGTCGGTAAGTGTTGTTTTGGAATGACAAGTTTTTACTCAATATTTAGGGACCTAGGGTTTCTATGTTGGTTGATTTAAGTGAACTTAATTAATCATCTCAACATTAGAAATCCTAAACATGCATCTAACATATAATTCATATACATAAACATATATATGTATCGTAAAACATAAATATAGATGCATTTTGCAACTAGCATGACCCCTTGAGATCTTAAAATCTTCAAAAGGTATTCATTTGCAACTTCATGGATACGTCTTCCAAGAACCTCCATCTTCAAGACTTGACCATAATTAAATGCAACTACTAGTATCTACAATTAGGATTAATCTAAATATTAAGGTACAAAAATAGTCAACGGTACGCAGACCGTATTTAGATTTACAAAAATACATCACGGATCGCAGTCCGTATTTTCTATCCTAATCGGGCCCCACTAGTTGCCATTTCATAAAACCTGTGAGAGAATATACATTCCATTCATCCATTCACTATTTGTGAATGGCCCATGAATTTTACAACAATAAACAAGTAACAATGCATAAACACGCGTGAACTAGTAACTAATCTAGGTGGTTAATCCAATTAACACGCCTAATTAAAACTAGTCAAAGTTGTTTTAACCGATTATGTAAATAAGCGCAATTTAACATTTGAAGCTCCCACTAAATTCCGCATCCAACTTAATTGATCCAATTAATTAAGCCGGTAATTCCCAAAATTTAAAATAAAAAAAATTTCCAATGCCACTCAAAACCGAGGCCTAGACTCCAAAATTTATTAAAATAATTAAAATAAATTAGATCAATAAAATAATAAAAACGACAATTATTAAGAAAAAAATACGTAGTCCAAAATGTCTAAGTGCCTAGCACTAAGACACGGAGTGCTCACATTTCACTCAACCTTTAGATGCTCAATGAACGTGGGAGTGGGCCCAATGTCGCTAAGCGTTACACCGCCCACACCAGCGAACTTTCACACATCAAAAAAACGTGGCCCTTGATGGCCCATGTTGAACGAATTCATTGCACTACATTGCCTCGCAAGCAACGTCTACGCATACCCCTAATTACACGATGCATGCACCAAGTCCAAACGATTCAGCATGTGCTCGTGCCCCACATCACCGCGCCACAGCAGCCCCAAGTACACGCAACACAGCACACACACACGCACATGGCAGCGTGCTGCTGCTGTGCTACGTTGCTTGTGCTGCTGCTGCTTGCGGCCGTGCGCACCAGCCACGCAATGGCTGCACGCATAGGGCATGGCAGCCCCTTTGGCAGCCACATGCGGGCTCCTATGCATCCCGGCTAGAAAAGGGCGCTCATGCCTTGTTTTGCGTGCCATTAGCCTCGGGATTTGATCCCCAAATTTTGAGTGACTTTCAAAATTAATTCTAAATTAATTTTAAAACTAATTTAATTAGCAAAATTAAAATTTAAACAAGTCTAACTCAAATAAAATTTTTAAAGTGCATGCAACCAAAATAATTTCCAAGAACCATTCTTTAATTAAATTGGTTTAACTTGGTGTAACAAAAATAATAGGGCAAATACTCACTGTTAATTTAATTAATTTAAATTATCTTTGAGTTTTTTGACAAAATAAGAGGAAGTTGGAAAAATGAACATAAATTCAAAAAAGATTCCAACTTTAATACTTGTGAATCCTTGTAAAATTATATCTTCCAATATGAAGATAAACAATTTTTCTATCACAAAGTTTCAAACTTTATGATTCCAATCAACTAAAAAATGATTAAATTATTAAAGTTTAACAAAAATTCATGGAATTTAGTAATATAAAGTTTCAATCACTTAACATAATTAAAGATTGAATCTTTAATACTTGCAAGCCACAAAGAACAACAATTTCACACTTATTGCAATTAGTTTACAATTATGTGAAAAATAAAACCAAGCATTCAAGCACAAATTACTACAAAGTAACCATGCCTAAAGAGGTTTAAAATTGCATATAAAATATGTATTGAACCAATTACATAACCACCATAAATATGCAATTAATTTTCAAGGTTAGAAAGACTTAATTTTTCGTAAAAACGAAAAAACCCTCGAAAATAGCATTTCTGGTCGTTTTTTTTTTGCTAAAAACCGTTTTCTAGAAGGATAAACCATTTCCAGAACACATTTTCCACCCAAAATTCACTATTTTTGGGTCGAAATCTGGGTCCGAGACTGAAGGTAGCTTAAATACGAGGTTAAAATAGAAAATACGAGCTACTAATCTAATTAGCAACTTAAACCAGAAAAATTAAGCCATAAAAATCACCTTGAAAAATATTATGATTTTAAAAATAAACGAGCGTGGCTCCGATACCGCTGTTGGGGTTTGGTAAGTCCAACTTACAGTGGAAACGACCCCGACCCAAAGAACCACTCGCAATTAATAAAACCATAAAGCATAACAAATAAACATAAAAAGACAAAATCGGATTACCTTTGACGCGTGCTTCGCCCGACCTAATGGGCTCTTACTTGAAAGCTTTAGCTTCGAAATACCGAGCCTCCAACAGTATCCACCCACATAGGACGAACACCGACTTTTTAGGTCCGCTACCTTGGAGTTAGCAAGGTCCGACCAAAACCCGAGTGATTAAATGAGTTCAAAGGTTTTCACAATGGTGATTCCTTTTTCAACTCTCACTCAAGTGATTTTTCCAATACCCCAACTTGGGTATTTATAGGGAAAACGAGAGAGTGAAAAGGCTTTCCCATCAATGTGGGAGAATTTGATTTTTCCATTTTATTTTAAAGCTAAAATAAAATAAATAATCAAACTAGTAATATATCAACAAGTGGAAAGCTCATGAGAGAGTTTAGGTGAGGACCATTTGGAGGAGGGGGGACCAAACTTTCTCCCCACTCCCTCTCCAAAAACCGACCGACTCAACCCTAAAGCTTCCTCTTACAATGCGCCACATGGCACCACACTTGGGCACCAAGGCACCCAAGGTGGGGTGCCACGTGCGACTGCCAGCAGGCCCAACACAAGAGTGCGGGCTGCTTGGCGCTGTTGGCCAGCAAGCCTAGCATGACTTGTGCGGGCTGCTCGTGCACTCGGCCAGCAAGCCGCGTATCAAGGATGCGGGCTGCTGCTGAGTGTCGATGCTCCTCGCGCGCATTGGCTAGCGCTACTAGCATGTGATGCTATCATTGGTGCGCTAGCACGCACCAGCCAACCTAGGATCAGCTTGGTGCACATGCTAGCCACCATGTTATACCAAATGCCCCTAGCACTCGGTTTGCTCGGGGCATTCCGATGCTAGGGGTATTTTGGTCTTGTTGATTTATTATTTTCGTGTCTCGTCTTTTATTATTTTGACTCGACTTCCGACGTTTGGTTTCGATGCTCTAAGCTCGAATTTCCGACGTCTAAATATTTAATACTCAGGCGACGAATTAATTTCTTCAGAATTAATTCGTCGAGTCGGTTCGTATATTTTCTAGGGTGTGACCCGAATGGTTCAGTCAAGATTAAGCTGTAATATTAATTATACATTAATATTACTGATCGGAAGCGGCCTCCACCCAGGCATTCCGATCACTTGACCTTGCTGAATATATTAGCTTTCTAATAATTTTGAATCCGCTATCAGAATAATACACTTGTTCGAAGGACACCATTCTTTTCAGAATTTACCACCTAAAACCACCCACCAGCCACGAAAAACCACCTAATCACCCACCACCCAAAAACTGAAAAAATGAAAACAAAACACACAAGCGGCGGTGGTTAGTGGCGGTGGTGGTTAGGGGTGCTTATCGAGCGAGTCAATCATGAGTTAGGGGGTGCTTGACTCGTGATAAAAAAGTGGAGCTCGTAATCGACTCGTGATCGTTACTCGTTAAGTTGGTGCTCGACTCGTGATCGAAAACTTTTTTTTAGCTCGACTCGAGCTCGAAAATGCTCGTTACTCGTTAAGCTGCAATGGCTTGAATCAGCTCATTAACTCAAAAACTCGATTGCTCGGGTCGTAATCGCTAAGCTCGATAACTCGGCTCGTCATCAACTCGTTTAAGGTTTTTTTTTTTTTTTGTAACTTAACTATTTAATATTATCAAGATGTCAATTGTTTTAAAACTATTTATTTTTACATATATAGTTTTTTTTAAAACTACCAAGTACCAAATAAAATCCGACATAAAAAATTGTATTACATTCTTACACAACAAACAATTAGAACATCAAACTACAATCATTCAAATTTATCACATAACCAAAGAAAATGAATACAGGGAATCTTTTGTGTCTTCAATTTGTCTCTGGTTGCAAATTCTTCCTTCAATCTTCTCCAATATCCTACAAAAAAAAAAATATTTCAAATCCAAATTAATAAATAATAAACTTACATAAACTATAAATAATAAACTTACATACAAGATGTCAAAACTTATATATTAACTCCAATACGTCAATATTAAGAAATTGGAAAAATAATTTCTTTTGGTTCTTCTTCTCCAAAGTATTAATTAAAAACACCCAAATTAATTGCGTTAACAGATTTAATTTCCACACAAAATCAAACGCCCAATTAATTGTAAATTTTGGCAAAAAATCACCCAAATTAATCATGTAATTTCTCAAGAACATAAAAAATTGTCCAATTATATAAATAAATTTTACAATATCTAACAAAACTACAACAACAACTACAGATCTACAAGAAAAGAGAGTAATAAAACGCACCTTCCATATATTAAAAGCTTGTTCTTTGTCAAAATTGTCGATCTTGATCTTCTCTTCCTTCTTCAATAATTGATGTCCTTTATGGGCTTTTCTTGAGAAGTTGAGATTTGAGAAAATTTTGAAGGAGGGTTGAAGCGGCTAGATGGAGTAAGTGTGCCTCTAGGGTTTTTGTTTTTCTTTGTGAATGAGTAGTTTAGTAGTAGAAAATCTAGAAACTACCTAGTACACTGAGGATTTTTTTTTTCTTTTTTTTTTTTTTGAAAGGAGTATAGTAGTATACTGAGGACTTGAGGGTTGAGGAGGAGGAGGAGGAATTACGAAGTATTTTTTTTTTTGGATTTTTTTTGTTTTTTTTTTTTTTTGTATATGCCATATTATTATGTTTTTTAAATACTTCTCTTACATAAATTTTACATAATTGTAGGGAATATTTCAAGCATTACCCCAAACTTGAACCCCATTGTGATCATACACTTAAGCATGGTGGCGTCCAAAAGGAAAGAAGCTAGAGCAAAAGAGTCACCAAAAAGTTTTAGGAACTTGTAAACCGTTCACAGGGTGAAGGTTACACCCCTTAACGATCCAGGAGATTGTCAACTCCAATAGGTCTTGAACCATGACTGGTAGTTCGGGGATGAAGGTACAAATCCAACCTAAAAGAGATTGAACCTGACATAATAATAGGCCTTTACTTTCTGATCGTATTCATGTGCGCTTTCTGACTAACATGCAATCAATAGGTTAACCCTAAACCTGTTTATCTAGTTGGTTGAATATTAATGCACAAATAAATTTATTATTGGCGATCACTTGAATTATAATCAAATTAACCCTAAACAAGATTATTAACTATCTTATTAGGCGTGATTACAAGTACCTATTCCCTTTAAACATGCATAAAAGGTGTGATCAAGTAATAATAATAAATATCAAGCAACATAATAATAATAATTTAAACAATTATAAAAATAATCATAATCATGTTAAAGCATAATAACAGCAAGATCTTAGGCATGATACCAACAAGATTAATAACAAACCCTAGCATGTCACTAAGAAATAAAAATCAAAGCTTTAACCCTAACATGATACTAACATGAATATTAGGAAAGACAATAAAAGGCATCATAGAAATCATAATTGATCTAAGGAACTTAATCTTTACCCTAAACATGATACTATGAATATCATAACACCCTAACATGACACTAGGAATCATAATAACAACCTATACATGAACTCTATATCATAATATCAATAAAATCAATTAAAGCACTTACTTGGATGCCTCGTATCTCTTTCTAATAACAAAATACACACGTTAGTAACTTCAAGGAAAATAATAATCAAACAATTAAATTAAATAATTGAAATAGAGATTTGGGACCAAACCCTCAGAAATTAAAACCTTTCACGTCTAGGGCGAAGGCAACTTCGAGCTTGGCTAGGTGTTTCTAGATCTCGTGAATGCGGAATTTTGTATGCAAAAGGCTAGTTTAGAAAAGAGAGAGAGAGATTAAGAGAATCTTGAAGAGAATTGGTGATTTTTGATGAGATTTGATGAGAAGAATTGATGATTGAAAACGGAGGTTTTAGGAGGCTATTTATAGAGAAAATCAGCTGGATGGATAAAAAAACAAATCAAAGTTTCGAAAAGAATAAAATAAATTGGCGCCAGGCGCTGGTACTGTAGTCAGACGCTGGAAAACAGTTTTCACGCGTTTTCTTAGTTTGATAAATTTTAGCCGTACAGAAGGGAAAATCGTATTTTCCTTAAAAACACTTCTTTTGTTCTGATTAAAACTTTAAAAAGTCAACTAAAGTCAATTTATCAATGCTAATTAAATTAGGAATGAAAAGAACCTTCTAGAAGAATATAGAAAACTATAATCAATTCTAATTTCATTAGGAATGACAAATCAATGTTAGGCCCTCCTCTAGATCATTGGGCCGCACATAAATATCAAACCAGGCCCAGTTTAGTAATTTGGCCATAAATTCCTCATTATTCATCGGAATTGGGCTTAGAATATATCGTTGGAAAGCTCTTTTCGCACCCGATCCAACTACATAATTATTGGACGCTTTCCATGGACCAAACCAAACTGAATTGGCTGTTTTTTTCAAAAATAGAGAGAAAGAAAAGAAATAAAAACTAACCGCAACACTAGACTTTCCACACTTTCACTTCATTCGATTATGATTCGACGTAAAAGGTACTCATTACTGGGTTTGGTTTTGGGGAGACACAAATGGGTGTCTACAGAATCCTTCACTTTGACTGAGTTTGGAGAAACGCAAGTTTCGAAAACAAAAGTCAAAGTATCGATAGGGACGGAGAATGATTTAGAACGTTCTGCGATCCTAAATCACTCTTGTAACGCCAATATCTGCAAACTAGCGTTAGTTAAACAGATAAAAGTGTTAAGAAACGCGTATCTTGCACCGTCGAGCACACGTCTCTGAAAGTAATCAATTTGTTGCATTTGCTGTTTGTGACAACCTACTGTTTGTTTTGACGATCCTACTGTTTGTTTTGACGATCTTCTGCAAGATAGAGAATACCGCCTGAAGCATGCTACGTCTGTAACTGCCTCCGATTCCGCCGTGATAGACTTCTGCAAGCTAGAGAACCCCATCGAAGATTGCTTCGCCTGAAACGACCTTCTAGCGCTTTGTGACCATCTTCCGCATGCTTGGGAACACGATCGAAGATTGCTTCGCCTGAAACTATCCTCACTTGTTGCGACAATACCCTAAAGAGTATCACCGAAGACCAACGCCTGTCGATCCTTTGCTTTTGCTATGCCTGTACGCCGGCGCTTTTGCTGCTTTGAATTGAGAACCAGTATGTCAGTGCCTCCGCTGCTTATGAACCATTACGTCGGTGCCTCTACTGTTTATGAACCATTATGTCGATGCCTCCGATGAGCCAATGCTTAGGCGCTTTAATCTAAGTGAAAACGATCATTCATCAGGTCAATTACTTAATACGATTGTAATCAAGCCGATTACTAAATCATGTGAAATTTCTTAGAGGGGCTAACTGGCGTACCAAGGAACCTAAAATTGCTGTAAGAGGTCGAAATAACCGTTCTGAGTAGCTGAGCGTTCTGTCGCCGCTGAAAAGTTGTTGGCGCCACGAATTTGCTCTGGCGCCAGACGCTGGATCTAGCACCAGGTGCTGAACTCTAGCGCCAGACGCCAAAGCTGTCATTTGGCGCCAGAGTCGGGATTTTCGTATATATCCCCTTTTCTTCCTCATTTCACCGCTGCTGCTGCTTCTTCTTTGAATTCGCCGCGAAGCTTCTCTTTGGTTGTTCTTGCTCGTTTCTCAACCAAATTTGCTCAAATTTGTTGCAAATCGAAGATTTTCTCATCTACTTTCCCAATCTATGCAAGTTTTCTTCATGCTCACTCCGATTTTTGATGAATTAGACATTCTTTGTTCACGATTTTTTTTAAAGTTCGAACCTTTAATTTCTTATTTCGCTTTGTTTGTCAAATTTTATGCCATGAAATTGCTTGATTATGTTTATATATTTCCTTGGGAATAATTTGAGACTTGTTAGACTCAATTTGGTGAAGAAACGAACAAATCACCTTTGTTAGACCTCTTAAGGTCGGGAAGACAATGTGGCATGTTCTTGATATTTTTGCTAGCAATTCATGTCCAATTTGTCACAATAATTACCATAGTATTGCAAGAAATTATTTGGATGCTCGAAAAATGTCGTATATGCTCACATTGAAATTGTGCTCTGTTTTAGTACTGTAGGGAATAAATTCAAGCGTTAACCCCCTAGCTTGAACCCCACTGTGATCATACACTAAAGTACGGTGGCGTCCAAAAGGGAAGAAGATAGAGCAAAAGAGTCGCCAACAAGTTTTAGGAACTTGTAAACTGTTCACGAGGTGAAGGTTACACCCCTTAATGATCCAAGAGATCGTCAACTCCAATAGGTCTAGAACCAAATAAGGGTTCGGGGATGAAGGTACAAATCCAACCTAAAAGAGATTGAACCTTCATGTGCGCTTTCTGACTAACATGCAATCAATAGGATTAACCCTAAACTTGTTTATCTATGTTGGTTGAATATTAATGCACAAATAAACTATTATTGGCGATCACTTGAGATTATAATCATATTAACCCTAACAAGATTATTAAATTATCTTATTAAGCAGGATTACAAATACCAATCCCTTTAAACATGCATAAAAAGGCGTGATCAAGCAATAACAATAAAAATCAAGCAACATAATAAATAATCATAATAAATAATAATAATAATAATAATAATAATAATAATAATATTCATAATCATCATAAATTATAACAATTATAATCATAATCATGTTCATGTTAATATTAAAGCATAACAATAGCAAGATCCTAGGCATGATACTAACAAGATTAATAACAAACCCTAGCATGTCACTAAGCAATAAAAATCAAATCTTTAACCCTAAAATGATACTAACAATCATAAATATTAGGAAGAACATAGGAAGCATTGTAACAATCATATTTAATATCAAAGTTACCCTAGACATGATACTAGGAATATCATAATAACAATATAAACATGATCTCTACATCATAACATCAATTAAAAACCATTAAAACACTTACTTTGATGCCTAGTACCTCTTTCTAATAACAAAATATACACGTTAGTAACTTCAAGGAAAATAATAAAACAACAATAAAATTAAATAATTGAAATAAAGATTTGGGACCAAACCCTCAGAAATTAAACCTTTCACGTCTAGGGCGAAGGCAACTTCGAATATGGCTAGGTGTTTCTAGATCTTGCGAATGCGGAATTTTGTATTTAAAAGACTAGTTTAGAAAAGAGAGATGAATGAATGATCAAGAGAGAATGAGAGAGAATTAAAGACTGATTGTAGGTGAATATTAATTAAAACTGATTATTGATGAGAATTCGTGAATGAAAACGGAGTTTTACGACATTATTTATAGAGAAAATCAGTCAAAAAGATAAAATAAACAAAACAGAGTCTGGCGCATGCAAAACGAGGTTGGCGCCAGCCATTGGCCATTGGCGCCAACGTTAGCGCCAGGCGCCAATCTTGTTTTTGACGCGTTTTCTAAAATCTAATAAATTTTGCCGTACAGGAGGATAAAATCGTATCTTTTCCTAAAAAATGCTCTTAGATTTTAATTAAAACTCTGAAAAGTCAACAAAAGTCAATTTATCAATGCTAATTGAATTAGGAATAAAAAGAACCTTTTAGAAGAATCTAGAAGACTAAAACCATTCCTAATTGCATTAGGAATGATAAATTATATTAGGCCCTCCCCTAGATCATTGGGCCGCATACAAGGCTCAAACTGGGCCTAGTTTAGTAAATTGGCCATAACTTCCTCAATAGTCATCGGAATTGGGCTTATAATATATCGTTAGAAAGCTCTTGTCAAGCCCCATCCAACTACACTATTATTGGACCCATATCATGGACCAACTAAACTAGATTGACTGTTTTCTTAAAATAAGTTTTCAAAAGCAGAGAGAAGAGAAAAGAAATTAAAACTTTCCGCAACACTAAACTTTCTACACTTTCGCTTCATTCGATTATGATTCGACGTTAAAGGTACTCATCATCGGGTTTAGTTTTGGGGAGACACAAATGGGTGTCTACAGAAGCCCCCACTTTGACTGAGTTTGGAGAAACGCAAGTTTCGAAAACAAAAGTCAAAGTATCGATAGGGACGGATAATGATTCAGAATGTTCTGCGATCCTAAACCACTCTTGTAACGCCGATACCTGCAAACTAGCGTTAGTAAATAGATAAAAGAGTTAAGAAACGCGTATCTTACACCGTCGAGCACACGTCTCTGAAAGTAACCGATTGTTTTGATGACCTCCTACAAGCTAGAGAATGCCATCCCGCTTGAAAACCGCTACGCCTGTAACTGCTTCCAATTTGGAAGATTGCTTCGCTTGAAACGATCCTCCTCCGCTTTGATAATATTCCACATCCAAGGGAATACTATCGAAGATTGTTTCACTTGAAACAATCCTCAGTTGTTTGTGACAACTCTCCACAATCTAGGGAACGCCACCATACTGTTTCGATGTTCACTCGTCTCTGAACAAAGAGATTCCTTTTTGATATGTTCACGCGCCTCTGAACAAAGAGCTTCTTTTTGATATGATCTTCTGAATGATGTGTCCACGCGTCTCTGAATGAAGAGCTTGATAATAGGATGCCCACGCGTCTCTGAGCGAATGAGCTTGAAAATAGGAGATCTTTGAAGATGTGTCCACGCATCTCTGAACGAAGAGCTTTGATGATATGCCCACGCGTCTCCAGAGCAAAAGAGCTTTTGATGATATGCCCACGCGTCTCTGGACAATAGAGCTTGAATGAAAGGAATGTCCACGCGTCTTTGAACAAAAAAGCTTTGATGATATGCTCACGCGTCTCTGGACAATAGATCTTTTGGAAGGAATGTCCACGCGTCTCTGAACAAAAGAGCTTTGATACTTGAACGTTTGTTGCGATAATATTCTGAAGAAGAAATTTTCGAAGACCAACGTTTGTCGATCTCTAAAGCTCGCCTGAACTTTGCTTCCGCTAAAACCAGTATGTCGGTGACTCCGTGATTAGGCGTTTTAAGCTAAGTGAGACGATCTTTCATTAGGTCGATCACTTATTGCGATTGTAATCAAACTGACTACTTAATCATGTCAAATTGCTTATATGGGCTAATTGGAGTACCAAGGAACCCGAAATTGCTGTTCTGAGGTCGAAATCATCATTCTGAGAGGCTTCGATCTCTGTCGCTGCTGAAAAGATCTAGCTCCAGGCGCTGGAGTAGGGTCTTGCCTGTTCTGCTGCACCTGTATTTATTTTGACTATAGGACTTTGCCAATCTCTTCAATTATCTTAGGGTTGACCTAAGGTTTAGCATTGCTTGACTCATTGACTTGACATGACTCAAGGCATAATCTTACCTCGTTGTGTTTGACTGGAGGTTGACTCGACTCGAAGTGTTTGACACGTGTGACTCATGACCCGTGTGTGCATAGTGTTGATTCAATTTGACTCAAAAATGCAAAAAAGCAAAAAATTTCGTCATTTTTGTAAAGGGTACCGACTTTCTCCCGAAAAAGAAATACGCGAAAAAGAATCAAAGTTTTCGAATGCATGTTGAATGAGCTTAGTCAAATGTTGTTTGATACTATCTCTCAAGGTGTAAGGATTAATCCATCCTAGGGTATCTCAACTGTTGACTCCATGATTAAAGTATTTGGGTAACTTAGGTACGGAGGCTAAGTAATTCATACTTCGTGATGCAATGACAAATATGACTGATAAGCGATGGATGCTTCAGCGTTAAGATTTCATGACAAAGGGTTCCTAAGGGAAGTATATTTGGTCATGTATCTGTGATGTGTGTGAAAGTGACACTAAAGTTAAGCCACTAGAGCTAAGTATGTGGAAAGATATTATTTGTTAAAAGAGTCAAATGGTGGTGACTCTTAGGCTAGGTAAGCTAATGATGTAGGGATCAAGCCGCCAAGTCTAGCTCTAAGTGAATAGGGATGAGCATTGGAGATCCCTTGATATGATCATGGTGCAAGTGTGTGAATGTGAATATGAATGCATGTTTATTACGGTCGTACCTCAATGTGAGGTTGCCTACGTATCAGAAGTGAATATGAATGCATGTTTATTACGTAGCTCTAGCCGAACCTCGCACAAGTGTGTGTATACCTCAAAAAGGTCTTTTTAAGGGTTGTAACGTGGTTAGGCTAAAGGTTGAAGAAGAAGGGGATAAAGGCTCAAGACCCTAGATAAGCCCCCAAGGTGTGCAACCTTGTTTTTGAATCTTTATATTTTTATGCTTGAGTTTCTACTCTTTTTTAGCTCTTTATTTTGCTTTATTTATTTTATTTTTATAAGTGTGGACAATCCCGATCATACAGTCTATCAATCACTCAGCATTCATGTTTCTCAGGCACGGTACCGAGCACTCGATAAGAGACCCAATCTGAGACGTGTTCTTGACGAGGGGAAAACTAGGGCGTTATCTAATCTTCCCTCGGTCAAACTAAATTTATAAACACTTAACAAACTCGAATACGAGTATAGAGGCAAGTCAAGGGTCGAACCCAAAGGAACGGTAATGTTCAAGCACTTTCAATTATGCGCCTAAGCTAGGTCGAAGATGAAGGTAAGAGAGAATACTAACAACTAACAAAACAAGTAACCAAGGAAATAAAACACTAGGAACGGGGACCAACAAGTAATCATGTCAATTGCAATAACTTGGGAAGAGCATGCCAATCAAAGGTTGTGAGGACTAATGATAAGAGCAATCAATAGGAATCAAAGAGTTGTCTCCTAATTGTTAAGCTAGGGTTCACTATGAATAACAAACTAAGAGAATCACAATCAAAACCAATTGATAATTGCAATTCCTAAATCAATTGTTCATGTCACTAGCAATTACAATGCAATCTAGCATAATTCTCAAGGCCAAATTGAATTACACACATGCAAACCTTCACTAGTCACTTTAATCTCAACAATCAATCAACACAATTCCCAAATTAATCATAATTAATCAATCATACAAGTTTCACCCAATTCCTAGCCAAACAACTATTCAAGAATCATCATCTATCAACTATAGAGAACAAGAATCAACAAAATATCAAGAACAATTACTCTAATCAAACATCAAATATCAAAATCAAACCAAACAAACATCAAATTAAACAAAGCAATTGAATGAGATAGAGTTTAGAAATGCTCATTGATAATTAAGAAGATCTCCAACACAATTGTCACACTTGCATCTTCAATCTCTCAATCACCATTGAAATTCCTCACTTTCTCTCTCTAAAATTACTCCTAATCTAGCCTAATCTAGAGAGAGAAGCTCTCAACCTAAGAGAGAGAAAACTAAGCTCTAAACTAATTAAGAAAAAATAAAATAAAAATTGGTTCTAATTATCCCCAAAAATATACACTTCTCCTTCGAATTTTTCAGCTGCTTGTTCTCCATTGAAGCGCATCACCATCTTCACCGTCCATCAATCATCATCAACTTCAATCATCACCGCTCATCTCATCATCTATCATCGGGCATCAATCAAGGTCGTTGGTCTTCATTAAAACCACGTGAGAAGCTTGTGATACGGGTTCAAATTGAACCCAGAAAGCCGCGCCCGCGGTGGTCTAAGTCGCGCCCTCTCCAGAGCCACCGCGTCCGCGGGAAGACCTCGGGACAACCGCGGCTACTTACTGCCTGATTTGAGGCATCGAGCCCGCGTCCGCTCTTATCACACCCGCGCCCTCAGGGAATTTCAATTGAATTGGGGCTTGATTGAGTTCGATTGGTGGCAGCTCAAGGTGGAGAAGGGTGGCTGCCGATTGGTGGTAATGTTGCGGAGTGGTTGCTGTTGCTGGAACAGGGGAATGTGGTTGGAGATGAACTGGAGCTGCTGCGATTTGTGCTTAAATTGGTGACGCAAATGGTGTTGGGAAATTGGTGGATAGGTGGCTGGTTTGGTTGCGCCACCAAGTGCGGTGGAGGCAGCAGCGTGAGGCTTTGGTGAGTGGTAGTTGTTGTTGTTGGGGTTGCGAATTGGTGGAGCAAAGGGTGAGCAGGGGCTGGTGGAAGCTGGTCGTTTGTGAGGCTGTTGTGTTGGGAGCAGGGGAGCGTTGCTGTTATAGGTGTTGTTGGCTGTTGTGTTGCAATAAAGGGAGTGATTTGGTGTGGTGGAGGATAGGATATAGTGGGGTGTAGGATAAGACGGCAGCAAGGGTGATGACTTGTGTTGGCTTGTTTTCGTTGCAACAACTTAATTGATTTTGAACTTAAGACCTCGAAACATCAAGCTTGAACATCGGAACTCTAAATATGACAATTTGACTCGTGTCTTGTCCCGAGCAATCACCTACACGAACAACCAAACATGAGGGAGAAATAGAAGGCAAATAAAATAAAATAAAATAAATAAAATAAAAATAATTAAAAGAAATAAAAGAAATAAAACTAAAACTATGAATTAAGGACTAAAATAATGAAAAACACATAAAACTAAACAAAACTCAAAATGAGTTATTAAAATGGAAAACCAACTAAGAAAAATATAGGAAAATAATGAAGGAAAATATAGAAAAAGAACCTAAATCTTATTCTTTTGAGCGCCATAAATGACGCTCATCAGTTCTTATCAAAGACATTTTCATATCAAAGACATTGGAACGCTTGCCCTTTTGTACACTTTTATTTATTTTTTGCTATTTTAATCTTCTGAATTCACTCAAGCCTTTCGAAATTGCATAAGTTACACATCATCCCATCCGAAGGTTAGGTAGATATGGGTTGAAAAAACAAGGGTCTATCGTTAGACGAGACTCAAAGTGGTTTATGAAGAGAGGATTGTAAATTTGAAAGGTGAAAGGTAATATAATGTGGCTACAAGGGGTGCCTCAAACAAGGGTCTATCGTGTCTTGTCCCGAGCAATCACCTACACGAACAACCAAACATGAGGGAGAAATAGAAGACAAATAAAATAAATAAATAAAATAAAAATAATTAAAAGAAATAAAAGAAATAATACTAAAACTATGAATTAAGGACTAAAATAATAAAAAACACATAAAACTAAACAAAACTCAAAATGAGTTATTAAAATGGAAAACCAAATAAAACTAAGAAAAATATAGGAAAATAATGAAGGAAAATATAGAGAAAGAACCTAAATCTTATTAGTTTGAGCGCCATAAATGACGCTCATCAAATTCCCCCAAGCTAAACTTTTGCTCGTCCTCGGCAAAATAAAATCCAACCCAAGGAAAAATGATGAATTTATTCAAGCAAGGAAAGAAACAAGAAAACTAGAGAAGATGGGAATATACACTAACTCACTTTCGTAGGAATCACGGTCAATTTTAGCAACTAAAGACAAGCCATTTAAACCCCTAGATCGCCCTAGAGGATGAGTGATGCTCTCGTAAGGGTATCCTAAGAGTTTACCCATAACTCTCATAATAATACAAACAAGGCAAAGCATGAAAAAGAAAACAAAATACAAGAAAAGAAAACAAATGTTCATGAAAGGACTTTTGCAAATGTACAAGCACAAGTGAATGCAAATCTTTCTAAACAAGTAAGGGAGTGCACGCTACAAGATACCTAAGGTTGATTGAAACATAAATATGCTAAGCATAGGAACTAGTTATCACACTCCACTTTCATCCCAAACGGTCTTACTGCGTTCCCCCTACTAATCTCATATCTCCCCATAGTGAGCATCTCATAGATTCCTCGAAGGAACCGGAAAAAGATCAAATTTTTAGGCTACTCGACATCTTGACTTCGCATCCCTTTCCTTAGGCAATGACCCATGATTCCCTCCCCCGAATAGTGACTCAACTTTCTAGGTCGAAAGGTCTTTCCCCAAGGTTGTAACATAAGGCATAAAGGGTGAAGGTAGGCTAAAATTTAAAATTTGGAGGTTTTCCTAAAAAGTGAAGCAAAAGGGTGATCAATCCTTAACAACACGATCAAGAAATCACCAAGCAAAAGCAACACCCCCAAGCTTATTTGAAGCTATACTCACAAGAAATATATACAAAAAGCATAAACGCTTCTCCCCCAAGCTTAAATGAAGCATTGTCCTCAATGCTTAGAAGGAGAAAAGAATACATCAAAATATTTTTGAATTTTCACTTTTTTCAAATTTTTTTTTTCTTTTTTTTTTTACTTAAACTTGCATTGTCCTCGCCTTTTGCTAAATTCGGACGGCTTTTTCTATAATGCAATTTATTAGTCCATGCCTTTTATGATTAAGGACGACTTTTACTCAATCACTTGCCATTATTCACAAAGAAGACTTAATCACAAACTAGCACTCATAAAAACCAAATTTCCAACTTATCCACCACAAACTCCATCATACGTGATCAATTTGCTTCACAAAAAACTAAGAATAGAAAGAAAATGAAACAAAAGGCAAAAGAACTAAAGATGTGGCTTGAAAAGAAGGTATAAGGCTCAAATGGTTGCAAGAAGGCAAATGGAAACCCAAAAACAAATATGAATCAAACTAACCTAAAAATTAAAAATACCACCCCGAAAAAGGTGCCTTTGTCCTCCCTGATAGCTCGGTCTCAGGTTTAAGAATCATACATCAAGGACCCCATTGCGCTCATGCAAGAATATGATGAAAGCTTGAACAAATATAAATCTCACATGGTTGTAGCAAAAACTCACTAAGGTTGTCAAATCGAAGATAGGGAGCAACTACCAAACATGCCACAAACAAGTAGAATCCGGCTTCATGATCCCTCTAGTTCTAGACAACTACCTTAACATGCTTTATCCTAGAATCAACCAAACGTAATCTCAAACCGTGCACACCACTACCATTTAGGAAGAAAAGCATTCAATTACACAAGTCCAAATGTTATTATGTCCAAAGCAAGAACAAAACAAAACACATTGTAAATTTGCCTTGATAGAAACAAAAATCTTTTTGGAGTTTTTCAAACACTACAAGAAAACACATTTATGGCAATGACTTTTTGCAACAACAAATTGTAGGTCGTTGCAAAAAAGTTTATTTGCGACGAATGCAATTTTAGCGTTACAAATATTGTAGCAAAAACTGAAAATTTCATTTCCCTCCCTCCAAATACAGCGCGGGCACTCAATGAAAATTTGAGTCAGGTTTTTGCAACGACACAGTTGTTGTGTAATAAAAAGTTTATATATGACAACAACCAATGTAGTTATAAAAAAGAAAAATAAATAATGACAACAACAGCTCGTTGTCAAACATTTAGAAAAATAAAATGGGTAAGACAAAAATATAGATTAAACCATTCAAATCTTCTTTTATTTTTTCATTTGCTTTGAAGAAAACCCTCGAAACCCTTACTATTTCCCACCACTCTCTCTCCAATGGAGACCCATCTTCTTTGATGACCCAAAATCCTCGGCTTATAGATCTTCTCCGGCGACTCAACCTCTTCACTTTCTCCGGTCCGGCGACCCATCAAACTTTAGCTACAACTTCAATTGTGGTCTATTGCTTCCATTTTTGTCATCTTTAATTAATCTATTTTCTTACATGCTAGCTTTTATATTCATTGATTCTAGTATCAACTTTGCAGATCGGTACTTTGTTAGTGAAAGTGGAGATTATAAACATATTGATTTTTAATAGTTGCCGCCACAACATAATTCTCCTCAAGGTATTCATCTGAACATGGTTACGAATTGAAGTGCTAAAATTCTCAAGGAAAACTGGTATTTGGTAATTTATCTTCCCCCTTTCGTATGCCTTAATTTAATTTATTCAATTATTTTTTCAATTTAGTTTTAAAATGTACTGGGTTTTGTGAGTAGAAGTTTTTGCTTTTATAAAGTTTCACTATTTTGTTTTAATTTTCCATTATGTTCATAAAAACCATGAACGTGTCTGATTAACTTTTATATTTGACTTTTTATGGCTTAGGATATAGTGGGTTTACTAGAATGTTGAATTTTATTACTTTGGGGCAAAATTTTATAAATTAGATTAGTTTAAGGTACTACTTTTAGCTCATTAACTAGAGTGGCAAAAGTTTTAGCTCTAGACACATTATTCTATTTGCTGCTATATAAATTAAAGTAGTTTAAGGTTGAAATATATTACGAGTATACATTTTCTTGTATGTAGTTATCTACACTTAAAAAAGGATTAAAAAAAAGAGCTACAAAACAGAGTAGATTGGAATAGAGAGAATGAGAAGTATATACTATTACAATGGAGGTTATATGAAACTAATTATGGAAGCCTTAGTTCCTTGTACTACATTTTCCATTTTCTAGTATCATTTCCCCATTGTCGTTTGGTTTAATATCCTATAAAATGAAATAGATGGATACGTGGACATCACTTTATAGTTATCATGTTTTTCTATAGTGAAAACTTTGGTCATAAATTATTTTTCTTATTATTCATCTTGATGGTTAGTAGCACTGATTTTTAGTAGCACTGAAGAGGACGAGTCGTGACAACTAAATTATAATAGTTATATATTAGTACTTTAGTAGCACTGATGGGACCATCACTTATTACCATTTACCCTGTATACTCCAACTTGAAGGCATTATATGTACTACTACTCTAAGAAAGGATCGATTCCTAACAAGTTAACATACATATAATACAAAAAAACACACTATAAGTCATTGGGACAAGGAAGATAATATTGGTTGATAATTTTAGTCTTCTGTTTTTTTCCTTTAACAAGGTTTAGTTTTATGGACTTCTTGTATTTGTTTTGTTTCGTGCCCTGTAATTTTATATGGGTAAGGGGAAGAAGATTGAAGAAACAAGTTTTGTGCAAAATGAGTTCATTTTCCGAACTTTTGTACTGGTAGAATACAAGTTAAAGCATAAATTTGAGCTATGAAAATTGTTATCACTTTTTCATGTATAAAAATTTGATATTTCAATAATATAGTTGTTTTTTTATGTAAGGATATGGCATTGAATAAGGCATGGATGAAATTAAAGAGTCGTTCATCTTCTGATTATATTTATGGTGTAGATAGCTTCTTAGATTTTGCCCTTTCTAGTGTTGAAGAAAATGAAAAAGAAACTATCACTATCAGGTGTCCATGTAATAGTTGTCGTACTATATTTTATAAAAGAAAATGTGATGTTAGATTTGACTTGCTAAAATGGGGAATGTATGAGAAGTATACTTCATGGGAATTCCATGGAGAATTATATGATGATTCAAGTGATGAGGAAAACGACAATGGCAATGACTTTGGCAATCATGATAGTGGATTTGCCATGTTACAAGATGCTTGTGGTGTAGCTACTATGAATGTGGGGCTAGATGAGGATACATCTAATGAAAACAACCTGATGCCTGAAGAACCTAATGCTGATGCACAAAAGTTTTACCGTTTGTTAAAAGAGTATCAACAACCATTAACTGTAGACGGTACAACAATGTCTAAACTATCATATATTGTGAAATTGTTGCATTTGAAGGTCCTCAATAAGTGGAGTGACAGTTCGTTTGATAGCTTACTTAAGTTACAACGTCAAGCTTATGGCTCTACAATTCCTGATTCTTATTATGAGGCAAAGAAACTCATTAAAGATTTGGGTCTTGATTATATAAAGATTGATGCGTGTCAAAATGATTGCATTCTTTATTGGAAAGAGAAAGAAAATTTGACTAAGTGTCCCACATGTGGTTTATCGAGATGGAAAAGTGATGAAAAAGGTTCTTCTAAAAGTATAACAAAGGTGCCTCACAAGGTTTGCGCTACTTTCCATTGAAGCCTAGGTTACAAAGGTTGTACATGTCTAGAAAGACGGCTGAAGATATGCGATGGCATAGTGAAGATAAGTTCAATGATGATATAATGAGGCATCCTCGTGACTCAATTGCTTGGAAGTCATTTGATATGGAATTTAGTGCATTTGGCAAAGAATCACGTAACGTAAGGCTAGGACTAGCTTGTGATGGGTTTCAACCATTCAATAATTCACAGCATAGTACCTGGCCTGTTGTTCTTATTCCGTATAATCTGCCTCCATGGATATGCATGAAAGCTCATTCATTCATGTTAACTTTAATTATACCCGGACCTAGTAGCCCAGGAAGAAATATAGATGTATACCTTCAGCCATTAATTGATGAATTGAAAGAGCTTTGGAACATTGGAATTGAGACATATGATGCTTTTTCTAAGGAAAATTTTCAGATGCATGCAGCAGTGTTGTGGACAATCAATGACTTTCCTGCCTATGGAGATCTTTCTGGATGGACCACTAAAGGCCATTTTGCATGCCCATGCTGCCATAAAGAAACGAAACGAACATCTTTGCTGAGAAAGGGTGGCTATTTAGATCATCGACGTTGGCTTCCACTTGATCATATATGGAGACAAGATGCTGCTTCCTTTAACAATAAAAAGGAGAAAAGGCGTGCACCGCTTCCATTGAGTGGGGAAGAGGTACTACAACACTTGTCTCGTTTCACACCAGAAAAGTTTGGAAAGACTTCTAACAAAAGAAAAAGGGATGCCTCAAATAGTCTGTATGGGTGGCATAAAAGAAGCATTTTTTTTAATTTGCCTTATTGGAGTAAGTTAAAAATTCGTCATAACTTAGATGTTATGCACATCGAAAAAAATGTCTCTAATAACATTTTGGGTACTTTGTTGGGCATAAAAGGCAAGAGCAAAGATACCACAAAGGCTCGAATAGATTTGATGAAGATGAAAGTTAGAAGTGAATTGCACCCGATATTGGATGGTGATAAAGTACGTGTTCCTGTTGCATGTTACTCTCTAAGCTCAAGTGCCAAAGCTGCCATATGTGATATGTTTACTAAAATAAAATCCCCAGATGGCTATTTATCAAACATTTCTCGTTGTGTCAAGGATAATGGAAAAAAGATTTCTTGCTTGAAGAGTCATGATCATCATGTGTTCATTAAGCAGTTACTTCCTCTTGTAACGCGTGGCTTTTTGCCAAAGTATGTTTATGAACCTCTGGTAGAGTTAAGTTCCTTTTTTAGGAATTTGTGTTCAAAGAGTATAACCATCGGTGAACTGGAAGATCTTGAAAGAAAAATCCCTTACACGTTGTGTAAGCTTGAGATGATTTTTCCACCAGCTTTTTTTGATGTCATGGTTCAATTAGTTATACACTTGGCAGCCGAGGCAAAGATTGCTGGGCCAGTTTGTTATCGTTGGATGTATCCAGTTGAGAGGTATGTTGGGTAATTTTTTTTTTTTTTTTTTTTTTTTTTTTTCTATAATTTTGAGAATTCACTGACTTTAAAAGCACTTTAAACTCAATAGGTACATTCAAACGTTGAAATCATATGTTCGTAACAGAGCACACCCAGAAGGTTCAATAGCTGAAGGATACCTTGCTGATGAATGTCTAACATTCTGCTCTGGGTATATGAATGATATTGACACTGTTTTCAATCATAAAGCGAGAAATGATGATTATGTGGTGGATGGTGAAGATGTTTCTTGTAGTAATCTTGAGGTATTTAAATCTTTGGGGCGTAGCATTGGACAAGGTGTTCCTGTACATCTTGATTTTGAAGAGAGTGATCAAATACACTCTTATATTCTACATAATTGTGATGAACTTGTCGAGTTTGTTAAGTAAGTTTGCTGGAATAGTTTATTTGTTACGATATCAATTGTTTATAATTATTAAGTATATTATCTTAATTTGAATTCCAATTTATTAATTTTTTTTGCAGCGAGCACAAGTTAGAACTTCAAAGAGAATGCCCAAGAAACATAGAAAAAAGGCATAAAGCACAATTTTCCAATGGATACTTGATCGTGTATGTTTATTTTCTTTGTAATATAATGTCTTTTTTTTTTAATTATCAGTACATACATATTATATTATTTATCATCATTTAACACCCTTATTTTTTGTAGGTACGAAAATTGCATGGAGAGGATTCCATTGATAATGATCTTTATAATCTAGTTTGTGGTCCTTCAAGGGTTGCAAGGCGTTATACTGGTTACATTGTAAATGGTTATAGGTTTCACACTAATGACCGCTCGGAATACAGAAAAACACAAAATTCTGGAGTGATGGTTAGAGGTGATGACTCTTCAGATAAGGAGTATTTTGGTGTATTAGGTGATATATTTGAGCTGCATTACCCTGGTGGAAATCATGTTTTTGTTTTCAAATGTAATTGGTTCGATGTAAGCTACCATGGTAGAGGGTATAAGGTTGATGAATATGGATTCGTAAGTGTTAATAAGACACGAACTTTAAAAACAGATGAAGTTTTTGTCCTAGAATCACAAGTGGAGCAAGTATTCTTTATACAAGATCCAAGAGATAAGGATTGGGACTTTGTTGTAAAGGCTCAACCAAGGGATTTTTATAATATGCCAGATGATGATGTTGATAAACAACCTTTGAATGTGGATGCATATCAGCAGGATGAGGTGGAGTTAACTGGGGAAAGGCAAAGTCCCTTGGGCACTAATTTTTCAGTAGAATCTCTAGCTACAAATACATTTGTAGTTGAACGAGAGAAAAAGGTCGTTGAAATGGTTAAAAAGTTTATTGATAAATTTAAGGCAGATGACGAGTTTATCAACGATGGTGAAATTGAAGTATTTGATGATTCAAGTGAAGAAGAGGAAGAAGAGGAAGAGTCATTTGATTCTGAATAACTAGAATGATAAAATCACATTAAGTGTTTAACTATCTGTGTGACCTTTTTTTTTTGGAACATTTATTTTCTGTTCACCAAACATAATATGACACTATTAAGTGTTTAACTATCTGTGTGTGTCATTTTTTGAATTTATTTTCTGTTCACCAAACATAATATGAGTTATATATATGTTTGAATTTAATTATTTAGTAATAATCTATATAAGCTGCAGCCTATATTTATATATATAACTAAATCCTATGTGTTCTAGTTTTTTTTGTACATTTATAAAGATGGTTGGAAGAGGAGGAGGTAGAAGGCTTGGAAATCGTAATGTTATTGCTCCTGGACAACTTCAAAATATCATTCGTTCTGAAAAAGGTAAGTATATGTACACTAGCTATCTTTTTCGTTAAAATTTTTATCTAGTATTTATATTCTTTTTACATACTTATTATAATGTGTTTTCGTTTTATCAACAAAGGTGCAACGATAAAATCTGCACTTACTAAAAGGGTGCAAATTGGTCTGACTACTCAATATGATAGAGATGTTGTAGAAATGGTTGCAAAAAGTAAGGAAAAATTTATGCTTTACTCTTATTTTCTCTTATAATTAAATTTCTATATGGCCTTTGAGTCAATTTTCCTAACCTTGAAATAATTTGGTAAATGTAGATTTGGATAGACAACGAGCAGCTTGCATGGCAAACAATGTTGTAGAGTCTCCAACTATGAATCATGCTAATTTGAACTCTGCTTTTGAAGAAGAGCAAGTTGAAGAAGGGCAAATTGAAGAGCAACAATTTCAAGAAGAACTAGCAACCGACAATCACTCTGAAGGTTTTGTGAATGATGATAGGGCAAAGAGTGTTATACCACATTAAAATCATTGTCACAACTTGTTTCTTATTTTTTGTAGCACATAATTATTTGAATGTATGTTTAGCTGTAGGTGTACTTGGGAAACGAAAAAGGATGACTAGATTAGCTAGTAGAGTTGCAGTGTCATTGCAAGTGAATCAAGCTGCTGATCCTCTCCCCAGGAATACAAGTACTAATCATGATGTAGATGAGCAACAAGCACCTACAAATGGTTGCTCTAATGAAAATGAAAGTAAACCTAATTTTTCTAGCATTAAATATAAATTTCAAGTTTTTAGTAATTTAAAAAAAAACTTACATAATACATTTATTCATTACATGTTAAAAGTTACAAGTAAGATAAGAGCAAGAGGTAGTAGGGGAAAGTATAAAAGTTTTGTTGTCGATATGAAAATCAAAGGAAAAGGCTCAAAATTAAATGTTGAAATTCCCGATGAAATTGATTGAGCATTTGGAGAAAATTCACGACATTTGGTGAATGAGTGTGGTCGCGTAGTGAGGACCAAAGCTCCATTGAATGTAAAGAATTGGCAAGAAGCTTTATCAATTGCCGGTGATAGCATGTGGAAGGAAATTCAGGTACATAATTATTTCTGAAATATTTCTAAAAAATTGTTGTATATATGCTTGTTAAAAGCCTACATATTGTTTTAAATGAAACTTCAATTTTGAATATATGCATGACTTTGTCATGACAGGAAAAGTTTCAAGTTAATGATGCAAATCACTTGGCCAAAATGTATACTTTTGTTGTAGATACTATGCAACGTTTGTATTGGTTGTGGAAATGCAGACTACATTACTACTACAAGAGTGCCAAATGTGGAAAAACTAATGCGGAACGCCTAAACAATCCTCCACTAGATTTACCGAAAGAGCAATGGCAATGGTGTGTAGAGCATTATGGGTCAGATGAGTTCAAGGTATTTGCTCATTAAATCTACATTTTAGAACCTTAAATTGTCCTCTTATCTATATTCTTATAATCTTCGTTCATGTGTTTTTGCAGATAGTAAGCCAAAGGAATTCCAAAAATCGATTATCAGACAAAAGATGTATTCACACTACCGGAAATTTAGCGTTTGTTTAAGTTGAAGATATATTGGTATGACTAACCTTATACTAACACACAATATATATACCATCCCCACATGATATTCAATTTTTTTTTTTGTATAGTGACCCTAAAGCAAAGTCATTTTTGTTATGTTAGACAAAAGAGAACGATGGTGTGAAGCCAACTGCAGATGTGATATGGCTTGTTCAGCATACACATACAAACAAAGAAGATAAACTTGAATGGGCTGATGGCACACGTTCTAAAATAATTCATGTATGTGTCACATATATCATATATTCTCTGATTGATGTAATATAAATTTTCCTTTAATCTAATTATAAGTTCATTTTAAAACTTTGATTACGTGGTAGGAAAAACTGAAAAATGTAGTTGCTACTGT
Source organism: Chenopodium quinoa (assembly GCF_001683475.1). NCBI lineage: Eukaryota > Viridiplantae > Streptophyta > Magnoliopsida > Caryophyllales > Amaranthaceae > Chenopodium > Chenopodium quinoa. The sequence continues at coordinate 431,582 of NW_018745188.1, forward strand.
TGGTGATTCAATGACACAAGAAGAGATATTAATTCAAGTTTTAGAGCCAAGGTCTGGGTATGTTCGTGGAAAAGGGACTGCACTACGTGGTTATTCTAAAGGAAAACAACAATTGGAACAAAGAAGACTTGTTGAGCAACAACAACAAAAAATACAAGAACAAGAACAGAGGATAAAAGAGCTAGAAGAAAGCCATCAAAAGCAACAACAAGAGTTAGAAGACTGTAAACAAAGGCAGCAACAAGAACTTGAAGAGCATAAAGCACAACAACAACAAGCTATGGAAGATTTTAAAAGAGAGTTGCTGCAACAGCTTGCAAACAGAGGTATCTAGCAATTAAGATAGAGGTAAAACTTTTACTATGTATTTTATTTTGCGCTATATATTCATTAACCTTAAAAGTTGCAAAACTGGATGTTAGTTGCAAAATTCGGTTTACATAGCCCACTAAAATTTAAAACTCATCATCAATTAAAACTTATTATTCCCTTTTATTCTAATCGCCCTAAATACCTTTTTTTTTCAATTTTTTTTTTTTTTTTTTTTTGGCAAAGATCACATTTATTTTTTTCTTTTCTTTTTCTTTAAATCTTGTTATTCCCTTTTCTTCTTTGTTTTTCTTCCTGCTACACTTTCTATGTATCACTTATACTTGACTTAATACTATATATATAAATTAGGAAGTTAAAAAAAACTCTAAACTGGTAATTTCTTGTAAAAAGTATCAGTTTACATATAACTCATATTTTGACAACTCAAATGAAGTATTAAATTTGTTACTATTATTTGGCTATCATAGATTAAGTTAAACTATTATTACTCACTGTAAACTTGTATAAGTGATGTCTAAAGTTGTATGCTAAAACTAATGTTACGGAATTTGCTAACTATAACCTTTGATAAGTTTTTATCGAAACTATTTAATTTATACTCCAATTGTATGCAGATTAGGATATGGAAGTTTTGCTAAGGTGCCTTCGTTGTGGATGTTGAAAGAAGATGGGTATTTTGGGCATTGAATGAACTGATGTTGTATTCTTTTGGAATGAATGAAATACTATCTTGAATGTTGTGGTAGGAATAGAGTACTACCAATTTTTGGGCATGACATTAAACTATGTATATTCTGAATATTATGTGACATTGATGTCACATTTTGGGCAAGCATGGAAAATGTTTGTACTTGGAACAACTTCCATCTTTAATATATTCAAAATAGTAAATTCAAGTATCTTGGTATTTGTTATGACAAAACTAAAATAAATAATTATTACTAAAAATTAAATTAGGTGACAATAGTCAAAATCATATATTACATAATTTTTGCGACGACTATTGTTGTTTCAAAAACGTTGAAGTAGTACAACGACAAATGTCGTTTTCTTTCCTAAACTAATTATTGCAACGACTATTGTTGTTGCAAAAAACAATGATGTAACACGACATTTGTCGTTGTCTTTCTTGAACTAATTATTGCAACGACTATTTTTGTTGTCTAAAACTATTTACCATCGATCAAGTTTAATGCATATTCAACAACGACAAATCTTGCACAACAAATAAAGTCGTTGCCAAAACAATATTTTTCGCAACAACAATAGTCGTTGCTAAAGCCTTTGGCTACAGGCTTACGGGCAACGACCAATGTCGTTGCAAAATACGTTTTTAGCAACGACTAATTATATATTGCAACGACTTTAATCGTTGTGAAAAATGTGTTTTCTTGTAGTGAAAATATAAGAACATGGAAAAGCATATACAAAGGTGCATAGCATACATGAATCAACATCCCACCAAACATGATAGAATACCCTCCCCCAAGCTTAAATGAGACATTACACTCAAACATAAATCATATAATCCATGGGAGGGGAAAACAAGGAGATCAATCCAACAAACCAACATATGTCCAACAAGTCATCATCCACTAGAGAAAGAGCAAGGAAGAATATTACCGGATATTAGATGGGTGTAAATACCCGTAAATGACCCAATTTAACCTTTCAAAGCTAATTTCTCAAGAATTAAACCTTGTTTCCATATGCTAGCAAAAATAGGAGTCGAACTTCCTTGATTCTTGATCCAAATCGAAGCACCGAAGTATATCAACTCATGTACCTAGCAAAAGGCACACAAAAATTTCCATGAGAGAAAATCTATTCTAAAAACAAAACAAAATCTATTCTAAAACACGGGTTACTTCCCGAGAAAGGCTTGCTTAAGGTCCAAGCTTGACCGCTCTAGTAAAATAATATTGCAACGATCGCAAGAGCTTGTCAAATGTACTACTACACATTTCATATGATAGAAGGTAGGCAAATAACGGAAGAAAAACGTGCAACAAGATCATTGCACGCAAGTGAGAAGGGAGGTGCCAAAAGAAAGAAGAAGAAGGATCAAAAGGAAAAACAAGAAAATAAGAAGAAGAAGAAAAAGAAGGGGGAATAAAAGAATGGAAAGAAAAAGAAAAAGGCAAATCCTCCTCACTAAAATATTTTTGGGTGGCAACATCACCCTTTTCCTCAACAATAGACGAATGAGGGAAATTAAGATCATCATAGACAAGGGAGTCCCCAATAGGCTTATCAACAAAGGAAGGGAGAAAAATAGGGCAATAGGGGATGTGGTCAAACCTTTGAGAAAAAGGGGTATGAGTAATAGGCAAAGGGTTCGCGACTCCCTCAACACAAGGTCTCACATCGCCAATGAGGGCATAAAATCAATCATAGAGTCCTCAAATGAAGTTCTCTCACAATAGACATCTCCCTCAAGCTCAAAAACTCCAAAGGAATCAACCTCATCCTTCTTTGCACCACAATAATCAACCTTTCCTTCCACAAACTCAAAACCTAAGTCCTCAAAACCGTGCATGAATGGATGCAAATATAACTCAAAATCATCTCTCTCCCATGAAGCATCATCAATGAACTCACTTAGAAGGCTATGGGTTTTCATTTTAATCTCAATAAACACATTGGACATAACCTCAAACAAGTCCAAACACTCATGGATAAAAGAGTCACATTCATACACTTGAGACTCATCATAATCAACCAAGGAAGAGGAGTTTAGATTCACAAAATCATCATAATCATCATCACTCTCAACTCCCTTTCCTTCACTCCTATGCTCAACAATAGGATCCTCACACACTCTTGGTTGTTCAAAATGATCATCATCATCATCCTTAACACACACATCAAATTGAGATTTTTCACAAACAAGCATCAAGGATGACAATTGGCTTTCTAACTCATCTTTTCTTCTCTTTCCCTCCTCAAGATGCTCCTCATTCTTTTTCATTATCTCTAATTGATCTCTCATAGAATTAAGAATCATCTCCTTACTAGGCCCAAACTCATTATCAAGCTCAATGCGCCTAATTTGAGACTCAAATGTATCAACAAGAGATTCAAAAGATGTAGAAGGTTGAGGCTCAACAAGAGAAGAAGAAGTACAACCAATATTGGAAGAATCAACATTAAGATCTTGAGCATATACATCACATTGGGGAGTGGGGGCACAATTTATAACATGAGATTCATCATTAAGGGAATGAAGCACATCACAAGAAGGCATGGTAAATAATGAAGAATATTGAAACACACCATTAGCATCAACTTGAGCTTGCACTTCATTATCATGAACAAAAGGATAAATAAAGTTGGAATCATGTGTTCTAGGTTCACTTAAGGGATCATGTGACAAATCATGGGAATTCATGCTAATATTAGAATAATCAAGACATTTCATATCAATATTAGACTCATGATTACCCCTATCATAAACATCCCTAGCAAACCAAACATAAAAATCCCAAGCATCATCAATTGACAATGCTCTAAATTCACCATTATGCATACATTCAACTTCATCCCTAGTTTGCTCATTCAAACCAAAATAACAAATCTCACAAGCCTCCCAAATATTACACCAATTATAGTCCAAAAATCCCTCAAGTCTAATGAAATATTCACAAAAAGGCTCATTGCTATATTGAGGAAATGATAGACATGCAATTTTTTTTTTTCACAAAACAAACAAAAATCAAATAAAAGTAAAAATATACACAAAGACCTAGACTCAAGCAATCAAAAACACTCAAACAAAGACACCGTTCCCCGGCAACGGCGCCATTTTGACGAGGGGAAAACTAGGTCGTTATCTAATCTTCCCTCGGTCAAACTAAATTTATAAACACTTAACAAACCCTAATACAAGTATAGAGGCAAGTCAAGGGTCGAACCAAAAGGAACGGTAATGTTCAAGCACTTTCAATTATGCGCCTAAGCTAGGTCGAAGACGAAGGTAAGAGAGAATACTAACAACTAACAAAACAAGTAACCAAGGAAATAAAACACTAGGAACGGGGACCAACAAGTAATCATGTCAATTGCAACAACTTGGGAAGAGCATGCAAATCAAAGGTTGTGAGGGCTAATGATAAGAGCAATCAATAGGAATCAAAGAGCTATCTCCTAATTGTTAAGCTAGGGTTCACTATGAATAACAAACTAAGAGAATCACAATCAAAACCAATTGATAATTGCAATTTCTAAATCAATTGTTCATGTCATTAGCAATTACAATGCAATCTAGCATAATTCTTAAGGCCAAATTGAATTACACACATGCAAACCTTCACTAGTCACTTTAATCTCAACAATCAATCAACACAATTCCAAAATCAATCACAATTAATCAATCATACAAGTTTCACCCAATTCCTAGCCAAACAACTATTCAAGAATCATCATCTATCAACTATCAACTATAGAGAACAAGAATCAACAAAATATCAAGAACAATTACTCTAATCAAACATCAAATATCAAAATCAAACCAAACAAACATCAAATTAAACAAAGCAATTGAATGAGATAGAGTTTAGAAATGCTCATTGATAATTAAGAAGATCTCCAACACAATTGTCACACTTGCATCTTCAATCTCTCAATCACCATTGAAATTCCTCACTTTCTCTCTCTAAAACTACTCCTAATCTAGCCTAATCTAGAGAGAGAAGCTCTTAACCTAAGAAAGAGAAAACTAAGCTCCAAACTAATTCAGAAAAAATAGAATAAAAATTGGTTCTAATTATCCCTAAAAATATACACTTCTCCTTTTAATTTTTCAGCTGCTTGTTCTCCATTGAAGCGCATCACCATCTTCACCGTCCATCAATCATCATCAACTTCAATCATCACCGCTCATCTCATCATCTATCATCGGGCATCAATCAAGGCCGTTGGTCTTCATTAAAACCACGTGAGAAGCTTGTGATACGGGTTCAAATTGAACCCAGAAAGCCGCGCCCGTGGTGGTCTAAGCCGCGCCCTCTCTAGAGCCACCGCGTCCGCGGGAAGACCTCGGGACAACCGCGGCTACTTACTGCCTGATTTGAGGCATCGAGCCCGCGTTCGCTCCTCTCACACCCGCGCCCTCGGGGAATTTCAATTGAATTGGAGCTTGATTGAGTTCGATTGGTGGAAGCTCAAGGTGGAGAAGGGTGGCTGCCGATTGGCGGTGATGTTGCGGAGTGGTGGTTGTTGCTGGAACAGGGGAATGTGGTTGGAGATGAACTGGAGCTGCTGCTGCGATTTGTGCTTAAATTGGTGACGCAAATGGTGTTGGGAAATTGGTGGATAGGTGGCTGGTTTGGTTGCGCCACCAAGTGCGGTGGAGGCAGCAGCGTGAGGCTTTGGTGAGTGGTAGTTGTTGTTGTTGGGGTTGCGAATTGGTGGAGCAAAGGGTGAGCAGGGGCTGGTGGAAGCTGGTGGTTTGTGAGGCTGTTGTGTTGGGAGCAGGGGAGCGTTGCTGTTATAGGTGTTGTTGGCTGTTGTGTTGCAATAAAGGGAGTGATTTGGTGTGGTGGAGGATAGGATATAGTGGGGTGTAGGATAAGACGGCAGCAAGGGTGATGACTTGTGTTGGCTTGTTTTCGTTGCAACAACTTAATTGATTTTGAACTTAAGACCTCGAAACATCAAGCTTGAACATCGGAACTCTAAATATGACAATTTGACTCGTGTCTTGTCCCGAGCAATCACCTACACGAACAACCAAACATGAGGGAGAAATAGAAGGCAAATAAAATAAAATAAAATAAATAAAATAAAAATAATTAAAAGAAATAAAACTAAAACTATGAATTAAGGACTAAAATAATGAAAAACACATAAAACTAAACAAAACTCAAAATGAGTTATTAAAATGGAAAACCAACTAAGAAAAATATAGGAAAATAATGAAGGAAAATATAGAAAAAGAACCTAAATCTTATTCTTTTGAGCGCCATAAATGACGCTCATCAGTTCTTATCAAAGACATTTTCATATCAAAGACATTGGAACGCTTGCCCTTTTGTACACTTTTATTTATTTTTTGCTATTTTAATCTTCTGAATTCACTCAAGCCTTTCGAAATTGCATAAGTTACACATCATCCCATCCGAAGGTTAGATAGATATGGGTTGAAAAAATAAGGGTCTATCGTTAGACGAGACTCAAAGTGGTTTATGAAGAGAGGATTGTAAATTTGAAAGGTGAAAGGTAATATAATGTGGCTACAAGGGGTGCCTCAAATCATTGGTATACCTTGTGCTTAATTCAACATGGATTTTTTATTTTTTTTATTTTTTTTAATGCAATGCAATGTGATGATCATATATAAGGAAATAAATGCTCATTTTATTAAAAAGGGGAAAAGGATCTACAAAATTCATCTAAGGAGAATAAAAAGGTGCCTATGCTAGACTTATTAGGGAAAGGGTAAAACGAAAAAGAAATAGAAAAAAGGTCACGAAATCTCGTCGTTGAAGCTCGCCTCTTGTCTTGTGTTGTTTGCTTTATCATTACTCGCTCTTCTTGTTAACTGGAGGCGTGGGAAGCTCGTTATTATCAATCAAATATTGGATATATTCCTTTAGCTTCCAATAGCTCTTAGTATCATGACCCCTACCTTGGTGGTACTTGCAGTGTTCGTTTGGATTCCAACTAGGCAATCTTTTCTTAAGTGGGGGATCTTGAATAGGTCCAATGGGAGTAATGAGTCCTTTGGCATGGAGTCGATCGAAGGCAATATCGTAACTCATCCCAATGGGGGTGAAGTCTTTCCTTAGTTGCTTCTTAGATCCTTGGTTATCTATGGCTAAAACTTCACTGAGATCAAAGGTACTAACATTGTTACTAGAGTGGGCGTTTTCGGAAGAAGAAGGATTGTCGTTCTTCTTTCCTTTCCAGCCACCGTGGTTACTATTGTTAGTAGCTTTTTTCTTTGCAAGGTCATCTTCAATTTCAATTCCGATGTCATAAACGGCCTTGAAAGTATTCAGATTGTGTTGATATTTTAAATGCTTCGAATACTTCTCTAGGAGATTCTTGATAAACATCCTCACTGTTATTTTAGATGAACTACTACAAGAGGGGGGGGGGGGTAAATGGTAGTAGGTTCTAATCGCGGAACTTATGCGGAAATTAAAAACAAAACGTAAAGGAACTTAAAGCACACAACAAGATTTACGAGGAAACCATCCAGTGCCCAACTGGAAGTAAAACCTCGGCTCTATTGGGAATTATAAACAAATTCCACTATAATAGTCAACTCTCCTAGTACAACCTATTACACAGACCTTTGCTTTGCAAGTTCCACCACGGACACTTGACTCTATGATAGGACACTTCCTACCAGACCTAAGACACTTCTCAGGACCCTTTTTCTCCCTTTACCCAGGACACTTCCTAGGTGACCTAAGACACTTCTCAGGTTCCTTTCACTCACTGTGCACTCACAGCTACCACTCGAATTTTACGAGATTTCAAACTCATACACAAGCGTGAATTTAAGAGAATTCACAATCTCACTCCAAAATACAAAACACTCAAAACCCTTTTTCCCATTACAAGATCTCATCGAATATCCCTAAATACATATCTATGAATAAAGAGATAAAACTAATATGTTGAACACTCAAGATCTGTCTGGAACTCACTAGACGTACTGTAACAAAAAACCTGATAGGAACTTTGACCAAGAGGACTGACTTAGCTTCGTGGTGAAGGATAAAACCATTAAGCACGACCACTACACTTCGTCAGCCTCAACTTTGAAAGAATACATATGAGCATATTTATAGTACACTCGAATTATTCATTTCATCTTGAAAAAGATAGATTTTCTGAAAATATAAGTTTAAAAGATATTTTCTAAAAATCAGTTTTCCGAAAATATATCTTTTTGTTAAGGATAAAATCTGTTATGAATATTAAGATAAAATTAACATAGAATCAGATTTTATTCCAATCTTATCTTTTTGTTTAAAAATACTTATTAAACAAATTAATCTTTTTCCTAAAGGGATTTATTAGAAGATAAATATCTTTATTCAGTAAAACCAAATCCCTAAAAGATATGCACGTATTAGATAAATATATATATCATTAAAACCAACTTTTAATGACGTGCATACTTAAGTTCCTATTAGGTTCCTGAACTCTGACAGTCTCTGAGTTCCTGACAAGTCAGTTACTCTATTTTCATTGACTGTTTGGAGTTCACCTTGGTTCTATATAGACTTGTTCTAGACCGACTTTTATGTCCAACATACTTACATGAATCCTAGAGCAATATACTTCTATTTCTCTGTCTTCATGTTGCTTCTCTGAAACTCTTGTTTTGGAATCCTGTAGTCTTGATATATTCTGGATCTTAGGGTTTGCCCCAGCATTACACCGAAACCAGGTCGTTACAACCCGTTTTGAAGTTCATGTTAAGAAACTTCTGGAAGTTCCATTTCTGGAACTCTTTTTCTAACTTTACTTGTATCCTCATGGATCTTCTAAAGTTCCTCTGTTTCAGTTCCTACTTCAGCCCTCAACGCTTACTGAACCTGCAAACATCACAACACTAGAAAATCCTTATTAAATGGAAGTTTGCTCAATTCTTAACATCATCATCAAAACCTCATAAGGGCCAATAAGTTGCCCCTTTTTAATGATGACAAACTGAGAAAACTTCTGAGGATAACAAAGTAACTTAGAAGGTTAGTTTTTTCATTTATAAAAACAGTAAAGAAAACAAAACTAAATTAAAAGACTCCTACACATATATGACCTATATATGTATAGGATACTTACCTTATGAAGCTAACATATGCACACATGTTTACATAGTTACCTGCATGGTTCCTTAGCCATCATCATGCTTATCAACCATAACACTTATCGTTGTTCTTGTTCCTCTATTGCTTATCATATATTCCTCAAGTTCCTTACATATATACATGTCATTACTCAGGTTCCTTGTATCCTGTTTCAAGCAGAACTTGCTCTTTCTATGCACAACTTAACATACACGTTATATAGATAATCATCATTAGTTTATAATCATCAAAACCTAATTGCTCAACAATTTCCCCCTTTTTGATGATGACAAACTAATGATGCTCATCACATATTAAAGGATAATCGTTGTACATTTATTCCCCCTTAGTTTTTCAAGGAAATAACATTTAAACAAGTTAAGAACATACACAAGAACTTAATAGTTAGGAACTTAGCAATACACATCATTTATCAATATGTAAATACTTTCAACAATCATGATGTAATAACTTTAGACTTAATTACTGCATACCATAAGCATCATACATATTCTTCCCCCTTTTGTCATTATCAAAAAGGTATTATTCCACACGTTTGTTTTTCGTAAATTATACGCACTTAAAGTCATATGTCACACCTACCACCATATAATAAGTAAGTATATACTGGTTAAACACTTGTTGTTCCTAAAATCCTCAAGGTACTCACTTTTCAAACACGGATACCATTTCCACACTAATTTCCAACTCACAATCCAAAGGCCCAACTTCAAAACCCTTAATTGAACTTGACAAATAAGAAGTAAAATTCAAGTAAAGATCAGAGCTAAAAAGTTAGAAATGGATTTCATGAATAGACAAATGAAAGCGCAAGCTCAAAGGATATATAAAGAAGCATATGGAACAAAATAAGTAGAGGGAACGTGAAGTGGAATTTGTGCTCTTCGTTTAGACCTTTTGAGATGAGGACCGCCACATTGTACTTCATCTCAAACTCTTGAATCTCCTATTAAACACAACACCTATTCATCTTGCCAATTGATAACCAATTAAGTTCCCTTACTTCAACCACCAACTTCTTTGAGGAACATTCTGCATACTGGAACTTAAATAGATTTCAGTTTTATCATAGTCAAGTTCCTTCAACGTTTGTCGTTGTTCCTTCACTAGCTCACAAAGTATACGAGTACTCCACATCAAAGTCAACATTCTTCATCTTTAGATATCCAGGAAATTAAATATTTGATCACCCTTTTCTTTTTCTTTTTATTTTATTTTATTTATTTATTATTTTTTTAAAGGGTGTCATTATACAAATTTTGCATGCTTTCCTGGAATAACACATTTTAAATCAATGAAGATATTACTTACTCATACACTTGAGTTCCACAACCAGATATGAACCATTTTGATTTCTTGGTTCCTACCTTATTCCCCCTGAGTCCCTTACCATTCTTCTTCCTTTTTCATGTACTTACTTCTTTCTTTATCTTCAATTTCTCCCTCATCAAATTATAAAAAGATGATCAACAAACTTAAAGCACATGATGGGAATTAAGAATAAGAAGTAAAAGTGTGTGAAAGGAAAGAGGAAATTGAATGGGGTTAATAAGAATCTTCGATTTTCTAAATATGGGACAATTAAAGTATATGCAACACGGACACACAGCTTAGAGTTGTAGAATAATGTTGCGATCGAAGATATATGGCGTAGATGCGTGAAAGTTGGCTAAAAGATAGGTTAGTTCCCTCTGAAATTTAAACAAGTGAGTTACAAATAGTCTGGGAACTTACCTGTCTTGTTCCATCAAAGTTTCTTCCATTGTTCCTTTGGCAACTTAGGAACTTCGTGTTTGACAACACCCATAGTTCTATTATGAGACCTCTAATACTCTTAGGCAAGTGAGTATGTCTTTTACAACACAAGAACTAAGTGTGACACATAAACAATAAGCGCATATTCTTTACTTTAAGTATAACGTACATAGGAACCCCAGCTTGACATAACTTATGGGAAAAAATACTTTATACTCATGTTATGTTTCATCAAGTCTTGTTCCATAAGCAATAAACAAGAATATGACAAGTCAAGAAAAAACCATAAGAGAATCAATTTACAAATTCACATATTGCATTCATACCAAAAATATATCAATTCAATTCATCTAATGCCGACATGTGAAAAGGAACTTATATCTTATGTAGTCTCTTACCAGTAAAAATATAAGTTTAAAGCATTGGTTGAGTATGATGGCTTACCTTGGAGTTCTTGAAGTGGCTGTTATGTTCCTTGATGATCTCGAATCTAATATGAACTTCCACTTCTAACTCAAGTTCCATTGTCAGTGGTTAATGCTTACAAATATATTTTCTTATCATAAATTAGCAAAAACCAATTCATAATGGCTCGTTAGTAGTACCAGATATATATCAATGAAAACAAGTACTACTAATAACTCAGTTCATCTTGAAAACAAAAATTGATACTTTTAAAACTCAATTTTCAAGAAGGAACTTGGATAGCATTCTATCCTAGAGTATGTTCCACATAGACGTCTACAAAAATTCATATCAAGACAAACAGGACATCCATGTGGTACAACTCTAATCCCATATAAACAGCAAGAACAAATATTATTCAATTTGCTTCAAGTCTAGCTACACACGCAACAAGTTCCTTAAAGACAATACATACCTTTGTATTGGTTGTTTCTTTTAAGAACCAACCTGGCCTTGTTCCATTCACGTGCCTTACTCAAAAAGCTTTTTCCAGAACACCTTTTTTTAATCTCCGACCCTTTTTAGGTGTTCTAGAATAGGTTCAGGATGTGACATGCATCTTCTTCCTTTTAAGCTCATTAAGTTCCTGCTGCACATCTAACCTGATAACAACCTATTACATGTTTACATCAACCTTAAAAACAGACTTATCTTTTATACAACTATGAGTTATGAAGTCCATCCTTTTCAATTGATATCTCGGGCTCTTCTCTGATCCTTGGTTGTTGAGGTTTTCCCTTTGGTTATATATATGCATGAAAGACACTTTAGTTCCATAGTTTGTTGAGATATTGTTGGTCGGCACAAATATTATCTCAGCTCTGGAACTTCGTTGGAACTTGCTTTCTTGTATTGAGTTCATTGACCTTTGCTGCATGAGTTTGAACTTAACATCTCAAAGTTCCTCAACATATGTAGCTATCCCTTGCTGTTATCCTTAGTGACATATTTCTTTACTAGGAACTCCGTTAGTTCTTCAAGAACACATGAGTTCATCTTTTATAACCTGTTTGATGGGAACAAACCTGTCAGTTTCAAAATATGTTCACTTATTGCACATTAACCATGATAGTGTAGACTCTTTATGTTTTACTAGTCTAGGCGTTTATGGATAAATCACCTTGGAACTTCTATCATCAAACATCCCTAAGTGGAACATAGAATGTCTTGTTCATCAAAGATCTATTGATTCAGTGTTGATGATGTAGCAAGAGACATTGAAAACTATTCCAAAGAACTTGCAAAGACCATTAGCATATAACTTTGTTTTCTTCGTGTCTTTCATGATTCAAAGTTGGAAACTTGTTGTCAATCCTGTGTTCCTGCAACAAACATCAACCATTACTGGAACTAGGTTCCATTGTTAGATCTATACCTTCATAAATGATGAACGCTTAGCCACATACCCTGTGATAGAAAAGACTTTCAACAAACAATTCATCATCTCTTCTATTAAGAAAATTAACCAAGTATTCATTTGCTTTCATTACTTATAAACAAGACATCTCTTTCAATTAGTCTCTACATATCACATGGTAAACATATCCATATCACTAAGATCCAATGGATTAGTGTTGCTTACCATCTACCTGATGTTGAAAGAGAATGTAACATGTGTTTGATTCTCATGCTTCTCGATCTTAACCTGTTTGGAACTTACATATACATATACCTATTATCGAGTTCCTACTAGGTTTATCAATCATGAAAAGATTTACATGTTCACAGTTTGAAGCATATAAGTATCTCATCTTCAATAAAACCTAGAAATGTCAGGTTGTTGTTAGGAATCACCTTGAGATCCACAAATGATGTGTTCCCTTTTTGATTCCCTTCATATGTGACATTTCCACTCTTTATTGATGATGTCATATTGAATCCATGAAACAACTAGAGTTACAAGCAATTGAAAACCAGAATGTGCATTAAAAACTCGACAAGAAAGATATTCACAATGGGACAGGAACTTGACTTACTAACTTCCTGTTTTGTAGAAATTTTACCTTTCGTGTTAGTATTATAAGTCAAAGTTCTTCCATTGTAGGTTTATAGCAAGAGATACCTTGATTTGGCTATCATCATCTCTTTTGGAACCTCGCTGTCGAGATAATGCGAGTTCCCTCTTATTATAAACCTTCGACTCTTCCATGTTCCTTTTGACATAAAGTTGGAACATGTCCTTCTGGTCCTTTAGACCATTGTATCTTGGGTAAAGGAACGTGTTGATTTAATCTCAAATTCTTCAACACCTTGTCAAAGTCCCTCATATTATCATTCAAAAGATATAACCTGAAAGTTCACAATCCAAGAGATTCCTTAGTGCCTTTAAAATTTCAGTAGGTTAGTCAAAAGAGGTAGATAAAACCTAAAGCATTAAAGTGTTAAAACATAGAGTTCCTGTAAGAATACTCCCTTTTAGATGTCGTTCCATCAACGAAATGATGAATCTCTAACACGCAGTCAAAGATAATCATCTTAACTCATCATCCTTCATAAGAGTCTGCTACAGGAATTAATGCTTTGTTCCAAGGAACTTTGAATAATAAGAACTTAACTGGAACTTGAACAAGAATCTTAACAGGAACGTATACGCTAACTCCTATAGCACCTTGATATAGAAGCTTTGTTATTCCTGTATCCCTTATTCGTTTTATCATTCCAAGTTCACCAAGTTCCAACCAATTTAAGCACTGAGCTCCTAATGGAACAAACTTTTGCGCACCAATTTGTCTCAATGGACAAACCTACAAAACAATCATTAATAACTTGCACAAAGCTAGAAGAGAAGTTAGTTTCTCATGATATACATTATAAACATCCAAACAACTTCTCTTTTCATCCATTCACAAATAACCTTCATAAGATTATGGAATTGAATTTCAATAGGAATTTGTGAAGGATTAATACATACCAAAAGCACATGACCAATATTTACAGAGAGATTTATAGGCGACTTACACACTTATCCATGTTGTCGCTTCACCTACTACAAACCTCTTATAAAGGCTTTCTAGTGAGAGGAATTTGCACATAATTGCTTATATACAAACAACCAAAGATCATCATTATTAATAAGTTGTCTCCACTCACTTAGCCTGCAAAATCAGTCATCTTTTGGCTTTGGTTACCCAATTTATATTGGGTACCTTCATGTTAGTAATAGACATCAATAATCCATAATTAAAACAACTACGGTTAAACCAACTATCTTTACTAACAATAAACATCATGTGTCTATATAATAAATATTCAGAAAAACACATACACATGATAAGGTCATTCTTTGGAAAATATTCAAAATATACGTTCATTACCTTGCCCAAAGAATTAAGTTTCCACACAAGGGTAATCTAGGTTCCAAGAGACCAAATATGCATAATTCAACATAATACGTTCCTTGAACTATTTCTAATAAACCGATTCTTTAAAAATAAATCAATTTGTAAATCTGACAAATACTTTTCACTCTATAAATCAGATTTGAGGTTACACAAAATTGATTTGCAAACTTTCAAAACAAAATCCAAAATTTAACTAGAAATACTACAAGGAACTTGTACACATAATGTCATGCACATAATCAAGACTTCAAAGACAAGACACTTACCTCAAAGATGTTCATCTTTGAATCACATCTGCTTCACAAGCAGACTTTGGTCTTCACGTGGTATTGGGAACGTTCTAGGGTTGAGTTCCATTCGATGCATTCCTTGTAGATATCCATCCTAGCCTGGAACTTGCTCCTCGGGGTTGCCCGGTTTATCAAGAGCACCTGCTCTGATACCAATTGTTATTTTAGATGAACTACTACAAGGGGGGGTGAATGGTAGTAGGTTCCAATCGCGGAACTTATGCGGAAATTTAAAACAAAACGTAAAGGAACTTAAAGCACACAACAAGATTTATGAGGAAACCATCCAGTGCCCAACAGGAAGTAAAACCTCGGCCCTATTGGGACTTATAAACAAATTCCACTATAATAGGCGACTCTCCTAGTACAACCTATTACACAGACCTTTGCTTTGCAAGTTCCACCACGGACACTTGACTCTATGATAGGACACTTCCTACCAGACCTAAGACACTTCTCAGGACCCTTTTTCTCCCTTTACCAAGGACACTTCCTAGGTGACCCAAGACACTTCTCAGGTGCCTTTCACTCACTGTGCACTCACAGCTACCACTCGAATTTTACGAGATTTCAAACTCATACACAAGCGTGAATTTAAAAGAATTCACAGTCTCACCCCAAAATACAAAACACTCAAAACCCTTTTTCCCATTACAAGATCTCATCGAATATCCCTAAATACATATCTATGAATAAAGAGATAAAACTAATATGTTGAACACTCAAGATCTGTCTGGAACTCACTAGACGTACTGTAACCAAAAACCTGATAGGAACTTTGACCAGGAGGACTGACTTAGCTTCATGGTGAAGGATAAAACCATTAAGCTCGACCACTACACTTCGTCAGCCTCAACTTTGAATGAATACATATGAGCATATTTATAGTACACTCGAATTATTCATTTCATCTTGAAAAAGATAGATTTTCTGAAAAGATAAGTTTAAAAGATATTTTCTAAAAATAAGTTTTCCGAAAATATATCGTTTTGTTAAGGATAAAATCTGTTATGAATAATAAGATATAATTAACATAAAATCAGATTTTATTCCAATATTATCTTTTTGTTTAAAAATACTTATTAAACAAATTTATCTTTTTCCAAAAGGGATTTATTAGAAGATAAATATCTTTATTCAGCAAAAACAAATCCCTAAAAGATATGCACGTATTAGATAAATATATATATCATTAAAACCGACTTTTAATGACGTGCATACTTAAGTTCCTATTAGGTTCCTGAACTCTGACAGTCTCTGAGTTCCTGACAAGTCAGTTACTCTATTTTCATTGACTGTTTGGAGTTCACCTTGGTTCTATATAGACTTGTTCCAGACCGACTTTTATGTCCAACATACTTACATGAATCCTAGAGCAATATACTTCTATTTCTCTGTCTTCATGTTGCTTCTCTGAAACTCTTGTTTTGGAATCCTGTAGTCTTGATATATTCTGGATCTTAGGGTTTGCCCCAGCATTACACCGGAACTAGGTCGTTACAACCCGTTTTGAAGTTCATGTTAAGAAACTTCTGGAAGTTCCATTTCTGGAACTCTTCTTCAACTTTACTTGTATCCTCATGGATCTTCTAAAGTTCCTCTGTTTCAGTTCCTACTTCATCCCTCAACGCTAACTGAACCTGCAAACATCACCACACTAGAAAATCCTTATTAAATGAAAGTTTGCTCAATTCTTAACATCATGATCAAAACCTCATAAGGGTCAATAAGTTGCCCCTTTTTAATGATGACAAACTGAGCAAACTTCTGAGGATAACAAAGTAACTCAGAAGGTTAGTTTTTTCATTTATAAAAATAGTAAAGAAAACAAAACTAAATTAAAAGACTCCTACACATACATGACCTATATATGTATAGGATACTTACCTTATGAATCTAACATATGCAAACACATGTTTACATAGTTACCTTCATGGTTCCTTAGCCATCATCATGCTTATCAACCATAACACTTATCGTTGTTCTTGTTCCTCTATTGTTTATCCTATATTGCTCAAGTTCCTTACATATATACATGTCATTACTCAGGTTCCTTGTATCTTGTTCCAAGCATGACTTGCTCTTTCTATGCACAAATTAACATACACGTTAGATAGATAATCATCATTAGTTTATAATCATCAAAACCTAATTGCTCAACACTCACAGACTCCTTTTCAGTGGGGACCTCAATCATCTTAGCGAAAGTTTCCATCCATTTATTAAAGAAAGAAGTAAAGTCTTCACTACTACAAAATCGGCCAAAGAGACCCAAAATAAGAGACCCGTTAACTACATAACTGGTCTCTCATAAAAGAGAGACCCGTTATCTTCAATAACAGGTCTCTCGAAATATAACTAAGACCAGTCATTTAAGATAACCGGTCTCAAGGTATAAACAAAGACTTGTCCTTATATATAGCCAGTCTCTTGATTTTTTAATTTTTTAATTCGAAAAATCAAACACGTACACTTGTCTCTATGAAGGACACGGGGATCTCCTACTAAAAATCCCTAATCCTTGAAATACTTCATCCGCCGCTTTTGCCTCATCACTCTTTCCTCTTTCTAATTCATATTTTACTTTTGGAGTACTCATCTCTTTCTTCCTCCTCCTTTAGTATCTTATCCTCTCACCCCATTTATAATTGTCTTCATGTTTTTTCTCAATTACAAGAAGTGACTCACTCCATCATGTCAAAATTTCAAGATCTACTCCATCATGTTTGTAAATTTTTGTAAGTGTTGATCTTCATTTTTTTCGTTGTCTTTAATGAAAATCTGATTTTCTTATCATTGTTTATAATTATTGTTTTTTAAAATATTTTTTCTCAATTCTTCATTAGTTATGATAATAGATTTTCATTTAGTTTTCATGTTAATGTTTTTGTTTTAAAACTTATTTTCGCAAAAAAAATTATGAGATTTGAACTTGATGTGTTTTTCTGGTTATGTTTTGAGGGTTTAATTATTTCAGTCGATTTTTGGATTAATTCCCCTTTTCTTTTACATTTTTTATTTCATTTTTTCTCTTAGATCTTTTGTAGAGTTGGATCTAGTTTAGTTAACTTTTCGTTCACTTTTTTTTATATATAATATTGTTCGTTTTATTCTTCTTATATGATAGCCAGATCTGATATTAGTGACATATTAATGTATTTCTTTTATTTTCCTTTCAATATCGGATTTTAGTTCTTTATATTTTTTATTTTCGTTTTAAAAATTTATATATTCAGGTTTCCTGCCAAATCATTATTTAGCTAGTTTTTTGAAATTTTATTTTTATTTTTCTATTTTTTCTATTGTGTGTGTAATCGCCATTTAATCGAACTTTTAGTTTTCATCCAGTATTGCATTAGTATTGATTTTTTTTTTCTGTTCAATTATTATATTTTTTTACTACTTTCTTGGTTAAGTTTCCATATGTTTCTTTGTTCTTTTGATTTTTTATTTTTTATATTATGTTGGTATAGTTTTTCTGATTTATTTACTGGAGACTAATTTTTGTTTGGTTTTAATGTGTGTATATTTGTCTTTACAGGTAAAGATTTTTGCAAGTTATCATATACAAGATTTTTGAAGTTGGATGTTATCATTTACAGAGTTTTGTATTTTTATTTTATTTTTGTGTATTGGATTTTCAATTATATTGGTATTATGTTTGTAATTTTTGAGATATATGGCATTCAAGAATTAATTTTGTACTCCGTAAACAATAATGTATAAAATAATTAAATGAGTTATATTGATGATTATAATTACAATTTCGTATCAAATAAGCTATTTTTTATTTTAAATAATATCCGAGAGACCTGTTAAGTTTAATAACCGGTCTCAAATTTCTCAAAAAAGAGACTGTTTATCTTCCATAGGCGGTCTCAGAATTTCAAAAAAAAGAGACTGCCTATCTTCAATAAGCGGTCTCAGTTTTCTCATTCTAGAGACCGCCTCTAGTCAAGTAGTCTCTTTGCCAAAGAGACCGCTTAGCTAGAGACCGCCTCTAAGGCAGTCTCTTTGGCTGATTTAAACGGGTCTCTTAGGCCGATTTTGTAGTAGTGCTTCATTCTCTTTTTGTCTTAGGATCTTAAGTTGTCTATGATCGGTTTCAACTTGAATATTGCACTTGTATCTATCAATGAAAGCGTTTACTATCGATTCCCAGGTAGAGGTTTTCTCTTTGTCAAGGGAGAAGTACCATTGTTGGCAAACAATTTCAAGAGATAGTGAGAACAGAGAGGGGATACCTTCTTATCGATACCCTTAATGTTCATTATAGTTTTGAAAGCTCTTAGATGAAAATAAGGGTTATCTGTTGCCTTGAATTTAGGGATGTCAGTGGCGTTGAACTTATGCGGAAGAAGTTTCTTGTCCAGCGAGACCCCTTGTGAACTCATGCCCTGAAATTTGTAGTCACTAGATAGCTTGCTCAAGCTTTCTTGCATGAGGTTCATTTGTTGTTGCTTCACAGGATCATCGATCTTGAGTGTGAGTAGCTTTAGTGTCTCAGTCACGTTAGTCAATTGACTCCTAAGTTCATTAACTTCCTCTTGAGTTGCCATTATCTTCTTAGCCTTCCTCTTTTGACGAATCGGTTTATCAAAAAGCGAGACTTGAATAAAGAGATTGTCCTTAATTAATCGCCCTTCTCTCCTCGACCAAGTACTGTGGAAAAGGAAATTAGGGATATTTATTGTTAATTATTTGACTCAAACTTTATTCAACATGCGATGGATGAAGAAAGATTGGAATAGAATGTGAAAGAAGATTTAGATGGAAGGATATGAAGAATTAAGGATAGAGTGTACCCCCCCAACTCAAATGACGGAAAAGACCGACTCATGCGTGAACCTAAGACATGGTCATGGTGACATATACTCAAAGTATTTGCTAAGTCTAGTGAGTGTAGTTGACATGTTAAGACTCGTGTTATGACCATGTGGCTAGACTATGTGACTAGACTCAAGCAAAGACTAAGTTAAGACATCACGTATATGCATTAAACTGCATAGACTGTGGTATTTTAGTCATAACTTTTTTTCTGTGACTCTGATTTGGATGAAACCAACGCTAAATTAAAGATAAAACTCGGGGCTAGAGATCCATAAGTTGTAATACTCGTAGTTCTTCCTAGAACTCCGGCTATGACCAAAACACGTTGACATTTGTGCAGTATACGGGAAGGAAAAATCACATAGAGTATGCACAACAAATAATGCACAATTAGTCAAGTAGGCACAATATGATGCAATGAGTTTGCAACCTAACCATGGCTCTAGTTCTCTAAAGTTCGGGATATGGTTTAGTCAATACAGGCCCATGGTTAATTGTCCGGATGCACCGCGCGGAAGCCTAACCGTGAAGGGTTGGCACGAGTGGATGGGACACCGCGAGTTTTAGAAAAAACTCGCTTCTATGGTTTGGTGAATTCAACAATCTCGGATGTACCCTTTGTTGCAAAGAGTGTTCAATCGGGTAGATGGAGCATGAATTCCCAGAGGGTTATGTCCATATGTAGAAAACATATGGGTTTTAGAAAAGTGAGAAAAAATTCAATCAGGAAGTAGGATCGAGCAAACAATACGAAAAACCGGTCGAAGTTAGAACGCATATTTCTGGCTCGGTATTGGGGGAGGTTGGCGCCAGCAAACAGAGACTGGCGCCAGCTTTTAGCTGTAGCGCCTGGCACCAATGCTGGCATTTGGCGCTACGGTTAAAATTTTGGCGCCAATGCTCTAGCCCCTGGCGCTACTTCCCACATGCCTCAGCAGCTTTCTATGCTCGATAAAATTTTCCAGTTTCGCGCGGTGTTATTTCGGTCCTAGTTGTGAAAGATATTTCTCAAATTTCCTACGTGTAAAATCCTATGTTTTTAACTCATTACGGATGGTCTTCAATGAGATATTTTTTATGCATATGACAATAATGTTAATCAAAATTACGCACATGAAATACTTAGAACGTTTCGAGTCTCATCCACTCATTCTAAATCATTGCCGAGACAAATTTTGGAATTAAAATAGAAATCCTCCCCAGTGGAGTCGCCAAAAAACTGTAGGGAATAAATTCAAGCGTTAACCCCCCAGCTTGAACCCAATTGTGATCATACTCTAAAGTACGATGGCGTCCAAAAGGGAAAAAGATAGAGCAAAAGAGTCGCCAACAAGTTTTAGGAACTTGTAAACCGTTCACGAGGTGAAGGTTACACCCCTTAATGATCCAAGAGATCATCAACTCCAATAGGTCTAGAACCAAATAAGTGTTCGGGGATGAAGGTACAAATCCAACCTAAAAGAGATTGAACCTGCCCTAATAATAGGCCTCTACTTTGTTCTGATCGTATTCATGTGCGCTTTCTGACTAACATGCAATCAATTGGATTAACCCTAAACCTGTTTATCTATGTTAGTTGAATATTAATGCACAAATAAACTATTATTGGCGATCACTTGAGATTATAATCACATTAACCCTAACAAGATTATTAAATTATCTTATTAAGCAGGATTACAAATACCAATTCCCATTAAACATGCATAAAAAGGCGTGATCAAGCAATAACAATAAAAATCAAGCAACATAATAAATAATCATCATAAATAATAATAATAATAATAATAATAATATTATTCATAATCATCATAAATTATAACAATTATAATCATAATCATGTTCATGTTAATATTAAAGCATAATAATAGCAAGATCCTAGGCATGATACTAACAAGATTAATAACAAACCCTAGCATGTCACTAAGCAATAAAAATCAAATCTTTAACCCTAACATGATACTAACAATCATATATATTAGGAAGAACATAGGAAGCATCGTAACAATCATATTTAATATCAAAGTTACCTTAGACATGATACTAGGAATATCATAATAACAATATAAACATGATCTCTACATCATAACATCAATTAAAAACCATTAAAACACTTACTTTGATGCCTCGTACCTCTTTCAAATAACAAAATACACACGTTAGTAACTTCAAGGAAAATAATAAAACAACAATAAAATTAAATAATTGAAATAAAGATTTGGGACCAAACCCTCAGAAATTAAACCTTTCACGTCTAGGGCGAAGGCAACTTCGAATATGGCTAGGTGTTTCTAGATCTTGCGAATGCGGAATTTTGTATTTAAAAGACTAGTTTAGAAAAGAGAGATGAATGAATGATTAAGAGAGAATGAGAGAGAATTAAAGACTGATTGTAGGTGAATATTAATTAAAACTAATTGTTGATGAGAATTCGTGAATGAAAATGGAGTTTTACGACATTATTTACAGAGAAAATCAGCCAAAAAGATAAAATAAACAAAATAGAGTCTGGCGCACGCAAAATGAGGTTGGCGCCAGGCGCCAACGTCAGCGCCAGGCGCCAATGCCCTGGCGTCAGGCGCCAATCTTGTTTTTGATGCGTTTTCTAAAATCTGATAATTTTTTCCGTACAGGAGGATAAAATCGTATCTTTTCCTCAAAAATGCTCTTTGATTGTAATTAAAACTCTGAGAAGTCAAGTAAAGTCAATTTATCAATGCTAATGGAATTAGGATTGAAAAGAACCTTCTAGAAGAATCTAGAAGACTAAAACCATTCCTAATTGCATTAGGAATGATAAATCATATTAGGCCCTCCCCTAGATCATTGGGCCGCATACAAGGCTCAAACCGGGCCCAATTTAGTAAATTGGCCATAACTTCCTCAATAGTCATCGGAATTGGGCTTATAATATATCGTTGGAAAGCTCTTGTCAAGCCCCATCCAACTACACTATTATTGGACCCATATCATGGATAAACCAAACTGGATTGGCTGTTTTCTTAAAATAAGTTTTCAAAAACGGAGAGAAGAGAAAAGAAATTAAAACTTTCCGCAACACTAAACTTTCCACACTTTCGCTTCATTCAATTATGATTCGACGTGAAAGGTACTCATCACCGGGTTTGGTTTTGGGGAGACACAGATGGGTGTCTACAAGAACTTCGTACTATTTTTTGCGAACATAGTGTATTGCGGTTAGGTGAACCTTAGATATTATAGAACCTTAATTTATGTTGATTTTTCACAATGTAGTATGGCTAGACAGCAAGGTTCGGGTTCACGGTCCCGAGACTCACGACGGGAGCATGAGCCCATAGAGGAGGACACCAACCCGTCCACTTCTCTCGGTCCCCCCCCCCCCCCCCGAGTGGGATCAGCGAACTTTGTACTTCTCCCCCGACCACTACATTTCTGAGAGGGTGCGTCGTGGGATTACTACTGGTAGGACGCGTTGCCATGACTTGGGCAACGAGATTCTGGGTGACCTGTATAGGATGTATATCAACGTCGACGGAGAGTTGAGACTTCTCTAGGATTCTTGTGGGCTGAATGCTCTGTTCAAGGCCGCGGAGGCCATGATTGCTTCTGACAGGGGTCACCGCGTGGCCCGCGCCCTGGTGGAGTTCTTCTGGGACACCACCAACACTTTCCACTTTCCTTGGCGTGAGATGATGGTCACCCCAACCGACTTCAATCTCATTACGGGACTGGAGTTTAGTTTTACTGCGCTACCATTCGACAGCAACATCAGTGTCTACTCTCCTGAGGTTGAGGAGTTGTTGGGTCCAATTGCTGTTCGGGCTCGTGCTGAGGTGGAGTTAACATAGTTCAGTGCTAATGGTATTCGCCGGTCGACTCTGGTGGCAGCTTTTGAGGATGATGCGCCTATGTGCGAGAGAAGATCCTCTCGGTATGATTTTTTGCATAGTTAAACACTTTGGTATTACCTTTAGTAGATTCTCCATCTCATAGGCATTCTTCGCAGGAGCCTGATATGCAATACTGGCCATGGAACGGCACACTGCCGAGCATTGCTACTTCTTAGAGACGTATGGAGCGGTTGCATACCTTGGAGAGAGGGTTGCTATTCTGCACTCCTCGGATGCTTTCGT
The DNA here is from genome assembly GCF_001683475.1 of Chenopodium quinoa. Taxonomy (NCBI): domain Eukaryota; kingdom Viridiplantae; phylum Streptophyta; class Magnoliopsida; order Caryophyllales; family Amaranthaceae; genus Chenopodium; species Chenopodium quinoa. The sequence continues at coordinate 455,536 of NW_018745188.1, forward strand.
CGTTCCTGCTCCTCCGCCGCGTCATATGTTCAATGACGCAAGGCTGCTCAGCATGTCGGAGAGGACTGACACCCCTTGGCAATCTCATGCGATCCCTAGGCAGTTCTATGAGGAGGAGTTGCTGCCGCTGTTAGCTCCAGCCCCTGTTCCGTCTGAGGAGGCGGTGGTATGATTTTCATATTTTACCTTTTGCTAAGTAGCCCCCAAGTGATATTTTATTGACTTTGATTTGCTTTTGTCAGGCTGAGCCTACTGAGTTCGTGCCATCTAGTATGTTTATCCATTACCAGGGATGAGGAATGTGGCTACGTGTCGTCGCAACGACGCTGTTCAGGAGGTAGCCTTTTCTCCTTATTTCTACATTGTTATGCTTCTATTTAGATTATTTCTGACTTGATTTCTTCTTGCAGGGTCAGCCCATTTCTTCTCGTACTCGGACGAGACCTAAGGTCCGGAGAGAGCCGGCGAGGTCTAGCTCGAGACGTCGCCGTACTGGTTGTGGTGGTCGGGGTGGTCGATCTGAGGCTGCTCGGACCGAGGCGAAGGAGGGCTCGGGCTCTACATTTGAGGGCGCACGTGCTGAGCCGGTAGGCCAGGGAGAGGCTACCTCGGCTCCTAGAGGTGGTGGAATGTACAAGGTTGGCTCATCATCGCAGCAGCCTCCGCAGCCTCAGCCTCAGGGTGACCTTGGGTGGACGAGTCCTGTGCTGAGTTTTCCTCCTCCCGGGGAGACTGGAGCTGGAGCTGGTGGAGAGCATACTCCTCGCAGTGCGCAGTTCTATGATATGATGGGCGTCTCTCATCATCTGTGTCCTCTAGCGCCGTAGTTTATACATGTGTTTTGTTTTATTTTGACTTGTATAGAACTTTTCCTAATTGACTCATTTATCAGACATATTTTTATATACATATTATTATCTATTTATTATGAATTTATTTATCTTGCATTTATTTTTCATTTTTATGTACATATTTGTGTGTGCAAAAATTGTGATAATTAATAATTTTGCGCAAAAATTCCGTCATTTTTATTATTGATGGAGGGTATTCGACTTTCTCCCCCAAAGAAGAAAATGAAAAAATAAAAATTGGACTTACAACAAACTTAAAATAAAGTCTGAATAAAATCTGAAAAAGAAAAAATCGAAATTAATATATGAAATTAATAAGAAGGGATAAAATCGTAAAGCCATTGTTCAGATTCGAATCAGCCAAAAAACGCGGTTTTTGAAAAGCTTGCTGATAGGACACGTCAGCACCACGTGGCGCCATGTGTTTTGCGTTGGCGCAAGGCACTGCTACAAGAGATTGGCGCTAGACTCTGGCGCCAAACGACAGAACCGTCGTTTGGCGCTGGAGAGCGCTGACTCCAAATCCTTTCCGGATTGAAACTGTGCCGATGTTGTGTATAAATAGCCCTCTGGTCTGCCGGTTTTCTTTATAATGTCAGCATATTAAACATAGTCTTAGCTTTTGAAAAAATAATCATGTCTTTAATTACTAAGAGTTTTACCAACTTCACTCATGAATGGTGTCGGTCTTTAACTGCCAAAGAGAGAAAAGAATTAGAATTTTTTCATATGGGAGGTATCTATGGTGTTAAGGGGGTATATCTTGATATAGACTTCATTCATACCGCCTTAGAATATTGGGATATGGATACTCATTGTTTTATACTAGCAGAAGAATTCAGTGCTATCTTAGGCTTCCCTGCATTAGATCTTGCAGTAATCCCTAGAATAAATGAATATTGTTATAAAGATTTAATTTAAGAGAGAATTTGCACGCTACTACTTTGATAGACCTTATTCTGAAAGAATATGCACGCTTCTTTAATTAGATCTTGCAGTAATCCCTAGAATAAATGAACAAATATTGTAGATGGTATCATAGTTAATTTGAATGAATTTGCACGCTACTACTTTGATAGACCTTATTCTTAACCTTTTCATGTTTATAGAAGAAGGGATTTTCTCTTTTGCATGCTTAACCAATATCTTCTCACTAGTGGTAGAACTAATGAGGGCCAAGCAATTATATCAACTGTTTTGGAAAAAATCGAATCTGGGAGAAATTCAATGCCATTAATTGTTGGAGAGACTATGCTTAGCTTTGATGAATTGAAGAGAAATCCAAAATCACCTTTTCGGGGCTCTCCAATTTATTACAGGTAGAAAAATAATATTTTTAATTACAGAAATTGAAATCATATTTTTGTATAGTAATATTAATTTATTTGCATTGAATTTTTTTGCAGATGTGGCTAATGGAGAGACTAGAATTAATTAGTCCTCCCAACAATGTTAAAAAATACACTCCAAATTTCTTTGTGAGGAGAAAAAAACGCTTCTCTAAGATGGGGCGCCATGAATGGGAAAAAGTCTTTGCCTCTTACAACTTTGCTACAAAGTGGGTCATCCCTTGGTGGAAAATAGAAAAGATGGTTGGTGTCAACAAGCAACCTTTCTGTCGTCTTCCAAGCTTAACCAAGATGACTTTTTATTACCCCTGCAGGGTAAAAAGACAGTACGACCTACTTCAAACAATTCCTTCTAGGATCTTCGTCGTCCCTATAAATTCCCTGTTTCTCAAGAAGTAGAAAAATTTGATGCATATTGGAGCGCTAGACCTTTATGGGAAGTGATTACCTAAAAGGTTCCTCCTTCCTTACCCAATGCTGTGAAGAGGTGGCTTCTCAAGAAACCTTCAAAGGACATGAAAAAAAATCAGAGTAAAACTGACGTGAAGAGTCGTCTAGGTGACAAGGTAATTCCTGTTAAGGAACGTTTGGGTGAAAAGGTTGAATTCAAAACACCTATGATGCCTAAGAAGAAGAGCTCTACAAAGGAAAAAGGGAAAAGAAAAGCTGACACTTCAGAGAAGAAGGTGTGGGTAGAGAAGAAACATGAAGTCCTAGCTAAGGGAGAAACTATTTACTCCAAGATTGAATGTAGGTCCTCTAAAGGATGCCTACTAGCTAAAGCCATGGATGATGAAGAGGATGCAGATAAAAATTGGAAGAGAGCAAAGAAAGAGAAGAAATATTGAAGCATTGCTTAACTTTCAATTTAATAGACTTAGTTTTAAATTTAAAGTTAATTTGTTTTATTTTAAATTCCATCAATAATGTAATTTCTTAGTTTATTTTATCAATGAAATTTCAGCTTTTTAATTAGATCATCTCCTTTAAATTTAATTTATTAAAGCAATTAAAACAGAAAATTTAATTTTCTAGAAATTTTTTCGAGTACGGAAGACGAAAATTTTCCGAAAAACACCAAAATATGCCCAGGTACTCCCAAAAGAAACGGTGCTGCTCCTTTACGACTGGCGCCGGCTGCGGTCGTCTGGCGTCTAGCGACAGACACTGTCGCCCGGCGCTGCTGTCCGTTGGGCTGCGACAGGGTTTTTTCTGTGACGCCGATGCTTCGTCGAATTTATGTCGAATTTCTTTTTATATCTGGGATGCAAGGTTTGCGAAAAGTAAATTGGTTGCACCCGTAAATGGTTGCCTACGTATCCTTTCCTAAGGAATCAGGCCAAACGTAGCTCTCTTGAGTATCCTACTCAAGTAATTATGGGTAGTAATTTTTAAGTTGGTCAAGATTTTTCATGTTCGAGAACTCATTGCTATCCATATAAGTTAATTTTGCTGCACCTCCTAATAGGATTTTTTTGACAATATAGGGTCCGGACCAATTAGGCCTAAATTTTCCCCTTGGATCTAAAACATTTTTCCTTAATGCTTTTAACACCAAATCTCCTACTTTGATGTTTCTTGTCTTGACCTTCTTATTAAAATGCCTAGCCATACGAGTTTGATAGCATTGAGTATGATGTAGAACTTCTAGTCACTTTTCATTAAGTAGAATTAGCTCTTCATATCTCTCTCTAGTCCATTCAACTTCATCGAGTTTACTTTCTTGTGCAATGCGTAGAGATTGTATCTCTAGCTCCACACGTTGTACGACATCCATTCCATAAACCAAGGAGAATGGCGTATTTCTTTTTGATGTGCGCATTGACGTGCGATAACCCCAAAGTGCGAAATGGAGTTTGTCAGGCCAATCCTTATAATTTTCTGTCATTTTCTCGATGATAGTCTTTAGATTTTTATTAGCTGCTTCAACTGCTCCATTTGCTTGATGTCTATAAGGTGAAGAATGATGGTGTTCAATGCCATATTTTTGTAACAATTCTTCAAACTCAGCTTGAAAGTGAGTTCCATTGTCACTTATCATTTCATGGACTCCATATCGACAAATAATATTCCTTTTGATAAAGAGTGCTACATGTTTTGCAGTGAGTTTAGCATATGATTGTGCTTCAACCCACTTCGTGAAGTAATCAATTGTTACTAGGATGTATTCATGACCGCCTGTTCCTGGAGGAGTAATTTTACCAATAATATCAATTCCCCATGTAGAGAATGGCCATGGTGAAGTGTAGGTGTAGAGTAGAGATGAAGGAACATGTTGTAAATTGGCGTAGATTTGAAATTTAGGGCATCTTTTTACATATTGATGGCAGTCCCTATTCATGGTAGTCCAATAGTATCCTTCTCGCATTATCTTTTGGACTAGCATTTTGCCATTAACATGGGTTCCACAAATGCCTTCGTGGACTATCCTTATAGCTCTTTGAGCATCCTTTTTCCCTACACATAAGAGAGCTCGACCCTTAGGTACCCTTTTATGCAACTCGTTGTTTATGAGTATGTATTGGGAAGCTTAGAGTCTTAATGCTCGTTTTGCTCTTTTGTCAGCATGAGGAGGGTATTCTCCTTTGTTGACATAGTTAAGTATATCTGTGTACCACGGTTCTTCTTCATCTTCTTCTTCATCTTGGATCACTTCATCATCTTCTATAGCTTGAATATAAGCCAATTTATGCCTTTTCTCTATAGTAAGAGGCATTTTCTCGATTTTCGTAGGAATCCTAACCATTAAGGCTAGTCTTGCCAAGGCATCGGCAAATTTGTTTTCCTCTCTAGGTTGATATGTGTGTTCTACCTTTTCTAATTGATTGGTGAGAGTTTCCAGATAAGTTTGGTAAGAGGCTAGACTTTCCTTTCTTACTTTCCATCTTTTAGAAACCTGGTTGATGATCAATGAAGAGTCCCCGAATATTCGTAATTTCTCCACTCCCAATGCTAAAACTGTTTCGAGGCCTACCACGCATGCTTCGTATTCAGCAACGTTGTTGGTAACGTCGAAATCTAGCTTTATGGAGATTGGAACATGATCTTCCTTAGGTGATACTAATAATACTCCAACGCCAAATCCCTTTTGGTTTGAGGCTCCATCGAAGTATAAAGTCCAAGTATCATCTTATGTGACCATCAAGTCTTCATCTGGAAATTCATTGTCGTGTATTGGCGTTGAATCTTCTATTAGAAAGTCTGCTAGGAAATCTGAGACCACAGATCCTTTTATAGCTTTTTGAGGCATGAATCTTACGTCGAACTAGGCTAAGTTGACTATCCATCTTGATATGCGCCCATTGAGTGTAGACTTCTCGAATAAATACTTAAGTGGATCCATTCGGGAGACTATAAAGACTTTATGCACAAGCATGTAATGTCTTAACTTGGTTGTGGCCCACACTAATGCGAGGCAAAATTTCTCAAGCGGTGTATATCGTACTTCATATTCGAGCATGTTTTTACTTAGATAGTAGATTGCATTTTCTTTACCTTCTACCTTCTACTTCTTGTGCAAGCATGGCTCCCATTGTCTCCTTGGTGACTGTTAGGTACAACCTAAGAGGTATTCCTGGAAGTGATGGTGCTAATACGGGAGGATTTGCGAGATAGGCTTTGATCTTTTCAAAGGCTTTTTGACACTCATCGTCCTATATTACTGGTACATTCTTTTTGAGCTTTTTGAATATCGGTTCACATATTGTTGTTAATTTTGATATGAACCTACTTATATATTGCAACCGGCTAATAAATCCTCGAATTTGTTTCTCGGTTTTGGGCGGTGGCATTGACATGATTGCCTTGATCATGGTTGGGTGTATCTTTATTCCTCTAGAGCTTATGACGTAACCCAAAAGCTTGCCTGAGGTGACTCCAAAAGCTTGCCTGAGGTGACTCCAAAAGCACACTTGGATGGATTCAATCTCATGTTGTATTTCCTAAGCCTTTCAAAGAATTTTCTCAAGGCTACTTGATGGCCTGGGCGATCTTTTGATCTAACAATCATACCGTCCACATATACTTCAACTCCTTTATGCATCATGTCGTGCAGTAAGGCAGTCGCTGCTCTTTGGTAAGTAGCACCCGCGTTTTTCAACCCGAATGGCATTACCGTGTAACAGTAAGTACCCCATGGTGTTATGAAGGTTGTTTTCTCCATGTCTTTTTCTTCCATGAGAATCTGATTGTATCCCGCGTATCCATCCATGAACGAGTGAAGTGCATGATTCGCTACATTATCTACCAAAATATTGATGTGTGGTAAAGGGAAGTCGTCCTTTGGACTTGCCTTATTTAAGTCTCGATAGTCGACACACATTCTTACCCTTCCATCCTTTTTCGGAACTGGGACTACGTTGGCCACCCATTCGAGGTATTTGGATACCCTGATAAAACCTGCAGTTATTTGTTTTTGAACTTCTTCTTTTATTTTAAGAGCTACGTCGGGTTTCATTCGACGCAACTTTTGTTTTACAGGTTTCATTCCTGGAATTAGTGGTATAGTGTGTTGAGCTATTTCTCTATTAATACCTGGCATATCTTCGTATGACCAAGCGAATACATCGATAAATTCCTTAAGTAGATTAATGAAATTAGTTTTTTCCTTTTCATTAAGTGTTAATCCGATTTTAACTTCTCTTTCAATGGTTGAACCATTTGAGATATCAACCGTCTTAGTTTCCTCAATTATCGGTGTTTTCTTTTCAAGTGTTTCCATTGCTTTAATAATTTCTTTGTCATTTTCATTGTTAGTTAAGCAATGCTCGTCATCTAGGGTTAAAGAAAAACACGAGGAGTAAGCAGAAGAAGATATATTATTGAATTCGGAAATCATTACATCGAAAAGGGAGATGTCCTCAGGGACTTGATTACTAACTATCCTAGGAGAAGAAATAGAAGAAGGAAGGGGTGCTACAACTAAGGACTTGGATGACTCTACAGGAAAATACTCTGACTCAGAATACTCTTCAAACATCGGTCCTTGCCCTATCGTTATGGAGATTTTCCTTCCACTTGGAGTAGTTACCTTGACTGTCTTGCGCCACCCTTGTACTGATCCTTCTGTTGGAGTGATGAGCTTTGAAGGGTCAAAGTTCTTGCTTTGTAGGACTGTTTGGATGAGCGAGGATTTATCCTCTATGTATCTCGGCTCATCTTTTTCTCGCCCAAATAATAATCCCATGACATTAAAGTAAAAGAATGGAGGTGCTTTCTCCTTGTGGATAGGAGTTGGGATTTCGTTTAGAAAGTAGTAATCTAAGAAAATTTTAAATCCCGGTTGCCTTATGCCATTTATAACAAAAGGTTCGGGAAATTCATATCATGGATAGTCTTCTCCTTCTTTTATGAATTATCCATTGAGAGTAAGAGGATACTAAGCCATTGGGATTGCTTTGTTTTGGATGCGAGCGTTCCTACGCGCCTTAGACCTTTCCTGGGCTCGCTTAAGATCTTCCCGAGTCGGTTCGAAACCAAGTCCAAAAGTATCTAGCTTAAGGAGGCCAAGTAATTCCAGCTGTTTTGCTATTCCCTTCTTCTTTCCTAGAGTCATTCTAGGAAAACGCCCTTGTTTCTTAAGAATAGCATTTATTGTCATATTGGAGTGGGGGTCATGGCAAAGAGGGGTCCTTTCATCCTCCTCGATTAAGGAGACCTCTTCATTAAAGCCCCACAAATCTTCATCGTCTTCATCGTGCTCCACATTAATGATTGGATTTCTAAAGCTTTAATCCTCATGGGTGAAGCATCGATCGTGATAGGAATTCCTCCAACTATGGCTTTTACCTGTTGTTGGAGAGATGAAGGGACGACCTTTAGGTCGTGAGGCCAAGGGCATCCCAACAATAAGTATAATGAAGCTTTGATATCTACCACTTGAAATGTAGTAGCATGTTCTATTGCTCCCGTCGTTATATTCATGGTAATCTTACCAAGAGCTTGACGACGAGTGTTATCTAAAGCTCTTATTCCTTCTGCTGACGGGGTTAAGTCTTCATCCCTTATGCCTAACATCCTTGCAGTTATGAGTGGACAGACATTAATTGCCGATCCATTGTCTACAATAGTCATTGGGACGTTCATTCTCTTGCAAACCACTGTGAGGTTTAGTGCTTTATAACGTGTGTCCCCTTCTGGAGGTAAATATTTGTCAAAAAAGGTGATCAAGTTGATAGGATTAGGGAGATCACTCGTAAGGAAGTTAGCTAACCCCTCAGGAGTGGTGTCAGAATCTATCCCTATCTTATCCAAGGCATTCATCACTGCCAACCTATGTTCTCGAGATGTAGCTAGAAGCTTCCATATGTTCATCTTGAACTTGGTCTTCTTGAATTTTTTGACAATATCATTGTCTTCTATGATAGGTATGGGAACTTGCTGCGTAGTCGGCATAGGCTGTGTTGAGATGGGAGGTTGCGTTCTCCCATATCTTGTGAGCACGTCTATAGATGAATCCTCTTCAACCCAGAAATCATCTATTGAATATGACACTGAAGGTGGAGGTCCTTCCATGTCTTTTAGGTAGACATCTTCTTCATCGCTGTCCCAAACCCCGTTGATGCTTATGTCTTGTTCTTGTGGGATTTGGACTAGCTTCTTATCATCAAAAATTTTCTGAATTAAATCCTTAAATTTAAAACAGTTTTCAATAGTGTGTCCCCCTGATTGATGGTATTGACAATAGAATCTATCTGTCCTTTTTAGCGATTCAAATGGTCTCGGTCCGAGAGGTTTAACCTTGCCACTCTCAGAGAGCATTTTGAACATTTTAGCATATGAAGTCCCAATTGGAGTATAGATTATATTATTCTTATTGGGTCCGTCAGTTACTTGTAGAGAGAATGCTTTCTTCTTTGTGGGCTGAATTTTATCAATCTTTATCTGAAGCTCCTTTTCTTGTTTCTTTGCGAATTCGAGAGCCTCACGTAGCTAATTTGTTCCCTTCCACATGGACCATATAAGCATTTGTACATCTTCCTTGCTTGCTGGTTCAGGAAAGTCATCCATGGCATCAAAAAAGATCTCCCCTTCTTCTTCGATAGCATGAGTTCTTTAATAGGATTGATGAGGGATGAGGGATCAACCTCATTTTCCTCATCAGAGATGGCCAAGGAATGAGCAAGAGGTGCATTTTCGATACTTGGCTTCTTACTGGCAGGGGGCAATGGTAGTTTGTTGTTATCAATTAAATCTTGGATAGCTTCCTTAAGCTTCCAACAATTTTCAGTAAGATGGCCCCTACCTTGGTAATATTTGCAGTGTGCATTGGGATTCCAATTAGTTGTCCTCTTCTCAACTGGTGGGTCCCCAAATGGTCCAATAGGAGTTATAAGACCTTTTGCATTAGACGGTCAAATGTGGTGTCATAACTCATACCTATAGGAGTAAAGTTCCTCCTAAATGGTTTCTTTTGTCCTTGGTTGTTCATAGCAAGGACTTCATTCATATTAAAGGTGCTAACATTGTTTGAGTGGATGGTTTTGGAAGAAGAAGGATTGTCGTTTTTCTTACCTTTCTAACCACTGTTGGAGTTACTGTTAGCAGTTTTCAGCTTAGCTAGGTCGTCTTCAATATTAATTCTAATGTCATAGACGGCCTTGAAGGTATGTAGATTATTTGTATATTTCAGATGCTTGGAGTACTTCTCTTGAAGGTTTTTGATGAACAACCTCACAGATTCTTTCTCGCTTGGTACTTCAATCATCCTAGCATAGGTTTCTCTCCATTTGTTGAAGAAATAAGTGAAACCTTCATTCTCTTCATGCTTGAGTATTTCAAGTTCCCTATAATCAGTTTCGACTTGAATGTTGCACTTGTACCTATCAATGAAAGCGTTTACTATTGACTCCCAAGTTGAGGTTCTCTCTTTGTCAAGGGAGAAGAACTATTGTTGGCAAACGATTTCAAGAGATATAGAAAATAAAGAGGGAAACACTTTCTTATCAATACCCTTAATACTCATTATTGTTTCAAAAGCTCTTAGATGAAAATAAGGGTTGTTAGTTGCCTTGAATTTCGGGATGTCGTTGGCATTGAACTTCTGCGAAAGAAGCTCCTTGTCCACCGAGACCCCTTGTGAACTAATGCCTTGAAACTTTTAGTCACTAGATAGCTTGCTCAAGCTTTCTTGTATGAGGTCCATATGTTGTTGCTTCATAGGGTCATTGATTTTGAGGGCTAAAGCCTTCAACGCCTCAGTCACATCAGTCAATTGGTTCCTAAGTTCATTAAATTCCTCTTGAGTTGCCATTATCTTCTTAGATTTCCTTTTTCGAGCGATTGGTTTGTCAAAAAGTTGAACTTGAATGAAAAGGTTGTATTTGATCAAACGACCTTCCTTTCTTGACCACGCGCTGTAAATATAATTAAACCATTTACGTTTTAATGATTTGACTCAAATTGATTTTGACTTTACGGGTTTATAAAGAAAAAGAAAAAAGCAAAAAAAAGGTGTATATTTTTGGGAATCAAGTATAGGGTTCAATCAAGTGGTTTAATTGGAGGATTAATATTCGACTTACCCCCCTAAAAAATGATGGAAAACACGCGCATACAAGACTCTCTTAGACATGGTCAAAGTGTACATACATATTAGTGTGTGCTTTATATGGTGAGTGTAAGTGACATGCTTGGACTCTTGTGTAAGACCATAGGACTTAGTGCCTAAACTCGAATAAGGACTTAACGAGGTATTATTATTAATAAAATAATCTAATTGATTAGAAAACTGTTTAATTAGACACAAAGTGATGAATCGAGCAATATACCGAACTGTCGCCAAAACGACAGGACTGGCGCCACACTTTGCAGTGTAGCACCAGACGAAAGAGCTGTCGCCAAGCGCTACACTCCACAAAGTGGCGCTGCAGTCCAAATCTCGGCGCCATTGCTGGAACGTTGATCTGGGACTGCTTTCGGTATTATAACTCTACAGGTTATGCCTAAAGTCGTACTAAGTCAATTCTGATTAAATTATTAGACTTTAATTACTCAAATTAATTAATTAATTATTTAGGCAAAGTTCTTTTATTCATTAATCAGTTTATTTAGTCTTAACACAAGTTAAACAAACAGTTAGGAAAAACACATAAAGTATGCACAACAAATAATGCACTATTAGTCAAGTAGGCACAATATAATGCAATGCGTTCGCAACCTAACCATGGCTCTAGTTCTCTAAAGTTCGGGATATGAGTTAGTCAAAGAGGGTCCATGGTTAATTGTCCAGATGCATCGCGCGGAAGCCTTACCTTTGAAGGGTTGGCGCGAGTGGATGGGACACCGCGAGTTAAAAAACTCGCTTCCATGGTTTGGTGAATTCAACATTCTCGGATGTACCCTTTGTTGCACAGAGCGTTCAATCAGGTAGATGGAGCATGAATTCCCATAGGGTTATGTCTATACGTAGAACACATATGGGTTTCAGAAAAGTGAGAAAAAATCAATAAGGAAGTAAGATCGAGCAAACAGTGCTAAAAAACTGGTCAAAATTAGAACGCATATTTCTGGCTCGGAATTGGAAGAACTTGGCGCTAGAGAACAGAGGTTGGCGCCGCGATTTGGCTCTGGCGCCTGGCGACAAGATTGTCGCCTGGCGCCAGAGTCAAATCCTCGGCGCTAGACTTTGTTTTCTTTCCTACATGCCTCAACAGCTTTCTGTGCTCGATAAAATTTTCCAGTTTCGCGCTGCATTATTTTGATCCTAGTTGTGAAAGATATTCCTCAAATTTCCTACATGTAAAAATCCTATGTTTTAACTCATTACGGATGGTCTTTCCAATGAGATTTTTTTTATGCATACGACAATAATGTTAATCAAAATTACGCACATGAAATACTTAGAACTTTTCGAGTGTCATCCACTCATTCTAAATCATTTCCAAAATAAATTTTAAAAATTAAAATAGAAATCCTCCCCAGTGGAGTCGCCAAAAAACTGTAAGGAAAGCATTACCCAAAATTTGAACCCCAATGTGATCATATACTTAAGCATGGTGGCGTCCAAAGGGAAAGAAGCTAGAGCAAAAGAGTCGCCAACAAGTTTTAGGAACTTGTAAACCGTTCACGGGGTGAAGGTTACACCCCCTAACAATCTAGGATATCGTCAAATCCAATAGGTCTGGAACCATGCCTCGTATCTCTTTCTAATAATAAAATACACACGTTAGTAACTTCAAGGAAAATAATAATCAAACAATTAAAGTATATAATTGAAATAGAGATTTGGGACCAAACCCTCAGAAATTAAAACTTTTCACGTCTAGGGCGAAGGCAACTTCGAACTTGGCTAGGTGTTTCTAGATCTTGTGAATGCGGAATTTTGTATGCAAAAGGCTAGTTTAGAAAAGAGAGAGAGGGATCAAGAGAATCTTGAAGAGAGTTGGTGATTTTTGATGAGAAGAATTGATGATTGAAAACGGAGGTTTTAGGAGGCTATTTATAGAGAAAATCAGCCGGATGGATAAAAAAACGCATCAGAGTTTCGAAAAGAATAAAACAAATTGGCGCCAAACGCCAAACATTAGCGCCAGACGCCAAGCCTGGCGCCAGGTGCTGGTCCTGTCGTCAGACGCTAGAAAACAGTTTCCACGCATTTTCTTAATTTGATAAATTTTAGCCGTACAGAAGGGCAAAATTGTATTTTCCTTAAAAACACTTCTTTTATTCTGAATAAAACTCTAAAAAGTCAACTAAAGTCAATTTATCAATGCTAATTAATTTAGGAATGAAAAGAATCTTCTAGAAGAATCTAGAAAACTATAATCAATTCTAATTGAATTAGGAATGATAAATCAATATTAGGCCCTCCTCTAGATCATTGGGCCGCACATAAATATCAAACCGGGCCCAGTTTAGGAATTTGGCCATAACTTCCTCATTATTCATCGAAATTGGGCTTATAATCAATTCTAATTTGGCCATAACCCGACCAACTACATTATTATTGGACCCTTGCCATGGACCAAACAAAACTGGATTGGTTGTTTTTTTCAAAAACAGAGAGAGAAAAGAAATAAAAACTAACCGCAACACTAGACTTTCCACACTTTCACTTCATTCGATTTTGATTCGACGTGAAAGGTACTCATCACTGGGTTTGGTTTTGGGGAGACACAAATGGGTGTCTACAATAATATTTTAATAATAAAATATTATCGAGCTGCTCGTGAGCTTATCGAGTCGAGTTATACCTTGCTCGACTCGTGCTCGTTAAGGTTTCAAGTCGAGTCGAGCCAACTCGAGTCAAGTTTTGACCGAGCGTTGACCGAGTTATGATGAGGGGAGGGGATAGTAGGAGAGAGAAAAAAGAGGCTGAGGAGAGGAGAGATTTAGGGTTATGGGTTTATAAAGGAGGGCGTGATGAGTGACATTTATGTCGCTCTTAGGATAGTCTTTTCTAGTAGTTTTAGTAATAATTCAGTTCATTTTAGTATGTTTTTGCTATGATCCTCCTATTTCGAGTATTCTACCTTTGTGGCGCGTAATGTGTATTCATGTGGTTTAGGTAGTCTATACTCCCCTCCCCTTTCGTTGTATCACGCCTTGCCTTCCTATTCCATGATTGCAGGCGTATGCTGTTGATTCAGAGATGGAAGGGATAAGGGCAAAACAGGAAGAAGTCCAAACCAGACGAATGGCGCGGGCGCAACCAAAGGAGCGGGCGCGCATCTATAGAGCGCGGGCGCGCTGATGAGCGGGATCAACCATTAAATACCCTCTTTGGAGCGGGCGCGCATTTCTAGGAGCGGCCGCGCCATCATTTAACGCGCGGGCGCGCCACTGTTGGGCGCGGGCGCGCCTCTCCGCTGCTGATTCAAATCCCGATTTCAGCCCAAGTTAAAAGAAAAAAAAAGGCAAAAACGGCTAGGGGGGGAGAAAAAAAGAAAAAAGAAAACTAGCATAGAAACCCAAGGGGAGAGCTCAAAAATATGAATTTCTAGGTCTTTGTTTTAGAAAAATTTTGTATTGAACAATCATATAGCTTTTAGTGTAATTCTCATTGTCTATCAACATTAGTTTTACTTTTAGTTTTTGAAGAAGTAATTTTGCAACATTGATGTATGGTCAAGCTTGGAGATTGAAGATTGAATGATGTGTGGCTCTTTATTTGGATTTCAATGAAGGTTTTGGTATATTTCTCTATTGTCTCTTGCTTTTATGATTAAAGCTTCTACTCTTGTTAATTTAGTTGATAAAAACTTTGTCTTTCTTACCATTTCATTGGTTATAATGTTGCTTAGCATGATTGTAGTTGTAGTTATGACTAGTGAGTAGTTTCTTGTTGCTAGGGGTTTGGTGAAGATATACTTTGAGTTTGATGTATGTTAGGCTAGGTTAATTTGGAATATTTGTGATTAAATCTTCCTTGTGCTTATACTTATTAGTCACTCCATGTTTATGGCCATATGCATGTTGTGGTTGAATGACGTGAACTAAATCGTGACGATAGTGCGATTTAGGAATAGTCATTAGGTGATTGATTATTGCATGACCTTAGCTTGTATGCCTTACGACGATAGTGTGAGTGTATGTTAGCTAGGAAGGCTCTTAATCCCGATAGGTGATTAGAGAGTATTCTTGATATTGCCTTGTATGAGTCGCTTGGGTTACATGTAAACCTATTTTCCGATGCCTAACTTCGTTGAAATCAAAGCATGTTTGATCCTTCCCCCTAGTACCTATTTTAATTGTTGTTCTATCCCCTTTAGTCATTACTTTACCCACCACACTTCTTGATCGAATTAGATTAACATTAGGAGATAAATAGCGGTGCTTAATCGTTTCCCTGTGTTCGACCCTTAACTTGCCTCTATACTCTTTTAGTTGCATGTTTAGGACTACAAATATCATTTGATAGAGGTGTCTTAGTGACGACCTAAAATACCGCCTGTCAGGGCGGTTTTTTTTTTTTTTTTTTTTTTTTTTGGTAACAAAGCCACCAGTTTTGAACCAGTAGGATTAATTTTCCCCACCGGTTCGGTTTGAACCGGTGACAATACCCTTCCCTCATAATCCCGCCCAATTTTCCCTATATTTTCCCCACCGGTTTTTAAAAATCGATGGCCATTGCTTGGTGGCTAATTGCATTATTCTACTAGTGTATGAATCACAGGTCTACTGGTTTCTTGATGTCCAGTGTATATGTGTATTTGTTTGTATTCCATGAGTAAAGCTAAGAAAGGGTCACATATGTTGCTTTCAAATCCCAAATATCTAATGCCACTATTAAAATCCTTCCTAGGATCTAAGAATTGGACTTTAACAATGTCATCATACCCCAACCCAACAATTAACTCCTTCACATAGGCTCCATCAATATTTTCAGGTATATTATCAAACACATTAATTCTCCCACCCAAATATGAAGCTTGACTACCAAGCTGCTAACACCCACCATGATGAACAACCAAACAAGCATTTATCTCCATAAACAATTTGAGATGCACACAATTTTAAAACAACATAAATGACAATGCTCAACATAAATAATGAAAGAGAATAATTAATAACAAACTCTATTTTCATATAAATACTCATTTTCAATCCTTACAAAAGTGTTGTGATTGATATGACAATGTGTTACAACTTCCAATCACATTGTCACCAATGCAATTCAAAGGAGTTCAAATAATTTCCTGCAATGCACAAACAACTTCCCTAATCTGCACTGATTCATAAGGCCAGCAAGCAAAAAACATCATGGCCAATATCTTAACACTGTTACCAAAAAACTACAGCTACCCCTACCCCAACCACTACCCTAACCCTTTATCAATAGTCTTCTTCCCCAAACAACAAGGGGAACCCATCACAGTAAGCGCACCACTCCCCATTCATCCCAAGCCAGAACTCAGACCCATCACTATCAACTAGTGAGTCCAAGGCCCACTTCTTGGTGAAAGTGTCCTGGTTGAATGTAGAAGGATCAAGACTCCTCTTGTACCACATCCTCCTCCAATCCTTGCACACCAGCTTCACTTGCTTACCAGCCCAGTCATTAAGTCTTGGAAACACATTCCTGCACATTATCTCCTCCATGGACATCACAGGATGGGTTTCATCAAGGCCATGTCGTGCAATCCTCCTCCAACCCCTGCATACGCTAGTTACACACTCATTGTCCTTAGGGACTCTCAGACGAGAGAACACTTCCATAACCAACACGTCAGACAAGGACAACAATGGGTGAAGTTCATTAAGTTCGGCCATGGGTAATCCTACGTAATAAAAACTAATTGTGAGTGTATACAAACAATATAATTCAAACACCCCCTGTTATTTACACAACTTAAATAGATTTTCTAGGGTTTCAATTCAACATCAAAGTCATAATTCAATTTCATTTGTATCATCTACTAACAAAACACAAATTAACAACTTAATTAAAAACCAAAATCAACAAATCTGACTACTAAATTCAACTAATCATCAAACAACGAGTAAACCCTAACAATACCTATATAATTATCATCACAATTTCGAAAATAAAAGAACTACAGTTAGAGAGTAATTTAAGCAATGAACCTTGCAGAGTACTTGAAATCGACCCCAAAGCAACAATCCAAGTGCCGATACAACTTCTCTAAAGCTGTAACATGAAGTGCTTCTCTTCTGAAACAAGGGAAAGGAGATAAAAGGGTGCCAACCTTTTGGTGAGAAATGATTTTTTAAATACTGAATCAACTATAATCACTCATTTTGCGTGCTTTCCCACGCATGTAACCTCAGTTTAACCTTACCAAGGTTAATTCTAAATCAATTTACCTTAGTAACCTTCAGCAGGTTGTGATTGGTCCACGCGTCCAACTTACCCTTAATGTTTATTTTTTTACTGAAGCATATAGAAGAAGCTTCCCTAATATTGATATTCTTCGCCACATCACAGCTACAGGTCCCTAACGTTTAACGTTTCAAATCCAAATCATCAAATGTTTCCCTCAAGTTTGATGATAAATTACCAAATCAGCAAACGTTTCCCTCAAGTTTGGTCTACTTAGCAATTCGACCGCCCTTAGTGGGGGTTGATGGACTAAATTCAACCATTTGAAACTATAGGGACTAAATCCAAACAAACCCTAAACTTAAAGGACTAATCTTATACTTTACTCTCACATGACTATATTTTTCATTGATGAATGACATTTATGTCACTCTTAGGGAGTAGTTTTAGAGCTATTTTCGTGTTTATTTTATCTTATTTCCCCTTTCTTTCTCTTGTTTTCTCTTTAATAGCATTTCTTGTTTTTTTGGTAATTTTGTCATGTTTTAGTTCTTTTCGTAGTTTTTATTAGAATTAGTTTATTTTCGTATTTTATTTTCTTTCGATTTATTTTATTTCGTTCCTTTCCTTTGTTACTTTCATAATTTTAATTAGTTTTATGTTTATTTTATTCACTTGTATAGTTTTATGCCTTTATTAGTTTGTTTTATTTCTCTTATTTCTATTTTTACTTTTATTTATTTATTTATATTAGTTTAGTGTTACTTCTCTTTTTCTATTTTATTTTATTTAATTCCTTTTTATTTATTTATTTTATTTGTCTCGGTTTCACACTTTTATTCTCGGGTTTGTTTGTGTGTAGGCTCGAGTTCAAGGTCCAAGTCAAAGCTTTCCAATCAACCCAATCATCAACCCCTGCTGCCTCCCTCACGTAACACCTGCACCACCGTCCACCAATGACCACCACTGCTGCCCCCTTCACAACACAAACCAGCAGCCTCACCAGCCACTCACCAGCCATGCCACCTTCAACACCCCGCAATTGCAACACCAACGCGCAATCCCACAACCACCAACAACAGCAACCACAGTACTTTCCACCACCAATCCGCGCAGCCACGAAAACCCACAGCTCTACCACGCATCACAGCCACCACTACCCCCTGTTCTCACACCAATGCTGCAACCCAATACACAACCACAGCAACCTCACGCACCCAGCCACTCACCTAAACCACCATCAACCACCAGCACCACCTACAACCAGAGCAGCCACCAGTCGCCAATCCCCTGCTCCCTCACTCAACTCCGCGCAACCTTCACCACACAAACAAGCAACCACCAACCAAATCATCCCACCAATTAACCTCCTCCGTCCACCCTTCGCACCCAACAACCAGAACCCCCTGCTGCCACCAGTCCACCACAATTACTCACCCCGATTCCGCTATTTTCACCCAAAAATTAGAGCAAATCACAAATTGATCGGGTTCGAGCAAACCGTTGAGGGTTCGGTCGAAGTACAAGTCAGAGACTTTCAAAGTTCTGTAAATTGAAGAGGTGTGGTCGAACACACCCATGGTTCGACCGAACCAACCCCGTAGTTCGGCCGCACCAACCCATGGTTCGACCGAACCACTTCACGAGCCTCGCACATGATATTTATTGAAGATCGAATGGCCTCGATTTGATGATGATGGTTGATGAACGGTGGTGATGAAGATGCGCTTCAATGGAGTTCAAACTTCAAGCAGCCAAATGTGAAGGAGAAGAAGAAAAAAGAGCGTCTGATGTTTTTGTTTTTTGGGTTTTATTTTGTTTTTCTTTTATTTTTATTTGTTTTTCTTTTCCCTTTTCTTATTTTCTTTCTTTTATTTTTATTTTTATTTTAGTTTCTTATTTTTTTACTTTTCCTTTTTAATTTATTTTATTTTCTTTTCTTTTATTTTTTTATTTTTCCTAGCTTAGTATATATACCCATTTTTGGGGTAATTAGGAACATTATTCAATAACCATCTATTCTACTATCTAATTAGTTTTAGGAGAGATTCTCTCTCTAGGTTTAGGTTAGAATTGAAATTGATCATCTTTTCTATAGCCTTTCATCTTCAATCAATGAGAATCTCTAACTCTCTCTCCTTTATTTTTTTATTCGCTTTATTTTGATTATTATTTTAGTTGTTGGTATTTCTTATTAACCATGTTTATTCTTGATTATTTGTTAATTAATCTTGTTATTAGCATGATTAGTGAGTAATTTCCCCATTAAGGGGATGGTTGTGGTGTAGTTGGATCTTGAGCATGTTCTAGGGTTTAGAATTGATTTATTTGTGATTAAAGTCTTTATTTGCTTGATATTCTTTAATCTTCTTGCAAGTGCACATTGTTGGTTGATTAAAGGTGAATCTTTGTTAACAAGAAACGAAAGTTGACTTAGTTAAGGTTCATTACTATCGATTGTTATTTAATAGTACCTCCTAGTATATGGTTCTAATGTGGAAACATAGAGGCTATGTTAGGAGAAGTCAATTGACCCCGGAAGGCGGCTAGATTGGAACCTTATATCGATATTCAAGTATGTTTAGTTCATAATTAATTCAATTTCTATGCCTTTGTTTATGTTCAAGTGAATGCTATACCTAAACCATTTCCCTTAATGTTTTATTTATTGTTTTAGCATCTTTAGACTTTAGTTTATTCATCTCTTATTCCGGACTAGCTTAATTGTCGATAACATTTGGTGGTGTTTATCCGTTCTCTGTGGTTCGACCCCTATGCTTGCCTTATACTCGTATTAGGTTTGCTTAGGTTGTATAAATTGTATTTGATATAGGGATAGACAATTGACGACGCGTTTATTCCCTAGTCATTCATTACATATACATCACAAAACACGATCAAAGGGAAATGTGTGAATAGTACTAAAGTCAAAACATGTCAATTAAAAACGGAGGTATTATATAAATCAAAATTAAAGTTTTTTTTTCCTGAAGGAAAAAAAATCATTTTTGAAAGGAATGGTGTCCTTCAAGCAAGTGTATTATTCTGATAGCGGGTTCATAATTATTAGAAAACTAATATATTCAGCAAGGTCAAGTGATCAGAATACCTGGGTGGAGGCCGCTTCCGATCAGTAATATTAATGTATAAATAATATTATAGCTTAATCTTGACTGATCCCTTCGGGTCACACCCTATCAAATATACGAACCGACTCGACGAATTAATTTGGAAGAAATTAATTCGTCGCCCGAGTATTAAAAATATTTAGACGTCGAAACCAAGCATCGGAAGTCAAGTCAAAATAATAAAAGACGAGACACAAAAATAATAAATCAACAAGACCAAAATACCCCTAGCATCGGAATGCCCCGAGCAAACCGAGTGCTAGGGGCATTTGGTATAGAATGGTGGCTAGCATGCGCACCAAGCCAAGCCTAGGTTGGCTGGTGCATGCTAGCGCACCAATGCTAGCATCGCTGGCCAACGCACGCAAGGAGCATCGGCACTCACTAGCAGCCCGCATCCTTGATGCGCGGCTTGCTGGCTGAGTGCATGAGCAGGCCGCACAAGCCATGCTGGGCTTGCTGGCCAGCAGCGCCAAGAAGCCCGCACGCTTGTGTTGGGCCTGCTGGCAGCCGCACATGGCAGCCCGCCTTGGTGCCCAAGTGTGGTGCCAAGTGGCGCATTGTAAGAGGAAGCTTGAGGGTTGAGTTGGCCGGTTTTTGGAGAGGGAGTGGGGAGCAAGTTTGGTCCCCCCTCCTCCAAATGGTCCTCACCTAACCTCTCTCATGAGCTTGCCACTTGTTGATTTATTACTAGTTTGATTATTTATTTTATTTTAGCTTTAAAATAAAATGGAAAAATCAAATTCTCCCATATTGATGGGAGAGCCTTTTCACTCTCTTGTTTTCCCTATGAATACCCAAGTTGAGGTATTGGGAAAATCACTTGAGTGAGAGTTGAAAAAGACATCACCATTGTGAAAACCTTTGAACTCATTTAATCACTCGGGTTTTGGTCGGACCTTGCTAACTCCAAGTTAGCGGACCTAAAAAGTCGGTGTTCGTCCTTTGTGGGTGGATACCGTTGGAGGCTCGGTATTTTCGAAGCTAAAGTTTTCAAGTAAGAGCCCATTAGGTCGGGCGAAGCACGCGTCAAAGGTAAATTCCGATTTTATCCTTTTATGTTTATTTGTTATGCTTTATGGTTTTATTAATTGTGAGTGGTTCTTTGGGTCGTAGTCGTTTCCGCGGTAAGTTGGACTTACCAAACCGCAACAGCGGTATCGGAGCCACGTTCGTTTATTTTTTAAATCATAATATTTTTCAAGGTGATTTTTATGGCTTAATTTTTCTGGTTTAAGTTGCGAATTAGATTAGTAGCTCGTATTATCTACTTTAACCTCGTATTTAAGCTACCTTCAGCCCCGAACCCAGATTTTGACCAAAAAATAGTGAATTTTGGGTGGAATATGTGTTTTGGAAATGGTTTTACTCTTCCAAGGGGCGTTTTTTAGCCACAAAACGACCAGAAATGCTATTTTTGAGGGTTTTTTTCGTTTTTACGAAAAATTTTAAGTCTTTCTAACCTTAAAAATTAATTGCATATTTATGGTGTTATGTAATTGGTTCAATACATATTTTATACGCAATTTTAAACCTCTTTAGGCATGGTTACTTTGTAGTAATTTATTTGTGCTTGAATGCTTGGTTTTATTTTTCACATAATTGCAAACTAATTGCATCTAGTGTGAAATTGTTGTTATTTGAGGCTTCTAAGTATTAAAAATTCAATCTTTAATTATGTTAAGTGATTGAAACTTTATATTACTAAATTCCATGAATTTTTGTTAAACTTTATTGATTTAATCATTTTTTAGTTGATTGGAATCATAAAGTTTAAACTCTGTGATAGAAAAATTGTTTATCTTCATATTGAAAGATATAATTTTTGAATGATTCACAAGTATTAAAGTTGGAATCTTTATTGAATTTATGTTCATTTTTCCAACTTCCTCTTATTTTGTCAAAAAAATCAAAGTTTATTTAAACTAATTAAATTAATAGTGAGTATTTGCCCTATTATTTTTGTTGCACCAAGTTAAACCAATTTAATGAAAGAATGGTTCTTGGGAATTATTTTGGTTGCATGCACTTTAAAAATTTTATTTGAGTTAGACTTGTTTAAATTTTAATTTTTCTCATTAAATTAGTTCTAAATTTAATTTTGAATTAATTTTGAAAGTCACGCAAAATTTTGGGGATCAAATCTCGAGGCTAATGGCACGCAAAACAAGGCATGAGTGCCCTTGGCTAGCCAGGCTGCATAGCAGCCCGCATATGGCTGCCAAAGGGGCTTCCATGCCCTGTGCGTGCAGCCATTGCGTGCGTGCGTGCTATGTTGCGTGCGTGCGTGTGTGCTGTGTTGCGTGTACTTGGGGATGATGTGACGCGGTGATGTGGGGCATGAGCACATGGTGCATCGTTTGGACTTGGTGCATGCATCGTGTAATTAGGGGTATGCGTAGACGTTGCTTGCGAGGCAATGTAGTGCAATGGATTCGTTCAACATGGGCCATCAAGGGCCACGTTGTTGGATGTGTGAAAGTTCGCTGATGTGGGCGGTGTAACGCTTAGCGACATCGGGCCCACTCCCACGTTCATTGAGCATCTAACGGTTGAGCGAAATGTGAGCATTCCGTGTCTTAATGCTAGGCACTTAGACATTTTGGACTACGTATTTTTTGCTTAATAATTGTCATTTTAATTATTTTATTGATCTAATTTATTTTAATTATTTTAAAAAATTTTGGAGGCTAGGCCTCGGTTTTTAGTGGCATTGGCAAAATTTATTTTGACAAATTTTGGGAAGTACCGGCTTAATTAATTGGATTAATTAAGTTGGATGCGGAATTTAGTGGGAGCTTCAAATGTTAAATTGCGCTTATTTACATAACCGGTTAAAACAACTTTTACTAGTTTTAATTAGGCGTGTTAATTGGATTAACCACCTAGATTAGTTACTAGTTCACGCGTGTTTATGGATTGTTACTTATTTATCGTTGTAAAATGCATGGGCCATTCACAAATAGTGAATGGATGAATGGAATGTATATTCTCTCACAGGTTTTATGAAATGGCAACTAGTGGGGCCCGATTAGGATAGAAAATACGGACTGCGATCCGTGATGTATTTTTGTAAATCTAAATACGGGCTGCGTACCGTTGACTATTTGTGTACCTTAATATTTAGATTAGTCCTAATCGTAGATACTAGTATTGCATTTAATTATGGTCATGTCTTGAAGATGGAGGTTCTTGGAAGGCGTAGCCATGAAGTTGCAAATGAATACCTTTTGAAGATTTGAAGATCTCAAGGAATCATGCTAGTTGCCAAATGCATCTATATTTATGTTTTACGATACATATATATGTTTATGTATATGAATTATATGTTTAATGCATGTTTAGGATTTCGAATGTTGAGATGATTAATTAAGTTCACTTAAATCAACCAACATAGAAACTCTAGGTCCCTAAATATTGAGTAAAAACTTGCCATTCCAAAACAACACTTACCGGTCGAACGAGGGTAGTGGTGGGCTACGCCAAAGCGAGGCATCACTACCTCTCCTAGGAAGTAAGGCATACCGGGTATGCAAGTTGGTTTTGGTTGTACTCAACGATATGAGTGATGGAGTCCTAAAATGTCGTGGCAAAGTGAATAAATTGTTGAGAGAGCATTAGATGCGACGATTTATTCAACCAAGAGTGGCTAGGAGCCATTAGCAAAGCGTTGCTTACCTTAGGAGATTGAGTGTTAAGACAAGCCAAATCATGCTTAATTACTCTTTGTTTCTTCGGATCTTGGAATCGACTTATTCTCACCAAATTGGGGACAACTTTAAATGTGTGAATAAGACGTTTTAAATAAGTTTGATTAAAATGCATGAATTTAATCTTATTTAAATTTCATGAATGGTTTTTCATTTCAAAAATTCTTTCAATTGTAGAATCATGTCTTCAAATAACTCAAACAACCAATTCTCGTTACGCTCAATTCTCGACAAGGAGAAGTTGAGTGGGCCAAATTTTCTTGATTGACAAAGGAACATGCGAATTGTTCTCATGTAAGAGCAAAAGGAATATGTCCTTGATGAGGAAATGCCCGAGGCTCCCAATGAGGAGGTGACTCAGGCTGCCCTAAATCGATGGCAAAGTGCCAATCGAGATGTCAAATGCATCATGTTGGCCACAATGTCTCTGGAGCTTCAAAATACTTTCTTTGAGAAGGAGACAGCTTTTGAGATCATTTCTGAATTGCAGAATATGTTTCAAGAGCAGGCCCGAACTAAAAGGTTTGAAACCCACAGGCAGATCCTTGAGAGCAAGCTCAAGAAAGGAGAGCCAGTCAGCCCACATGTACTCAAAGTGATAGTATTGTTTGAGAACATGGGAAGTCTTGATGCGGGGTATTCAACCGAGATGGAAATTAACATCATTCTCCACTCGATGCACAAAGGCTATGATCAGTTCAAGATGAACTATAACATGCACAACAGAGAAAATCCTCACTGAGCTTCATGGTATGTTGAAGCAATCAGAGCTAACGCTCAAGGATGAGGGAAAGCATGATATGCTCATGATCAAAAAGGGCAAGCCGTTCAAATTCTCAAGCAAGAAGAAGAAAGGCTTTAAAGGGAAGGGTAAGAATAAAACCTTTCCGCCTAAGTCTAAAGCTACCAAGGATAACAAAGAGAAAAAGGTAGCATCTTCTAAATCTGATTCCGAATGCTTCTACTGTAAGAAGAAGGGACATTGGAAGAGAGATTTCCTCAAGTTCAAGGAAGATAAGAAGAACGGAACCGTTGCTTCTGAATTAGGTATATTTATTATATACTTTAACTTCACTAGCTTAGCATCATGGGTATTAGATACCGGATGTGACTCACACCTTTGTTCCAATTCTCAGAGACTAAGGAACGCTAGAAGGCTAAAAAAGGGAGAGGTTGAACTTCGGGTCCACTACAAGAAAATAACCTTTTTGTAGCGATTATTTTAACCTTTAGTATCTATTGTAATTGCAACAAAAAATTTTTCCAACGAATGGTCATTCGATACAATATCCCCCGTTGCCCTAGCCTTTAGTAGTGGTTTTCAATATCGCTAGGGTTGGCATAAATAATCGATACGAAAAACTACATCCAATCGTGGTGATTATTGTAGCGATTACAATCGCTATAAATTTTTAACTCATTTTCTTCAAAAAAAAAAAAAAAAAAAAAGCGTATGATCTTTACAAGATTCGAACATTCAACGTCGAACTCTTATATTAAATGTTTCACCAATAAGATATGACATATTTTATGTATTCTTTGTCAAACAATATTTATATATCTAGTGTTGAAAAGGCTTTTCGTATCGATTTTTAGGATTTAGTGGCGATTGTAAATGATATGATTTCTCAAAATTATATAAATGTGTAAAAATAGTGTGGATATGTATTATTATGTTTTCCGTATCGATTTTATATAGGAAAACCATGGCGATTGTAAAAATGATACGACATCCTTTATTATTTCACAAACATACTTGAATATTGTAGCGAATGTACAATCGCTACGAAATAATCGCTACGAAATAATCGCTACGAAAAGAGATTTTTCTTGTAGTGGTCGGTAATGGAGCCAAAATTAGTGCAGTATCCATAGAAACTCTCAGTTTGTCTTTGCCATGTGGCGCATTGTAAGAGGAAGGTTGAGGGTTGAGTTGGCCGGTTTTTGGAGAGGGAGTGGGGAGCAAGGTTGGTTCCCCCCTCCTCCAAATGGTCCTCACTTAAGCTCTCTCATGAGCTTGCCACTTGTTGATTTATTACTAGTTTGATTATTTATTTTATTTTAGCTTTAAAATAAAATGAAAAAAAAATCAAATTCTCCAACATTGATGGGAGAGCCTTTTCACTCTCTTGTTTTCCCTATGAATACTCAAGTTGAGGTATTGGGAAAATCACTTGAGTGAGAGTTGAAAAAGGCATCACCATTGTGAAAACCTTTGAACTCATTTAATCACTCGGGTTTTGGTCAGACCTTGCTAACTCCAAGTTAGTGGACCTAAAAAGTCGGTGTTCGTCCTTTGTGGGTGGATACCGTTGGAGGCTCGGTATTTTCGGAGCTAAAGCTTTCAAGTAAGAGCCCATTAGGTCGGGCGAAGCACGCGTCAAAGGTAAATTCCGATTTTATCCTTTTATGTTTATTTGTTATGCTTTATGGTTTTCTTAATTGCGAGTGGTTCTTTAGGTCGGGGTCGTTTCCGCAGTAAGTTGGACTTACCAAACCCCAACAATTTTTTTATTATTAAAAATCATAGTATCAGGATTTGTTTTTATTATTATTATTTTTTTTTTTTTTGAGAAACTATGGACGTGTTGGGCAAAAGTGTATCTGCAAATAGGGGTGTTCGATGTGCGATTTGGTACGATATGGATCCTAAACCGAACCAAATGCGCACCAAACCTCGCACTTCTAATCATATCGCACCGCAAAATGCGGTTTGCGGTTTCACCATATTTTTATAAATTATTATAATTTTTAAAAACATTTTCAAGTATTAATTTATAATAAAAATATTAAACTCTTTTTTTAACTTTT
The DNA here is from genome assembly GCF_001683475.1 of Chenopodium quinoa. Classification (NCBI taxonomy): domain Eukaryota; kingdom Viridiplantae; phylum Streptophyta; class Magnoliopsida; order Caryophyllales; family Amaranthaceae; genus Chenopodium; species Chenopodium quinoa. Next base: position 482,107 of record NW_018745188.1, read on the forward strand.
AATTAGCAAATAGTAAAAAAATTTAGCTCATATATTATAGTTCTTTCATATTTTTATTAATAGAAATATAATATAAAAATCGCAAACTACATTAAAGTGTGGTTTGGTCTAAAATTTTTTAACCGCACCAAATCGTAAAATCGTGATTTGGTCTTTTCAAAAGCCGCACCACAGTTTTCAAATCGCAAACTGCACTCAGCACAACCCTATTTGCAAGTGTTATTTTACTTTTTTTATTTTTCATAGAAGGAAATTAAATGTGTAATTTGTTTCTTTGAATAGCAAAAATATTTCATTAATTAAAAATCATATAACATATACAATGGAGATTCGATGTTAACAAATACATAAGATATTGAATCAAATAAAATTTTCCTTCATAAAAACTACGATCGTCAAGTAGATCTTGTACTGTGGAACATCTCCCGCTTATATAGCTCGAAAATACAGCCTTGTTGGAGATCCAATCTAACAATCCTTTGTAGATGTTTTTGTTGTGATCATCTGTATTTGAAAACTTGATAAATTTTTCACCAACGAAATTATTTCACGACAAACCATTAGATCTGATATCATCGATTCAAAACTAAGAAATTTCTCCCCCGCAAAGAGGAGATAAACCTTGTCTTTCGAAGGAGGTCGAAAACCATTATCTTTCGAAGGAGATTGGAAACCATTAGATCTATTATTGTGGTAAGTTGTGTATAAGTTTCAAAGCTATCTAATATACAATGATTATTCATATGATCGTTTTCTTTTAATGGTTACACCAGCTCAAGTCCCGTGCAACGCACAAGTTTTAGTAAATTATATGACAAATTACAATATTAATTTAACAATTATATTATTATTATTATTATTATTATTATTATTATTATTATTATTATTTCTCAAAAACAAACAATACAACCTGCAAAAAAATTAGTGGCAAGCCGAGATACAACTTGGGCCCCCACTCCTCTAGCTATAAAAAATCCTACCATAGTAAATATATGCGCAACAACATGCGCCCCAATGTCTTGCGTTGTCGAGAATTTCTGAACCCGCTTAAGCAATGCAACAACCTCCTTCTCTAATTCCCCAAGTGAAGAAAAGGAGAAGGGAATGAAATCATATCCAATTACCTGACAACTAGATTCGTAATTGACCCGCTTCCGATGAGCCGCATCAGCCACAACTCATCTAGGAACAAAGTAAGATAGCCCAGAATGTGTCAAAGGAGAAGACCTTATCAAGTCAACTCATACATCGTGACCACAATCCCAGGAATAAAGTAACACATATGCAGGTCTGTGGGCCCCGTCATTCCCTCCATACAACCCAATGTCAACTTCCTTTCTCGCTGAAATCTCATATCGATAGCAAACATCAACAAGGGTATCACGAACAACATTATGCCGATGCTTAATACCTACCATATCAGCACACGACACCAAAAATATCCCTAGAAAAAACCCTTGAACAAGTTGAGCAAGATGTCAATACAGAGAATAAGGAATACCCAACCGGTAGCACAACACACATCGATAAGTCTTTGCGTTCATTGTCTTACCCAACCCCGAAATAGGGACCGCCCTAAACCAAATAGAGGAGCGATCTCCTTGCTGCGATTTCCACAAGGTTGAGTAGAACAATTAAAAAAATCTATATGTTATGATGTTATCAAAATAGGTTTTCTTTTTTAAATGAAATAAACTTTATTGCCATATGAATAAAATTGGAGCAAAAAAAAAACATTAGAATTAATAAATTATATGAACCTTATACTCCCTCCATTTTATAATATTAGTCGCATAAACCATTTTGAGCGTTTCAAAAAAAAAATTCTACCAATATTGAATATGTTCCATTTTTAACTTAATTTTTTTTGGAATTAATTAGTTATGGATTGATGACATAACTCTAAGTAAGGAAATCTCTACCTTAAATTATGCATTATGACTTATGGCCTGTTCACATTTACTAAATTGAGTTGAACTGAACTCATTGGAGCTGAACTAAACTGAGCTGAAAAGAGAAGGAAACTAAGAGCTAAACTGAATTGAATTGAACTGATTGGAACTGAACTGAACTGAAATGAATTGAATTGATTGGAGCTGAACTAAACTGAGCTGAAATAAATAGTTTATGAGAGAAGGAAATTAGGAGTTGAGCTAAACTGAATTGAATTAAACTGAACTGGTTGGAGCTGGCATGAACTGAAATTAAGTAAATGTGAAAAGGCTCTTATGACTTCCCAAAAAAAAAAAAAAAAAAAAAAAAACTCTTAAAAAAGGTAAATTAATTATGAATTATTTTGTACTTTAATGTTAGATTTCAATTATTTTTCTTTTCTTTTTTTTGTGATTGATTTTATATGGGATTAATATTATGAAACGGATGGACTATATAATATTATCCTAATATATTCCATAATTATACTCATTTTTATACAAAAAAAAAACAATATCACTAAATATGAAATATATGTATAACATTCCGTTTTTGAGTGTATATGGAAAAGAAACATAATTGCCAAATTGGAAGGAAAATATTATAGGAAATAAATACTTATCATAAAGGTTTTACCAAAGCAAAGAAGGAAATATAAAGTGGAGGGAAATTTTTTAACCGGGAGATGGCATATTGGCATGTGTTATCCTTACTTTCGCTTTTAATTTAGTTTAAAACTAGTGTGTTACCCAAGTGTTGCCTCGAAATATTACTTAGAGTAATCTATCTATATTAATATATTAAAAAACATTTCTAAGAAAGTCTATGTGTCACGTAGATCCCTTATTAGTCCACATCATCCACTCAATTTCTTATTACGCCACGTAATTAATAAAATAGTTCTCCACAAGATTTGAAGATGCAAATTAAACCTTTCATCTATACTCTATACTTTAGTATTTAAAAACACAAACCACAAATTTTTCATATGACACATGACATCACAATTCACAAGTCACTATTCACTCCATATGCCACATGTCATCTCTCTTAATATTTATGTTTAAGTCTTTGTGCATTGTACAACTTTGCTTGCAAATTCAAGTAAGAAAATGAAGTGTTTCATTTCCACCGTAATAAAATAATGTTTTAATTAATACACATTACATAAACATATAAATTATAATAAAAATTGTCTTTTAATCTCCTAGTCTTTAAATATAATTTAAAATAATATGTCATTTTATATCCCACAATCTTCACGTGTATATATCTAACTAAATTCATTCATCTTCTTTCACAGTTCTACCCTCTTTTTTTTTCTTTTAAGTTTAGAAATGAAACAATCTTCCTACATATGAAAATAATTAACCCAAGTAACAACCCGTGCATTGAACGGGCCAAAAAGCTAGTTCTATCTAAAACTAAACGCCTTATTCAAAGCTATGTAACATTATATGTCATCTTTTAATACAAAATGTTAATATCTATAACAAATTTAAATATAATGATCCGGGCATTGCCCGGGCCCAAATATGAGTTTCTTTTATTATATAAAGTATTTAAATTTTTAGTTATAATAATTTGGAATATAAAGTTGAATAATGAAGAATATTTAAAGACGTTCATGAGTCTGTTTCCTTTTTAGTTTAAATGTTATTTTTATTAGGAAAATGTGATACATAGCCCTTAGGGCTACATATAAGCATTAAATACACCTACACTAGAAAATCGTATAAAGTTAGAAAATAACGAATATATAAACACTAATGTCACTGATTTACGCGTATTTTTGTCATGAATTCTTAATTTTATACAATTTTCAAGAGTGTATTTAATGCTTATATATATCCCGTAGTTTATATAACATTACCCATTTAATTAAACATTTAAATATATCTATGTGGATGATAGGATGAGAAGAACATAAATTATTGGCAGTTGACTAGTTCAGATTTATTTATTTATTTTTATTTATTTATTTAGACAATGACTAGTTCAGATAGCAAGACGTGTGGTATGCATTCAATGAAGTTAGGAGTTCAAACTTCTTTCTATGTGTTTTTTATATACACTTCCCTGAGTTATTGAGTGATGACGTGACACGATACATGCAAAAAAGAGGTTATTAAGTGGTGATGTGGTAAGATGGTAGTGCGAAAAGGACCACTTTTTAGTATCAAACGTATAGATTATTGATTTCTAAATTTATAATTACTAATATAGGATACCAATTTTATACATTTAGGGTATGTTCTGATACGATTATTTTCAGTTTAGTTCATTTCAGCTCAGCTCTTATATGTTCAATTCAGTTCACTTCATTTCAGTTTAACTCTAATAAGTTTAGTTTAGTTCAGCTCTAATTAGTTTAGTTCAGTATAAGTTCAGTTTAGTTTAGTTCAGCTCTAATAACTTTAGTTCAGTTCAGTTCAGTTCAGCTCAGTCAATGAGAACAGACCCTTACCCCATATTTTTACACTCCCTATTCACTTTGCACAGTTACACTCACGTTACCAACTTTCAATGCAACTATTTTCATTTTTCAAAATATTTACATCAAAAGACCTACTTATTTATCAAAATATTTACTTACTCCCAAAGCAAATTTACGTATACGCTCCTAAACAATACCTTACAGTTTTTTCCCCTCTTAATCCCATGTAAATAAATCTATATATCAGTACTATCTATTAAAAAGTGTTCCTAATGAAGGATTCACATCACATGTCACCCCTCTTTTTCCATCAAGAAAATACCACATCACCATGGAGAATTGGTACATGTCAATAAAAAAAATGTGTATGTTAAGAATTGAACTCTGGTCCAGAGAAAATAAATAAGAAGTCATACCAACTTTGCTATTTAATACTTTTGTTTATCAATTCTTCTCAAATATTGTTAATATATGGCTCAAGGATTATTATTTTTTTATTTTTTTTGTACAAATTTAATTTCTTCAACTAAATCTATAATAAAAGTTTTTATGGTTATCATAATACATAAAGCAATAATACAAAATGAAGAATATTAAACGTATAGATGCAGGGCATCGCCCGGGCCAAATAATAGTGTAACCATTAAAAAGTGATGGATAGACAATTTATTTTTTATTTATTTTTTTATTTTTTTGCAAGTGATGAATTGAAAATCTATATCTATATATTATACTAAAAGACAAGCGCCTCAATGTGAGACTGACAAATGTCTCTTTATGATTCGCTGTCTTTTTTAAATTTTTAATTTTTTTATTATACATTTATGTTTCCATATTAAAAAAATATTCTAAATAACTACATAAACTATTATAGTAAAGTCTAGCAATATTATTTCTAAAATATATAGTGTTAGGATTATTTTTGGGAATTGCCTTTATTAATAGCATACTAGCATAGAGTGATATTTCTTTGCTCATTAGTTATAATGTAATCAGTTACTATAATAGATGGTCGTGAAAATGGTAGTGCATCTATTATAGTAAAGTCTAGCAATATTATTGTGACATAATGAACAAAGGAAAGAATTATACAAGTATTTCATATTACATAATACGAGCATAATGGTAAGAACATATATTATAGTAAGGTCTAGAAATATTATTTCTCAAATAAATAAATAAAAAGTCTACAAATATAATGGTAGCATGATACGGTAAAAATAAAATATTCAAAAAATACATTAATAATAAAATATTCTTAAAATATTCAATTCAAATCATAGTATTCAAATAATAAAATAAGATACAATAATTTTTTTTTTTTTTTGTATTATCATCTATATAAATAATAGCCATAGTCATAACATATATGTCTTTATATTTTTCATTTCAAGGCCATATTATATATCTATATTATGGAAAGATTAATATATTGTTCTTCAATATGAAATTCACTATGATATTTGACCATACCCCTCTTAAAGAATCATGGTGAATAAAATAATTTTACTTTGATTAAAAAAATATATATCTAATAATTTAATTTTAGATTAATGTAGAGTCTATGAATTGTTAATATACAATTTATTGAAACTTTTTTAGGGGGAATACAATTTATTGAAATTAAATTAACTTAGATTAAAAATATATATCTAATGTAACTTTTTCTTAAAAAAGAGTTAAAAAATATTTTCCTAACAATAATTATGCCAAAAATTTACGCATATATAATAATTAAAGATTTCGCACACTTTTAAAATATTATTTTTCTATAACCATTAATTTTTCATATTTCCTTACTAATTTAATGCTAATATTCAAAATTTAAATAATTATAGTATAAGAATACATATCCATAAAAAAAATATATTTACATACATGATTGGGTAGTTGATGAAATTTGTCTTTTATTCTAAAAAATCTTAATAAATATCTTTCATTCGTATAAAAATTTACCAAATCCATATCTATATATTTGTGTTGTATATTCTATCAGTTATTGATTGGTTGTATGGATATTATGTTCTCTGTAATTGTTTTTGACACAATGATTTGCTTAGGAAAAATGTATATAGTGGTGGGTCAAATATAAGGTAAGTAATTATTGTGTCTAAAATTTGGTGAATACAACGAGTAAAACAAATATTCGATTGTATAGCTGCTTATGTTAAGAAAATTTTAGTTTATATCTATGGGAGGTAGGAAAGATTTAGTTTATATCTCTTATAATTATGTGAGTATTATTCATTTGTTTTTCAAATAAATAAATAACATTATATAAAAAAAAAGAAATAAAATAAATCCAAATGACAAAATTAATTTGTTAGTAAAAATGAACCCTTTATTACTAATTGAATTATGTTAGTTTTTTTCCCTATGGGATTAATAATACCTTATTCAAAAAATCAATAAGTTGATTTATAAATCGTGCATCGCACGGGCCCTATGCTAGTTGAGTACTAAAGTTGAATTCTTAATAAATTTAAATAAAAATAAAAACAAGGATATATTGAGATTATGTCATTGACACATTGACCAATACATGTATTGTCTCTAACCATGGCTTTCACTTTTTAGTTTGGGTTTTTCTACATGGTACCCCCGAGTTATTGAGTTTTCTACATTGTATCCTTCTAAATCCTAATTTCTATAAGGTGCCCCTGAGTTTTTGGGTTTTTCTACATGGTACCCTTGAGTTGTAAATTAAATGACTCTAACTTAATTTGACTCAAACCGACACCATCTAAATGATCTATTTACCACTTCTATATTTATATTAGATGGAGGAATCACCAATCTTCATTATTTGCTATTTAGTGGAACTTTTGTATGATCATTTGAGATGGAAGGTAAGAACTTTTTTTTGCTCATACTTTAACTAAAAGAGCTTGTTTTAGAGGGACTCAAGTTGTCTTTTTTTTTTTTTTTTTTTTTTTTTTTTTTTTTTTTTTTAGCAATAAACATGTTAGTTGTGTATTTGATGGTGCTAAATAAGTCGTTTAGGTGGTGTGGGTTTGAGTCAAATTAATTTAGAGCCATTTATATTACTACTCAAGGGTACCCTATAGAACAATCTAAAAACTCAAGGGTATAATGTAAAATAAACTAATAACTCAAGGTCACCTTGTAGAAATCTGAATTTAAAAGGGTACAAGGTAGAAAACTCAAAAATTCAAGGGTATCATGCAGAAAAACCCTTTTAGTTTTTAACCTCAGCCCAATTCACCGTTGAAATCCTCTCTCATCAAGCCTATATAAACCAAAGTATTGCTAACATTTTAAACACCCATCCTCTGCTTTTATTTGGACATAAAGATCCAACATCATGGGTACTATCTTACATTATTTTATGTTTTTATCCTCTCTTTTTCTGCTAACTTTACTACTTTCACAAAATACAGCTAAAGCCCAAAACTTCTCCAAGTTAGGGAACAATTTTACTACTTCTGTAAATCATGAATTAGCATCAAATAGAGGAAGATGCAACCTTTTTCTAGGAAAATGGGTGTTTGATTCTTCTTATCCACCGTATCTTTCTTCTAATTGCCCTTTCATAGACCTTGAATTTAATTGTCATACTAGACCTGATAAAATGTTCCAGAGGTATAGATGGCAACCTTATAATTGCAATTTAAAAAGGTACCTTTCTTCTCCCTTTCTTTTTTTTTTCTTCAACTCTCGTGTTTGATAGAGAATAAAAACCAATCCCGAACTTCAACCATTTGGTTGAGTTTCAACTGTCCCATACTGATGTAGATAGAATTCGATCCCATATTTCAAGTATGAATGATACTAATGTGATTGTTTTAATGTTTGTAGGTTCAATGGACTATATTTACTAAGGAAATGGAGGGGAAAGAAGATAATGTTTGTAGGTGACTCACTAAGTTTGAATCAATTTGAATCATTGGCTTGTATGATTCATTCTTGGGTTCCAAATACAAAGACTTCATACATTAGAGGAGGTGCTTTACGTTCTCTAACTTTTCAGGTACACTGACTGTTCATTCCCCTGCTTTTTATTATCATTATTATTATTATTTTTAACGAAGTAGGCTAGTAGTAATTTATTGCTCCTTGTGTTATGGTGTACAACTGTTAGACTAATTATGGAGTAGGGACCAAATTTATCTTTTTTTTTTTTGACACAAGGGACCAAATTTATCAATCATTCTTGTACGGTGCAAATTTTTTTACTGTTGAGATTACTTAAGCTAATTTTAATGAAATTTACTAAGAAAATTAATAAGAGTTTTACAACTATGGAAGTAGATACTATTTTTTTTAGGAAAAATGGAAAAAGATACTACTAGTAGATTGAATAAATTTATTATTACTACATACAATTAATCACTTTTTTTTTTTTTCCAAACAACCCGTATTTATCAATTTATAGGTAGGGGTGCTACAATTTCTTTGGGTGGTCCAAAATATCTACCAATATCCAATCTTGTTGGAGCAATTTTTTAATTTTTTTAAACTTAAAAGTAGGTGTATAAAATAGGAAGTTCGTTATAATACTATGGACCTATCGTTGTATAAGTGAGGTTGTATAATTAAACAATTTTTCAACTCATTACTTGGTAAAATACATATTGTTATTTAACAATAATGATGACTTTGTAAGTATTTAGAACACTGAAAAATAAGTTGGGATTCTTGTGAGAGGTTGCACCGTTGTAGGCAACAATATATACTAAGGAGGAATAGTTGTGTAATAGGCTAGTGGAATCTTTAGTTTAAAAGGGTTGATGATTTCAACATGTCATTTATGGGGTTTAATGCATGTGTGCATAGGTCATTTGACTAATTTCCATCTTTCCAGCTATTTGGAAAAGAAAAAAAAGTATGCATGCCTTTTAATCTTTGGCATTTTTGATGTGTTTTTTGACAATTTAATTTGTTTTATTTTACTGATGCATGATTGCATCAAGAAGTACCCTATGTATATGCCTTCTTTTTAACTTTTCGTTTGAAGTTTATGTAAACTTAGGTTTAGGCTTTTTATATTGTATGGTCAAGTTTTCATGTAATAAGGAATAAGGAAATTCCTCGCATCTCAGTTTTTACTTAGTTTTATTTGGTTAGTTTGATTAGAAATGATATGAGGGCCCCCTCTAGTCTATAGACTAAGGTACTTGAACAGATCACTTATTGAAGATAAGGTAGGAATGGTAGGATTGCCTATTCTTTGTCCTCCATAAATGGCTGACCTTACATAATAGATTCTATGTTTGGTACATAGATTCTTAAACCCGAACCCAATTGTTACCTTTACATGATATCTTAATAATCTAAATATGAGAAGATATTAATTATGAGGGACAATTACTCCTCAATGTCCTCAACTCATACTAACGGTATAACAAGTTTCGACTTGATAAATTTAGAACCACTAATAGAAGTAGTTCGAAAATAAATGAAATTTACTTCTTCTTCTTCTTTTTTTTTTTTTTTTTTTTTTTTTTTTTTTTTTTTTTTTTTTTTTTTTTTTGAAACCAACTAAATTTAGTTCCAAGTAAGTTTAAATTCAAATCATTATGTTTAAAATCTTTAGATACCGTAATGTTCAACCTTACATTAATGAGAGATAGTAAAAGTAATGACTAACGAAATCCAACTTATACATACAACAAATTAAGATGAGTCAAATAATTCATTTAAAGAGAACACTCCAATTGAAAGGGGGAATAACCGAATAATGAAAGCATTCCGATTAATATGAAACCTAGAAATTTCAAACCTTTCCGTACTTTACGCGACACCCCAAAAAATACTTTTTTGTTATTTTTTTGGTTTGTTGTGCGCGTTGTATTTGGCGGGAAAGAAATAAGGACTTAGGTGCAAGGTGTGCATATTTTTCTACAAAAAAACATAAAAATCTTTATTAAAAAAAAAAAAATAGTGGAGTTTGGGACCTCCAATGCTTGTCTTTAAGGGGATTACTTTTTCAATTAACAGTAATTTGGTTTTCTTACCACGTTTTCTGGGTGAGCTTTTGCTTTCAAATTTGTACATTCACCGCAAATAGTGGATAGCCATTGAGTTTTTATAAGTAATTGCAATAGTTTGATTTGCACTATTTGTATACTTTGTATAAAAAAAATATATTTCGTATAAAATTTAATTATAAGTACTAATTTTTAAATTTTTATGTTATGAAATTAATTCGACTCATACTATGACTAGGTCTGCATCTTGGCTGATTTGATATTAAGTTCTTAACCATACTTTACATCACATGAATTGGCAACCAACCTTATCAACATAAAATATCGATTAATAAGGGTCTGTTCTGATTTATTACGTTGAACTAAACTGCACTGAACTGATTAGAGCTGAAATGAACTGATCTAAAAATTTTATGAGAGAAGGAAATTAGAAACTAAACTGAACTGATTGGAGCTGAATTGAACCGAACTTAAAATAAGTTGAAGAGAACAGACCTTAACATGTTATTGACCCAACCCGCAGTTACCCATAATCCGATTTTATTCGACTCATCAATATTAACACTACCTGCCATTCCGTTGTTTCAATGAATACTACAAGAAGGAGGGTTGAATTGTAGTATGACACTTTAGCCAAACTTTTTGCGGAAATAAAACTAAGTAAGCTAAAGGAACTGAAAGATAGCTAAAGGAACTAAAAGTGTAAAAGAGATTTTTACGTGGAAAACTCCTTGGCCCTAATCAAGGAGGAAAATCACGACCACAAGGGATTTTAGGAAAAGAATCTTCACTAGAATAGGGCAATGACCTATTACAAACTAAAGACTCTAACTTCAAGTTCCTCAACGAGTTCAAAGCCCCGAGGAACAAGTCACCCAACTTGTTACTCTTCTCTTCTCTTTCTCTCTTCTCACTTCTCTTTCTCTTCTCACTTCTCTTTCTCTTCTCTTTCTCACAAATAGAAATTCACTCAAACTTACCAATTCCCCAATACAAGAGTTCACTCAAACCCTTATAAATTACCCAATACAAGAGTTCATTCAAACCCTTAAACATTTCCCAAATACATATGAAAGATAGATGTACGAAACTAATATGTTGGACACTTTGAGACATGTAAAGAACTTGGAACCTAAAGGAACTGACTCACCAACGTGGAAGACATAATATATTTCTCATGAAAAACTATTCCACTTAAGTGAGACATATATGGAATGACTCTCTAAAGTCAGTCAGTTTTGAAAGAATTAAAAACGTTCTATTTATAGAAGATTAGAAAACCCACTAATTGCCCATGTTCCTTATGATCAGAAGTGGTCCGAATCTTTAGGCCCACGAATAGAAAAATAATTCTGATTATAAGCAACAATAATGGGTCAATTAGTTGCTCCACGACTTTCTCAACAACTTCCTTTTTGTTAGGAAAGCAATCAGCACGTTTTGCAAATACCAGCCACAAGTTCCTTGGGGACCAAGTCCTTGTGCTAAAAAATAGGAGTTTAAAACTGACTTCTTTAAGAAGATAAGTTAAAATAACACACTCGTTCATTAATTTAACTTCACATATAGACCAAATTCATTTTGTTCCTTAACAAACAAAATCTCAACTGAACTCCTACTTTTAAGGTAACCACTTTGAAAATATTTTTCCCACGACTTTGACTACAATAAAATCAGATTTTGATTATAAAACATTGTTTTATAAAATAAAATCATTTTATAAATTAGTTTATTTGAAAACTAAATCCCTAGAAACTAGGAAAATAAGTTATCTTTTTTACTAAGAGAAAATTAAATTTTATTTTCAAAAACTTATCTTTTATAAAATAAAATCTAATAATAAATATTAATACCAAGTCAAAACTAACTTCCTATAAAGTAGGCAAACATAATGCAATGACTATTTAACATGGAAAACTAACTTCTAGTGTTGTGCAAACTCGTGTTCCTTCTATAAACGAATTCTAGACTGACTAGTAAGGAACTTACTAGTCATCAATACTAAGTTCCTTACTGACTGAAGTTCCAATGTAGTTCCTTAGGCTTGTTCCAGACAATTTCTCTTGTCCAACATACTTATATGATTCCTAGAAAAATATACTTCTATTTTTCTGTCTTCATGTTTCTCTGATGAAGCTTCTACTCCGATGCTTCTGTTCCTGTCAAGGAACTTCTCTTCTCTGGTGAAGCATTTACTCCGACACTTCTATTCCTGCAAAGGAACTTCTCTTCTCTGATGAAAATTCTACTCTGACGCTTCTACTCCCATGAAGGAACTTCTCTTTACTTGTTCCTCCTGAGGAACTGCTGCTCATTCCTTGCAAAGAACATCTTCTCATTCTTCTTAGGAACTGCATGTAAAGTCTAACAATAAGTTTGAACGTTTAGACTTCTTCTCTTTGTATTCCCCTTGAGGAACTCAAGCACGATCCATACATTGTATGTAGGGAATCATCTTCAATGATGATCTAACATGTACTCAATCATCTTCATGCTTCATGACTTGTTCATGCACATCTCAATACACATATTAGTTAGATAATCATCATTTGTTCACAATCATCAAAACCTTACAACAATTTCCCCCTTTTTGATGATGACAAACAAATGATGCTTATTACAAGATAGATAACAGAAGATGTGTATATATTCCCCCTTAATCATGCGAATTAGGAGCTATTGAACAACTCATACATGTACGATGAGGAACTACTTATAAAAGGATAATAACATGTAATTTGAAGTACATTGTATGGACGTACATCAATTTGACTTATCTTAGCTACATTATTCAATAAGCATAACTCATGAATAACTATGCAATAATCATTTCAATAAGCACATCACATAATAAGCATCACATGCACACATATTCTTCCCCCTTTTGTCATTATCAAAAATGGTATTCTTGCAAACATTTATTAATTCATTTTAATCATTTATGCATACATACATAAGGGCAAATGTCACACATATCACCATAAAAATGGTTAAACACTTGGTATTCTTGAAAGCTTAAGATACTCAATTTTCAAACTAGGATGCTGCTACACAAGTTTCCAATTCACAATCGAAAGACCTAACTTCAAAACCAATGAAGTAACTTGACAGATTAGATACAAAATCAAGCAAAGATCGATTTTGAAAGTTTGTTAGAGAAAAGGATAATGAATATTTAGCTCAAAAGATATGAAAGAAGATAATGGAAATATTTCGAGTAGAAGGAACTTGAGACAAATGTTGTGCTCTTAGTTTAGAAAGTTTGAGATAAGGTTCTTAACAATCATAAGAGTTTAATTTCCTTCATCTCACACTCTTGAATGTTCAACGAAACACAATATACACACATAATTACCTTGGTATATATGTACTTACGAAGTTCCTTTCACTTCAACCACTAACCTTTCTTAAGGAACATGTTCATAAGTAAAACTTGAATATTCATGATCAAGTTCTTTCAATATCTCCTTATGTTCCTTAGCTTTCTCAAGATTCATGAATAAAATCCTTCATCATCTAAAGATTCAATAATCACCTTTTTTTTTTGGGTCACTTTTAAAATTTTCTTTTACAGTAATGAAGATAGAACTTACTCATATACTATTAAGTTCCACACCAAATATATGAACCACTTTAATTGGTTCCTCCTTTATTTCACCTTAGTTCCTTATCATTCTTTTTCATCTTGGAATTTATTATAGAAATTCCTCAAGCTGATTCTTCCTCCAAGACATCAAATGATAAATCATATGCACTTCAGTCCTTTCACAACTTCCCCCTCAACATGTATTCATCCAACTTTTCATGTATCATTGAACCATAAAAAGGGATGAATTTAACTTAGAGCACATGGGTTATGTGAAAATAGAGTGGGAGGATATGAATGAGCTAAGGAAAACATAATGAATAAGGATCTTCGAAATTATGTATATGTAAGATACGAAAATAATAAACACAAACCATAACACAACACGGACACACAACATAATGTTGTAGAATAATGTTGTTTTCGAAGAAGAATGGTGTGGATAATTTGAAAGTTGGCAAAAAGATAGGTTCGTTCCCTCTACAATATATAACCATATGAGAATAGTTTGGGAATGTACCTGTCCTGAAAGTTTCTTCCATTGTTCCTTTGACGACTTAGGATTTTTGTATTTGACAACATCCATAATTCTCAACGAGACCTTTGACACTCTTAGGCAAGTGAATATGTCTTTTACAACACAATAATTAAGGGTGACACATTACACTTAAGCGTATGTATGTATTTTACTTCATTTATAATGTGCACAAGAAACCACACTTAACAATTATAAGAAAGAAATATGTATAGATGCTCATGCCATACTTCAACATATTTTATTCCTTAAAACAGTCCATACTTTACTAATTAGGTGAAAGCATAAGAAAGAGATTCCACATATTCAAACATCATATTGCAAGTTCCTTAATAAATACAACACTCAATTCAAACATCAACTATGCAATATCGTGAATATAAGAGGACATACCTCAAGAACTATGCAATATCGTGAATATAAGAGGACATACCTCAAGTTATATTTCACCATGTATCACAATAATTTTGCACTGGACCGAAATTTGATGGCTAAGTTACGAGTTCCTCAAGGATTTGTTCCATCCTCTTGATGCACTCACATCCGATGCGAACAATCACTTTTGACTTGAAACTCATTAAGTGACTTTGATGTCACTGGCCATCTTTCTTTGAAAGTTCCTTGTCGTATTTTTGTCGATTAGACCACCATGCCTTTCTCTTATTTTGGATGTTGATCCAAAGAGAAACTGAGTTCCCCATCATGCTTTTACAAGGTTAGAAATCCCTTCCAGAAAGATTCGTTTGTTGCACCAAAGATAAAAATAATATAAGTATGTACAACTAATAAATCAATAAGTTCCTCTTGAAAATAAAACAATTAATTTTCACATTAGCTTCAAGAGGGAACTTGAATAATCTCCTATGCCATTGAGTATGAACATGCTTCAACACTTAAAGAGCTTTGTTAGGTTCATAAGTATGGAAAAAAGATTTAAGATTTTCAAATCCTAAAGGTTGTTCCTCATAGACATCCTTAATTAGAATATTTAGAAAATTCATATTAGGCATCTATTACAAACAACTTGATTCCCATGTAAGTAGCAAAATAAAATATATGCAATCAACTCATTATCTAGCTATAAAAATATGAACCTGGCAAAGTTCCTTGATGTAGGAACTATGCTCATATCTATTCATAAACACTTATCAAATGATTTTTGGTATTCCTGAATAAGTTCATGGTTGTGCACCTTAGCTAATTCATTTACACCTTGTTGGAAGGTTTCATGTGTTCCTTGGTCAAGATATGCTCTAAATTCCTTCAAGGAACTAACACTTTATGATACGTTAGAGCTTAAGGAACTACAGGACAATGTAGCTGATTGATGCTACTTTATAGAGTGACATACTTATGTAGAAATTCCACTAGTTTCAAAGGAACTAATGAGTTCTACACTAAATTCTCTTAAACTTGCATGCTGAGAATAAACATGTTAGATTCATAAAATTTATAGTCACTCAATGCACATTAATACCTTGTTGTAACATGTACATGTTTCACACGTGGAGGTGCACCATAAGAACACCACCTTACTACTTCTATTATCAAACTTCCCTTTTCAAATGAAGGGTGTCTTGATTCTTAAAGGTCTAACCATTTCATTGTATATGATGTAACAAGTAGCATTGATAACTTTGTAGTGATTTCAACATTGAGAGCTTGTAATCAACACTTTATTCCTGCACGAATCATTAAACTTCAAAGGAACTTGGTTCCATGGTTAGATCTTTAATATAACACTTGGTTACTGCTTAATCACTTAATCCCTCATAGAAAAGATAACAAAAATATAATCTTTGTTACATTCTAAGGTAAGTGATTGAATAACAATTATCAAATATAACCAAGACATATCTCTTTCAATCCCAACTTTAAATACTCAAGGATTCACATAAATCCAATTGAATGAGGTCCAACAGGTTTGTGTTCCTTATCATTATTTATCTTGAAAGAAGATTAATTAGACAAAATCACTGACTTTTCATACTTCAAAAACTTATGGTAAGGAACTTGATATAAGATAAAGTAACAACCAAGTTCCTTAACGTTTATCAAGTATGGAAAACCAACAAGTCAAATATATGTTTGAAACACAAAAGAATTCATTTTCAATAAATCCTTGAAATGTCAGGTTATTGTAAGGAACCAAATTGTGACTTTCATACATAGTATAAGTTCCTTCTTCGATTCCCTTTCAATATGATACTTCTAGTTTTATAGATGATGAACTATTATTGGTAAAACAAATAAATTTACAAAACTTTGAAAACATCGTAATGTGCTTCATGATCTCGAAAGAATGTTCACAATGGAGAAGGAACTTAACTTACCAACCTTTTAAGTTACTCCCAAAAGTTGAACTGAAGTTCCTCCATCGTAGGCCACTAGTGAGAAAATTTTTGTCAAGCCTTCTATCACATGTTAAGAGCACCCGCTGTCGAGATACCACGAGTTGTTCCCCCTCACTAGATATCGTCTTCTTTTCCATATTCCTCTTAATCTCAAACTGGAACATGTTCCTTTGGTCCTTTTGGACCATTCCACATTCTCTTGGGTTCTTTTATTATGAGGAATTGAATGAGTTGATTTGATCTTCAATGTTTTAATACCATATCAACCATGGATCCTCATATCTTTCTCATAAGCATAAGACCTGTAATTCAAGAACCCAGTTGAATGATTTTGTGCAATCTTCAAGGATAGTAGGTTAGTGAATAGAGACAAGAAATAAAAAAACTCAAATCATAAAGTTCCAACTAAGTATACTCCCTTAAGAATGTCCTCCCATATTTAAGACTAGCAGTAGACTTTTATACTTCCAATACTTTGCTTAGAAGTCATTATATAGCACCAACATCCTTCGTAGAGAATTGAAAAAGGAATTTATGATTTATTTTTGGAAATCAAAATCAACAGGAACTTGAACCGAAACTTGTATATTATATATCGAGAAAACTTAATGTAAAGTTGTGTTACTTCCATGTTGTGGGTTCCTTCCTACGTTCTTAAATTCACCAAGTTCCTTCAGATCAACGTCTAAAGTTCCTTGATCCAAAAACTTTCTTTTTATGCATTTATTCACATCAGGTATCAACCTACAAGACCCTCATTATTAACTTGCACAAAACTTGAAGAGAAGTTATGAAACCATAGTGAATCTACTTCTCTATCATAATCTATCACAATTATGCAATTGAAATATCGAAAGTAGCTTAGCGTAATTAAGTAAAAGATTAAATAAAACAAAAGTCAAACAAATACTAACAAAAACTACTTATAAGAAAATGTAAAACTATCTTACCCATTAGCATGTGTAAAAAGTTTTACTTTCACATACCTCTTATAAAGACGTATATTAAGAGGAACTTGTATATGTGCCTTAATATACAAGCGACCATCCTACGTGGTTGCTTCCTCTTATATTGAGTCTGCAAAATCCGATTGCCTCTTGATCTTTGGAACCCAAAATAAATTAGGTTCCTTCCAATTAGTAATAATAGTCAAAATTAAGAAAACTACTCCTACTAACAAGGAACAACATGTATCTATACAATAGATATTCAATATACACGAGATACATGAAGAGATATTATTTCTCTAACACTACTCAAAATTTTCGTGTATTACCAAGTCGGAAAAATAAAGTTCCTTTTGATAGGAATCCAAGTTTTTCGTTCCACAAGATGTGTTCCTTAAACTACTTCTAATCAATCAATTCTTTGTGAATAAAATTCAAAATTGAAATCTAACATACTGACTTTTAAACATACTAAAAATCAGAATAAATGTTTATCCAAAGTTGATAAAAGAATTCAAAAGAATTAACATGACATCAAGCAAAAATACAATGAGGAACATGCTTACACCAATGTATGCCTACAATGAAGAAATCAAAGACAGAATACTTACCTTAAAAGTATGAGTCTTTGAATACCTTTCACTTCTCCAGAAAAAAGTTAATCTTCATCTGCTTCTAGGAACAACGTAGGGTAGAGTTCCTTCCTTGAATTTTCTTGTACGTACTCATCTTAGCCAAGACCTTGCTCGTCAGGGTTGCCTGCTTAATCAAGAGCTCCGGCTCTGATACCAATTGTTGTTTCAATGAATACTACAAGAAGGGGGGTTGGATTGTAGTATGACAGTTTAGTCAAACTTTTTGCGGAAATAAAACTAAGTAAGCTAAAGGAACTAAAAGTGTAAGAAAGATTTTTACGTGGAAAACTCCTTGGCCCTAATCAAAGAGGAAAACCACGACCACAAGGGATTTTAGGAAAAGAATCTTCACTAGAATAGGGCAATGACCTATTACAAACTAAAGACTCTAACTTCAAGTTCCTCAACGAGTTCAAAGCCCCGAGGAACAAGTCACCCAACTTGTTACTCTTCTCTTCTCTTTCTCTCTTCTCACTTCTCTTTCTCTTCTCACTTCTCTTTCTCTTCTCTTTCTCACAAATAGAAATTCACTCAAACTTACCAATTCCCCAATACAAGAGTTCACTCAAACCCTTACAAATTACCCAATACAAGAGTTCATTCAAACCCTTAAACATTTCTCAAATACATATGAAAGATAGATGTACGAAACTAATATGTTGGACACTTTGAGACATGTAAAGAACTTGGAACCTAAAGGAACCGACTCACCAACATGGAAGACATAATATATTTCTCATGAAAAACTATTCCACTTAAGTGAGACATATATGGAATGACTCTCTAAAGTCAGACAGTTTTGAAAGAATTAAAAACGTTCTATTTATAGAAGATTAGAAAACCCACTAATTGCCCATGTTCCTTATGATCAGAAGTGGTCCAAATCTTTAGGCCCACGAATAGAAAACTAATTCTGATTATAAGCAACAATAATGGGTCAATTAGTTGCTCCACGACTTTCTCAACAACTTCCTTTTTGTTAGGAAAGCAATCAGCACGTTTTGCAAATACCAGCCACAAGTTCCTTGGGGACCAAGTCCTTGTGCTAAAAAATAGGAGTTTAAAACTGACTTCTTTAAGAAGATAAGTTAAAATAACACACTCGTTCATTAATTTAACTTCACATATAGACCAAATTCATTTTGTTCCTTAACAAACAAAATCTCAACTGAACTCCTACTTTTAAGGTAACCACTTTGAAAATATTTTTCCCACGACTTTGACTACAATAAAATCAGATTTTGATTATAAAACATTGTTTTATAAAATAAAATCATTTTATAAATTAGTTTATTTGAAAACTAAATCCCTAGAAACTAGGAAAATAAGTTATCTTTTTTACTAAGAGAAAATTAAATTTTATTTTCAAAAACTTATCTTTTATAAAATAAAATCTAATAATAAATATTAATACCAAGTCAAAACTAACTTCCTATAAAGTAGGCAAACATAATGCAATGACTATTTAACATGGAAAACTGACTTCTAGTGTTGTGCAAACTCGTGTTCCTTCTATAAACGAATTCTAGACTGACTAATAAGGAACTTACTAGTCATCAACACTAAGTTCCTTACTGACTGAAGTTCCAATGTAGTTCCTTAGGCTTGTTCCAGACAATTTCTCTTGTCCAACATACTTATATGATTCCTAGAAAAATATACTCCTATTTTTCTGTCTTCATGTTTCTCTGATGAAGCTTCTACTCCGATGCTTCTGTTCCTGTCAAGGAACTTCTCTTCTCTGGTGAAGCATTTACTTCGACACTTTTGTTCCTGCAAAGGAACTTCTCTTCTCTGATGAAAATTCTACTCTGAAGCTTGTACTCCCATGAAGGAACTTCTCTTTACTTGTTCCTCCTGAGGAACTGCTGCTCATTCCTTGCAAAGAACATCTTCTCATTCTTCTTAGGAACTGCATGTAAAGTCTAACAATAAGTTTGAACGTTTAGACTTCTTCTCTTTGTGTTCATACATTGTATGTAGGGAATCATGTTCAATGATGATCTAACATGTACTCAATCATCTTCATGCTTCATGACTTGTTCATGCACATCTCAATACACATATTAGTTAGATAATCATCATTTGTTCACAATCATCAAAACCTTACAACACATTCACCAGACTAAAACCAATGTATAACTAGATGTTAATTTTACCTATTCATTACCCAATTGAAACTGGTTCAACAAGAATTAATCTTGAGTTTAATTTGATTACAACAATAAAATTGTAGATTGTTTTATTAATATATGCTTTAATTTTGTCTTAGCAACATATTAATCTTGGGTACATTTTGCTCATATCATATACCTCCTGCTCATAATTATACAAGTTAAAGAGCATATTCATTACTCTTGAACAAATTAAGGAAGGCCTAACTATATAGATTCGAATTTGATCCTATTTAAACTTAACCTAGAGCCAAAATTAAGGGCATGTTCTCATATGTTTATTTTCAATTCAGCTCATTTCAGTTTCTAATTTCCTTTTCTTATAAAATATTCATTTTAGTTCAGTTCAGCTGAGTTCAGTTAATGAGAACAGGCCCTAAGAGTGATCCAAAATTAGCCATGAGCCTATTCCAAACATATATGACTTGATACAATCCAAATCTGGATTGATTCCAATCCAAATTCAACCTACGCATCTTACACCCAAAAGGATACATAGCCAAACATAACTAATTTACACTTTACCCAACTTGAACCTGGACCTAATTTGGATTAAGTGACTTGACATGAATTGAATTTGATCCGGCTCAGATTACTCAGATTAACAACTCTAGTAACACAGAGGGTTTGGGTGCAAGAGGGTTTGGGTGCGATAATAATGTTAGGCCCCGTTCTTTAGAGCTGCTTTGCTATGTTGAAATCTGCTCTGCTCTGCTTCAATCTGCCCTGATCTTCTTAAAAATAATACATAATACCAAGTATTAAATTATTATAATAATAATTAATATTTAATAATAATAATAAATAAATAATAATAATTAATATTTATTAATAATAATATTATTAAAAATTAATATTTAATAATAATAATAATAATAAATCATTTTTAATAATAATAATATTATTAAAAATTAATATTTAATAATAATAATAATATTAATTATTATAATAATTGATTTATTTAATAAAAAATAATATTTAAAATAATAACTAATATTTGAAGATAATACGAATTATTAATTTTTAATAATAATAAAAATAATAATTAAATAATATTTAATAATACTAATAATAATAATTATAATTAATATAATAATAATTATTAATATTTTATAATAAAATTTAATGATTATAATAATAATGCGATAATATTAATAATAGTAATAACAATAATAATAAATAAATAAATAAATAATTACTATTATAATAATAATAATAATAAAATCTGCTCTGCTCGACTCTGTTCTTTCCAGAAGCTCAAAAGAACATGGCCTTATTTGTATTTGTTCTTAACCAATATTGTTAAGCTACATTATTGAAATGGTTGGATCTTAATTATTTAGGAATTAAATTATGTTACAACTTTATTATAATTCTTAGATTATCGGGCCATAGTCTTTTCCACATTGAAAGTTTTGTTTCCACAATAAAAGTATAAATTAACAAACTATGAGCAAATGTACAAATTGAACCACATACTTGCAATGAAGACATTGAAAACATTAGAAAAATAGCCGGATTGATGACCTGGCGCGAATCAAAATGTTCAGACTTGAGATTTAAACACTTGACTATGTCAGTGGACCACTATAGTCTGTCGTATAAGTTTATATGTAAACTAGTTTTGTGACCCGTGCGATGCTCGGGTTGTTTATGAACTTTTAAGATAAAAGTATATTATGATTCAATTTAATTGAAAATAGAATTCTAAATTACATTTTTTTTTGCTAAAAGTCTATCTATATTTATCCAACGTGGTACGACACTTGGTGCGTGAAAAATTAAAACACTAAATGATGTTGTCTTGTGACCTAATTATAAGTTTATTATTTGGTATTTTATCGAAAATAAAACTCTAAACTAATAATCTTATTCTAAATTAACTTTCTATCTTATGAATCTATCCAAATATATCTAAGGTGGTGCGACACTTGGCGATTTTTATATATGAAGTCTATTAAAATCTATCCAAGAAGGCCTGACATTTGGCGAAAAATTGGAACGCCAAGTGTGGCTATCTCGTCGCCTGGCTAAAAGTTTAGCTTTATATATTAGTTATATGATACATAAATAAATCAATAAAAATAAAGATAATGCAGAAAATCTATGGAGTGAATTAAGACAATCACATGTAAAATCTCAACAAAATTGTGCAGTTTTTGCACGGCAAAATTTGTGTCAAAAAAATGACCACTCATTTGGCAGTTGATAATTTACAAGCTAATATCTACCAAGCTCTCATCCATTTGTTTTGATTTCCATTATTGATTGAGATGGTCTAAAAGGAATAGTGATTTTTCAATAGGTTTTAAAGACTTTTAAGCCCAATATGGTCTACCATTTTCTTTTATTTTTTGTCTATTATAGGACTATTCAAATTGTGTTTGTTTCCAACCAATTTAGTTTAGGTGGTCACCCTTTTAGTTCATCAAATTTGAATACGATCATGTTTAGATCTGTAGCCGAATAGTGTATCATGAATGAATCAATTTTATTTCGTAAATAGAGTAACTCAATCTAAATTAATAATGTTTGTGGTAATTCGAGTTAGACTATATATATATATATATATATTTTATTGTGGCCCATGTATTAAAACTCTTGCTAGGCTTTTAATTACTTAGTACTATACGAGTATTTATTTAATTTTTGCATTTGTTTTGTCTCCATCATGGTTTGAGAAGAAACGAACAAACAAATAGGCTACATTATTGAAAAATGAATGATTCTTTTGCTGGTTATTTCAACTGTGACAATAAAACAACTTTTATGTCGGTTGCATATAGACAATTATAATTGTCGAAATGTTAGACTTGGGGGGTTGTGATTGGCTTCGGTGATTATATAATTCCCACAAAAAATGCATGATTTCCTTACCTTATCCTTATACCACATAATTAGAATGCCTTGAGGAGTAGTATTAAATCAAGAGGACCTGAACTTTTGAGATAAGTTAAATTAAGTTTCTCAACTTTTAAAAGTTGTAAGACTTCAATATGAACGAAAGTTACCTTTTGGCAACTAGATGTTAAATTATTTTAGCTGTGAAATTAGAAAACTGAAAAGTCGTCCATTACATTTGTATATTTGATTGTTCAAATTTAAAAAAAGAAAAAATTGTATGAGATGAACTAACACTTTTTTCAAATCATATCATATACTAATTACAAGTCCATGGATAAAACCGCGTGGTATCTTATGTATTACTTCGCATTTATTTAATTGTAAGAAAAACTAGCAAGTCTTTAGGCAATTAAGCCTACTCGTAGCATAAAAATTCAACTACACTGATAGTGGAAGAGAAGAGTTATTACACTAGTTAACAACTAAAGGCAAAGAGATTAACTAATTAGATTCAGGCATAGTGGCTAAGACCGAGGGCCTGTGTATTGATAGGCCAAAACTTCAAGACCCCTCATCCCATTTTGTCTTGTCCTTGTGGTTCATCGGCATTAATTAAAAAAAAAGTGTAAAGAGACTAGATGACACGAGAATGTAGTTGCACACATAAATTTTAAGCATTGACTATGTCCAATTGCATAGATGTTTCGAAAATCTGTTAATAATTAAATAACTGCGATTATGAGAATTGAAATAACTGCGATTATGAGAATTGAGAAGGGTGCCAAAAAGTAAAACTTGAACTAAAACTTGTTTCTCATTGAATCTTTGTTTAGGGAAATAGAATTACACAAAATGTGGTTATAACATGATTTAGTCAGTCTGCAACTTCCTGGCTCATTTGTCGTAAGAAATATCTGTGACCTGAGATTGGTAGATTAGGTGGGTCCTGAAAGATTACACAAACAAGTCGGATATGAAATTTTCATTTTCTTTTACCAATTTAAATAATTGAAGAAAAGTTTACTTGGTCAAAACGGGGTAATAACATGAAAGGAGTAAAAACATTATACACAAGCTAATATAGAAGTAAACTGAATAACATGCTTTATATTGTGTTAACTGCTAATTCTGTTGTACAAAATACTTCAGTGCATTAATAATCCTTTTATATCACATAAATCATCATTTCAATATATGCGTAATTTTATAAATTGTAAAGGGAAATAATCTAATTACTTTGATGCAACTTTAATGCACAGGAATTTGGAGTGACTATAATGTTGTATAGAACACCATTTCTAGTAGATCTTGTGAATGAGAAAATTGGACGAGTATTGAAGCTTGATTCTATCAGTGGTAATGTGTGGAAAGGAATGGACATGCTTATCTTCAATTCATGGCATTGGTGGACACACACCGGCCGAGCTCAGCCGTATGTTCCTCCTACCTCCTACCTCCTCTCTCATCTCCATAGTCCATACTTCAATTAGTTCCATCTCTGTTTTTTCTTTATTTGTGTTTCGCTCTAGTATTAGTTTGCTCATGATGCAATTCTGAGACTCTTTCTACAATGACTTTAGTTATTGTAAATGGAGTTGTTTTACCTTAATGCAATACTCCGTAGTAATGCATGATCGACCTGTTCTAAACTCATTTCTAAGCTTGCACATATAATAACGAAAATATGTGAATGGTTTAAGCATTTAATCAACAAGGTTTACTAGTTTGGTGATCCTAGATACATTTAATAATTTTTTTAGTAGCATAGATTGACATAGTATTTTGTACTTTGTACATCGTAGTTGTATATCATAAAAGATTGCGGTAGTATGTCCATATCATATTCATTGTGACCTCATTATGTCTTCCATACAATTAACTTCTAAGTTAAATTGTTAATTTTTAAAGCAAAAGGAGTTAATTCTCATCATTGAGCTTTCAATCTTGTTTCATGAAGCATGTTTTAGAATTATGACTTTGATGGTAATTTGATTAAAAAAAGCAATCATCTAACAGAAATATATGACGCAGGTGGGACTATATTCAAGTGGGGAACAAGTTATATAAAGATATGAATCGTATGATTGCTTATTATAAAGGCCTAACAACTTGGGCTAGATGGGTTAATCTCAATGTGAATCCTTCTAAGACTAAAGTCTTCTTCGTTGGCATTTCTCCTTCACATGATTTGTAAGTTCTTTCCACAATTTCTTTCTTTTTCCACCATTATCCAACCTTTTTCTATTCTTTAACTTATCATTAGAAAATTCGATCATAAAGTATACTGTATACATGATTACATATATAAATCTTAATGTCTCTTAGATATGCCAAATTGACTTTTGTGATCATATCTTACTATTACCTCCATTTGGAGAGTATTTGATAATGTGAGTGGTTGTAACAGAATATTTTTTTATAAAGCGTGTGTTAAAAAGGGATAGATGTTAAAATAAAAATAAAAATAACATATGCATTTACAATTTTACAGTAAGAGAAATTGATTTTAAGGTGTTAATATTGTATTTTAGGAGAAATAACATAGCAAAAGGGGTTTAATACAAATGGAATAAAGTAAAAGTGTTGGCAACTTTTATAATAAAAAATTATAAACCAAAACAAAAAGGGTTAGGGTCATTCATAACAAAAAGGGTTAGGCCCAATTTAGGGTAATTTTTTACCGTTTTAGATATTTTCTAATTTGTAAAATATTTAGTACATCATTTTAATAAAAAAAATGTTTTATGAAGAATAATATGCTACGCAATTTCCCTCAAAAAAAAAAAAAAAATAAATAAAAAATTACGCTACGTAATTACCTTATAATATATATATATATATATATATATATATATATATATATATATATATATATATATATATATATATATATATATATATATATATATATATATACTTTTGACGGGGCAATTACCTTATATTTTAGGAGTAGTTTTTACAAGGTAAATTTACAACCCTGTCTCTCCTTAATAAAGTGAATTTGGGGCAATCTTGTCTCCTTGGATAGGGGAAGTATTAAAATTGTTGAGAGTAAAAATACCTCGTATACGTGGACCAATCCCATAGTGACACGTGGCCCAGTTATAGGGTGACACGTGTCACTATGGGAAGATGCCACGCAATTCAGAGCCCTTAAGGTCTCAGGCCGATCTTGTAGCGACACGTGGCCCAGTCAGAGGGTGACACGTGTCGTCATGAGAAGATGCCATGTGTTTAGGGCATGTGTTCCCTCTTCAATCAGCACACCAAAAAGTCCTAACGACGTCAGGGCCCAAATCCCGAGAGATACCAATGAAAGCCGTAAAAAGGCGTTCCCAAGGCAACACGTGGCATTCACTGATTGCGCAGCCAATCACGCTACGCCAATCTAGGGTACAAACCCTAAAAAGGGGCACGAGCCCCACCCCTATAAATACCCCAATCATTTATGATGGGGGGGGGATTCTTTCAAGACATTGATATACACAACAGAGCATTAAATAACTCCAACTTCTCTCTACATTTTGTCTCTCTAGCCTTTTCCGTTCTGATCACTAACTTGATCGTCGGAGGTGAATATTCCATTTACCGGAATATTCGTTATTTTGCAGATGGACCGTCTCGTTGCCAGGAGAGCGTGACCAGTATCCGAGGAAATCCAAAAAACACCCAAAACATTTGGCGCCGTCTGTGAGGATACTCGTACGCTATGGCGATAGACGATCAGACACCTAATCCAGGCAAGGATGGACATGTGGAGGATTTAATCCCTACAATCCGTACTAGCGATCCTCTAATAGCCACATTTCAAGAAGCTGATGACCCTCCTGTTACCGCAACCTCTCTTAAGGCCGCGCTTAACAAACTCAGAAAAGAGATTGAAAACAATGGAGCCTCTACCTCTAGGCAGCCGCCCAGGAGAGAGGAGCAGAGGGCTGCAAAGAAGACGCACAGCAAAGCGGTCCATGCAACGGACGCTGGAAACACTCCTTTTCGAAGGCCGACTGGAAGGTCCCCGAGAGTGCCAAGGACTAATTTCTCTGACTTGCTGGCGAAAACGCAGTCGGCTGGGGGGAGGGGTAGGCAGCCTCGAAGAGAGGAGCCTGAGCCGTCCAGACGATGGAAGGACGCAAGAGATTACCTTCGGCATAAGCAGCGGGAGCGCGCCGCCTACTCAGACACGGCCTCAACCCCAACTATGCTGGATGATTTCCCACATCATTCTCTTGATGCAGCGGAAGTCAGGCGGTCCGCACCCCAACTCCTATTCCAGTCTTTCATACTCCAACTCCTATTATAGCCCAATCACTGCAATATCAGCCTCCTTAGGGGTTCAATGGCATGATGCAGCCGAACCCCCAGGCATACGGACAATATGGGCCATACGGGCAGGTGTACGGGCAGGGTCCCTATCTGACTAAACCGTCCGTGCAACCGCAACCCATCGATTGGAAGATGCGCCTAATTACCCTGGGAGATAAGCCGCCCCCGTTTTCGCAAGATATCTTAAATGCCTCTCAGCCACCAAAGGTGAAGAGTGTACTTGTGGGAGCCTATGATGGCATGGGCAACCAAGAAGAGCACATCACCTCGTACAGGAACCTGATGTACTTGCAAAGCGTAGATGACGCTACTTGGTGCAAATGTTTCCCGGCCACTCTGAAAGGTATGGCGCAGGATTGGTTCAACAGTTTGCCGGCCGGATGTATCAATTGTTTTACTACTCTTAGTTTGCTGTTCGTGGGAAATTTTTCATACAACATATTGTCTTGAAAGACTAGCCTTAACTTGGCGACAATCGTCCAAGGAAAAAATGAGGGCTTACCCTCGTACGTCCAGCGATTTAACCAAGAAAAAGCCCAAATTCATAATTTGGCCGATGAAATGGCTTACTCTGAATTTCTCCGGGGATTAAGGCACAATGGTTTTAAATTTGACTTCGTAAGGAAAAAGATTCGGATATACGCAGGTGTTCTGCGGGAAGCCGAAGCTTATATTGAGGCGACGGACTTTTGTTCGCTCACAAAAACAGAAGCGCCGGCCAAGGGGGCTGAGAAAAAACCTTCTCAGCAAGACTCGGCCGGCCAAAAGAAAGAAGGAAAAAAGAGAAAGGAAGTCTGGGTGGCTGATGCCCTGCCGCAAAAGTCCAAGAAGGTCAAGGCGTACGAGCCTCAGTTTGAATTCAACAAGGATTGCTATTCTATCCCGATGGAAATCAAGGATACGTTTGAATTTGAGAAGCCACAGCCGTTGAGAGGCCGGGCTCAGTATAGGAACAAGAACAAGTATTGTCATTACCACAAGGATGTGGGACATGACACGAACGATTGCATCAACTTGAAGAGACTGCTGGACAAGCTAGCCGAGAAGGGCATGCTAAATTCGTATGTGATGAAGTCCAAATTCACTTACACACGGACAAACAACATGTCCGAGCAAAGACAGAAGAATGATAAGAACAAAGATAAGGAAGATGACGGCAACATCACTGATTCAGGTTTTGTGGCTGTGATATCAGGAGGATTTGCCTCAGGCGGTCCCATTATGAGAGGGATCAAGCAGGACGCCCGCAACTTGGGTAAGGTGATGCAAATGGACTCAGTAAAGGCCGAACCTTTCCCCGAAGTAATCATTAGTGAAGCCGATCGGGGGGAGGTCAAAGCCTTGCACAATGATCCCATGGTATTCATTATGAAGATAGCCAACTTGAAAGTCGGACGAATATTGATCGACACGGGTAGCGCGACTGATATCATCAGCCTGGCCGCCTTGAAGAATCTAAGCTTCCCAAAGGATGCTCTCCAGGACATCACTCAGCCGTTGGTTGGATTTGGGGGGAATGTCATCCACCCAGTGGGGCGGATAGACTTACCTGTCCGATTCGGGCAAAAAGGGGAAGGAAGAGATATGGTTGTCTACTTCTTGGTTGTGAAAGAACTGACTGGATATAATGTCATACTCGACCGTCTTACACTGAATGCAGCAAAAGCAGTCATTGTGCCTCACTTATTGCTGCTAAAGTTTCAGAGGACGGACGGGAAAATAGGCACAATCCAAGGAAGTCAGAAGATGGCAAAAGAATGTAATCAGTTGGCAGTTAAGCCTACAACGCGCGGACCAAAATCGTCCGAGCCAAAAGAAGAAGGAACCTCACTCCCAACACAGCAGGTCGGCCAAAAGCGTAAGGCGGCCAAGATAGAGCAAGCATAGCAATTAATGACTGTCGGTCGGCTAGAGGATTTACGACCTCGGCCGGCCGGCAGCCACCAAGATATAGTGCTTGACCCCGATCAATCAGGTTGGACGGTTAGTGTAGGCACAATAGCTTTGGGTGTGCTTGGGGATGAGTTAAGTCAATTATTGAGAGAGTTCAAGGATGTATTTTCATTTGATGTCGGCGAGATGACAGGTATAAGCCCTGACCTAGCCGTGCATAAATTGGCTGTAAACCCGGCCGTTAAACCTGTCCGCCAGAAGAAAAGGAATCATGGAGAAGAGAGGAATCAAGCGGCCGCAACAGAAGTCAAGAAGCTTCTGGACGTCGGTTTCATTCGGCAATGTTATTACCCAGAATGGGTGGCCAATGTGGTCCCTGTGAAGAAGCCAAATGGAACTTGGAGAATGTGTGTGGATTACACCGATCTAAACAAGGCATGCCC
Organism: Chenopodium quinoa; assembly: GCF_001683475.1. Lineage (NCBI taxonomy): Eukaryota > Viridiplantae > Streptophyta > Magnoliopsida > Caryophyllales > Amaranthaceae > Chenopodium > Chenopodium quinoa. The sequence continues at coordinate 512,161 of NW_018745188.1, forward strand.
TAAGGATAGCTTTCCCCTGCCCAAAATCGACCGCCTGGTTGATTCGACGGCCGGGCATGCCCTGATGAGTTTTATGGACGCATACTCCGGATTCCATCAAATTCCATTATGGGAAGAAGACTAGGAGAAAACAGCGTTCGTGACTGAGCAGGGGTTGTATTGTTACAAAGTTATGCCATTCGGCCTTAAGAATGCCCCAGCTACCTTTCAACGACTAGTTATTACAGTCTTCAGAGATCAGCTCGGCCGGAATATGGAGGCGTACATTGATGACATGATTGTCAAGTCAAAAGAGTCAGCCGACCATTTGAATGATCTACGAGAAACTTTCACCGAACTCACGCGGCATAAGATGATGTTAAATCCAAAGAAATGTGTCTTTGGTGTTGAGTCCGGTAAATTTCTTGGATTTTTAATTGATCAACGTGGAATTGAGGCCAACCTTGAAAAAATCCAAGCCGTCATGGACATGAAGTCACCAAGGACAATTAAAGAAGTCCAAAGATTGACCGGCTGTTTGGCCGCACTTGGTAGATTTCTGTCAAGATCAGGGGATAAGTGCCGCTATTTTTTTCAAACCATAAAGAAGAAAGCCATGTTTGAGTGGACAGAGGAGGCCGAGGAAGCCTTCGTACAACTAAAAGGCCATCTACATACATTGTCTCGGCTTGTCAGTCCACTTAAGAGCGGGAAGCTATTCATCTATCTTGCCATCTCTAAACACTCCTTAAGTGTCGTCCTACTTGCTGAACGGGACGGCCGCCAGATCCCTGTCTACTTTATAAGCCACGTGCTACATAACGCTGAGCTAAGGTATCCTCCCATTGAAAAATTTGGCTTGGCATTATACATGGCATCAAAAAGCTGCGGCCATACTTCTTGGCACATTTAATTGTGGTTTACACCGACCAACCTTTGAAGAAGCCATTTACAACTCTAGAGGCAAGTGGTCGTATGCTTAAATGGGCCTTGGAAATGAGAGGCTTTGATATTACATTTGAGCCAAGAAAAGCAATCAAGGGGCAAGCCTTTGCTGATTTTTTAGCTGGAATGACTCGACCGGATCTTCAGACGGCCGGAGATCAAATCTGGAAAGTGTTCGTGGATGGTAGCGCAACAGCTACTGGTTGTGGTGCAGGTGTTATATGCCAGTCTCCTGAGGGAGATAAGTTTGAGTACGCCCTGAGATTTTAGTTTCAAGCCTCTAATAATGAGGCCGAGTACGAAGCCCTCTTGGCCGGCCTAAGAATGTGTAAGGCGGCAGGAGCGACAAAAATTGATGTATGCTCGGACTCCCTACTTGTAGTCGGCCAGGTGAATGGAGACTTCGAGGCGAGGGAGTCGGCCATAATAAAATACTTGAAGATTGTAAAAGAGAAGGCTAAGAGCCTAGATCATTTTACTCTTCAGCAGGTCCATCGTTCGTCCAATCATCAGGCGGACGCCCTTTCTAAGTTAGCATCCTCAGCATCATGTGATACTCCCAGGTCAGTGTTTTGGGAAGTGAAAGAAAAGAGGAGTATTGACGCTGAACCAGTACATGCCATTGATAGAAGCTCCACTTGGATGGACGGGATCATATCTTACCTAAAGGACGGATTACTCCCGGCCGATCCTAAAGAGAGCTGGCTGATGAAAAAGAGAGCGGCCTGGTTTGAAATTAAGCAAGGAGAGTTGTTCAAAAAGGAATTTGTAAAACCGTACCTGAAATGCATCACTCCTGAGAGAGGGCATGATGTCTTGGATGATCTTCACCAGGGGCAGTGCGGTTCTCACATTGGAGGACGAGCTTTGGCTGAAAAGGCTGCCCGCCTGGGTTACTACTGGCTGAGCTTAAAGTCAGACGCAATGGAAATGGTAAAGAAGTGTGGCTGAGCTTAAAGTCAGACGCAACATTAATTCACCGACCCGCCAACAGTCTTTCAGCCATCAGTAGTCCGCTCCCCTTTGCCAAATGGGGGATGGACATTTTAGGACCGTACACACCCGCGTCCGGCCAAAGGCGGTATGTGTTTGTAGCAGTAGACTACTTCACAAAATGGGTAGAGGCCGATGTTGTTCGGGGCATCAAATGGACGGATGTTTCCGCCTTCATATGGAAGAGTATCAGTACACGCTTTGGCGTTCCTCAGTCTATGGTGTTTGACAACAGACCCCAGTTCAAAACGCCTCAACTAAAAGAATGGTTGGAAGACCAAGGCATAGCTCACTGCTTTGCTTCAGTCGGCCGACCACAAGCAAATGGTCAGGTAGAGGCATACAACAAATTGATCTCCAATGGAATTAAGCGCAAGCTTGAAAGAGCAGGCGGCTTATTGGCTGATGAGTTAGTCAATGTGCTGTGGTCCATATGAACCACGGCCAAGAGTTCCACAGGAGAAACTCCCTTCTTCTTAGTCTATGGTGCCGAGGCGGTCCTTCCAATTTAAATGTATGAGCCCACACTTAGGGTGATGCTATATGATGAAGCGGCCAATTGGGAAGCCATGAAGACCGCCCTAGATTTCCTTCCTGAAGCTAGGGGCAACACAACACTTAGACACGAAATCTATCATCTACGGATGACAAGGGCGTACAATCGCCGAGTGTCAAAGCGGCCGATAAAGTTGGGAGATCTGGTCTTAACGAAGATGGAGGCTGTGGGACGAGCAAATAAGGATGGGAAGCTGACCCCAAATTGGGAAGGGCCGTATCGAGTCAGGGAAGAGGTCCGAGATGGGACTTACCGTCTTGAAGCCATTAACGGCCGACCCATTCCGCGTACATGGAACACTGACAATCTGAAGAGATATTAAGTACTTAGCCAAAAGCTGTGTATATAGCTAGGTCTGTTGACCGAGCAATGTAAGCCGTACTGCCACAATAATGTAATTTTGACAAATTAATGAAAAGTCAAACATTGTTATAATTTTTTTTCCATTAAATTTATGCTTATTTACACAGTCATAACTTATACGGATATGCCGCGTGAAATTTGCGAGTAGGTTGCTTGCAACATAGCAACTCGGTCGCAAAACAAAAGTAAATTAAATAAAATAAGAACGGGCAACTTGATCCCGAGTCATATGAATACGTCCGCCCTTAATTAAGGCGGACGAAAAAGGTAAGGTACCCTGTGAAACCCATATAATGGGGCAAGGGCATACCTAGGCATTCCAGCCCAGCCGAACATGAAAATTTTAAGTTGAGATCATACTTGGAATTTTCTGAGTGCGTCCGAGTGATAGTTTCAAGGGACAAACTCACATAAAGCCAATTAAACGGTTAATTAATGTGTTGATTCATCGTACCACCTAGTCCAAGGGCAATCATTATTATGATTTGATTAACTTGTTAGAAGTCATACCATCTAGGGTATAAACTCTACCAAGTCAATCAAACCACCCAAAATATGGACTAGGAGAACGCCTAATAAAGGGGCATACCCCACAATTGTACGAAGATACAAAAATACGCGTACATAAAATCGCTCAAACGTGAAAAAGTATGCGTACGAAAATGCAAAAACTTAAGTGTAAAAGTTGCAAAGTATGAAGCAAAACCTGAAAGATGAATTAATAAAAGACCGCTCAAAGGGCGGCAAAGTGCTTTACATGAAAATTGCTCAAAAAGGTGGCGGATACAGAGCAAAAATAAAATAATTAACAAAGGCAGAAAAAGTTGAAATCACGGGGCAGCCGGAGTAGAAGCTGGCCTCTGGCCTGGGCCGGGCTCCTGAGCGGTGGCAAGGGACGTGTCATCAGCAGGCGCCTCCTTGCTCTCAGCCTCACCATCTTTGCTGGCCGCCACTACTTCGTCTTCCTCCTCTTTTGAGGTAGTTGGCGTGACGTCAAGCTCGGGTGAAGGCTGTCTGGCCTTCCTAGCCTCCTCTTTGAGGCAGACAAAGTTAAGACGCTTGGTGAAGCGTTCTTGATAAAAGGCCGCCTCTCCTGCGTCCACCATAAGCTCAAAAGCCTCACAGAAGTGGCTCTTCAGCCTGTCTTCAGCATTCTGCTCAATGCGGACTACCTCATCCGCACTAGGGGCTCGAGGTGTTTGCAATTGGAGAGTTAAGTCCTCAACGGACTTCTTTAAACTTTCCACCTCGGCTCTTAGGGCGTCCGCCTCGTCCAAGGCCTCCTTCAAGTGGTTTCGGGCCAAGTCCACATCACTTTGAAGCTTCTCGGAGGCCTCGAACCCTTTCCTCCGGCGCTGGCAGTCCAGCAGGGCCTGATCCCTCTCCTGTCTCATGGCATCTCTGGCCACGGACTCTTGCTGAAGGGCCTCGCCCAGCTTCACCAAATCTTCCGCCTGCCGCCGCGCCTTGTCGGACAGCGCGTTGATTTGGGTTTCTAAATACCGACGCTGGACGGCCGCTTCCCCAGTAATGGCATCCTGGGTCTTCTGAATCTGGGCCCAGGCATGCTTCAGCCGCTCATTCTCCTTGTCCTTCCATTCAAGGAAGGCATTCAGGCGCAGGAAGAGCTGCGTACAGGGTAAATGTGTTAGCAAAGTAAGAGTAAAAAATTGACTAAGTGCATTTGAGTGTAAAAGTTACCTCAGCGCTGCAATTGATCATGGGGCCGAGGAATCCCTCATGTATCCCCCACAGCTTATCTCGCTGCTCAGCAGGGACGGCCCGGGCTATGGCTTCCCGCATAGCCTTCTTGTCCGCCCCATTAAGGGACTGGCCGGGCAGCCTCATTTGTAGCTCCTCTGCAATGTCTGTATGCGGACGCAAAGAGTTTAATTTAAGCTAAGTAAAAAAAAAAAGAAGAAACGAAGTATAAAATCCGAAATCACTCGGACTGACCGTCAGAGAAGCTTGGAGGGGTAGGAAGGTTGAAAGTGAATGGAGAAGGCGGCGCAGGCTCGTCATCCTCTTCACGCGTCCGGCTTGGCTGATCGCCGACCGACTGACTGGCTTCAAGCCAATCAGATTCATTGACTCTTTGGACGGGCGGAGTCAATTCTGGCCCGGTCGGTTTTGCCGGGATCGACTTACCCCCATCATCCAATTTCTCTGACCTAACATGACCCGACTTGGCGGCCGGATCTATGGACTTGGAGGCCCCGCTATCACTCAGTCGGGGTTGCTATCTATTGGACTACTTAGAGGCAGTCCGCGACGTCGTCTTGGCCGCAGAAGTGGAAGTGGTCTTGGACGCGACCGTCTTCCTTTGTTTGGACGTCTTGCCGTCCTTGTCCGTCTTGGACGCAGGGGACGACTGCTTCCATTTGGACCTAGGGGTTGGAGTGGCCAGCTGTAGAGGCAAAGGTTAGCAAAAAGGAAGCAAAATAATATAATTGATAGGCCGTGCCAAGTTAGGAAGAAGATCTCTTCCGTAATACATACACGACCGAAAGAAAGAAATCAAGATGGATATACTTACTTCTTTAGATTGCTCGTACAGCTTCTAGCGAGCCTTGTACCGAGCCAAGTCAATCTCCATCATGTTAACCTCCCCTTTCTGCTCTGAGTCAAGCATCTTGTATGCCTCAGCTGAAAGAGAAAAGGAAAGTGTTAGAAAATTCTTCAAACTCAAATAATCTGTATATGTATATGTGTCCGTGCGCCCACCTTGGGGCAGGTTCTTGTACAGGCCATAAGCGGACATAAATGTGGGATCCCGCAGCCAGCTGGATAAAGGGATCCAGTTACTTGGAACGCGCTCAGTTTTGCCGTTCCTTCTCACCCGCTTGACTTTGAAATATTCAAGCTGGTACTCTTGGCTGGGGTGGACGGGTGGCTTATCAGGCTTGAGGTCCCCGCGTCCAAGTTGAATGCGCTCAGCATTGAACCGATTCATCCGCAAGTTAAGTTCAACATCTTTGGTCTTGATGCGGTAGAATCGGTGCTTCCAGTCGCGCCACTTAGAGACGCGGTCCACCACCATCATGTAGTCTCTAGTGGTGCTCAAGATGAACCAGCCGTCCGTATCCGCGTCCAGCTTAGTCAGTGAGTGCATCTCACAGAAAACTGCAAAGTCTGGCTTGAAGCCTTTGCAGATGCACGTCACTAAGTACCCAAAAATGTTCAACCAGCTGTTTGGCATCAGCTGGAAGAGGGCTATGTCATACTCGTCCAAAATCGTGCGGACGAAAGGATGAAGGGGGAAGCGGAGTCCTACGTCTATGGCCGCCCTGTAGACGCTAAATGATCTTTGGCGCGGCCTCTCTTCCTCCTAAGCGGCCAGAGCGCGGGATTTCCTTAGAGGCTGGATCTCGAATCCCTCCCCAAGGTGGAGAAATGCCTTGTAATCCTCGAATTTGTAGTTCAGGTAGCCCAAGGCTGTGCTACCCACCGTACAGGCGAACGGATCCTTGAAGTTGTCAATATTGGCAACATCCTCCTCGATCGCCTCTTCGCCTCCAGCGGCCGCTGCTTTGCCCTCGGCCGCATTCTCAACCTCATCCTCTTCTCGTTGAGGAATGCTGCCAAACTCGGAAGACAACACTCTGTCCAGATCGACTACCTCCGTTGAGCTGCGGCTCCTAGAACTATGGCCGCCTCGAGGAGAAACAATATCCTCAAGGGGTCTTTTGCCTTTATCACCGGTCGTCTGAATTCCCGTAGGAGAGGCTGTGCGAGGGGGCAAGTCGGACAGTTCATTAATTGAGACCCCTGTTCTTGGTCTGTCCGACCTGCCATATCGGAGAAAGAGTTCTGAGGGAGTTGGGACGGACGTATCAGCGTCCGCCCAAGAAGAGGAAGGAGGCCCTTCACAGAGTAGCAACTCGGCCCCCTCCATGACCGAGTTGGCATATTGGGGGAACCTCAACTCCGGAGTTCGCCCGGACGTTCCCCCCGTAGCAGAATCGTCTTGAGTTCTTTGGCGCTCCTCGAACGAGGAAGTTACTTCCACGGCCGAGCAATGAGTGCCCGTGGAAGCGGTCGTAGGAGTGGAAGAAGGAGTCTCTAAGTTGGAACTATTTGGGTCATATGGAGGTCTAGGGTTCACCAGACTTCCGTCTGGATTTCTTGCCGCATAAAGATGATGCGTCTGCCTTGTCCGTGCCATGTTCGACTGCAGGGACAGAGAAGAATGGGTGGATGTGAGTTGGTACGCACTAGAAATGGACCCACTCCATGAAGGAGACAACTCGTCTCCGTCCACTCTAGACTCCTCAGTCCCAGGCGAACGTCTGGCCTCATGAGGAGAACCGGACGAAGCCGAGTGTTGAGCCTGATTTTAAATAAACAAAGAAATAAAAATACAAAGAAAAGAATTCAGGCGGCATACCTCTGTACGGTGGAGCACTTGAAGATTTAAAGAAAAACTCACTTTCTCTCTCTAGAAGCTCTGACTTCTCTCTAGAGAATGTAAAGTTCCAAAGTGCCAAAATGAGGTCAAACCTCTTGTATATATAGGCAAAATTTATGGGGGTAAGACAGTAAATTCATCTTTCCCGCCTAAACAAAGCTGAACGGTTATAATTTGAAAATGTGACCTAGAATTTGGAGGGACAAGGAGCGACTCCGTTAAATTAGGCGGAAAAGATGACGACCTAATGAACGACGCGTCCAAAGGAAAGTTAGCAGAGCTAAAGCTCCCTTCGCAATGGCAAGACGGCCGCAACTCCTAAAAGTGAGACGGCCTACTTTCGTCCACGTCCTTTGTATAGATAGACGTTCCGTCTAAAGTTGTCAGGCGGACAGAGAAATGACACAACCCCAATACACCTGTACGTACCAAGGCTATTTAAGATCAAAGGAGTCGGCTTGTAAGCGTACTAGCCACCCCCTTTGAGGGGCAAATTTTGAGGGTAAAAATACCTCGTATACGTGAACCTATCCCATAATGACACGTGGCCCAGTTATATGGTGACACGTGTTACCATGGGAAGATGCCACGCAATTCAGAGCCCTTAAGGTCTCAGGCCAATCTTGTAGCAACACGTGGCCCAGTCAGAGGGTGACACGTGTTTTCATGAGAAGATGCCATGTGTTTAAGGCATGTGTTCCCTCTTCAATAAGTACACCAAAAAGCCCTAGCGACATCAGGGCCCAAATCCCGAGAGATACCAATGAAAGCCGTAAAACGGCGCCCCCAGGGCAACACGTGGCATTCACTGATTGTGCAGCCAATCCCGCCACACCAATCTAGGGTACAAACCCTAAAAAGGGGCACGAGCCCCACCCCTATAAATACCCCAATCATTTATGATGGGGGGGGATTCTTTCAAGACATTGATATACACAACAGAGCATTAAATAGCTCCAACTTCTCTCTACATTTTGTCTCTCTAGCCTTTTCCGTTCTGATCACTAACTTGATCGTCGGAGGAGAATATTCCGTTTACCGGAATATTCGTTATTTTGCAGGTGGACCGTCTCGTTGCCAGGAGAGCGTGACCAGTATCCGAGGAAATCCAAAAAACACCCGAAATAAAAATGTGTGGTTTAATTTTTATATTTTTCACTAAATTGAATGCAATAATAGTGTGGTCACATATTAGGCCCAAGCTATTTAGAAAATACCATCAATAGGTGAGGTTAACAAGTTTTAAGTCCAAAAAAGTCATTTAGTCTTGTTATAAGAGATGAATTATTAAAATTAAAATAAAAGGAAATACCTTTCAAACTCTTATCACCAAATTGTAGGTAAGTTAAATCATTATCAAATCAACAAAATCACCAATAAATATTTTTTTAATCATAAGTAACATCTTTTGAATACTCTCGTTAATTAAAGTAACAATTCTATGATGATTGTAATTTGGTAGTAATAATCATGATAACGAGAGGATAAAGGAGTGCACGGAGGGATAGTTAGTTCCTCTGTCTCCTCCTAGTGTGATCAGGGTTTGATTCTCACCCCACCCCATATATGTATGATAGATTGATAGGTGAGGTATTCCTTGTATTACTGTATATAAAAAAATCATGATGAAAAATTATATGTTACTCGTTAATGCAGTGGAAGTGATTGGGATGAACCATCAAGATCATGCTCGAGTGAAACGAAGCCCTTCTCCGGCACAAAATACCCGGCGGGCACCCCGCCAGAATGGGCTGTGGTGGAGAAAGTAATAAGTAGAATACAAAAACCAGTGTATTGGCTTGATATAACATCTCTATCACAATACAGAATTGATGCACATCCTTCTAAATATAGCGGCCGAGGAAAAGATTGTAGTCATTGGTGTTTGCCTGGGTTGCCTGATACTTGGAATCAACTTCTATATAATACTCTGTTTCAATGATTTGCTACTTTTGAACAAAAATCAACAAGTAATTAAGAGGAGTAAAGATAGAACATGTGCAACTAATTGAAGTTGGTGTATGTTATATAATTGGGGAAATTAGGTTGGGTTTTGTGTATGATTTGTTTACAATTTTAAATCTTGTATTTGCCTCTTAGAATTTGGATTTAAATTTGATATTTTTTAAGTGGGAATTTGGGGTGCATAAGGAAGGAATTTTGCTTCAAGTGTAAAAAATTTCTCCATCTTTGGTCAAAAAGGTGCAGCATTTTATTAGTATTATCATTGTGAGTTTACATGAATGAAGGAACTCAATTTCTTAATTTTCAAATAATCTTTTGTGTATATTTATTTTTTCAGATTTGATTTTACTCAATAAATCTAGATAAAGAACCTTATTTATACTTGTTTTGATGATCAAAAATTTGAATTCAATTTGTATTTGTAAGGATTTGAGATCTTTTCTTCGTTTAAATGGAAAAGAAACATACTTCATAGTATGTGACAATTTTGTACTAATAAATTGCACAAATTTCTGTGCCAGATCATTAAATAAACTTTTACAATAATAATAAAATATGAAGCAAATCTAAAATTGTTGAAAGTTTAAAGTCAATTCAACATATTGTCTTTAATGGAGGAGAGAAAGCTCACAAGCAACTTCAATGGAACTAACCTGAACTACCATTTTCAGTGGTTTTGACATTGAATCTAATGAACACCTTAAGAAATATATACAGAGTAATATTAAAGTAAGGGAATGATCAACCCTAAAGGATAAGTCTTTGTCGTTAGCTATTCGTGAGTTTTGATTTTTCCATTGAAGCTGGTTCAAAATTTCCATTTTGTGGTTAATGTCAATTGCAAAAGTTTGAACTTCTGAATATCCCCCAACATAATCTAAATAAATTCCCAAAAATACCCTGAGATAAACAATACTAGTTTATGAGTATGTTTGACGTTAGCTTTTAAGGTAGCTGTTAGCTTTTAGATCTAGTCAAAACACTACGCTAAAATAATATTAGTGTTTGGTAAAGTAATGTTTTAACTAGCTGTTAGAGGTAGAGGTAACTTTTGAAAGCTAAAAAAGATAGCTTTTGAAATTTTAAAGTACCATTCAACCTTATTTTTTAGTTTTAATTTTAGTTTTTCTAATGAATGTATTTTTTTTTAGTTTTTATCATTTAGACTCAGTATTATTTGTTTCAGTCCACCACAATATGAACTGCTACTTTTACCAAACACCCATATTATGAACCACTACATTCACAGCTAACCTCTAATATCTACTACTTGACAGCTCACAGGCTCATAGTTACCTCTATAGCTAACAGCTACTCATAAGTTAATAGCCAACAACTACAGTTAATTTTGTCGAACATGTCTACTACTAAGCATAGAAACAGTTGGTAGGCTGATGTTGAAGAGTTCCTAGGTTCTGGTAAGAATTATTAAGTGTAGACAAGTTATAAATGATATTAGTGGCTAGGATAATGTGAGGAAAGTGTTTATGGTGCAGATTAAGAAGATTTACAGGCTCTTGAGACCTCAAGCTCCCAAAGTGTCGTAGAAAAGACTGTTTGTAATAACTAGGCATATCCAAAGAGTATTTTTATTCTGTGACTGGCTCTATGGAATAGATTCTTAAGACATGCTTCTATCTTGGAATATTCATTATGATTCAGTTTGTGTTCTTTGCCTTGTAGATGCTAAGAGTGTTCATCACCTGTTCTTTGAGTGTAGTTATTCTAGAAGAATCTGCCAAATGGTGATGAATGTTTTAAATTGCGGGAAACTATCAAGGTTTTGGCTCTAAGATTGTTTGGAGTTTGAAATTTTACAGAAAATCAAGCTCAAAAGGGAGACTGCATTTGATATTTTTGGCTGAGACAGTTCACCGTGTTTGGATTCAGAGGAATAATACTCTTTTCAATGGATGTTGGGTTCCTGATGAAATTGATTTTAGGGATATTGTCTTTAAAGTTGCTTACATGTGTAATGAATATGATAGATCATTGTTGTTTCTGTAATTGTTTTGGTGTTTTAGTTGCTGTCTAGTCCTGCTGGTTGTTGTTTTAGCTGTGTTCAGATTGTTTGTTTGATGTTTAGGTTTATTAGCCTATTTTGTCTAATCCTTCAATTCTGTAAGGTATGCCCTATAGTTAAGTGTAGGGTGGCCTTTGGTTTTTTGTGGTTATCCTGTCCCCTTTTTCTGGCACCCTTCCTAGAAGGTGGTTAGATGTGGGGGATAGGTTTTGTTCTTGTTTCATTAGTGAACCCATCCTAGAAGATGACACTATTGTAAATATGAACTATTGGGGTGTTGGTGTGCCTAGTTTGCAGGCTTGTGTAATTTTGAGTTTTGCAACTTAGCTTTTATAAGTTGTAATTTTGCTCTCCTTTTGGTAATAAAATTTTAATTTACCAAAAATGCCAAACATATAGTATATAAATTATTAAATTTGTACTTGTAAAGGTAGGTTTTTTTGTTTTTTTTTTTTGGTAAATAAGAAATGTTATTACCAAAGAGAAAGGAAACAACTTACAAAAAGCTAAGTTGAGACCAACACAAACTACACAAGACCAATAAAGGCCACACAAACACCCTACAAACACCACAAGCCCATAGAAAGGGACAACCAACCCAAGAGGCAGAAGAACAATTAAGCCACCTTCTAGGAAGAGTTCAAAACTGCTAAAAGCCCTAACTCTCCTTAACTTTTTTACCAACTAGCAAGTAATACCTTTTAGGAAGGGCCCATAAGCAGAGGCAAAAAGGAAAAGGAGAGGGAAACAAAGAAACACCCAAAAAAAGACACAAAACCAGGCTCATTGGGGATAGAACACAAACTGTCACCCCAAGGACCAGACAATAAAAAATACAGCAACTTCCTATCAACATCAGTACATCTAACAACCACCTTATACATAATCTCTCTAAAAACTAAGTCTGCAGGCTGATAGTTGCCAGTAAACATAAAACTGTTCCTCTAAAGCCAAATGTTGTGAATAACTTCAGCAAAACACATCATGTAAACCCTTCCTTTGCTGTTATTAGCTCTCTTGCAATTCTTGAGAATCCATTGCTCTGTTCAAACTGGAAATTATGAGTTGTACCCTGAATTTTCAGCAAATCAAGTACCTGCTACCATATACTTCTAAAATAAGGGCAAAGAAAGAACATATGAGAAATACACTCATTACAATTCTAACAGAAGAAACAAGCAGGGTCACAGTTCAAGTTCCATTGAATCAGCATATCTTTGGTAACCAATCTGTTCATCAAAGTTAACCTAGTAATAAAAATCCTTTTAGGTTAAATAGAGTTATTACACATAATTCTTTTCCAGCTCACTTTAGCAGCCCGAGGCCTAATCTAAGCATACACTCTAGCCATACTCATCTTACTAGAATGCATAACTGAAGACCAACCACCAACATTATCAATAATATTCCTGCAACACATAATTTTCTTGAGCACCCAGGTGTCTTTGTTAGGAACAGGAGCACACCATAAGTCTTTATTGTCAAAATAGTAAGTATGAACCCATTTAACCCATAAATTGTCAGATTTATGAGCCAAATCCCATAGAATCTTATTGATAACAACCTTATTCCAATCACTAAGAAAAGTGATATTCCAACCCCCACATGCTCTAGGAAGAGCCATATGAGCCCAAAAAATAGGAGCTTTTTTAGAATAGTTGCTTTTAAAAGTCCAAAGGAACACCCTAAACCTGGATTCAATTTCCCTAAGAGCCTTCTGTGGCAAAATAAAAATTTGAGCCCAGTAAGCATGGATACCAAAGAGAACACTTCTCTGCCAACATAGGATAAATGCCTTGCAGGCCAACTCTCAATTCTAACAGTAACCTTCTGAATCAAAGTTCTACATTAAGAAATAATCAGCTTCTTAGAAGATAGAGGAACACCAAGATATTAAAGGGAAGACTACTCCTACTCATCCCCAGAATAGCTTGTAAGCTATTCTTTTCATTCTCAGGCAACCCTAAAAAATAAACCTCACTTTTATTGAGGTTAGCGGATAAACCAGAAGCACTAGAAGTTTTTCGAAAAGCTCCCAGAAGAAGTTGAACAGAGATAACATTAGTTCTAGCAAATAAAAGAAGGTCATCAACAAACATCATATAAGTAATTCCCTGTTTTTCACATCTAGGATGAAATTAGGATCCCGAGTCATTTCAACAAGTCATCTGGAAAGATACTCCATACACGATGCAGACAGAAAGGGAGACAAAGGATCACCTTACCTCAATCCTTTCTGAGCAGGGAAGGGTTTGCAGGGAAAACCATTCACCATAATAGATTAAGAGATAGAAGAAACACAAGCCATGATCCAACCAAACACCTTGTGAGGAAAACCAGTCTCTTCCATAATCGTTTTCTAAAAGCTCCATTCCACTGAGTCATAAGCTTTCCTCAAGTCAATTTTAAGCATACACCTGGGAGTGATAAACTTATGAGAATACCCCTTAATAAGCTCAGTGGCAAGAAAAATATTATCACCAATATGCTTCCTAGGAATGAAACCAGCTTGAGCTTCACTAACAACAGAACCCATGTTATTTCGGATGATATACTACAAGAGGGGGGGTGAATTGTAGTATGTTCCTAGTGCCTACTTTTCGCGGAATATAAAATTGATTGCTGTTAGGAACTTAGACAATGCAAAGAGAATTTTACGAGGAAACCATCCAGGGCCCAACTGGAAGTAAAACCTCGAACCTACCTTAGGGATTTCAAACACACAAACTTCACTATAATAGGGAAAACACCAAGTTACAACCTATTAGACACAGACCTTTATTTCACAAGTTCCTCAATGGACTTGCTACTTGGTAAGAATATTTTCCAAAAATAAGTTTTCCAAAAATATTTCTTTTGTTAAGAATATATTCTATCAATAATAATAAGATATATTTATTATAAAATCAGATTTTATCTAAATCTTATATTTTCCAAATATACTAATATATCTTTTAACAAAAGATATAATTACCATATCTTTTAACAAAAGATATACTTACCATATTTTTCTATAAAAGATATACTTACCATATCATTTTACAAAAGATATACTTGCCATAAAATTAGATTTTATTTAAAACTTATTTTGCTGAAAACATTTTCCAAATATAACTTATCTTTTTCCAAAGGGATTTATTAGAAAATAAATATCTTTATTCTATAAAATCAAATCCCTAAAAGATATTCACGTATTAGGTAAATATTTATATTATTAATTTTGACCTGCGACCTTTAACGACGTGTAGACCTAAGTTCCGATTAGGTTTTGAAACTCTGACAATCTCTGAGTTCCTGACAAGTCAGTAACTCTAATTTCATTGACTATCATGAGTTCACTTTGGTTTTTTAGACTTGTTCTAGACTGACTTTTATGTCCAACATACTTACATGAATCCTAGATCGATATACTTTGATTTCTCCGTCTTCATGTTGTTTCTTTGAAACTCTTGTTCTGGAATCTTGTAGCATTGATGTATTCTAGATCTCGGGGCAATGTTAAGTTCCTGTTAGGGAACTTAGATAGTTCTTGTTAGAGAACTAAGTTCATGTTAGGGAACTCTTCATGTACCTGTTAGGGAACATGGAACTCTTCATGTACCTGTTAGGGAACATGCTCCGGCTCTCGTGGGAAAGCCTGACAAAGGGTTATTCCGCATCTCGTTAGAGAATATCTTTTAGTTCCTTCGTGGTTTGGTTGTTGTGGGAGAACCTGCGTTATGTTCATTCATTCTCTCTTGTTCTTCTTGGAGTCTTCTATGTTCCAACCCATTGACTCACCTAAGTCAGTTCCTGTCTTCACATAAACACTTAAGAGAAACATTAGATTGAAGTTTGTTTGTCATAAACAAACTTCAAGTGAGAAATAATTAAACTTAAAGCTTATGTAAATACTCCTATACATATACAAATCATGTATGCATAGTGTACTTACCTTATGAAGCTAACATATGCAAACACCTATTTACATAGTTACCTTCATGGTTCTTTAGCCATCATCATGTTTATCAACCATAACACTCATCATTGTTCTTGTTTCTCTATTGCTTATCACATATTGCTCAGGTTCCTTATATATATATATATGTGACATTGCTCAGGTTCCTTGTATCCTGTTCCAAGAATAACTTGTTCTTTCTATGCATAACTTAACAAACACGTTAGATAAATAATCATCATTAGTTTACAATCATCAAAACCTAATTACTCAACAATTTCCCCCTTTTTGATGATGACAAACTAATGATGCTTATCACACATTAAAGAATAAATCGCTGTACATTTATTCCCCCTTAATTCTTTAACGAGATAACATTAGAACAAGTTAGGAACATACAAAGGAACTTCACACAGTTTGGAACTGAGCAATAAACACCATTATTAATAATATATATACTTTCAACGATAATGATGTTAGAACTTTAAACTTAACTATTGCATACCATAAGCATCATACATATTCTTCCCCCTTTTGTCATTATCAAAAAGGGTATTGTTCCACACGTTTGTTTTCCGTAAATTACACACGCGTAAAGTCATATATGTCACACCTACCACCATATAATAAGTAAATATATAATGGTTAAACACTTGTTGTTCCTAAAAGCCTCAAGGTACTCACTTTTCAAACACGGATACCATTTCCACACTAATTTCCAACTCACAATCCAAAGGCCCAACTTCAAAACCCTTAATTGAACTTGACAAATAAGGAGATAAAAATCAATTAAAGAACAGAGCTAAAAATTTAGAAATGGATTGCATAAATAGGAAATGAAAGCGCGAGTTCAAAGGATATATAAAGAAGCATACGGAACAAAATAAGTAGAGGGAACATGAAGTGGAATTTGTGCTCTTCCTCTAGACCTTTTGAGATGATAAGATTCACCACATTTGTTCTTCATTTCATACTCTTGAACCTCCTGCACAACACATATTCATCTTGCGAATTGATAACCAAGTTCCCTTAATTCAACTACCAACTACTTTGAGAAACATTCTGCTTACTGGAATTTAAACAGATTTTAGCTTCATAGTCAAGTTCCTCCAACGTTTAATGTTTCTCCTTCACTAGCTAGCTTACCAAGTATACGAGTACACAACATCAACATAGTCAATATTCTTCATATTTAGATATCTAGGAAATTAAATATTGGATCACCCTTATTCTTCTTCTTTTTTTTTTTTTTTTATTTTATTTTATTTTTAACATAGGGTATCATTACACATATTTTTCATGCTTTCCTAGAATAACACATTTTAAATCAATGAAGATAATAATTACTCATACACTTGTGTTCCACAACCAGCTTTGAACCATTTTTATTTCTTGGTTCCTACCTTATTCCCCCTTAGTTCCTTACCATTCTTCTTCCTTTTCAAGTGCTTACTTCTTTTCTTTTTCTTCAACTTCCCCCTCATCATGTAATCACCATTCTTCACGTTTCATTGATCCATAAAAAGATGATGAACAAACTTAGAGCACATGGGAATTAAGAATAAGAAGTATGGCTATATGAAAAGATAAGGAAATAGGGTCGGTAGAATTTCGAATATATGAAAATATGAAATAAGTATAGCGCAACACGGACACACAACTAATAGTTGTAGAATAATGTTGCATTCGAAGAAATATGGTGTGGATGCTTGAAAGTTGGCTAATAGATAGGTTAGTTCCCTCTGAAATTTAAACGGGTGAGATACAAACAGTCTGGGAACTTACCTATTTTGTTCCATCAAAGTTTCTTCCATTGTTCCTTTGGCAACTTAGGAACTTCGTGTTTGACAGCACCCATAGTTCTATTATAAGACCTCTAATACTCTTAGGCAAGTGAGTATGTCTTTTACAACACAAGAACTAAGTGTGACACATAAACAATAAGCGTACATTCTTTACTTCAAGTTTAACATGCATAGGAACCCAATCTTGACATAACTTAAGGGAAAAATACTTTATACTCATGTTATGTTTCATCAAGTCTTGTTCCATTAAGCAATATACAAGAATATGACAAGTTAAGACAGAACCATAAGTTAATTAATTCATAAATTCACATATTGCATTCATACCAAAAATATATCAATTCAATTCATCTAATGCCGTCATGTGAACAAGAACTTATATCTTATGTAGTCTTAAACCAGTAAAAATATAAATTTTAAAACTTTAGTTGATATGATGGCTTACCTTGGAGTTCTTGAAGTGATTGTTCTGTTCTTTGATGATCTCAAATCTAATATGAACTTCCACTTCTAACTCAAGTTCCATTATCAGCGGTTAATGCTTACAAATATATTTTCTCATCATAGAATCATCAAAAACCAATGCACAATGGCTCGTTAGTTGTACCAAAAATATAATCAATGTAAGTAAGTACAACTAATACCTTAGTCCATCTTGAAAACAAAAATTGACAATTTTAAAGCTCAATTTTCAAGAAGGAACTTGGATAACTATCTATCCTAGAGTATGTTCCACATAGACATCTATAACAGAAAGTTATACAAAAGACATCCATGACATCCATGTGGTACAACTCTAATCCCATATAAACAGCAAGATAAAATAATATTCAATTACCTTCAAGTCTAGCTATACGAGCAACAAGTTCCTGAAAAACAATACATACCTTTGTATTGGTTGTTTCCTATAAGAACCAACATGTCCTTGTTCCAATCACGTGCCTTACTCAACAAGCTTTTTCAATAACACCCTTTTTAATCTCCGACCCTTTTTAGGTGTTCTAGAATAGGTTTAGGATGTAACAAACACCTTCTTCCTTTTAAGGTCATTGAGTTTTTGTTACACATCTAACCTTCAAGCTCCATCCTCTAATGCTTCAATGTCTTGAGGCTCGGCCTTAGTTACATATGCATATAAGACACTCTAGCTCCATAGTTTGTTGAGATTTTGCTGGTTGGAACAAATATTATCTCAGCTCTGGAACTTCGTCGGAACTTGCTTTCTTGTATTGAGTTCATTGAACTTTGCTGCATGAGTTGGAACTTAACATCTAAAAGTTCCTCAACATCTGTAGCTAGCCCTTGCTGTTATCCTTAGTGACATATTTCTTTACTAGGAACTCAGTTAGTTCTACAAGATCTTGTGAGTTCATCTTTTATAACCTGTTTGATGGGACCAAACTTGTTAGTCTCAAAATATGTTCACATATTGCACATTAAACATGATAGTGTAAACTCTTTATGCTTTAATATTCTAGGCGTTTATGGATAAATCGCCTTGGCACTTCTATCATAAAACATCCCTAAGTAGAACATAGGATGTCTTGTCAATCGAAGATTTATTACTTCAGTGTTGATGATGTAGCAAGAGGTATTGAAAACTATTCCAAAGAACCTGCAAAGACTATTAGCATATAACTTTGTTCTCTTCGTGTCTTTCATGATTCAAGGTTGAATATTTATTGTCAATCCTGTGGCAACAAACATCAAATATGACTTGAACTAGGTTCCATCATTAGATCTACAACTTCATAAATAATTAACACTTAGCCACATACCCTTTGATAGAAAAGACTTTTAACAAACAGTTCATCATCTCTTCTATTAAGAACAATAACCAAGTGTCCATTTGCGTTCATTACTTATAAACAAGACATCTCTTTCAATTAGTCTCTAAATATCACATGATAAACAGATCCATATCACTAAGATCCAATGGATTAGTGTTGCTTACCATCTACCCGATGTTGAAAGAGAATATAACATGTTTTGATTCTCATGCTTCTCAATCTTCACCTGTTTGGAACTTACGTATACATATACCTATTATCGAGTTCCTACTGGGTTTATCAAGCATAAAAAGATTAACATGTTTATAGTTTGAAGCATAGAAATATTTCGTAAAAACATCTAGGGTTACAAGCATTTAAACACCAAAAAGTGCATTAAAAACTCGACAAGAAAAATGTTCACAATGTTATAGGAACTTGACTTACTAATCACCTGTTATGCAACAATTTTACCTTCTGTGTTAGTCTTATAAGTCAAAGTTCTTTCATTGTAGGTTTATAGCAGGAAATATCTGGATTTGACAATCATCATCCCTTTGGAACCTCGCCGTCGAGATACTACGAGTTCCATCCTACTATGCCCCTTCAACTGTTCATGTTCCTATTGATATCAGGTTGGAACATGCCCTTCTGGTCCTTTTGACCATTGTATCTTGGGTAGAGGAATGTGTTGGTTTAATCTCAAGTTCTTCAACACCTTCTCAAAGTTCCTCAAATATTCATTCTGAAGATATAACCTGAAAAATCAAAACCCAAGAGAAGTCTTTTGTGCTTTCAAAAGGTTAGTAGGTTAGTCTAGAGAGATAGATAAAACTTAAAGCATAAAAGTATTGAAACATAAAGTTCTAGTAAGAATACTCCCTTTTGGATGTCGTTTTCATAAACGAAATTATTGATCTCCAACACGTAGTCAAAGATAATCATCTTAACTCATCATCCTTCATAAGAGTCTGCTACAGGAATTTATGCTTGGTTCCAAAGAACTTTGAACAATAGGAACTTGACTGGAACTTGCATAAGAAGCTGAACATGAACTTGTACACTAACTTTTATAGCACCTTGATATAGAAGCTTTGTTATTCCTGTAGCCTAAATCTATTTTATCAATTCAAGTTCATCAAGTTCCAACTAGTTAAGCATCAAATTCCTAACGGAACAAACTTTTATGCACCGATTTATCTCAATGGACAAACCTACAAAACAATCATTAATAACTAGCACAAAACTAGAAGAGAAGTTAGTTTGTCAAGATATATGTTATAAGCTTCAAAACAACTTCTCTTTTACATCCATTCACAAATACCACCTTAGAAATATGTAATTGAAGTTCAACATGAATTTGTGAAGGATTAGTATATATACCAAAAGCAAATGACCAATATTTACATAGAGATGTATAAGCGACTTACACACTTTTCCATATTATCGCTTCACCTACTATAAACCTCTTATAAAGGCTTTTAGTGAGAGGAACTTGCACATAATTCCTTATATACAAACAACCAATGTATCATCATTATTAATAGGTTGTCTCCACTCACATAGCCTGCAAAATCAATCACTTTTTGGCTTTGGTTACCCAATTTATATTGGGTACCTTCTTATTAGTAATAGTCGTCAATAATCCATAATTAAAACAACTACGATTGAGCGAACTATCTTTACTAACAATAAACATCATGTGTCTACATAACAAATGTTCATAATAATTAAAATACATGATAAGGTCATTCTTTGGCAAATATTCAAAATATACGTTTATTACCTTGCCTAAATAATTAAGTTTCCATTCAGGGGTAGTCCAGGTTCCTAAAGACCAATATGCATGATTCTAAACAATAAGTTCCTTGAACTATTTCTAGTAAACTGATTCTATATTAATAAATCAATTTATAAATCTGAAAAATCTTTTCACACTATAAATCAGATTTAAGGTTACACAAAATTGATTTTAAAACATTAACAATAAAATCAACAATTTAACTAGAAATACTACAAGGAAATCGCACACATAATAACATGCATATAACAAAGAATTCAAAGACGAGACACTTACCTCCAAGATGTTAATCTTTGAATTACTTCTTCTTTACAAGTAGATTTTGGTCTTCATGTGGTGTTGGGAACATTCATGGGCTGAGTTCCAATCGCTGCACTCCTCGTAGATATCCATCCTAGCTTGGAACTTGCTCCTCAGAGTTACCCGGTTTTACCTAGAGCATTGGCCCTAATACCAATTGTTATTTCGGATGATATACTACTATAGGGGGGGTGAATTGAAGTATGTTCCTAGTGCCTACTTTTCGCGGAATATAAAACTGATTGCTGTTAGGAATTAGACAATGCAAAGCGGATTTTACGAGGAAACCATCCAAGGCCCAACTGGAAGTAAAACCTCGACCCTACCTTAGGGATTTCAAACACACAAACTTCACTATAATAGGGAAAACACCAAGTTACAACCTATTAGACACGGACCTTTATTTCACAAGTTCCTCACTGGACTTGCTACTTGATAGGACCCTTTCCTACCCAATCTAAGCACCACACTTAGATTCACTAGTACCACCAAAGTACTACACGTACTGCCAAAGTACAACTAAGTACAAAACTCACAGATTCACCTAGAAGCCAACACATTGCACTCTTACAATTATAATGAGAATCCTCACGAACTCTCACACCCCAATACATAAAACACTCAAAACCTTTTTTCCCTTTTACAAGATCTCAAAGAATAACTCTAAATACATACCAATAAATAAAGAGATAAAACTAATATGTCGGACACTCGAGATCTTTCTGGAACTTACTGGACGAAGTGCAACTGGAACCTGACTGGAACTTCGACCTGGAGGTTTGACTTAGCTTCGTGGTGAAGGATGAAACCCTTAAGCACGACCACTGCACTTCGTCAACCTCAACTTTGAATGAATACATATGAGCATATTTATAGTACATCAAAATTATTATTTTCGTAAAAGATTAGTTTTATTAAAAGATAGAAATAAAAGATATTTTCCAAAAATAAGTTCTCAATAAATATATCTTTTGTTAAGAATATATTCTATCAATAATAATAAGATATATTTACCATAAAATCAGATTTTATCTAAATCTTATATTTTCCAAATATACTAATATATCTTTTAACAAAAGATATACTTACCATATCTTTTAACAAAAGATATACTTACCATATCTTTTTAAAAATGATATACTTACCATATCTTTTTACAAAAGATATACTTGCCATAAAAATAGATTTTATTTAAAACTTATTTTGCTGAAAATGTTTTCCAAATATAACTTATCTTTTTCCAAAGGGATTTATTAGAAAATAAATATCTTTATTCTATAAAATCAAATCCCTAAAAGATATTCACGTATTAGGTAAATATTTATATTATTAATTTTGACCTGCGACCTTTAACGACGTGTAGACCTAAGTTCCGATTAGGTTTCGAAACTCTGACAATCTCTGAGTTCCTAACAAGTCAGTAACTCTAATTTCGTTGACTATCATGAGTTCACTTTGGTTCTTTAGACTTGTTCTAGACTGACTTTTATGTCCAACATACTTACATGAATCCTAGAGCGATATACTTCGATTTCTCCGTCTTCATGCTGTTTCTTTGAAACTCTTGTTCTGGAATCTTGTAGTATTAATGTATTCTAGATCTCGGGGCAACGTTAAGTTCCTGTTAGGGAACGTTCCTGTTAGGGAACTTAGAGAGTTCTTGTTAGAGAACTAAGTTCCTGTTAGGGAACTCTTCATGTATCTGTTAGGGAACATGCTCCGGCTCTTTTGGGAAAGCCTGCCAAAGGTTCCTTCCGCATCTCGTTAGAGAATATCTTCTGGTTCCTTCGTGGTTTGGTTCTTGTGGGAGAACCTGCTTTAGGTTCATTCATTCTCTCTTGTTCTTCTTGGAGTCTTCTATGTTCCGACCCATTGACTCACCTAAGTTAGTTCTTGTCTTCACATAAACACTTAAGAGAAACATTAGATTGAAGTTTGTTTGTAATAAACAAAATTCAAGTGAGAGAACTAATTAAACTTAAAGCTTATGTAAATACTCTTATACATATACAACTCGTGTATGCATAACGTACTTACCTTATGAAGCTAACATATGCAAACACCTATTTACATAGTTACCTTCATGGTTCTATAGACATCATCATGTTTATCGACCATAACACTCATCATTGTTCTTGTTTCTCTATTGCTTATCACATATTGCTCAGGTTCCTTATATATATATATATATATGTGACATTGCTCAGGTTGTTGTATCCTGTTCCAAGAATAACTTGTTCTTTCTATGCATAACTTAACAAACACGTTAGATGGATAATCATCATTAGTTTACAATCATCAAAACCTAATTACTCAACAACACATAACCTGAGCAATCTTGTTAGTGAGAACTTTAGAAATAAGCTTATAGACCATTGTACAACAAGCTATAGGTTTATACTCCTTGACATAAGAAGGGTTTTGAACTTTTGGGACCAAAGTGATTGTGGTATAACTCCACTGCTTAGCAATAACACCATGAGTAAAAAATTGAGTAACAACAGCGTAGATGTCATGCTTAATAAGATGCCAGGCGTTTTTGAAGAAGACAACATCAAAGCCATCAATACCAAGGGCCTTGTCATTAACAATGCTAGCTAAAGAAGAATGAATCTCAACATGAGTAACATCAGCTACCAGAATGTTAATAGCATCCCTATCAAACCGTTTGCCAGCTCTCATAGTTTGAATATCAACAACAGGCAAGGAGGAAACTCTAGTACCTAAGAGAACCTTATAAAAGTTAACAATTTCATTTTCAACAAGGATAGGATCTTTCAAGAGGATATCAAAATCAGTAAAAATAGAATCATTTCTATTTCTACTTTGCCTTTGCTTCATAATAGAAAAAAAAATATTGAGAGATAGAATCCCCCAACTTAATCCACTCAACCT
This sequence comes from Chenopodium quinoa, assembly GCF_001683475.1. Taxonomy (NCBI): domain Eukaryota; kingdom Viridiplantae; phylum Streptophyta; class Magnoliopsida; order Caryophyllales; family Amaranthaceae; genus Chenopodium; species Chenopodium quinoa. Next base: position 535,900 of record NW_018745188.1, read on the forward strand.
TGGATTTTTGCTTATATATATTCTCTTGAATGTGCATCTAGTGTTTCACCTTTTCAATAGCAGCAGTTTCCTGAAGCTGCAAAGAAGGATTAGAAATATCCAGAGTAAGCTTTTCTTGAATTTAAGTAAGAGTACTATTAGCATGGTCCACTTTCTTAGCAATGTTAGCAAAATTCCTAGTATTAAGGTCCACAAGACCATGCTTAACATCCTTAAGATTCTTCCACACATCAGTCATACATGTAGAGATATAAACCTGCTTCTAGCTAGCTTCAACTACAGGATAAAATTCCTTATGATCAACCAAGCAGTTTAGAAATCTGAAAGGTCTACCTCTCCCAGAGGAATGTCTACAGACTTTTACCCTAACAGGACTATGATTAGATAATAGAGGAGAAGATAAATAACTTCAGTAGAGCTATAAGCAGACAAATGTTGGGGTTTGGTAAGTCCAACTTACCGTGGAAACGACCCCGACCCAAAGAACCACTCGCAATTAATAAAACCATAAAGCATAACAAATAAACATAAAAGGATAGAATCGAAATTTACCTTTGACGCGTGCTTCACTTGACCTAATGGGCTCTTTCTTGAAAGCTTTAGCTCCGAAAATACCGAGCTTCCAAAGGTATCCACCCACAAAGGACGAACACCGACTTTTTAGGTCTGCTACCTTGGAGTTAGCAAGGTCCGACCAAAACCCGAGTGATTAAATGAGTTTAAAGGTTTTCACAATGGTAATTCCTTTTTAAAATCTCACTCAAGTGATTTTCCCAATACCCCAACTTGGGTATTTATAGGGAAAACAGGAGAGTGAAAAAGCTCTCCCATCAATGTGGGAGAATTTGATTTTTCTATTTTATTTTAAAGTTAAAATAAAATAAATAATCAAACTAGTAATAAATCAACAAGTGGCAAGCTCATGAGAGGTTAGGTGAGGACCATTTAGAGGAGGGGGGGGACCAAACTTGCTCCCTACTCCCTCTCCAAAAACCGGCCAACTCAACCCCCAAGCTTCCTCTTACAATGCGCCACATGGCACCACACTTGGACACCAAGGTGGGCTGCCATGTGCGGCTGCCAGAAGGCCCAGCACAAGCGTGCCGGCTGCTTGGAGTTGCTAGCTAGCAAGCCCAGCACGGCTTGTGCGGGCTGCTTGTGCACTCGGCCAGCAAGCCGCGCATCAAGGATGCGGGCTGCTGCTAAGTGCCGATGCTCCTTGCGTGCGTTGGCCAGCGCTGCTAGCATGCAATGCTAGCATTGGTGCGCTAGCACGCACCAGCCATCCTAGGCTCGGCTTGGTGCGCATGCTAGCCACCATGCTATACCAAATTCCCCTAACACTCGGTTTTCTCGGGGAATTCCGATGCTAGAGGTATTTTTGTCTTGTTGATATATTATTTTTGTGTCTCGTCTTTTATTATTTTGACTCGACTTCCGACGCTCGATTTCAATGCTCTCAGCTCGAATTTCTAACGTCTAAATATTTAATACTCAGGCGACGAATTAATTTCTTCCGAATTAATTCGTCGAGTCGGTTCGTATATCTGTTAGGTTGTGACCCAAAGGGTTCAGTCAAGATTAAGCTGTAATATTCATTATACATTAATATTACTGATCGGAAGTGACCTCCACCCAGGCATTCTGATCACTTGACCTTGCTGAATATATTAGGATTCTGATAATTCTGAACCCGCTACCAGAATAATACACTTGTTTGAAGGACACCATTCCTTTCAATCTCCCACTTGTCCTTCTGGACAAGTGAGCATTTAGTGTATCACTTTTTTCCTATGTCTCTTCATGTCTTCTTCATGAACTATAAGGTAAGATTATTTCGTCATCCTTATTACGTCCAGAATTGTTTCTCGATTGCAAGTTCAACTATCAATAAACAGATGATTTCTAAAATCCATCAGAGCGTGACCATACATTTTATAGTCTCGCTCTACGAGAGGCCTTGTATACAACAAAGAAATCTTCCTTATTTTAGTAGGGGGACATTCCCAGTCTTGTAATGTAGCTCCTCTTACTGAGAGGACTTAGCCGCCCGAGTGTTTTCGTTATAATCCCCTATTACAGCAGACATTTGACAACATCAAAACGGACTAGTACTCAAACAAGAGAACTCACAATACTCATGGTCAAGGAAATAAGTTCCGTTAGCCATAATGAGAAGTATACTTTATGACGATTTTTAATCTCTTAAAGTATTCTCATAGATCGATCCAGTATGGTTCTAAACCAATACCTGTGCAAATGATTTATGACAATCATGTTCTCGTAGCACAAGAAACAGTGCTATAAATCATACTACACACTAATCTCAATTGGTCATTAATTTTCCATTGTTTAAATGGCCTCGATTAGGGACAATTTTCGATTATAATATTCATTGTTCACTTAATAGGTGTTTCCTTATCAAGACTGGTCCTGATACCCTATTTTGAATATTCCAAGAATCGAATGGACTCATTATTTAATCCTACACCGCATTAAATAGCAAACAGAGTAATAAAATATTGCATGAAATTTATATTACTCCAAAACTTGAATGATTTTTCTTAGTGTCTTACATTAAATGTTCAAAATTTTAACTAACACACTAAACATGGAAATCAAAGCTAGTCTCCTTAATGCCTGATTCCCATTGCCCCAACGTGCTTGTTGTGCTTCTTTTGAGGCAAAGGTTTAGTAAGTGGATCGGCTACGTTGTCATCCGTTCCAACTTTACAAATTCTGATTTCACCTTCTAATTTCCATTCTCGAATCATGTGAAATTGCCGTTTGACATGTTTGACTTTCTGATGTTCCCTCAGCTCTCTGGCCTGAGCAATAGCTCCATTGTTGTAACAATAGAGGGCTATTGGACCCTTTATGGAGGGTACAACATTGATCTCACCAATGAACTTACGAATCCAAATAGCCTCCTTACCCGCTTTAGCAGCTGCTAAGTACTCGGCTTCAGTTGTAGAATCTGCAATTATACTCTGCTTGGAACTCTTCCAACTGAACGCTCCTCCATTTAGACAGAACACATATTCAGATTGCGATTTGAAATTGTCTCTGTCTGTCTGGAAGCTTGCGTCAGTATAACCTTCAACAACTAATTCTTCTGAAACACCATATACCAGGAATTTATCCTTGTTCCTTTTTAGGTACTTTAGGATATTCTTGGCCGCAGCCCAACATGCCTCTCTTGGATCTGATTGGTAATGGCTCGTAGCACTCAAGGCATAAGATACATCTAGCCTAGTACATATCATGGCATACATGATCGATCCAATAAGCGAAGCATATGGAATCAGATTCATTTTTTCCCGCTCATTAGGTGTCTGTGGACACTGTTTCTTGCTCAGGGTTATGCCATGTGACATCGGCAGGTGACCTCTCTTGGCCCCTTCCATGCCAAATTGAGCAAGTACCTTATCAATATAAGTACTTTGACTTTATCCGATCATCCTTTTTGATCTATCCCTATAGATCTTGATGCCTACTATGTACTGAGCATCTCCTAAGTCTTTCATTGAGAAACATTTTCCAAGCCAGGCCTTTACGGACTCTAACAACGAAATGCTGTTTCCAATGAGCAATATGTCATCGACATATAAGACTAAGAAGGCGATGTCACTCCCACTGACCTTCTTGTAAACACAAGATTCATCTGGATTCTTGATAAAACCAAACTTACCGATGGCTTCATCGAATCGCAGATTCCAACTTCTGCTAGCTTGCTTTAGTCCATAAATGGACTTCTTAAGCTTACAAACCTTCCCAGCATTGTTTTGGTCGAAAAAACCTTTTGGATGTGTCATGTACACAATTTCTTCCAAAATACCATTTAAGAAGGCAGTTTTGACGTCCATCTGCCATATTTCATAGTTAAAATATGTAGTAATCACTAGGAGGATTCGAACGGATTTAAGCATTGCAACTAGTGAAAAGGTTTCATCGTAATCAATACCATGAACTTGTCTATAACCTTTTACCACCAATCTTTGTCGGTTTTCATCTTGAAAATCCACTTACATCCGTTAGGTGTATAACCTTCGGGTAAGTCAACCAAGTCCCAGACTTGATTTTCAAACATGGAATCCATTTAAGATCTCATGGCCTCATGCCATTTAGCAAAGTTGGTGCTTGCCGTCGCTTACTTGTAGGTTGCCGTTTCATCTCCATCCATAATGAGGACGTCCTCTAATATCTCGGTTAATACTAAACCAAGATATCTATCAGGTTGAGATCTTGGCCTCTGAGACCTACGTAGGGTAATGAATTGAGCATTTGCATTGTCGGTTTGACTTTGCACATTTTGATCATTTTTACCTACGTCAACAGATGCTGTTTGAGCACTTTGACTGTCATTCTTATTTTGTTGCTCATCCTCAAGAACTTCGTCGAGTTCGATTTTCCTCCCACTTATCATTTTGAAAAGGTGTTCCTTCTCCAAAAAGACACCATCGCGAGCAAAAAACACTTTGTTCTTCGATTTGTTGTAGAAGTAATACCCTTTGGTTTCTTTAAGGTAGCCCACAAAGTAAACCTTGTCAGATTTGGGATGAAGTTTGTCAAAAATCAATTACTTGACATATGCTTCGCATCCCCATATATTTAGTAAAGACAACTTAGGAGGTTTCTTTGTCCATAATTCATATAGAGTCTTTTCTACAGCTTTTGATGGTGCACGGTTCAGTGTTAGTGCCGCAGTTAGAAGTGCGTGTCCCCAGAAAGAGATAGGAAGATCACTAAGACCCATTGTTGATCGTACAATGTCCAACAAGGTTCGATTTCCCCTTTCAGATACTCCGTTCCATTAAGGACTTCCTGGAGGTGTCAATTCTGAAAGTATACCTTTTTCTTTCAGATGGTCATCGAGTTCTTGGATCAAGTATTCACCACCTCGATCCGATCGAAGGGCTTTGATTTTCTTGCCAAGCTGATTTTCAACTTCACTCTGAAATTCTTTAAACTTTTCAAACGATTCAAATTTATGTGACATTAGGTAGACATAACCATATCTACTATAGTCATTTGTGAAGGTGATAAAATATCGGTGTCCATTTCTTGTGGTTGAGCTCATTGGTCCACATACATCAGTGTATATTAGACCTAATAAGTCTCCTGCCCTTTCTCCTAGTTTGGAGAATGGCTGCTTGATCATCTTGCCTAATAAACATCCCTCGCAATTCTCAAACGATTCTAAATCGAAAGAGTCAAGAACACCTTCTTGTAGAAGTCTCTTGATGCGTTTGATGTTAAGGTGGCCAAGACGACAATGCAATTTTGGTTTGACTCCATGGTCTTAGCTCTTTTAGTATTATCATAAACAATTTTGTCTAAACACACAAAAGGTGTAATTTCCATAAATATAAACAAGACATTTAAACAAAAGGTCTTGTGATCAAGGCTTAAAATGACGTCCAACGTCACAAGATCAAAGTATGGTAGATAAAACTTAACAAGTTTTAGACAAAATACATGAGATTACAAGCTTTCTTTGGATAGACTTTCTTCATCTTCCACTTGTGTACTCATGACTACTTGAAAAACATCGCTCATTTTGTTCCTGAAATAAGAGCATAAATTGAGTCAATTTTCCGGTATCTAATACCTTATAAATTGCTTATTTTCAAGTGTGTGGATGATACTTGAGATTGAGGCTATCTTTCCTCTTGCCTCATCTTCTAGATACTCGCTACATTCTCTTTTGTAGTGGCCTTGCTTACTACAATAGAAGCAGCGCATCTTTGCCTTGTTTTTGAACTCCTTTTTCTTGAGACTTAAAGCAAACGTAGACGCCTTGCAAGAATAGGTTTCTAGAGCTCTCAGACAACTTCCTTGTAGGACAGTTTGTTCTGATTGTTGGTAAGTCGCATCTTAATTGCAACATACCACGAATGGAGTGAGCTTAGAAGCATATGAGCCACTTGCTCATCCTCCACCGGTTTACCAATCAGTTCCAGATGGTTAAATAACCTTGTCATCTTTTGCACATGGGCTTGAGGTGGCATCCCGGGTCTAAGTCTTGCACTATAGACCCTAGCCCATGTTTAAGGTCAATTCAACTTCCGACAATGTAGTTTCCGTCGCAAATGAGCTTTACGACAGAAATTCCGTCGAAAAACGTCCAATTTCCTACAAAGTGTTTTTCGACGGACGCTTCCGACGGAATTTCATCGGAACCCTCTTTTTCGAAAGATTTTGGATAAGTTCTGACGAAGTTTGTCCGTTGCAATTCTGTTATTTTCTTGTAGTGCCATACTATTTTCCTTTCTTTGCTAAGACATCCATCTTGCGGTGGCTTGATCCTCATGTTCGACAATGACCTAGTTACTTCTTCCACGAGTCCATCATAGTTGCCCTTGTCGCTATTTGTTACCCTCAAATTGACCACAACTTCTAGAGCCTTGAGAAATACATCTAGAAGGTAGTTGGAGAATTTCTTCTTCCACTGTTCTGGAATGGAGTTTTCCATGAGTCGAGAGACTCTTTTGCAATCATAACTCCACTCCTCATGGGCCATATCGCTCATAATCCCTTTTGAGTAGAAACTCGGGATGGGAGTGTCCAAGATATGCTCTAGTTAGAAATTGCGGAGGGTTAAACGAAGATCCTCTTCCTATTCCTTGAAGTTTACCAAATTTAAGCTAAATGATAACTTCTCGGGAAGTTCTGGGAACATAAGATTGTTGTCGATAGTTGAAGACATGATTCTACATTTGAAAGAATTTTGAAATGAAAAACCATTCATAAAATTTAAATAAGATTGAATTCATGCATTTTAATTAAACTTATTTAAAACGTATTATTCACACATTTAAAGTTGTCCCCAATTTGGTGAGAATAAGTCGATTCCAAGATCCGAAGAAACAAAGAGTGATTAAGCATGCTTTGGCTTGTCTTAACACTCAATCTCCTAAGGTAAGCAACACTTTGCTAATGGCTTTAAGCCACTCTTGGTTGAATAAATTGTCGCATCTAATGTTCTCTCAATAATTTATTCACTTTGCCACGACATGTTAGGACTCCATCACTCATATCGTTGAGTACAACCAAAACAAACTTGCATACCCGGTATGCCTTACTTCCTGGAGAGGTAGTGATGTCTTGCTTTGGCGTAGCCCACCACTACCCTCGTTCGGCCGGTAAGTGTTGTTTTGGAATGGCAAGTTTTTACTCAATATTTAGGGACCCAGGGTTTCTATGTTGGTTGATTTAAGTGAACTTAATTAATCATCACAACATTCGAAATCCTAAACATGCATCTAACATATAATTCATATACATATATATATCAAAAAAGATAAATATAGATGCATTTGGCAACTAGCATGACCCCTTGATATCTTCAAATCTTCAAAAGGTCTTCATTTGCAACTTCATGGCTACGTATTCGAAGAAACTCCATCTTCAAGACTTGACCATAATTAAATGCAACTACTAGTATCTACGATTAGGACTAATGTAAATATTAAGGTACATAAATACTCAACGGTATGCAGACCGTATTTAGATTTACAAAAATACATCACGGATCGCAATTCGTATTTTCTATCCTAATCGGGCCCCACTAGTTTCCATTTCATAAAACCTGTGAGAGAATATACATTCCATTAATCCATTCACTATTTGTGAATGGCTCATGCATTTTATAACGATAAACAAGTAACAATGCAAAACCACACGTGAACTAGTAACTAATCTAGGTGGTTAATCCAATTAACACGCCTAATTAAAACTAGTCAAAGTTGTTTTAACCGGTTATGTAAATAAACGCAATTTAACATTTGAACCTCCCACTAAATTCCGCATCCAACTTAATTAATCCAATTAATTAAGCTGGTAAATCCCAATATTTGTCAAAATAAATTTTGCGAATGCCGCTCAATACCGAGGCCTAGCCTCCAAAATTTTTTAAAATAATTAAAACAAATTAGATTAATAAAATAATTAAAACGACAATTTTTAAGCAAAAATACGTAGTCCAAAATGTCTAAGTGCCTAGCACTAAGACATGGAGTGCTTACATTTCGCACATCCGTTAGATGCTCAATGAACGTGGGAGTGGGCCCGATGTCGCTAAGCGTTACACCGCCCACATCAACGAACTTTCACACATAAAAAACGTGGCCCTTGATGGCCATGTTGAACGAATTCATTGCACTACATTGCTTCGCAAGCAACGTTTACGCATACCCCTAATTACATGATGCATGCACCAAGTCCCAAACGATGTACCATGTGCTCGTGCACTAAGTACACGCAACACAACACACACGCACATGGCAGCGTGCTACTGCTGTGCTGCGTCGCTTTGTGCTGCTGTTGCTTGCGGCCATGCGCACTAGCCACGCAATGGCTGCACGCACAGGGAATGGGAGCCCCTTGGCAGCCACATGCGGGCTACTATGCAGCCCGGTTAGCCAAGGGAGCTCATGCCTTGTTTTGCGTGCCTATTAGCCTCGAGATTTGATCCGAAAATTTTGCGTGACTATTGCAATTAATTACAAATTAATTTTAAAACTAATTTAATGAGCAAAATTAAAAATTTAAACAAGTCTAACTTAAATAAAAATTTTAAAGTGCATGTAACCAAAATAATTTCCAAGAACTATTCTTTAATTAAATTGGTTTAACTTGGTGCAACAAAAATAATAGGGAAAATACTCACTATTAATTTAATTAATTTAAATTAACTTTGAGTTTTTGACAAAATAAGAGAAAGTTGGAAAAATGAACATAAATTCAATAAAGACTTCAACTTTAATACTTGTGAATCCTTGAAAAATTATATCTTCCAATATGAAGATAAACAAATTTTCTATCACAAAGTTTCAAACTTTATGATTCCAATCAACTAGAAAATGATTAAATCAATAAATTTTAACAAAAATTCATGGAATTTAGTAATATAAAGTTTCAATCACTTAACATAATTAAAGATTGAATCTTTAATACTTGGAAGCCTCAAAGAACAACAATTTCACACTTAATGCAATTAGTTTGCAATTATGTGAAAAAATAAAACCAAGCATTCAAGCACAAATTACTACAAAGTAACCATGCCTAAAGAGGTTTACAATTGCATATAAAATATGTATTGAACCAATTACATAACCACCATAAATATGCAATTAATTTTCAAGGTTAGAAAGACTTAAAATTTTCGTAAAAATGAAAAAAACCCTCGAAAATAGCATTTCTGTTCGTTTTTTGGCAAAAACTGCATCCTGAATTACACAAAATTGGTTAGTAGCATTTCTGGTTTGGTAAGTCCAACTTACCGCGGAAATGACACCGACTCAAAGAACCACTCGCAATTAATAAAACCTTAAATCATAACAAATAAATATAAAAGGATATAATCGGAATTTACTTTGACGCGTGCTTCGCTCGACCTAATGGGCTCTTACTTGAAAGCTTTAGCTCTGAAAATACCGAGCCTCCAACGGTATCTACCCACAAAGGACGAACACCGACTTTTAAGGTCCGCTACCTTGGAGTTAGCAAGGTCCGACCAAAACCCGAGTGATTAAATGAGTTCAAAGGTTTTCACAATGGTGATGCCTTTTTCAACTCTCACTCAAGTGATTTTCCCAATACCCCAACTTGGTATTTATAGGGAAAACAAGAGAGTGAAAAAACTCTCCCATCAATGTAGGAGAATTTGATTTTTCCATTTCATTTTAAAGCTAAAATAAAATAAATAATCAAACTAGTAATAAATCAACAAGTGGTAAGCTCATGAGAGAGGTTAGGTGAGGACCATTTGGAGGAGGGGGAACCAAACTTGCTCCCCATTCCCTCTCCAAAAACTGGACATCTCAACCCTCAAGATTCCTCTTACAATGCGCCAAATGGAACCACACCTGGGCACCAAGGCACCCAAGGTGGGCTGCCATGTGCGGCTACCAGCAGGCCCATTACAAGCGTGCAGGCTGCTTGGCGCTGCTGGCCAGCAAGCCCAGCACGACTTGTGCGGGCTGCTTGTGCACTCGGCCAGCAAGCCGCGTATCAAGGATGCGGGCTGCTGCTGAGTGCCGATGCTTCTTGCGCGCGTTGGCCAGCGCTGTTAGCATGCGATGCTAGCATTGGTGTGCTAGCACGCACCAGCCAGCCTAGGCTTGGGTTGGTGCACATGCTAGCCACCATGCTATACCAAATGCCCCTAGCACTTGGTTTACTCAGGGCATTCCGATGCTAGGGGTATTTTGGTCTTGTTGATTTATTATTTTCGTGTCTCGTCTTTTATTATTTTGACTCGACTTCCGACGCTCGGTTTTGACGCTCTAAGCTCGAATTCTGACGTCTAAATGTTTAACACTCGGGCGACGAATTAATTTCTTCCGAATTAATTCGTCAAGTCGGTTCGTATATTTGCTAGGGTGTGACCCGAAGGGTTCAGTCAAGATTAAGCTGTAATAGTAATTATACATTAATATTACTGATTGAAAGCGACCTCCACCCAGGCATTCCGATCACTTGACCTTGTTGAATATATTAGCTTTCTAATAATTCTGAACCCGCTCTCAGAATAATACACTTGTTCGCAGGACACCATTTCTTTCAATAACCAAACTTGATCTAGATCCATGTCATTTATAGTTGCAGTTTTATTATCACCATGGCCTTTATTAGACCAAAAGTAAAAGGAACCCTTACTCTTGATTTCATAAAGATCAAGAGTTTCAATAAAGTCCTTAAAATGTGTGATTTCATAATCAGTAATGGGGTTATCATTTATCCTATCCCCATCATTAAGAACAGAATTAAAATCACCAATGAGAAGCCAAGGAGCAGAAATAGTAGTGAAATTACCAATATTAGTCTTAAGAGGAACTCTACCATGAATAGAGTGCAAGCCATACACAAAACAACACAAAATATGACGCTGCAAGTCTTTAGTGCATATTTCAGCATGAATAAACTACTCATGAGAAGAGAGATATTCAGAGTCACTTTGTCTAGTAGCCAGCCAACCCAAATTCTACCTCTATGAGAATTAGAGTAATTACAATACCAAGACCAAGCAGGACCAAACTTTTTCTGTAATTTAACACTATTTCTCACTTTCACTTTAGTTTCTAAGATACTAATAAGATCCATATATTGCTCATAAAGTAACTTCTTAACTGAAGTTACCTTACTAGAGTCATTAAGACCCCTCATATTCCATGAAAGAATAATCATTTCCCCTGAGGGGGACATCACTCTCGATAGAAACTATTTCAGCAATCTCATTATCTCTAAAAGAGTAGAGTAAGCATTAGTAGTGCTAGGGATATCCAGTTGTTATTTTAGATGAACTACTACAAGAGGGGGCGGGGGGGTGAATGGTAGTAGGTTCCAATCGCGGAACTTATGCGGAAATTAAAAACAAAACGTAATAGGTTGTACGAGGAAACCATCCAGTGCCTAACTGGAAGTAAAACCTCAGCCCTATTGGGACTTATAAACAAATTCCACTATAATAGGCAACTCTCCTAGTACAACCTATTACACAAACCTTTGCTTTGCAAGTTCCACCACGGACACTTGACTATATGATAGGACACCTCCTGCCAGACCTAAGACACCTTTCTCCCTTAACCCAAGACACTTCCTAGGTGACCCAAGACACTTCTCAGGTTCCTTTCACTCACCGTGCAACCCAAGACACACTCGGGAATATCCCTAAATACATTTCTATGAATAAACAGATAAAAATAATATGTTGAACACTCAAGATCTATCTGGAACTCACTAGATGTACTGTAACTAAAAACCTGATAGGAACTTTGACTAGGAGGACTGACTTAGCTTCATGGTGAAGGATAAAACCATTAAGCACGACAACTACACTTCGTCAGCCTCAACTTTGAATGAATTCATATGAGCATATTTATAGTACACTCGAATTATTCATTTCATCTTGAAAAAGATAGATTTTCTGAAAAGATAAGTTTAAAAGATATTTTCTAAAAATCAGTTTTCCGAAAATATATCTTTTTGTTAAGAGTAAAAACAGTCATTAATAATAAGATAAACTTAGCATAAAATCAGATTTTATTCAAAACTTATCTTTCTGTTTAAAATACTTTTTAAACAATTTTATCTTTTTCCAAAAGGGAATTATTAGAAGATAAATATCTTTATTCAGTAAAACCAAATCCCTAAAAGATATGCACGTATAAGGTAAATATATATATCATTAAAATCGACTTTTAACGACGTGCATACTTAAGTTCCTATTAGGTTCCTAAACTCTGACAGTCTCTGAGTTCCTGACAAGTCAGTTACTCTGATTTCATTGACTGTTTGGAGTTCACCTTGGTTCTATATAGACTTGTTCTAGACCGAATTTTATGTCCAACATACTTACATGAATCCTAGAGCAATATACTTCTATTTCTCTGTCTTCATGTTGCTTCTCTGAAACTCTTGTTCTCGAATCCTGTAGTCTTGATATATTCTAGATCTTAGGGTTTGCCACAGCATTGCACCGAAACCATGTCGTTACAACCCGTTTTGAAGTTTATGTTAAGAAACTTCTGGAAGTTCCATTTCTGAAACTCTTCTTCTAACTTTACTTGTATCCTCATGGATCCTCTAAAATTCCTCTGTTTCAGTTCCTACTTCAGCCCTCAACGCTTACTGAACCTGCAAACATCACAACACTAGAAAATCCTTATTAAATGGAAGTTTGCTCAATTCTTAACATCATCATCAAAACCTCATAAGGGTCAATAAGTTGCCCCTTTTTAATGATGACAAACTGAGCAAACTTCTGAGGATAACAAAGTAACTCAGAAGATTAGTTTTTTCATTTATAAAAACAGTAAATAAAACCAAACTAAATTAAAAGACTCCTACACATACATGACCTATATATGTATAGGATACTTACCTTATGAAGCTAACATATGCAAACACATGTTTACATAGTTACCTTCATGGTTCCTTAGCCATCATCATGCTTATCAACCATAACACTTATCGTTGTTCTTCTTCCTCTATTGCTTATCCTATATTGCTCAAGTTCCTTACATATATACCTGTCATTACTCAGGTTCCTTGTATCCTGTTCCAAGCATAACTTGATCTTTCTATGCACAACTTAACATACACGTTAGATAGATAATCATCATTAGTTTATAATCATCAAAACCTAATTGCTCAACAATTTCCCCCTTTTTGATGATGACAAACTAATGATGCTTATCACATATTAAAGGATAATCGTTGTACATTTATTCCCCCTTAGTTTTTCAAGGAAATAACATATAACAAAGTTAAGAACATACACAGGAACTTAACATAGTTAGGAACTTAGTAATACACATCATTATCAATATATAATTTCAACGATCATGATGTAAGAAATTTAGATTTAGTTACTGCATACCATAAGCATCATACATATTTTTCCCCCTTTTGTCATTATCAAAAAGGGTATTGTTCCACATGTTTGTTTTTCGTAAAATATACACACTTAAAGTCATATGTCACACCTACCACCATATAATAAGTAAGTATATACTGGTTAAACACTTGTTGTTCCTAAAAGCCTCAAGGTACTCACTTTTCAAACACGAATACCATTTCCACACCAATTTCCAACTCACAATCCAAGGCCCAACTTCAAAACCCTTAATTGAACTTGACAAATAAGAAGTTAAAAATCAAGTAAAGATCAGAGCTAAAAAGTTAGAAATGGATTGCATGAATAGACAAATGAAAGCGCAAAGGATATATAAAGAAGCATATGAAACAAAATAAGTAGAGGGAACGTGAAGTGGAATTTGTGCTCTTCGTTTAGACCTTTTGAGATGAGGAACGCCACATTGTACTTCACCTCAAACTCTTGAATCTCCTATTGAACACAACACATATTCATCTTGCCAATTGATAACCAAGTTCCCTTACTTCAACCACCAACTTTTTGAGGAACATTCTACATATTGGAACTTAGATAGATTTCGGTTTCATCATAGTCAAGTTCCTTCAACGTTTGTCGTTGTTCCTTCACTAGCTCACCAAGTATACGAGTACTCCACATAAAAGTCAATATTCTTCACCTTTAGATATCCAGGAAATTAAATATTTGATCACCCTTTTCTTTTTCTTTTTTTTTTATTTTTTATTTTTTATTTTTATTTTTTTAAAGGGTGTCATTATACAAATTTTGCATGCTTTCCTGGAATAATACATTTTAAATTAACGAAGATATTACTAACTCATACACTTGAGTTCCACAACCAGATTTGAACCATTTTGATTTCTTAGTTCCTACCTTATTCCCCCTGAGTCCCTTACTGTTCTTCTTCCTTTTCAAGTACTTACTTCTTTCTTTATTTCAACTTCCCCTCAACATATAATCACCATTTTTCATGTTTCATCAAATCGTATAAAGATGATCAACAAACTTAGAGCACATGGGAATCAAGAATAAGAAGTAAAAGTGTGTGAACGGAAAGAGGGAATTGAATTGGGTGAATAAGAATCTTCAATTTCTGAATATGGGACAATTAAAGTATATGCAACACGGACACACAACTTAGAGTTGTAGAATAATGTTGCGATCGAAGATATATGGCGTGGATGCTTGAAAGTTGGCTAAAAGATAGGTTAGTTCCCTCTGAAATTTAAACAAGTGAGTTACAAACGGTCTTGGAACTTACCTGTCTTGTTCCATCAAAGTTTCTTCCATTGTTCCTTTGGAAACTTAGGAACTTTGTGTTTGACAGCACCCATAGTTCTATTATGAGACCTCTAATACTCTTAGGCAAGTAAGTATGTCTTTTACAACACAGGAACTAAGTGTGACACATAAACAATAAGCGCACATTCTTTACTTTATGTTTAACATGCATAGGAACCCCAACTTTACATAACTTAAGGGAAAAATACTTTATACTCATGTTATGTTTCATCGAGTCTTGTTCCATTAAGCAATAAACAAGAATATGATAAGTCAAGACACAACCATAAGAGAATCAATCCACAAATTCACATATTACATCCATACGAAAGATATATCAATCCAATTCATCTAATGCCAACATGTGAAAGGAACTTATATCTTATGTAGTCTCATATCAATAAAGATGTAACTATTAATACATAGGTTGATATGATGGTTTACCTTGGAGTTCTTTAAGTGGTTGTTCTGTTCCTTGATGATTTCGAATCTAAAATGAACTTCCACTTCTAACTCAAGTTCCATTGTCAGTGGTTAATGCTTACAAATATATTTTCTTATCATATATTAGCAAAAACCAATGCACAATGACTCGTTAGTTGTACCAAAAATATAATCAGTGTAAGTAAGTACAACTAATAACTCAATCCATCTTGAAAACAAAAATTGATAATTTTAAAGCTCAATTTTCAAGAAGGAACTTGGATAGCAATCTATCCTAGAGTATGTTCCACATAGACATCTATAACAAAATGTTATACAAAAGACATCCAAGACATCCATGTGGTACAACTCTAATCCCATATAAACAGCAAGATAAAATAATGTTCAATTACCTTCAAGTCTAGCTACACGAGCAATAAGTTCCTTAAAAACAATACATACCTTTTTATTGGTTGTTTCCTTTAAGAACCAACCTGGCCTTGTTCCATTCACGTGCCTTACTCAACAAGCTTTTTCCAGAACACCCTTTTTGATCTCCGACCCTTTTTAGGTGTTCTAGAATAGTTTCAGGATGTGACATGCATCTTCTTCCTTTTAAGCTTATTAAGTTCCTGCTGCACATCTAACCTGATAACAACCAATTACATGTTTACATCAACCTTAAAAACAGACTTATTTTTTATACAACTATGAGTTATGAAGTCCATCTTTTTCGGTTGATATCTCGGGCTCTTCTCTGATCCTTGGTTGTTGAGGTTTTCCCTTTGGTTATATATATATGCATGAAAGACACTTTAGTTCCATAGTTTGTTGAGATGTTGCTGGTCAAAACAAATATTATCTCAGCTCTAGAACTTCGTTAGAACTTGCTTTCTTGTATTGAGTTCATTGACCTTTGCTGCATGAGTTTGAACTTAACATCTCAAAGTTCCTCAACATATGTAGCTATCCCTTGCTATTATCCTTAGTGACCTATTTCTTTACTAGGAACTCCGTTAGTTCTTCAAGAACACATGAGTTCATCTTTTATAACCTGTTTGATGGGAACAAACCTGTCAGTCTCAAAATATGTTCACTTATTGCACATTGACATGATAGTGTAGACTTTTTATGTTTTACTAGTCTAGGAGTTTATGGATAAATCGCCTTGGAACTTCTATCATCAAACATCCCTAAGTGGAATATAGGGTGTCTTGTTCATCAAAGATCTATTGCTTCAGTGTTGATGATGTAGCAAGAGACATTGAAAACTATTCCAAAGAACCTGCAAAGACCATTAGCATATAACATTGTTTTCTTCGTGTCTTTCATGATTCAAAGTTTGAAACTTGTTGTCAATCCTGTGTTCCTGCAACAAACATCAACTATTATTGGAACTAGGTTCCATTGTTAGATCTATACCTTCATAAATGATGAACACTTAGCTACATACCCTATGATAGAAAAGACTTTCAACAAACAGTTCATCATCTCTTATATTAATAAAAGTAACCAAGTATTCATTTGCTTTCATTACTTATAAACAAGACATCTCTTTCAATTAGTCTCTACATATCACATGGTAAACATATCCATATCACTAAGATCCAATGTATTATTGTTGCTTACCATCTACCTGATGTTGAAAGAGAATGTAACATGTGTTTCATTCTCATGCTTCTCGATCTTAACCTGTTTGGAACTTACATATACATGTACCTATTATCGAGTTCCTACTAGGTTTATCAAGCATGAAAAGATTAACATGTTCACAGTTTGAAGCATAGAGGTATCTCATCTTCAATAAAACCTAGAAATGTCAGGTTGTTGTTAGGAATCACCTTGAGATCCACAAATGATGTGTTCCCTTTTTGACTTCCTTCATATGTGACATTTCCACTCTTTATTGATGATGTCATTTTGAAGCCATAAAACAACTAGAGTTACAAGCAATGGGATAGGAACTTGACTTACTAACTTCCTGTTATGTAGAAATTTTACCTTTCGTGTTAGTATTATAAGTCAAAGTTCTTCCATTGCAGGTTTATAGCAAGAGATACCTTGATTTGGCTATCATCATCTCTTTTGGATCCTTGCTGTCGAGATAATGAGAGTTCCCTCCTATTATAAACCTTCAACTCTTCCATGTTCCTTTTGACATAAAGTTCGAACATGTCCATCCGGTCCTTTAGACCGTTGTATCTTGGGTAGAGGAACATGTTGATTTAATCTCACATTCTTCAACACCTTGTCAAAGTCCCTCATATTATCATTCAAAAGATATAACCTGAAAGTTCACAACCCAAGAGATTCCTTTGTGCCTTTAAAACGTCAGTAGGTTAGTCAAAAGAGGTAGATAAAACCTAAAGCATAAAAGTATTTCAGCATAAAGATCCTGTAAGAAATATCCCTTTTAGATGTTGCTCCATGAACGAAATTATGAATCTTCAACACGCAGTCAAAGATAATCATCTTAACCCATAATCCTTCATATGAGTCTGCTACAGGAATTAATGCTTTGTTCCAGGGAACTTTAACAATAGGAACTTGACTGGAACTTGAATAAGAAGCTGAATAGAAATTTATACTCTAACTCATATAGCACCTTGATATAGAAGCTTAGTTATTCCTATATCCCTAATCTGTTTTATCATTTCATGTTCACCAAGTTCCAACTCCTTTCAGCATTGAGTTCCTAAAGTAACAAACTTTTATGCCCCGATTTATCTATATGGACAAACCTACAAAACAATCAATAATAACTTGCACAAAACTAGAAGAGAAGTTATTTTGTCATGGCATACATTATAACTATCAAAACAACTTCTCTTTACATCCATTCACAAATAACCTTCATAAGAATAAGGAATTGAATTTCAATAGGAATTTGTGAAGGATTAATACATACCAAAAGCACATGACCAATATTTATAGAGAGATGTATAGGCGACTTACTCACTTATCCATATTGTCGCTTCACCTACTACAAACCTCTTATAAAGGCTTTCTAGTGAGAGGAACTTGCACATAATTCCTTATATACAAACAACCAAAGATCATCGTTATTGATAAGTTGTTTCTACTCACGTAGCCTGCAAAATCAGTCATCTTTTGGCTTTGGTTACCCAATATATATTGGGTACCTTCATGTTAGTAATAGACGTCAATAATCCATAATTAAAACAACTACGGTTAAACCAACTATCTTTACTAACAATAAACATCATGTGTCTATATAATAAATATTTAAAATAATACATACACATGATAAGGTCATTCTTTGGCAAATATTCAAAATATACGTTCATTACCTTGCCCAAAGAATTGAGTTTCCATACAGGGGTAATCCAGGTTCCAAGAGACCAAATATGCATAATTCTACACAATACGTTCCTTGAACTATTTCTAGTAAGCCGATTCTTTAAAAATAAATCAATTTGTAAATCTGAAAAATACTTTTCACACTATAAATCAAATTTGAGGTTACACAAAATTGATTTAAAAACTTTGAAAACAAAATCTAAAATTTAACTAGAAATACTGCAAGAAACCTTTACACATATTATCATGCATATAATCAAGACTTCAAAGACGAGACACTTACCTCAAAGATGTTCATCTTTGAATCACTTCTGCTTCACAAGAAGACGTTGGCCTTCACGTGGTATTGGGAACGTTCTAGGGTTGAGTTCCATTCGCTGCATTCCTTGTAGATATCCATCCTAGCCTGGAACTTGCTCCTCAGGGTTGCCCGGTGTAGGGAATAAATTCAAGCCTTAAAAATCCCACTAGCTTGAACCCCACTGTGATCATACACTAAAGTACGGTGGTGTCCAAAAGGGAAGAAGATAGAGCAAAAGAGTCGCCAACAAGTTTTTAAGGAACTTGTAAACCGTTCACGAGGTGAAGGTTACACCCCTTAACGATCCAAGAGATCGTCAACACCATAAGGTCATGAACCAAATAAGAGTTCGGGGATGATGGTACAAATCCAACCTAAAAGAGATTAAACCTGCCCTAATAATAGGCCTTTACTTTATTCTGCTCGTATTCATGTGCGCTTTCTGATTAACATGCATTCAATAGATTTAACCCTAAACCTGTTTAATCTATGTTGGTTGAATATTAATGCACAAATAAACTATTATTGGCGATCACTTGAAATTATAATCATATTAACCCTAACAAGATTATTAATATCTTATTAAGCGTGATTGAAGTACCAATTCTCTTTAAACATGCAATAAAAGGTGTGATCAAGCAATAACAAATAAAATAATATGCATATCAAGCAACATAATAAATAATCATAATCATTAACAACAAAAATATCAATCATAATCATAAATATTAGGAAGAATATAGGAAGCATCATACTTTTAATCATACTTAATATTAAAGATACCCTAGACATGATACTAGGAAGATCAAAACGCCCTAACATAACATTAGGAATCATAATAACAACTTAAGCATGATTTCTACATCATAAATCAATTAAAACCATTAAAGTACTTACTTGGATGCCTCGTACCTCTTTCTAATAACAAAATACACACGTTAGGAACTTCAAGGAAAAATAATAAAACAAAACAATTAAATTAAATAATTGAAAGAGATTTTTGGGACCAAACCCTAAGAAATTGAAACCTTTCACGTCTAGGGCGAAGGCAACTTCGAATATTGCTAGGTGTTTCTAGATCTTGTGAATGCGGAATTTTTTATTAAAAAGCAAAGTTTAGAAAAGAAAGAATGAATGAAAAGGATTATTTGTGAATGAAGAGAGTTGATGATCGATGATGAAGATAGTTGGTGAAAACTTAAGAATAAAGAGAATTGGTGACTCTTGGTGAATCAAAACGGATTTTTAAATACGATATTTATAGAGAAAATTATCCAAAAAAGATAATTTATCAAAACAGAGTCTGAAGATTGCAAAACCACCTTGGCACCAGCCTTGGCTCATTGGCGCCAGGACCAGTGGCCAGCGCCAGGCGCCAATGGCTGGCGTCTGGCGCCAATCCTGATTCCAGGCGCCAAGGCCTGAGTTGGACGCCAATTTGGATTTCAACGCGTTTTCGAAATTCTGATAAAATTCCTGTACTGGAAGATAAAATAATATAATTTCAGTCGAAAATGCTATTTGATCTAATTAAAACTCTGAAGAATCCTAATTGAATTAAGAATGATAAAAACCTTCTAGAATGTTCTAGAAGACCAAAACCGTTCCTAATTACATTAGGAATGATAAATCATATTAGGCCCTCCCCTAGATCATTAGGCCGTACTTAAAGCTCAAACCGGGCCTAGTTTAGTAAATTGGCCATAACTTCCTCAATATTCATCGGAATTGGGCTTATAATATATCGTTGGATAGGTCTTTGCAAACCCCATCCAACTACACCACTATTGGACCCATATCATGGACCAACCAAACTAGATTGGCTGTTTTCTTAAAATAAAGTTTTCAAAAACAGAGAGAAGAGAAAAGAAAAGAAATAAAACTTTCCGCAACACTAGACCTTTCCACACTTTCGGACGTGAAAGGTACTCATCACTGGGTTTGGTTTTAGGGAGGCACAAATGGGTGTCTACAGAAGCCCCCACTTTGACTGAGTTTGGAGAAACGCAAGTTTTGAAAACGAAAGCCAAAGTATCGATAGGGATGGAGAATGATTCGGAACGTTCTGCGATCCTAAATCAATCTTATAACGCCGATCCTAAAAGAGTTAAGAAACGCGTATCTTGCACCGTCGAGCACACGTCTCTGAAAGTAACCGATTGCTACTGTTGCTGTTGTTTTGACGACCTCCTGCAAGCTAGAGAATGCCATCCCGCTTGAAACTGCTACGCCTTGTAACTGCTTCTAATTAGAAGATTGCTTCGCCTGAAACTACCTTCTCCGCTGTGATAATATTCCACGTCCAAGGGAATATCATCGAAAATTATTTCTCTTAAAATAATTCTTAGTTTTTTGTGACAACCCTCCACAATCTAGGGAACGCCATCTTGCTTTTTGTTTTGACGATCTTCTGCAATATAGGGAACGCCGTCGATCAATGTTGCTACATCTTGAGCCTTTTCTTGAATCATAGTGACAACCTTTCCAATGATAGCAAAAGTCGCCGAAGACTGCCCATCTCGTGCTATCTTCTCAAATCTTGGGTGACAACCTCCACAATCTTAGCGAATGCCGTCGAAGACGACCCATCTCGTGCTATCTTCTCAAATCTCGGGTGACAACCTCCACAATCTTAGAGAATGCCGTCGAAGACCGCCCATCTCGTGCTATCTTCTCAAATCTTTGGTGACAACTTCCACAATATTAGCGAATGCTGTCGAAGACCGCCCATCTCGTGCTATCTTCTAAAATCTTTGGTGACAACTTCCACAATCTTAGCGAATGCTGTCGAAAATAACTTTACTTGAAGTCATCCTCAGTTTTTTTGATAATATTCCAAAAAAAATTACCGAATACCAACACTTGTCGATCTTTAAAGCTCGCTCGAACTTTGCTTCCGCTATGCCTGTACGTCGGCGCTTTCGTTGCTTTGAACCTATACGTCGGTGCCTTTTCTGCTTTTGAGCCAATGCCTAGGCGCTTTAAGCTAAGTGAGACGATCTTTTCATCAAGTCGATCACTTATTTACTTTTGGAGAGGCTTCGAACTCTGTCGCTGCTGAAATATCTCTGGCGCCAAGAATTGACTCTATCGCCGAACGCTTTGATAGGGTCTTCCCTGTTCTGCTGCACCTGTATTTATTTTGACTATAGAACTTTGCCAATTTCTTTAATCATCTTAGGTTGACCTAAGGCTTAACATTTCTTGACTCATTGACTTGACACGACTCAAGGCATAAACTTTATTCGATATGTTTGACTGACTCGAGATGTAATGACACATGTGTTAGACTCAAATCAAAGTGATATGGCACGACATGACTCAATGTGTACATGACTCGTGTGTGCATTGTAATGTGATCGTGCGACTCGAAAAATGCAAAAAAAGCAAAAAAATCAAAAACATTTCCGTCATTTTAGTGGAGGGTACCGCCTTTCTCCCGAAAAAGAAAGACGTAAAAAAGAAAATCAAAAGTTTGAAGATGCATGTTGAATGAGCTTAGTCAATTGTTGTTCGATGCTATCTCTCAAGGTTCAAGGATTAATCTATCCTAGGCTATCTCAACTGTTGACTCCATAATGAAAGTATTTGGGTAACTTAGGCACGGAGGCTAAGCACTTCATACTTCATGATGCAATGATGATTATGATTGATGAGCGATGTTGATATGACAAGGCATGCTTCAAAATTATGATTGCATGACAAAGGGTTCCTAAGGGAAGTATATTTGGTCATGTATCTGTGATGTGTGTGATAGTGACACTAAAGCTAGGCCGCAAGAGCTAAGTGTGTGGAAAAACATATTATTGAAAAGAGTCAAATGGTGGTGACTCTTAGGCTAGGTTAGCTAATAATGTAGGGATCAAGCCCTAAGTCTAGCTCTAAATTAATAGGGATGAGCATAGGGAATCCCTTGATATGATCATGGTGCAAGTGTGTGAATGTGAATATGAATGCATGTTTATTACGGCCGCACCTCAATGTGAGGTTGCCTACGTATCCGTTAGGAATCAGGCCGAACGTAGCTCTAGCCAAACCTCGCACAAGTGTGTGTATACCTCAAAAAGGTCTTTTAAGGGTTGTAACGTGGTTAGGCTAAAGGCTGAAGAAGAAGGGGATAAAGGCTCAAGATCCTAGATAAGCCCCCAAGGTGTGCAACCTCGCTTTTGAATCTTTGTATTTATGCTAGAGTTTCTACTCTTTTTAGCTCTTTTTTCTTTAGCATTTATTTTATTTTTATAAGTGTGGGCAATCCCGATCATGCGGTCTATCACTCACTTGGCATTCATGTTTCTCAGGCACGGTACCGAGTACTCGATAAGAGACGCAATCTGAGACGTGTTCTTATCGAAGATACTTTCATATCAAAGACATTGGAACACTTGCCCTTTTGTACACTTGTTTTCGTTTTTTTATTATTGCTTATTTTTTTGCTATTGCTTTCTTTTGAATTTGCTCAAGCTTTCTTAAAATTGCATAAGTTACACACCATCCCATCCCAAGGTTAGGTAGATGTAGGTTGAAAAAAGAAAGGTCTATCATTGGACGAGGATCAATGTGGTTTATGAAGAAAGGATTGTATAATTGAAGGGTGAAATGAAATATGATTTGGCTACAAGGGGTGCCTCAAATCATTAGTATACCTTGTGCTTAATTCGACATGGATTTTTTTTTTTGTTTTATTGTGCAATGTAATGAAATGATCATATACAAGGAATTAAATGCTCATTTTATTAAGGGAAAAAGGAAAAATCTACAAAATTAATCTAAAGGAAAAGAAAAGGTGCCTATGCTAGACTTATTGGGGAAAGAAAAGATGAAAATAGAAAAAGAGGCCATGAAATCTTGTCGTTGAAGCTCGCCTCTTGTCTTGTGTTGTTTGCTTTATCATCACTCGCTCTTCTTGTTAACTGGAGGCATGGGAAGCTTGTTATTATCAATCAGATGTTGGATAGCCTCCTTTAGCTTCCAACAAGTCTCAGTAGTATGACCCTTACCTTGATGGTACTTGCAGTGTTCGTCTGGATTCCAACTAGGCAATCTCTTTTCAGGTGCGAGATCTTGAATAGGTCCAATGGGAGTAATGAGTCCTTTGGCATGGAGTCGATCGAAGGCAGTGTCGTAGCTCATCCCAATGGGGGTGAAGTCTTTCCTTAGTTGCTTCTTAGATCCTTGGTTATCCATGGCTAAAACTTCACTGAGATCAAAGGTACTAACATTGTTACTAGAGTGGGCGTTTTCGGAAGAAGAAGGATTGTCGTCCTTCTTTCCTTTTCAGCCACCGTGGTTGCTATTATTAGTAGCTTTTTGCTTTGCGAGGTCATCTTCGATTTCAATTCCAATGTCATAAACAGCCTTGAAAGTATTCAAATTGTGTTGATATTTTAGGTGCTTCGAATACTTTTCTTGGAGATTCTTGATAAACATCCTCACAGATTCCTTTTCGGTGGGGACTTCAATCATCTTAGCGGAAGTTTCCCTTCACTTATTAAAGAAAGAAGTAAAGCCTTCATTTTCTTTTTGTCTTAGTATCTCAAGTTGTCTATGATCGGTTTCAACTTGGATAATGCACTTGTACCTATCAACCAAAGTGTTTGCTACCGATTCCTAGGTAGAGGTTTTCTCCTTGTCAAGGGAGAAGAACCATTGTTGGCAAACGGTTTCAAGAGAGAGTGGGAACAGAGAGGGGAAAACCTTCTTATCGATACCCTTAATGGTAATTATAGTTTCAAAAGCTCTTAGATGGAAGTAAGGGTTATCTGTTGCCTTGAATTTAGGGATGTCAGTGGCGTTGAACTTATGCGGAAGAAGTTCTTTATCCAGCGAGACCCCTTGCAAACACATGCCTTGAAATTTATAGTCACTAGATAGCTTGCTTATACTCTCTTGCATGAGATCCATCCGTTGTTGCTTCACGGGATCATCAACCTTAAGTGTGAGGAGTTTCAGTGTTTCAGTCATGGTAACCAATTGGTTCTTGAGCTCATTGACTTCTTCTTGAGTTGCCATTATCTTTTTAGTCTTCCTCTTTTGACGAATCAGTTTATCAAAAAGCGAGACTTGAATAAAGAGGCTGTCCTTGATTAATCGCCCTTCTCTCCTCGACCAAGTACTGTGGGAAAGGAATTTGGGGATACTTACTGTTAATTATTGACTCGAACTTTATTCAACATGCAATGGATGGAGGAAGTGAAGAAAAATTTGAATAGAATGTGAAAGAAGATTTAGATGGAGGGATATGAAAAATTAGGAGTAGAATGTACCCCATCTAAAATGACGGAAAAGACCGACTTATGCATGAACCTAAGACATGGCCATGGTGATGTGTACTCAAAGTGTGTGCTAAGACTATTGAGTGTAGGTGACATGTTAAGACTCGTGTCATGACCATGTGGCTAGACTATGTGACCAAGACTCGATTAATGACCTGACAAGGTGTTATTGACAGCGGAAATTAACCTAATTAATTAGTAAACTGGGTAATTAGACATTAGGTGATGACTCGACAAATAATCCGAACTGTCGGCCAAGCGACAGGACTGGCGTCACAATATGGTGATTGGCGCCAGACTTTTTAGTAAATGTCTGGCGCTACACACCATACAGTGGCGCTACATCTCAGATATTATTAGTCAACTGGGGTATGCCTAAAGTCGTACTAGGTCGATTCCGATTAAAAGAAGAAAAAACTTTATTGACTCAAATTAATTAATTAATTAATTAAGCAAAGTTCTTTAAGTCATTAATTAAAATCAACACAAATCAACAAACGGTTAAGAGGAACATAGAATATATATGCACAACAAATAATGCACAATTAGTCAAGTAGGCACAATATGATGCAATGAGTTCGCAACCTAACCATGGCTCTAGTTCTCTAAAGTTCAAGATATAGTTTGGTCAAATAGGGTCCATGGTTAAATGTCCAGATGCACCGCGTAGAAGCCTAACCGTGAAGGGTTAACGCGTGTGGATAGAACACCGCGAGTTTTTTGAAAAAACTCACTTCCATGTTTGGTGAATTCAACCTCTCAGATGTACCCTTTGTTGCCAGGAGCGTTCAATCGGGTAGATGAGCATGAATTCCCAGAGGGTTATGTCCATATGTAGAACACATATGGGTTTCAGAAAAGTGAGAAAAAATTCAATCAAGAAGCAGGATCGAGCAAACAATACGAAAAACCGATCGAAATTAGAACGCATATTTCTGGCTCGATATTGGGGGAATTTGGCGCCAGCAAACAGAGACTGGCGCCAACTTTTAATTGTAGCGCCTGGCGCCAATACTGGCGTCTGGCGCTACGGCAAAAAGTGTTGCGCCAAGCTCTGGCCCCTGACGCTACTTTCCACATGCCTCAGCAGCTTTATGTGCTCAATAAAATCATCCAGTTTCGCGCGGTGTTATTTTAGTCCTAGTTGTGAAAGACATTTCTCAAATTTCCTACGTGTAAAATCCTTATGTTTTTGACTCATTACGGATGGTCTTTCCAATGAGAACCTTGTTATGCATATGACAATAATAATAATCAAAATTACGCACATGAAATACTTAGAACTTTTCGAGTCTCATCCACTCATTCTAAATCATTGCCGAAAAAAATTCAAGAATTAAAATAGAAATCCTCCCCAGTGGAGTCGCCAAAAACTGTAGGGAATAATTTCAAGCCTTAAAAATCCCACTAGCTTGAACCCCACTGTGATCATACACTAAAGTTCGGGGATGATGGTACAAATCCAACCTAAAAGAGATTGAACCTGCCCTAATAATAGGCCTCTACTTTATTTTGCTCTTATTCATGTGCGCTTTCTGATTAACATGCAATTAAAAGATTTAACCCTAAACTTGTTTAATCTATGTTGGTTGAATATTAATGCACAAATAAACTATTATTGGCGATCACTTGAAATTATAATCATATTAACCCTAACAAGATTATTAATATCTTATTAAGCGTGATTGCAAGTACCAATTCCCTTTAAACATGCAATAAAAGGTGTGATCAAGCAATAACAAATAAAATAATATGCATATCAAGCAACATAATAAATAATCATAATCATTAACAACAATAATATCAATCATAATCATAAATATTAGGAAGAATATAGGAAGCATCATACTTAATATTAAAGATACCCTAGACATGATACTAGGAAGATCAAAACGCCCTAACATAACATTAGGAATCATAATAACAACCTAAGCATGATTTCTACATCATAAATCAATTAAAACCATTAAAGTACTTACTTGGATGCCTCGTACCTCTTTCTAATAACAAAATACACACGTTAGTAACTTCAAGGAAAAATAATAAAACAAAACAATTAAATTAAATAATTGAAAGAGATTTTTGGGACCAAACCCTAAGAAATTGAAACCTTTCACGTCTAGGGCGAAGGCAACTTCGAATATGGCTAGGTGTTCCTAGATCTTGTGAATGCGGAATTTTGTATTAAAAAGCAAAGTTTAGAATAGAAAGAATGAATGAAAAGGATTATTTGTGAATGAAGAGAGTTGATGATCGATGATGAAGATAGTTGGTGAAAACTTAAGAATAAAGAGAATTGGTGACTCTTGGTGAATCAAAACGGAGTTTTAAATACGATATTTATAGAGAAAATCATCCAAAAAAGATAATTTATCAAAACAGAGTCTGAAGATCGCAAAACCACCTTGGCACCAGGACCAGTGGCTAGCGCCAGGCGCCAATGGCTGGCGTCTGGCGCCAATCCTGATTCCAGGCGCCAAGGCCAGGGGTTGGACGCCAATTTGGATTTCAACGCGTTTTCGAAATTCTGATAAAATTCCCGTACTGGAAGATAAAATAATATAATTTCAGTCGAAAATGCTATTTGATCTAATTAAAACTCTGAAGAATCCTAATTGAATTAAGAATGATAAAAACCTTCTAGAATGTTCTAGAAGACCAAAACCATTCCTAATTACATTAGGAATGATAAATCATATTAGGCCCTCCCCTAGATCATTGGGCCGTACTTAAAGCTCAAACCGGGCCTAATTTAGTAAATTGGCCATAACTTCCTCAATATTCATCGGAATTGGGCTTATAATATATCGTTGGAAAGGTCTTTTCAAACGCCATCCAACTACACCACTATTGGACCCATATCATGGACCAACCAAACTGGATTGGCTGTTTTATTAAAATAAAGTTTTCAAAAACAGAGAGAAGAGAAAAGAAAAGAAAAGAAATAAAACTTTCCGCAACACTAGACCTTTCCACACTTTCGTTTCATTCGATTATGATTCGATGTGAAAGGTACTCATCACTGGGTTTGGTTTTGGGGAGACACAAATGGGTGTCTACACCCGGTTGATCAAGAGCACCTGCTTTGATACCAATTGTTATTTTAGATGAACTACTACAAGAGGGGGGGTGAATGGTAGTAGGTTCCAATCGCGGAACTTACGCGTAAATTAAAAACAAAATGGAAAGGAACTTAAAGCACACAAAAAGTTTTACGAGGAAACCATCCAGTGCCTAACTGGAAGTAAAACCTCGGCTCTATTGGGACTTATAAACAAATTCCACTATAATAGGCAACTCTCCTAGTACAACCTATTACACAGACCTTTGCTTTGAAAGTTCCACCACGGACACTTGACTATATGATAGGACACCTCCTACCAGACCTACGACACCTCTCAGGACCCTTTTTCTCCCTTAACCCAGGACACTTCCTAGGTGACCCAAGACACTTCTCAGGTTCCTTTCACTCACTGTGCAACCCAAGACACACTCGGGGTGACTAACTACCAGTCGAATTTTACGAAATTTCAAACTCATCACAAATGTGAGTTTAAGAGAATTCACAATCTCACCCCAAAATACAAAACACTCAAAACCATTTTTCCCATTACAAGATCTCATTGAATATCCCTAAATACATATCTATGAATAAACAGATAAAAATAATATGTTGAACACTCAAGATCTGTCTGGAACTCACCAGACGTACTGTAACCAAAAACCTGATAGGAACTTTGACCAGGAGGACTGACTTAGCTTCGTGGTGAAGGATAAAACCATTAAGCACGACCACTACACTTCGTCAGCCTCAACTTTGAATGAATGCATATGAGCATATTTATAGTATACTCGAATTATTCATTTCATCTTGAAAAAGATAGATTTTCTTAAAAGATAAGTTTAAAAGATATTTTCTAAAAATCAGTTTTCCGAAAATATATCTTTTTGTTAAGAATAAAAATTGTCAATAATAATATGATAAACTTAGCATAAAATCAGATTTTATTCAAAGCTTATCTTTTTGTTTAAAATACTTTTTAAACAATCTTATCTTTTTCCAAAAGGGATTTATTAGAAGATAAATATCTTTGTTCAGTAAAACCAAATCCCTATAAGATATGCACGTATAAGGTAAATATATATATCATTAAAACCGACTTTTAACGACGTGCATACTTAAGTTCCTATTAGGTTCCTGAATTCTGACAGTCTCTGAGTTCCTGACAAGTCAGTTACTCTAATTTCATTGACTGTTTGGAGTTCACCTTGGTTCTATATAGACTTGTTCCAGACCGAATTTTATGTCCAACATACTTACATGAATCCTAGAGCAATATACTTCTATTTCTCTGTCTTCATGTTGCTTCTCTGAAACTCTTGTTCTGGAATCCTGTAGTCTTGATATATTCTGGATCTTAGGGTTTTCCCTAGCATTACACCGGAACCAGGTCGTTACAACCCGTTTTGAAGTTCTTGCTAAGAAACTTCTGGAAGTTCCATTTCTGGAACTCTTCTTCTAACTTTACTTGTATCCTCATGGATCCTCTAAGTTCCTCTGTTTCAGTTCCTACTTCAGCCCTCAACGCTTACTGAACCCGCAAACATCACAACACTAGAAAATCCTTATTAAATGGAAGTTTGCTCAATTCTTAACATCATCATCAAAACCTCATAAGGGTCAATAAGTTGCCCCTTTTTAATGATGACAAACTGAGCAAACTTCTAAGGATAACAAAGTAACTCAGAAGGATAGTTTTTTCATTTATAAAAACAGTAAAGAAAACCAAACTAAATTAAAAGACTCCTACACATACATGACCTATATATGTATAGGATACTTACCTTATGAATCTAACACATGCAAACACATGTTTACATCGTTACCTTCATGGCTCCTTAGCCATCATCATGCTTATCAACCATAACACTTATCGTTGTTCTTGTTCCTCTATTGCTTATCCTCTATTGCTCAAGTTCCTTACATATATACCTGTCATTACTTAGGTTCCTTGTATCCTGTTCCAAGCATAACTTGCTCTTTCTATGCACAACTTAACATACACGTTAGATAGATAATCATCATTAGTTTATAATCATCAAAACCTAATTGCTCAACACCAGCTATCCACCAGCCAAAAGAAGCCTAGATCTTTTACTTACCACTCTCCAATTAGTATCAGAGTATGTAGCAAAAGATGTATGAGCAGGAGTAATTAGGGGCTGAGTGGTAGGATCATGCTGCTTTTCATGTCCCTGTTTAGGAACATTTGCAGGAACTGGAGCATCAGAGTTAGAAACTGTAGTCACGGGAATAAACTGCTTTTGAACCGTGACTTTCTTCTTTTTAGGCTGAACTTTTTGAGCATCCTGTTCTGCCTTAGGTTTAGGAACAACCTTTGGCTTAGGTGCATTACACTCATGTCAAACTTTATTACACTTCTTACAAAGGGGAGGAGACCATTCAAAATGGACTACCAAATCAAGAACTTCACCTGGAGGGCTCTTAACAGTCACATAGCTTGGTAAAGGCTTAGTAATATCAACCTTTATCAGCATTCCAGCGTAAGAAGCCCTGAGTTGTTTAGAGGTGCACTCATCAACATACAAAGGCACACCAAGAGTACTCCCAATTCTACTCAAGGTGTCAGCCCCCAGCAATTAAGAGGTAGATTGGGAAGTCTAACCCATGGGATTCAAGAGTTTTGCGAGATGGCTTTATCTTATCATCGCAAAATGGGTGACGAAGACCTATACTTTCCTTTTGTTGATTGTAATAATGTGAATGTGGTCAATAATGTTTCAATCAATAGAGATCATGTACTTTGTCGTGGGTTTAGGCTTAAATACCACATGTGGATCTGGCATGATGAAAGTGGAGAGTACAATGGGGATGTTGATGGGAATGATGTGCATGATAGAAGCAATGAGATTCATGTGGACGAGGAATACAAGAATGATGAATATATTATTGATAATGGTGAGGATGGAGCTGAGGATGATCAGGTGGATGAGGTCGAGGATGAAGACGTGGATGAGATGTTGCATAGTGTTAAAGGTGGCGTGTTTGAGTTATTATCAGAGGCTTCCAAAAAGCCTTTGTGTCCTGGGTGCAAAAAAACTCCAAAATATCCGCCGTGCTAACACTTTTTAACATTAAGTCGAACCATGGGTGGACGGACATTAGTTTTACCACTTTGTTGACCGCATGAAGTGAGATGTTGCCTGATGGGAATGAAATTCCTAAGTCTTACTATTATGCAAAGAAGCTCATGTGTCCCTTTGGTTTGGAGTATAAGAAGATACATGCATTTCCTAATGATTGTATCCTTTATCGAAATGTGTATGAACAATTGGAGGAGTGTCCATGATGCAAGCGGTCGCGCTACAAGCGCATGAGATGCAATCCAGGTACGAAGGGACCTCCTGCTAAGGTGTTGTGGTATCTTCCGATTATTCAAAGGTTTAAGCGTCTATTCTCAACACCAAAAGACGCTAAATACTTGAGGTGACATGCAGAGGGAAGAAATAAAACAAAATGGTGAAGCATCCATCTGACTCCCCGCAATTGAAGAACATTGATTTGAAGTTTGGGAAATTTGGTGAAGAAGTCAGAAATTTAAGGCTTGGGTTGTGCACGGACAGGATGATCCATTTGGCACTCTGAGTACCCAACACAACACATGTTCGGTACTTTTAGTGATCAACAATTTTCCTCCTTGGTTGTGTATGAAACGTAAGTATGTAATGCTTTCACTGCTAATAACGGGGCCTAGACAACCTTGAAACGACATAGATGTTTACCTTGCGCCACTTATTGGCGATTCGAGAAAGATGTGGGACGAAGGGGTTTCTTGTTTTGATGCTCATAAGAACGAGATGTTCACATTGTGTGCAGCCCTTATGTGGACCATAAATGACTTCCCTGCATATGACAACTTGTGTGGGTACAAGGTCAAAGGAAAAAAAAGCATGCCCCATATGCATTGATTAGACACCAAGCATATACCTTAAGAATTCTCACAAAGATGTGTTCGTGCGGACTCGAAGGTTCCTTAGGCGTGATCACCCGTACCGTAGGCAGAAAAAGGCTTTTGATGGGACAGTGGAAGAGGAGACTGCGCCTAGGCCATTGATCGGTGAGGAGGTTTATGCTCGAGTTAAGGGTATACGAACGGTGTTTGGAAAATCTGAAAAAGGTCTTGTCGAAAATGCTCTTTTTAAAAAAGAATCAATCTTTTGGAAGCTTCCATAATGGAAATAACACGACGTTAGGCACTGTCTTGAAGTGTTGCATATAGAGAAGAATGTGTGTGATGCTCTTGTGGTAACACTAATGAATATTCAAGGCAAAACATAAAATGGAAAGGGTGTACGGTTAGATTTGCAAGAGTTAGGGATTTGCCCAAAATTGTGGCCTCGGAACAGGGTTAGAAAGGGAAAGGAACCGGATGAGGAAAATGTAAATGTTTCGAAAATAGGAAAGGGGAAGAGAAAGGGAAAGGGAAAGGCCACGGATGCTTTAAAGAAGAGAGATGAGGGTAAATACAAGGTTGAGAACACTTATTTACCACTTGCTTGCTATACATTGTCAAGGGTAGAAAAGCGGATGTTTTGTGCATGTCTGTACGACATTAAGGTTCCATTGAGGTAAGCGTCTAACATGAAAAGATTTGTATCCTTAAATGGAGAATTGAAGCTAACAATTATGAAATCCCATGATTGTCACATTCTGATGCAAGTATTTATATGATCGCTATGCGTGGTATTTTACCGAAGCACGTGAGGGAATGAAGCTATTACAAGCCTTTGTTCGTTTATCAATGTAATATGCATCAAAGTGATTGATCCTTGTTCACTTGATGCTTTGCAAATGGATGTGGTTGTTACTTTGTGCAAATTGATGTATTTCCCACCCTCTTTCTTTGACATAATAGTTCATCTCATTCTTCATTTGGTGTGTGAGATTAAGATGTGTGGTCCAGTGTTCCTGAGGTGGTGCTATCCTTTTGAAAGACACATGGGTACCTTGCAAGATAAATTAAGGAATCCGGATCACACGAAAGGAAGTATGATTCCAGGGACCGTGAGTGAGGAGATTGGTAATTTTGTGGCCAACTATATAGCCGTTGCTGAACCTATTGGTCTTCCTTCTTCTCAATATGATGGGAGACTTGAAGGTCATGGAAAAATTGGGTCGAAATTAATGTCACCTGACCGAAATCAGTACTTACAAGCACACCTTTATGTGTTGCATCATGTTGCAAATGTTCACCCATATTTAGATGAGCACATGGCTAGTTTGTGTGATGAATTTCCAACAAAAGGTGAAAGGGCACCGATGCAGTAGCATAATAAGAAGTTTGTCAGTTGGTCGTGATCGAGTGATAAGTCGATTGGATGATAGTGTCACTGATACAGTAAGGTGGCTTGCTTATGGTCCTAGGGATGATGTCCGCTCATTTGAGGGATATGACATCAATGGGTACACTTTTTAGAAAGAGGGTCGAGATTTGAAATCTTCTTTAACCCAAATCAGTGGTGTAACGCTTGTGGCATCATCAAGGGAGTTTGTAAGTGCTAAGGATAAATCACCCGTCGATGCAAAGTTGTCATACTACGGTCGAATATAAGAAATATGGGAGCTTGATTATTGTAACTTCACGATTTCACTTTTTAAGTGAAAGTGGGTTGATGATATCAGGCGTAACGTCAAATATGATGAATTTACTCTTGTAGATCTTTGCCACTTTAATGATAGTGTAGAACCATTCATCCTAGCATCTTAAGCTAAGCAAGTGTTCTATGTAACTGACCAAGCCGATTCAAAATAGTCTATTGTGCTAGCCGGCAAAAGAAGAATCCTAGGCATTGGAGATCTTGAGGACGAGGAAGAATATGACGCGTTTGATGATTCAACACCTTTCACTGTTCCTAGACCTCTTGTAGAAAATGACATAGACGACCAAGCAAATTATATGCGATCAGATCACAACAAAGGAATATTAGAGTGACGTAATATATATGCTATTTTGTTGTTATTTCAATCCTTAGCCACGTTAAACTAAGTATAATTGAAATTCTATGATAAAGAACTAGTTCATTAGTTAAGAAATGTAGAAAATGGGCAAAGTAGTAGTCATATAGGCCTTATTTTTGCCATTTAGGTTGAAAATGCTATTTTGATGTGATTTCAAGCATATATGTTAACTTACTTGCCCATTTTCTATGTTAACTTGTATTATAGAGTCAATTTGGTGAATATTGAATGAAAGTGACCTATATGTTAACTTACCTACCTATTTTCTATGTTAACTTGTATTATAGAGTCAATTTGGTGAAAATGAAATGAAAGTGACCTATATGTTAACTTACCTGCCCATTTTCCATGTTAACTTGTATTATAATTCATAAGTTTAAATTTGATTTTAACGTTTCCTAACAAATTTATCTCTAATACAACTAATGATGTGTTATGTTTGTATTGGCAGGTGTTTATATCTCATGGCAAACAATTATGACCTTTGTTATGTGGAGGATTTGGAGGATGACGATGATGGCTATGAGGATGAGGACGAGGAAAATCTTTATGATGTCAAAAAGGAGAATGATTTGGGTGAGCTGGAAGATCAGGCTCAAGATGAGTTTGAGCGTAGGCTTGAAGAGTTTGAACTTTCAGCAGAACGTGCGCCTCCTATTGAAAATGCAATTTATGAGATGGTTGGTGAGAATCCTACTTCTCAAACTCAAAGCCATGGATAGGATGATCAAATGAACATCGGTGGTGGAGGGGGGATAAAGGCACCAGGTATAAGAAAGGGTAGGGGTCCGACGACAAGTTTTAAGAAGCCTACCGGTGCCATGGTGTTAGAGTATGACAACAAAGGCCAACCTACGGGCAAATGGCGTCAGGAATATGGAAACCAAGTTGGCATGTGTGTGTGCAAAATCCCCATTACACTTGGTTGGCGGCAAGTACCTCCCGGCTTGATTCAAACACTTTGGGATGATACAAGGGCAAGTGTTTTGTTTGAACATTTACACAATTATAAATACCTTCACCTTACGGCTGTTCGTAAATAGAAACTAATTATTTCTTTTATTTGTGCTTGTAGAAGATGTTTAATATTCCTAATGACGCCGACAAGAGAAGGGTCTTTAAATATTTAGTAGCGGACAAATTCAGAGGCTTCAAGACCCTCTTGACTAATGGATGGATCTATAAGAAGAAGAAGAAGAAACAAAAGAACAAAGCCTGCAAGGGGAAGGATAATGAAGGTGGAAATGACAAAGTTTTTGAGGAAGAAAAACTCCTGTGGCAGATAT
The DNA here is from genome assembly GCF_001683475.1 of Chenopodium quinoa. Classification (NCBI taxonomy): domain Eukaryota; kingdom Viridiplantae; phylum Streptophyta; class Magnoliopsida; order Caryophyllales; family Amaranthaceae; genus Chenopodium; species Chenopodium quinoa. The sequence continues at coordinate 571,223 of NW_018745188.1, forward strand.
GGCCAAGTGTTTAGGAGGACGAGTGGAATGCCTTCGTTCTTCAAAGAAGTAAAAAAAAAGCCGTTGTAAGTTTCGGTAAATCTATTAAGTATTGTATAATATATTAGCTCTTTTTGAAGTAATGATACTTACATTTCTTTTTATGTAGGAACTTCGAGAGCAAAATATGGCAAATGCATTGCAGAAGGAGTACATCCATCGTATAGGGGCCAATACATTTGGTGAATGGAAGGTAACTTGGATTAAGGAGAAAATATACCCCATTTTGCTTAAAGGGTTATCCAACAAAACCTCTAACTCCACAATCACTAAGTTGGTGAGTCATGCTAGCGATTTCATTTGTTCTCTCCATTCGTTTGATAAGGAATCCGAAAAATGGCTCATCAAGGAATCGAAAACCAAAAAAATGGCTGATAAACTTGTAAGATAACTATAACCTTGTACGCTTTATGAAGCTTTTGCGTAATTATCATTATAAAAAACATTATTTGTATATGTGTTACCTTTTTGTTTTTGCTACAGCTTGAGTACATTATAGAAGTTGTTCAAGGCAAGCTGGTCCCAACTGTAGAGAAAGATCATTTCACCTTGGCTTTGGGAAAGCCCTACCATCCAGGACGGGTTGTAGGTCCGGGGGGGGGGGGGATGACATTGCTAGGATGGGAAAAGGTGATGGGTTCAGAATACACAAAATCGGGAAGATCTCGATCAAGTGTTAACTCACCGGGTGACTTAGATGCCAAGGTAGCATCAATTAAGGAACATGTCAGCAATGAGTTAGTAGGGAATTCAATGCTTGGGCGAAGCAAATGAATTTACCCTTGTCGTTCCCCTGGACTACACCGATCGACTCAAGTAGTCACCCACAAGGATAAGGAGAAGATGAGAGACATGGAGAAGATGAGATACATGGATAGTGAGATCTAAGGTGGCATTGTTGATTAACTATTGCAGGTAAGTACTCCTACTCATGCGGACTCTAGGGCACTTGAGCATCCAACACTCCATAAATTTCCAGATTTATAGGTGATTAACGTAGTTGATTTCGTTACTTGATCAATTATGTAGCAATTTCGTTACTTGACCCAGTGTGCACTTCTAGCCTCGGGGCTATCAAATAGTGTAGAGTCGCATTTGGTGGCGTATGGTAGTGAACAAGCTATGACCGGTGATACGGTCCATTTTCAATCGCTTAGGCCACAACATTACTTGGTCAGGATCAATTCTTTGATTCCTAGGTTCGAAAACATCCCACTACCGGTGCCCATAGCGGAGGATGGGATTAGTCTACTTTGGGAAGCAAAAGGTAGCTATGTGCAATGGCCACGTGCTTGGGTAAGGTTGATCAACGAGGTAATATTTGAGGTTTATGTTGTACTAATTAAACAATTTACACTAACTATCCTTTTGTTAAAAAAAAAATTAACGAAAACTGCACTCTAAAGCATACGTTCCCCGTTCCCTGATCCCGTTCCGTCCCATGTTCCCGGATCCCCGTTCCACGATCATGTTCCCCGGCTCCTCTTTGAAAACACTCTGCACCCTTGACCGCAGCAGCCTCGGCAGGTGCTGCATGGGCTGCAACAGCCTCGGCAGGTGTTGCATGGCCCTTAGCAGCGTAGGTAGGTGCTGCCTAGGTCGCATCAGCCTGGGAAGCAGCTGCCTGGGCCGCAGCAACCTCGGCAGTTGCTGCCTGGGCCGCAGCAGCCTCGGCATCTGCAGCCTTGGTTGTTACAGCCTGGGCAGATGCTTCCTGCTGGGCCGCTGCTGCCTCGGCAGCTGTTGCCTGGCCTGACAGCTTGTGTAGGGGCATGGTAGTAGTTGTCTTGGATGATGTGGCCTCGGCATCTGCTGCGTGGGCTTATGCGTCATGATCAGATTATGTCTTGGCTGCTGCGTCCTTAGTAGCTTCACTCGATGAAGATTTTTTGATCTTCACTAATCTTTTTTTGATCAGATTTTGAATAAAAGCAAAACATAAAAGAAAAGGAGGGTGTAGAAGCATACAACCATTGATTAACCTACAAAAAAGGTGAGTGAACTATGGTCAAAGAGTGAACAAGTTTTGAAGAAGAATTCTTCGAAAGATTAAGCCATGCTCCCTAATCCACTTGTTGGAGACGATGTCCTTCAATCGCTCTTTAAGGATTTAACTTTTCTACACAACCGTTTTAGACATTTTCCTAGTGACGTTCCCATTGAAATTGTCCTTTCTAATGTATTGTTCCACTATGATGAGGATGCAAGTGCATGGTTATCCAAACAAGATGTGAAGGAATTTCTAATTGGTTCAATTCATAACATTTCCCTCATTCAATTATTCATGAGGTACTTGAATGCCACTCCAATTGGGTTTTATTAATGTTGATTATCCTTTAAATTTCAATTAAATTTTCAATGTTCATGGACGTAGAGCATTGCAGGAGCAATTAAGTGACACTAATTCCCCTTGTAAAGTTGGGTGGTTATGCCCCAAGCAGACATCTGATGCTAGAATCTTAGGCAACCACCTTGACGTGATGTATTATCTTAAACATTGTATCAGGGAATTAGTGCGTGCGGGAGACATGTTCATATTCGCCCCATGTTATGAGAAGTACGTTTAACCATGTCTAATTCAGTTCTTTAAACATTGGAATTATATATTCAGTCCTAATCACCGATTTTTTGTGCATTGTGAATTTATGTAGGTTGCATTGGTGACTCATGGGATTTGTCCTTCTAATAACACAATATTTCACCTTGATTCAAAAGTAAATATACCTACCTAGCGTTGATTATCATTTCCTAAATGATCTAGGGCGGAGACTAGGTCGTTGGAAACTACTCTACCCTCGATCAAAACAAAATTTGTAATCTCTTAACACACCCCTATACCAAGCATAGAGTAAGTCGAGGGTCGAACCACTAGAAATGGGAGGTCAATGATAATGTCAAAGCTAAGCTATTTCGAAGTAATGAAGTGAGGTGTGTCTATTCTACCAATCAAATAGTCAAACTTAATTTAAATTTATTAAGCACTAGGGTATGGATCCACATAAACTCGTAATTAATTCAACTAATTGGGATTGGAGATGATAAGTCGAGTTTTGCGAGGGAAAATCAATTAAGCAATTAAGAGAGTATGGTAGGATAATATCCTCGAGGTTAAACTAGCGCCAACTACGAGAGACTTTAGCTAGGAAACTTGAAAACCTACTCAATCGACAAATGTAAGCCACAAATAAATTTTCCGTATCAATGTGAACTTACAATGCAATATAGTGCGAGTAACTAGGCTGATCACTCCTAAATTAAACGCACACATGCACATAATCAATCAACCAATTTAATCACACCATCAACTCCATCAATTTCCCTCAATTAGCATAAATCCATTACTCATATATGCTTCACCATTTCCCTAACAAGAAAACTACTCACTATTCATGGAAATCAATATCAAAACTAAACTAAACAACAAATTCATCATCATCATAATAATCAAGAATAAACCAATTCAAAAATCAATCAACTTGAACAATTAACAAAGAAATAGAGATCAAAACTAAGGTTGCATTAAAGTAAAGAAATCCTTACAAACTTGCTTCAATTTAATGGAGAAAACACTTGCAATCATCAATCTTCAATCATCAATCAAGAACTTCTCTCTCTACAAACTATAGTTTCTCTCACTAAAAATCTAACCTAATTCTACTCTAATTTCTGAAAAATTGAACTCTCTCTAAAAATAGAAAGAAAATCTATATACAGTAAAACTAACTAAGAGAAATTAGTTAGATCGTCCCCAAATAAACCTGTACGGCGCGCGACCAACTATAAGGGAGAGCGTGGCCGCGCAAATCTTGTTATGGAACAGAGACCCAGACAGGCGCGACCGCGCCTGAGAGAGGTGCACCCGCACCATAGCCGCGCGCGCCCGCGCTTGGGAACAGGGCAATCCTCTTCCCTATCATGCCGATGCTCCTCGTGTGTTCCACTTAATGCCCTTGATAAACAAGAGACCTGGCAGTTTTTAAACTCCATGTTTGTGGGTTCAACACAAGAAATCATGCCCCCACGGCTTGAATGCATAGCTTAAGGACTTTAGGAGCTTGCACTTATCCATGCTTGAGCTTCAAATGGAGAACATTAGACATCCTAATCAATGCCAAATTTGGGAAAAGGCCTCGGGAAACTTGGATAATGACCTTTACTTGAAAAGTAAAGGAAAACAAGCAAATAAAGGAGAAAATAACAAAATAAACCAAGAAATGCATAAAGAAAGAAATCCAACTAAGAAAATGCAAACTAAAAGAAATAAAGAGTAAAATTAAGGAAAAACTAAGTAAAAGAGCTATAGAATAGCATGAAATTCACCCTAAAAAGAACCAAATGAGTGCCTTAAATGACACTCATCACTAACTCAGTTAGTAGTTAGACTAATAATATTTGATTTAACTTTCCTATATGAAGAAAATGCATTTTTCTATCTCTACAGGATCCTACATGGAAATCAACGATGGTAAATATTGTGATTATCTAAATAAACATTGTGTAAACAATTTTCCATACAAGTTTGATTCATTTGATTTTTTTTCCTATGCTAGTGCCCACAACAAGATAATGGAGTTGATTGTGGCCTATACGTGATGAGATTCATGCTTGACATAGAGAATCATTGTACGAACACTTTACACCTTGATGAGGTACGTCCTAAAACTTTTTAATATTCTCTTTTAATGTGATTTTTAGTTTATCAACCTAAAACTATGTATTAGTAACATGTTATGGGAAAGAACTAGTTCAATATATAAGAAATGTACAATATAGGCAAAGTAGAAGTCATATAGGCCATATTTGGGCAATTTTAAGTGAAATAGGACTTAAAACTCAATAAAATGCACTAATTATGTGATTTAAAGCCTTAAACACCTAAAAATAGGTAACATATAAATTTTATGAGAAAGAAATAGGCCATTTGATAAGAAATGTAGAAAATGACCGAATTTGAAGTCATATAGGCTATATTTGGGCCATTTTGAGTGAAGTGGGACTTAAAACTCAATAAAATATACTATTAATATGATTTCAAGCCTTAGAAACCTAAAACTAGGTAAAATATAAATGTTATGAGAAAGAAATAGGCCATTTGATAAGAAATGTAGAAAATGGGTAAAGTAGAAGTCATATAGGCTATATTTGGGCCATTTTGAGTGATATGGGACTTAAACCTCAATAAAATGCACTATTAATGTGATTTGAAGCTTAAATACCTAAAAATAGGTAACATATAAATAGTATGAGAAAGAAATAGGCCATTTGATAAGAAACGTAGAAAATAGATAAAGTAGAAGTCATATAGGCCATATTAGGGACATTTTGAGTGAAATGGGACTTTAAACTCAGTAAAATGCACTATTAATGTGATTTCAAGCCTTAGACAACTAATAATGGGTGACATGTTAATGTTATGAGAAAGAAATAGGCAATTTGATAAGAAATGTAGAAAATGGGTAAAGTAGAAGTCATATAAGCTTTATTTGGGTCATTTTGAGTGAAATGAGACTTAAAACTTAATAAAATGCAGTATTAATGTGATTTCAAGACTTAAAAACCAAAAACTAAGTAACATATAAATGTTTGAGTAAGAGTTAGGCAATTTGATAAGAAATGTAGAAAATGGGCAAAGTCATATAGGCCATATTTGGGCCATTATGAGTAAAATGGGTCTTAAAAGTCAATAAAATGCACTTTTTGAAGGAATTGTGTCTTCGATAAATGCAATTACTACATATATCAAGGATCACCATTATGGAGATTATAGGTTCATTCTCTTGGGTCGTCATCAGCTGTTGCTAGACTATGAGCGATGATCTATGGACTAGTCAAATGGTTCAAATCCCGCTAGAATGGATCCTATAAGGTCAGACACAAGGGTATTGGGTTAAGCAAGTTAGAGGCCAATTAATGGCTCTCATGAGCAATTCTCTAATCATAAAATGGAATTGCCTAGTTTAGACACCCATTTGTGTCTCCCTTAAACCAAACCCAGTGATGAATACCTTTCGTATCAAATCATAATCGTATGAAGTGAAAGTGTGAAAATTCTAGTGTTGCGCTTAGTTTTTATTAAAAATCTTTCTTTCTGTTTTCAAAAACCTACTCTATTTTGTGAAAATAGCTAATCCAGTTTAGTTTGGTCCATGACAAGGGTCCAATAATAGTGTATTTTGGTTGGGCTCAAAAAGACCTTTCCAACGATATATTATAAGCCCAATTTCGATGAATAATGAGGAAGTTATGGCCAAAATACTAAACAGGGCCCGGTTTGATTTTTATATGCGGCCCAATGATCTAGAGGGGGAACTATTATGAATTATAATTCCTAATGCAATTAGGACTGATTATAGTATTCTAGAAGGTTCTTTTGAATCTTAATGGGATTAGGATTGATAATTAAGTTTTATTAGTTTTATTTGGAATAAAAGAAGTGTTTTATGTAAAATTACAGTTTTACCCCTCGTACGGACTTTCACGACTTAATTTTATCTAATTTTATCAAATATAGAAAACGCGTGAAAAAAATCTCCTGCAGCGCGGTACGTCAGGCTGTCGCCTGGCTTCAGACCCTGTCGCGCAGCGACTCGAGCTGTTGTTGGCGACAGAGACGTGTTTTATTCCTCTTCAAAATCTGTTTCTATCCGGACTATTTCATTTTAAATAGCGTCTTTAGACCTCTGTTTTTAATCATCAACTCTCATCAAGAATTTCTTGATTCTCTCCCTCTCTTTCTAAACCAACCCTTTTACAAACATAATTCCGCACTCATTAGCACTAGAAACACCTAGCCAAGTTTGAAGTTGCCTTTACTCTAGACGTAAAAGGTTTGATATTTTTGAGGGTTTGGTCCCAAATCTCTATTTCAATTATATAATTTAATTGTTTTAGTTTTATATTTTCTTTGAAGTTACTAACGTGTGTATTTTTTTATTAGAAAGAGATATGAGGCATCCAAGTAAGTACTTTAATTGTTTAATTGATATTATGATATAGAAATCATGTTTAGATTGTTATTTTGATTCCTAGTATCATGTTAGGATGCTTTTCCTAGTATCATGATAGGATGCTTTTCTTAGTATGATGTTTAGAGTAGGTAAAGAATAAGTTTCTTATATCAATTATGATTTATGTGATGCTTCCTACTTTCTTTCTTAATATCATGTTAGTATCATGTTAGGGCTAAAGCTTTAATCTTTATTGTTTAATGACATGCTAGGGTTTGTTATTAATCTCGTTAGTATCATGCCTAGGATCTTGCTATTAATATTATGCTTCATTTTTATTATGATTATAATTATTATTATGATTATTTTGATTATTATGATTATTATGTTTCTTGATTTATATTTATTGTCATTGCTTGATCACACCTTTTATGCATGGTGAAAGGGAATTTGTACTTGTAATCACGCTTAATAAGATAATTAATAATCTTGTTTAGGGTTAATTTGATTATAATTCAAGTGATTGCCAATAATAGATTTATTTGTGCATTAATATTCAACCACTATAGATAAACAGGTTTAGGGTAAATCTATTGATTGCATGTTAGTCAGAAAGCGTACATGAATACGAGAAAAATAAAGTAGAGGCCTATTATTTGGGCGAGTTATTTCTCTTTTAGATTGAATTTGTAACTTCATCCCCAAACACCAGTCTTGGTTCCAGACCTATTGGAGTTGACAATCTCCTGGATCGTTAAGTGGTGTAACCTTCACCCTGTGAACGGTTTACAAGTTCCTAAAACTTGTTGGTGACTCTTTTGCTCTATCTTCTTTCCCTTTGGACGCCACCATGCTTTAGTGTATGATCACAGTGGGGTTCAAGTTTGGGGTAATTCTTGAAATATTCCCGACAACTAGCATAGTTAGATTGGAATTAGGTTTTGGGCTTTTGACATGGGAGCTCTTATTTATAGATGAGATCTATAAATAAGATCCATGCCTAGGGTTGCAAGCAAGCAATCATAATTCACACAATATGTATTTTGACATCTAGGCAACCAATCCCAAAACCCTAATTCCTCTGTCTATCTCACAGCTATCTCTCTCCTCCCCTCGTCCGTACGGCCGACCACCCTTGGTGGCGTGTGTGGTGGTTCGTTGCTCGCTCTTCGCCGTAGAAGGTAAATTGAAAGGTTCAATTGCAACTAACTAGCATTAATGGAGGTCTTAATCTGTGTCAGTGGATGAAGTAGTGGAATCACGCTTAAGGTTCTTTATCTCCCATTGTTCTTGCTCAATCGCACATGGAATCACGCTTTAAAGGTACAACTATATGTTCTTTATGTGTTATGCATTAGATCTTGGGATTAGGTACTGTATGAATATGATTCATGATTTTCCGCTGCGTAATACCTATAAACTCATATACTGGTATCAATTAGCCTATTGCATTTACGGATATTGAATTTTAATTCTTTGATAATCCACAATTTTAATTAAATTAGGAGGGAGAATAATTCAATTATGGGTCAATTATTATATTAAATGTGATTTAACTCTTGGAATTGATTAAATGTCATTTAATTCGCTCAAAATATCCATAAAGAGGATCGAATCTTGCCCTATTGAATTTGAATTTTTTCGAACCCTAACTCTAATTTTTTGAAAATTTCAAACCTTTAATAAACCTTAAAATCTGATTTTTGTGCTTGTTTTTATTCGAGTTCGTTTTAAATATGCTTCATGATTTTAATACCATTGATTTCATGTATAAATTATGAATTTTGCATGATCAATGATTTAATTTAAGAGTTAAATTAAATTGAGGATTATTTTTCCATGAAGAACCCTAGTTTTAAAATTAGATTGTGAATTTAATTTTAATAGGATGAATTAGCATAAAATTTATGTTATAATTTATCATGGAACACACTAATTTTATCTAAAAAAAGTTGTTGATCAAAATTGAAACAAAAAAAAGGTTATTGCAGCATCAACCGCGGCTGGGTGGCGCGGCCACGACGGCTGCGCTGCACGTGGTCCGGAGGGAGTGGCGAGGCGGGGAAGCAGGAGCATCAGAATGGTGCAGCAACAGCAACACCGTGCAATAGTTGTGCGTCGCTGCCTAGTAGAGGATTAATCGGTCGTTGTACAATCACCCTAAAACCAAACAATGTTTCTACCTAAGCCAACCTACGACGAGTTTAGGGTAAGTAAAGGATCGTATCCATAGGGAATGGGTAAAGAACACTTAGAGTATGAGACGGTTGTAAGCTAATTTGGTCACAAGTTGTAAGCTAAACGCTAGGGGAAACATGATTCAACACCAACCAAAACCAAGTAATCAATAACAAGAATAAAACATTAGCACACATGGAAGATAGAATAGGAACTTAACATTAACTTCTTTCAAAGTCACAATATAAGTACTCCCTAGATTAAGCACTAACATGACAAGGATTAAGTCTCAAGGATAGGAAGTGGGTTTCTAGCTCGAGTTTTTATCTCGATCGTTCTGAACTAGTATGAGGCACAAATAATTGGGATTTTGCACCTAATTACCACACTAAAGCATCCTACTCAATGAAACCAAACATCCACAATCATGAAAGTAGCATAATCCAACTGCACAAGAAAGGACGCACCCCCAAAACTCCATCTTTTGATGTGAGAAGTGGGATGAACACATGAGCATGAAGTGGCCATTGAAATACACATGCAATAATCAATTCAAGCACAAACAACCATCAATCAAAGGTAGAACATGAACAATTTCAAGTTAATTAACCATAGTTTGGTTGGGTTTTCACCCAACCCTAACTAAGAGACTACTCACTAAACATAGTGAAAATTACTCTAACATTTAAATCTGGGGTTTTCATGAATTCAAACAAGCTAGGAAAGATATAGAACAAGAATTGATTAAACATGCAAGAACAAATAAACAAGATTAAGGGAGAAATTATCAACTCAAAACAATTAAAACTGAAAATTAAGAGCAAGAGATAGAGGACAGAGATTACTTAATAAACTTCAAGGTTGAGAAATTGTTGAAATTGATAGAACAAACTTCCAATAATTCTTATAAATGATTGAGTTTTTTAGAAACTAAACTAAGGGAGAGGAAAACTATGAACTAATTAAGAGAGTAAGTCTAAAAGAGTTAAGGAAGAAGAAGGTCCTCAAAACTGAAGTCAAGCGTCCTATTTATATGCCCGCTCTTCTATAAGGAGCGCCTGCTCCTGGCTTCTCTGCGCGCCCACTCCTAGTGGTGTAGGAGATGGAATAATGTTGGGATCAGGGAGGAGCGCCCGCTCCTTATGGGATGCACACCCGTTCATTTTTGGAGCAGGGGAGGCAGAATATTGTGTTGGGATTAGGAGTGGCAGCTTCTTTCTAGGTGCACACCCGCTCCTTCTTGCTGCAAGCTTCCTTAAGAGAGTCTTCAAGCTTATGCTACTTAGCCACATTCTCATTGCACCTACAAACACGATCACACACATAAAAAGGAAAGGGGGAAGCCAAAAGATGCAAATTCGCATAAAAAGAGTTAGAAAAAGGGATTAAAGTAGGGGAAAGAGTACAAAATCGTGTTTAAAATGCCATGATAAATGGACAAATAAAAAACTTATCAAATTCCCCAAGCTAGGCAATTTCGTATCCTTGAGCAAATCACTTGGCGCAAAACAAATCAATCGATTAGTCCACTCAAAGAAAAGCACATGAAAAGATAAAATAATCCTTAAGCAATAAACCTGAGCATGAGGTATATGCCTAAGATCAACCATGTTCATGAATATCCAAGGCCTATCTAACCTTCCCGAATGTACTAACCTTTGGTCCATTCAACTTATCTTACCGCGTACCCAACACAAAGTTCAAATTCCCCCTAATGGTAGTGTCTCATAACTCCTCGAAGGAGCCGGAAGAAACATAAACAAAATAAGGTTTTAGAACACTCGATATCTCAATGATAAGTACCCTCTCCGTATGCTTGTGAACCAACTCCCTCCACCGACAATGGCTTCAACTACTCTACTAACATTACAAAACTCAAGGATTGCGACACAAAGTTAAGGCATAGAGAGAACTAGAAGTGAATTGTAATTAAAGCCAAGCTTAGATATATATACTAAGACCAAACCCACATAGGTTTCAAACTTTGACCCAAATTACAAACCATGAATAAACTTGAGACAAAACCGCACCCCAAGCTTATTTAATTGCAGGATGGTTGTTATTCATCTTTTCTTTTCTTTTTTTTTTCTTTTCATCATTTTTTTTTTTCAAACTTGGATATTTACATCTCAAACTACTAATTACAATAAATTAAAGATTGAACGAAGAAAACAAGATTAGTGTGCCTTAACCTTTTTTTTGTTTTTTTTGTGAATAAACGATACATGACAACCTTTATCAATCACTAAGAGTAGTTTAGGCCGCGATCTTGGGAGTTGGGACTCAAGTTCTCGATCTAGGTACTAAATCAAAGAGGATCCTAGCCACTCATTTAAAATGTAGTAGGCTTGAAAAATATTAAAACTTCACTTTTGGGAATAATGTGGGATCAAATACTACCTTTCGGGGTTCAAATTCCTTTGATATGGGCGACACCTTCTTACCACAATCCTAGACCTTAAGTCTCGTACATTCGGTAAGGTTATTCTCACACTAGCCTAAACTAGCCAATTCAATGTTCAACCAAGGGCATCTAAACCATGCTCGAAATTTTATCACCAAAAGAAAGCAAATATATATCACATGTAATCCAATATCATCATTGAGGATTAGTCTAAAAGCAAAAGGTTTTTTTTAATTTTTTTTTTTCGTAGAGAAATATAAACAAGAATAGGAGGAAAGGAGTTACCATTGATCTTGATGAAGTATCTTTTGTGTGTACAAGATGATAAAAGAATAGTGATTAGTAGCAAAGCAAATAAAGATAGAATATCATGAGTGGATCATGTAGGTGAGAGTCAAATAATCATTCCACAATTCATTGATAAACTATTACTTGCAAAACTAAGGCAATTATATTACATGCATTGAATTCATTTTACCATCAAACAAACTAATCGAATCATCAAGTCAAGTGACTATAAGTAAAAACAAAATATACAAAGTCTAAATCGATTAAAGATTTTATTATTTTTTACAAGAGGGGGGGGAGGGAAGTGGTACTAGCTAAAAAATTTGGATTAAGGGAAGAGGAGAAAAAAAGGAGAGGATAAGAGAGGTACTAGCTAAAGAATTTGGATTTAAGGCTATGGATATTTTAGGTTTTGGTTTTTTGGGAAGGAGAAGAAGCTCATCAACAAATATCATCACCAATGGGGAAGCACATAAACCAAACCAAGCTCATTAAAATGCGGACATTAAACCAATAATTAACCAACAAAGATAGGTGGAGCATAATCACATTAAGCACAAAACTAGCAACATTAAATCCCAACTCAAAACAAGGCCTAAATACTCCTCCAAGCTAGACATTTAGTTACCGCTTCACTAAAACAAAATAGGCAATAAAGTAACCTCCCCCAAGCTTGGGATTGGCACCGTCCTCGGTGTCCCAAGAAGTGAAAAGGGAAATGAAACGGTAACTAGAATTTCTAGATCATCTAATCATGTGGGCGCCCCGGCGAATAATGATAATTGTAGTTGAAATCTACATCAGTAGAACCGGTCGGGTCGTCTACATAAGGAGGTAGATCATAGTTTGGGCAAGTGCGGTAGTGACCATAATCCAACATACCTTTCTCACCCTAACCACCATCACAGCCGGGTGAGAACCCGTAATGCCCCCTTAGGGAGAATCAAGCACCTACGAAGATAAACTAGCACCATCAACCTCGGGGACGTAGTAATAGCTAGGGTCATCCCTATAATCACATCCCCCGGGTTATGTGTAGTCATAAGGGGGATAGAAGCGAAGCTTCTCAATCGAATAGCGCGGGCCTTGCCAATAAGGGTAGGTTGATTGATCATTGTGCCAACCCGGAACCGGCCCTTGTTGAGCGGTTCGGTTGGGATAGTTGAGGTAAGGGAGAAAGTCTCCCCTCTCAACTTAATGTTGGTAGCTTCTTTCTGCTACAAAACTTTGATATTAATTTTGCTCAAGGATTCTTTGGTTGGTTAGATTCAATTGGTTGAAAGCATATTCTACATCAAAGAGGGAAGAGGAGGAGGAAGAACCATCTACCCTAGATTGGGGGATGGAGGATGTACTCGCATGATGGGGTATAGGTACATCCTCGTCATCACCGGCCATACCACGCGGGAGCTGATCACATGGCACTTGTCTTGTGGTCCCCACCGAGCTATTCACCGCCAGATTTGGAAGAGTGCAATAATTCTTCCCATTGACCTTCCAACTATAGCGAATATTACAACCCGAAATTTCAATAAGGAACTTCATATCATTAAGTGCCTTAATATCAAGCAAGGTAGGTCCGTGAATCGGGGTCATTTGGTCTAGCATAGACCCAAACCCTAGTTTCCTCGCTATAATTAAAATCATCTCCCTACATCCAATCTCACCACTCATCTCTCCACTCTTCCTTATGTCCTTGCATCTTTTAATGAACAAGTATCCCATGTTCACATAACCTTCCACATTCCCTTCGAATCTTGAAGCTAGAAAGAGGCATTTGATCTTCTCTTTAGTTAGCTTCCCTAAGTCTTGTTTAGAGAAACAAGCATAGCTCATGATTCTCATGAAGATTCGAAAGACGAGGTGGATGATGTGGATAGCATGGCTAGACCGGGTTGTGAAATTGGGATACCCCGTAATGGTATTCCACAAAACTTGGTCCTCATAGCTTGAGAAGTAAGTACCAATGGGGTCATAAACTTGGTTAACGATGGGCCATTAAAAAATTTCGTTCAATCTCGTTAAGGTTAGGGTCTTCTCGGTATTGAACATTTGGAATTTTATCTTACACTCTAATGGCTCCCCCTCTAGGTTTATTAGGTGATTTATAGAAACCATTGAGAGGAATTCAAGAGTTAGGGACTCGTAAGTCTCCTCCCTATTGTTTAAGAAGTTTAGCCAACCAAAGTTTTTGGCTACCCTCCTAATTCCATCATCGACCCCTAGAAGCCGCATTGAATCTTGATGATAAAATCTGGTTGGGATGATTTTTCGTTTGGAGAGTTCATTGAAAGGATTTTATATTATTCCTTGAGTTTTAGTGTTGGAAGGAAGTTAGGATTTTCTTGTTGTGAAGGGGATGAGGATGTTTGAGGTTCACTAGTCTTTCTTTTCTTAATCCCTCCAATGAATTTCTTCATTTTTAATTTAGAAAAGGCTATTTAGGAAGATCACTCAACAACAAACAACTCTACACCACCCTTAACTTCAAACCCCCTTAAAAATCCAAGTGTACCTGTTTCACAACACAACTAAAAATATATCCCAACACACAATTTTTCAAGGACAATGCACTTCACAATTTCACAAAAATCTCAATCACAAATTCACAAAATTTATGCAATTTTCAATTATAATTTCAACTATTCCAAAAATCATTCACAAAATTTTTCTAAAAATTCTCCATAGACAACAATACTTGTTTAAATTCACCTAATTATGCAACTAGTCACACAATTTAAATGAAATAAACAAGAATTAAGAAATTTTAAAGAAGAAAGTTGAGTAGAGTAGTGGATTATACCAAATAGAGTATGAAAATACTCTAAAATCCTCCAGGACTACTCAAATTTCGCTCCTCCTTCTTCAAGCTTTCACCTTTTGCTCTTGTTCTTCAATGGAGAAATTGGGGGTTTTCAAATTTTTGACCAATTTTTTGAATTTTTTTATTTTTAGAAAGAGAATTGGAAGGGGAGTGATAATTTGTGAATTTTGAGTGAAGAAAGTGAAGGATTGATGAAGAATTGAGCTCTCTCATCATCATTTTCATTTTTTTAGAGTAATAGCAAAAATACACGGGTTGCCTCCCGGAAGCACTTCTTTAACGTCACTAGGTTGAAGAATCTCCGATCAAATTAATCGGAGTCGTTGAATTCTTTCACTTTAATGGAGTGAACCACACCTTTCTTGTCACCCTCATAACAAACCGTGAGGCGTTGACCATTCACCTTAAATGTTCCGATGTTTTCACTCCAAACTTCAATTGAGCCATATGGAAATGCCTTTACCACTTGAAAAGGGTCACTCCACCTTGATTTAAGCTTTCCGGGAAAAATCTTTAATCTCGAATTGTAGTGGAGAACCTTATCACCTTCCTTGAAGTCCCTCTTGATGATGTATTTGTCATGAAACTCCTTTGACCTTGCCTTGTAAGAGTTTGCACTGTTGTATGCATTCATTCTCAATTCTTCTAATTCATGCAAGTCTTGCATTCTCTTCTCTCCGGCACTTTTGAGGTCAAAATTCAAGGCTTTGATTGCCCATTGAGCCTTGTGCTCCAAATCTACGGACAAATGACAAGACTTCCCATAAACCAACTTGTAAGGAGTGGTTCCAATGGGAGTCTTAAAAGCTGTACGGTATGCCGATTAGGCATCATCAAGATTTGCCGCCCAATCCTTCTTACTTTTAGCCACGGTCTTCTCAAGAATGAGCTTAATTTCTCTATTTGATACCTCCGTTTGGCCGCTTGTTTGAGGATGGTAGGGCAAACCAACCTTATGGTGGACTCTATACTTAGCCAATAAAGCTTTGAATGTTCTATGAGCAAAATGAGACCCTCCATCACTTATTACAGCACGTGAAACGATAAACCTTGGGAATATTACCTTTTTAAACATCGTCATCACCACCTTTGAGTCATTCTTTGGTGATGCAAGAGCTTCCACCCATTTGGACACATAGTCCATTACTACAAGGATGTAGAGATAATCGTAGGATGAAGGAAAGGGACCCATGAAATCGATCCCCCAAAAATCAAACACCTCCAATTCGAAGATTGGGTTTTGAGGCATCTCATTCCTCTTTGAAATGTTCCCAGATTGTTGGCATTTGTCACAAGTCTTCACAAACACCCATGCATCTTTGAAGAGAGTAGGCCAAAATACCAAGCATTGCTACACTTTTTCCGTCGTTTTGTTTGCTCCCATATGACCACCACATTGTGATGAGTGGCACATATTGAATTTCATCATCGGGAACACATCTTCTCAAAATATTATCCACCCCTACCTTGTACAAAATAGGATCATCCCATATGTATATTTTCAGCTAATGCCTCAACTTTCTTCTTTGTTGAGGGGTGAATTCCGGCAGAATCGCCTCACAAGACAAGTAGTTCACAATATCGGCATACTATGGCAATGAATTTTCTTGGATAGCCATACAAAACATCATATTTTAGCTCATCATTAATCGGAAGTTGATCAACATATTCATTTTGAATCTCCAACCTTGACAAATGATCCGCTACCGAATTTTCCGCCCCCTTCTTGTCGTTCACCTCAATATCAAAATCTTGCAAAGCAAGTACCCATCTCATAAACCTAGGCTTTGAATGCTTCTTTCACATAAGATACTTGATTGTCGAATGGTCGATGTAAACAATGGTCTTTGAACCCAAAAGGTAAAAGAATAGATTACCGCAAGAAGCTCCTTTTCGGTTGTGGTATAGTTCTTTTCTGCATCATTCAATGTCTTGCTTGCATAGTGGATTACGTGCACCCTTTTCTTTATTTTTCCCCAACATGGCACTAACTTCCGTGTCACTAGCATCAAACATTAATTCAAAGGGGAGACTCCAATTCGAAGCTTGCACTATTGGTGCCGAGATCAATGCATTCTTCAACCTACAAAATGCATCTAAACAAGCATTATCAAATACAAAATCAGACTCCTTTTGAAGAAGTGTAGTAAGAGGTTTGGCTATCTGTAGGCACCCGTTTGTGTCTCCCCAAAACCAAACCCAGTGATGAATACCTTTCGCGTCGAATCATAATCGAATGAAGTGAAAGTGTAGAAAGTCTAGTGTTGCGGTTAGTTTTTATTAAATTCTTTCCTTCAGTTTTCGAAAACCTATTTTATGAAAATAGCCAATCCAGTTTAGTTTTGTGCATAACAAGGGTCCAATAATATTTTAGTTGGATTGAGCTCAAAAATATCTTTCCAACGATACATTATAAGCCAATTCCGATGAATAATGAGGAAGTTATTGCCAAATTACTAAATTAGGCCCGGTTTGATCATTATATGCGGCCCAATGACCTAGAGGATGGGCCTACTATGAATTATCATTCCTAATGCAGTTAGGATTGATTATAGTCTTCTTGAATCTTCTTGATGGTTCTTTTGAATCCTAATGTGATTAGGATTGATAATTGGGTTTTATGAGTTTTATTTGGAATAAAAGAAGTGTTTTAAATGGAATTACGATTTTACCCCTCATATGTGACGAGGGGAAAACTAGGTCGTTATCTAATCTTCCCTCGGTTAAACTAAATTTATAAACACTTAACAAACCTAAATACGAGTATAGAGGCAAGTCAAGGGTCGAACCCAAAGGAACGGTAATGTTCAAGCACTTTCAATTATGCGCCTAACCTAGGTCGAAGACGAAGGTGAGAGAGAATACTAACAACTAACAAAACAAGTAACCAAGGAAATAAAACACTAGGAACGGGGATCAACAAGTAATCATGTCAATTGCAACAACTTGGGAAGAGCATGCCAATCAAAGGTTGTGAGGACTAAATGATAAGAGCAATCAATAGGAATCAAAGAGTTATCTCCTAATTGTTATGCTAGGGTTCATTATGAATAACAAACTAAGAGAATCACAATCAAAACCAATTGATAATTGCAATTCCTAAATCAGTTATTCATGTCATTAGCAATTACAATGCAATTTAGCATAATTCTCAAGGCCAAATTGAATTACACACATGCAAACCTTCACTAATCACTTTAATCTCAACAATCAATCAACACAATTCCCAAATTAATCACAATTAATCAATCATACAAGTTTCACCCAATTCCTAGCCAAACAACTATTCAAGAATCATCATCTATCAAATATCAACTATAGAGAACAAGAATCAACAAAATATCAAGAACAATTACTCTAATCAAACATCAAATATCAAAATATAACCAAACAAACATCAAATTAAACAAAGCAATTGAATGAGATAGAGTTTAGAAATGCTCATTGATAATTAAGAAGATCTTCAACACAATTGTCACACTTGCATCTTCAATCTCTCAATCACTATTGAAATTCCTCACTTTCTCTCTCTAAAACTACTCCTAATCTAGCCTAATATAGAGAGAGAAGCTCTCAACCTAAGAGAGAGAAAACTAAGCTCTAAACTAATTCAGAAAAATAGAATAAAAGTTGGTTCTAATTATCCCCAAAAATATACACTTCTCCTTCGAATTTTTCAGCTGCTTGTTATCCATTGAAGCGCATCACCATCTTCACCGTCCATCAATCATCATCAACTTCAATCATCACCGCTCATCTCATCATCTATCATCGGGCATCAATCAAGGCCGTTGGTCTTCATTAAAACCACGTGAGAAGCTTGTGATACGGGTTCAAATTGAACCCAGAAAGCCGCGCCCGCGGTGGTTCAAGCCGCGCCCTCTCCAGAGCCACCGCGTCCGCGGGAAGAACTCGGGACAACCGCGGCTACTTACTGCCTGATTTGAGGCATCGAGCCCGCGTCTGCTCCTTTCACACCCGCGCCCTCGGGGAATTTAAATTGAATTGGGGCTTAATTGAGTTCGATTGGTGGCAGCTCAAGGTGGAGAAGGGTGGCTGCCGATTGGTGGTGATGTTGCGGAGTGGTGGCTGTTGTGGGAACAGGGGAATGTGGTTGGAGATGAACTGGAGCTGCAGCTGCGATTTGTGCTCAAATTGGTGACGCAAATGGTGTTGGGAAATTGGTGGATAGGTGGCTGGTTTGGTTGCGCCACCAAGTGCGGTGGAGGCAGCAGCGTGAGGCTTTGGTGAGTGGTAGTTGTTGTTGGTGGGGTAGCGAATTGGTGAAGCAAAGGGTGAGCAGGGGCTGGTGGAAGTTGGTCGTTTGTGAGGCTGTTGTTTTGTGGCTGTTATGTTGGGAGTATGGGAGCATTGCTGTTATAGGTGTTGTTGGTTGTTATGTTGCAATAAAGGGAGTGATTTGGTGTGGTGGAGGATAGGATATAGTGGGGTGTAGGATAAGACGGCAGCAAGGGTGATGACTTGTGTTGGCTTGTTTTCGTTGCAACAACTTAATTGATTTTGATCTTAAGACCTCGAAACATCAAGCTTGAACATCGGAACTCTAAATATGACAATTTGACTCGTGTCTTGTCCCGAGCAATCACCTACACGAACAACCAAACATAAGGGAGAAATAGAAGACAAATAAAATAAAATAAATAAAATAAATAAAATAAAAAGAAATAAAACTAAAACTATGAATTAAGAACTAAAATAATGAAAAACACATAAAACTAAACAAAACTCAAAATGAGTTATTAAAATGGAAAACCAAATAAAACTAAGAAAAATATAGGAAAAAAAAGAAAGAAAATAGAGAAAAAAAACTTAAATCTTATTCTTTTAAGCGCCATAAATGACGCTCATCGGTATGGACTTTTATGCTTAATTTTATCAAAAAATAGAAAACGTGTGGAAAATCGCTGCAGCGCCGAACGCCAGGCTGTCACCTAGCGACAGACCCTATGGTTCAGTGACAGAGGCAGTTGCGGCGCCATTATCGTGTCTTATTCCTTTGCAAACTCCGATTCTTTTTTATCATATTCGGATTATTTTCATTATAAATAACATCTTTAGACCTTCATCAATTCTGAACCAGAATTCTCTAATTCTTCTCTCTTTAAGACAAAGCTTATTATCTCTTTCTCTTTCTAAACCAACCCTTTTTCAAACACAAAATTCTGCATTCACAAGATCTAGACACAAAGGTTTGATGTTTCTGAGGGTTTGGTCCCAAATCTAGTCTAAACTTTCTCAAATCTCTATTTCAATTAGTTAATTTAATTCTTTAATTTTATTATTTTCCTTGAAGTTAATAACGTGTGTATTTTTTTATTAGAAAGAAATACGAGGCATCCAAGTAAGTACTTTAATTGATTTATTGATATTATGATATAGAAATCGTGTTTAGGTTGTTATTTTGATTCCTAGTATCATGTTAGGATGATTTTTTTAGTTTGATGTTTAGGGTAAATAATAAGTTTCTTAACTATAAAAATTATGATTTCTATGATTCTTCCTATTTTCTTTCCTAATAGCATGTTAGTATAATGTTAGGGCTAAAGCTTTGATCTTTATTGTTTAGTGACATGCTAGGGTTTGTTATTAATCTTGTTAGTATCATGCTTATGATCTTGCTATTATTATGCTTTAACATGATTATTTTTATTATGATAATTATTGATTATTATGTTGCTTGATATTATATTGCTTGATCACGCCTTTTATGCATGTTTAAAGGGAATTTGTACTTGTAATCACGTTTAATAAGATAATTAATAATCTTGTTTAAGGTTAATTTGATTATAATTTAAGCGATCGCCAATAATAGCTTTTTTTGTGCATTCATATTCAACCAACATAGATTAAAAAGGTTTAGGGAAACCTATTGATTGCAAGTTAGTCCGAAAGCGCACATGAATACGAGAAGAATAAAGTAGAGGCCTATTATTAGGGAAGGTTCTTTCTCTTTTAGATTGGATTTGTACCTTCATCCCCGAACTTGCAGTCATGGTTCCAAACCTATTGGAGTTAATGATCTCATGGATCGTTAAAGGGTGTAACCTTCACCCTGTGAACGGTTTACAAATTCCTTAAACTTGTTGGTGACCCTTTTGCTCTAGCTTCCTTCCCTTTTCACGCCACCATGCTTAAGTGTATGATCACAGGGGGGTTCAAGTTTGGGGTAATGCTTAAAATATTCCCTACACTATCTTTTATAAGTCCTTGATGAAACGCCGATAGAAACCGACATGTCCCAAGAAAGATCTCACCCCTTTCACATTTCTAGGGGATGGGAGCTTCTCTATTACATCCACCTTAGCCCTATCAACCTCAATCCCCTCATGAGAGATTTTATGGCCAAGAACAATGCTTTCTTGAACCATAAAATGACATTTCTCCCAAATGAGGACATGGTTGACCTCTTCACACTTTTTTAAACATCGTGTGAGATTAATTAAACAGTCATCAAAATAACTTCCTCGTACCGAGAAGTCATCTATAAAAACCTCAATTTCATTCTCAATCATATCCGCAAAAATTGCCATCATACATCTTTGGAAAGTAGCGGGGGAAATGCATAAACAAAATGGCATCCTACGGTAAGCATAGGTGCCATGTGGACAAGTGAATGTTGTTTTTTCTTAATCATCCGGGTAAATTGGGATTTGAAAGAACCCAGAATAACCATCAACATAACAAAAATACTTGTGAGCCGCTAGCCTTTCCAACAATTGATCAATAAAAGGCAATGAGAAGTGATCTTTCTTGGTGGATATGTTTAGCCTATGATAGTCTATACACATCCTCCAACCGGTAATAGTTCTAGTAGGGATGAGTTCACTTTTTTAATTTTTAATAACCGTCATCCCCCCCTTTTTAGGGACTACTTGCACCGGTGCCACCCATCTATTATTACAAATAGGATAAATCATACTGGCGGCAAGTAGTTTAAGAACTTTATTCGTGACCACTTCAAGCATTGGAGGATTACGCTTTCTTTGTCTTTCAATTGATGGCTTAGCATCATCCTCCAATAAAATTCGATGCATGTAAAGCGTTGGGCTTATACCTTTCAAATCATCCATTTTATATCCGAAAGCTTTGCGATGCATCATCAATACATTCAGCAATTTTGAGGTTTGAACCTCATCCAATGAAGCAATAACAATAACCGGAAAAGTAGAAGATGGACCAAGAAACTCATACCTCAAGTTGGATGGTAGAGGTATTAGCTCTACACTTGGACATTCCTTACCATTGTCGTTCATGAGCTCTTTCTTCACTTCTTCTTCTCCAATCACAAGATTTACTTCTTCCTTGTCCATGGGGGTGGAGTCAAGATTCTCCTTAATTGGCTCCATCTCCATGTCTTCATTGCAAGACCTATCTTTGCTTTCAAGTTCTCACTCAAGAGAATCATTAGTGTTATGCAAATGCAATTGTATGGATTCATTAATAACGTTTTCAACAGTATCAATACTCATACAATTATCCATGTTAGAAGGACATTTCATAACTTGGTTCAATTTAAATTCCACTTTCTCTTTTCCAACAAGAAAAGACAATTTACCATTTTTCACATCAATAATAGCCCCCGCCGTGGCTAAGAAAGGCCTACCTAGAATTATGGGGACATTCAAGTCCTCATCCATATCAAATACAATAAATTCCACTGGAATGTAAAGTTTGCCCACCCTAAGGGGGATATCCTCTAATTTTCTCAAAGGCATCTTAACCGAACGATCGACTAATTGAAGGGAAATGTTAGTGGGATTTAACTCTCCTAGGCCAAGTCTGTTGCACATAGAGAGGGGCATCAAGCTTATGCTAGCACCAAGATCATACAAAGCACGATCAATTACCTTTTCACCAATAGAACATGGAGTAGAAAAACTATCGTGATCTTTAAGCTTAATGGGCAACATATTTTGAATTATTGCACTACAATTTTTCGGCATATTAATCGTTTCCACAAAGTCAACTTCTCTTTTATTAATCAAAATGTCTTTAACAAATTTAGCATAAGTTGGCATTAGTTTTATAGCATCGGTGAATGGTGTGCTAACATAAAGCTTTCTCAAGACTTCTATAAATTTAGCAAATTGTTCATCAAGTCTAGACCCGGAGAGGGAAGCTTTGCCACATGAAGCGGGATTTCACTCTTTTTTTTTTCTTTTTCAACTTCTTTCTCTTTGTTTTTCTCTTCTTCTTTCTCTTCTTCTTTCTCTTTTTCTTTTTCCACTTTCAAATCTCCATGGGAATCACTCATTTGTATCACATTTTCTTTTGACTTCTCACCTTCTAAGCCATGTTGCATTCCCTTCCCTTGAACTTCCCCTAAGCTTTTCCCACTTCTAGTTACAATGGCATTGGCTTGCTCTCTAGGATCTAGACCTTGATTAGGCAATGAGGTACTACACTTTCCTTTGAGGGCACTAGCTATTTGGGCCATTCGATTTTCCAAGATTCTATTGTGGGTTTGCATTTGCTTTAAGCTTTCCTCTAAGTTATTTGTCTTTTTAGTTTGGGTGTTGATGAATTTCTCCATCATGCTTTATAAATTAGACTTAGGAGGAGGTAGGGCTTGAATTTGAAGTGGTGGTTTAGGAATAGGAGCTAGATTTGGTCTTACACCTCCATTAAAACCGGGTGGGTTGTGAGTGGAAAGAGTATTGGCCTTTTTGTTGGTACCTATTGTCATTTCTATAATTCCGTTGATTATTACACACATAGTTACCACCACCACTAGCTTGACCTTGACCACTACTTGCACTTGAGTTTGGCCACTTCTCTAACCAAAATTGGGGTGATGTTTCCATCCCTCATTATACGTGTTGGAGTAGGGGTCGAACCTAGGATTAGCATGCACATTATTAACTTGGTCCATAGAAGGGGAACATTGCTCATTTAACAAAGGACACTCCAAAGACATATGGTCTTCACCACCACATACTTCACAAGACACCAATTGCATACACACATTATCATTTGAAGAATTAGATGCATGTGAGTTTGGAGAGGGAAATGAGAGGGGGAGAAGATTGCATTTGATAAAATTTAGAGGACAAGGCATCTAATTTTTAGCTAAGTATATTGATAGCACTAACATCATATCTTCCTCCCGTTTTAGAAGAATTCCTCTCATCATGACTCCAATTGGTGTAGTTTTGCACCACCTTCTCGATGATTTTAAGTGCTTCCAATGGTGGCTTGTTCATGGGTGGACCACCCGATGCTCCATCCAATAGTATGCGGTCCGCCTCAAGAGACCCCTATAGAACCCATGTAATAAGAGCCAATCTTCTATACCATGATGTGGGCATTATTTTTGGTAGCTCTTGTATCTCTCCCAAGCATCATAGAGAGACTCGTCGGGTTCTTGTTTGAAATTTGAAATTTTGGATCTTATCTCCGCCGTTCTTCCAAGAGGTATGAACCTCCCAAGAAACGCCGAATTTACCTCATTCCAAGTTGTCAATGAGTTCTGAGTTAACCTATCAAGCCAATCACTTGCACTCCCCGTGAGAGAAAATTTGAACATACTTAGAAGGATGTATTCTAGAGTCACCCCATTTGCCTTCACGGTGCTATAGTATCGTGTGAATTGCTTAAGATGTGCAATAGGATTCTCATGCTTGGCCCCGGAGAATTAATGACCCTCGATCAAGGTGATAAGGGCGGGCCTTATCTTAAAATTTTTTAGCTCGGTGGTGGGAGTAACAATCCCACTCGCTTCTTGATATGGTGTAGGGACACCAAACTCTCTCAATGTTTTGTTCGGTTGAGCTATGTCGAAATGGAGGATAGGTGGAGAATTTGGAGAATTTATCCTTGGTGATTCTAATGGAATGGTGCCTCCACTAGATTCACTAGAATTAGAATGATCGGACTCAACCTCAACTGGCGGCTCACTTGAAGTAGCACCGCTAGCTTTCGCCCTCTTTTCTCTTCAATTTTTCCTCACAACTTGTTCAAGCTCGAGGTTCAACGGCACAAGAGGAAGTGTCCTATTACTGCGTTTGGGAATAAAAAAAGAAGACTAGATGGGAGATTAGTAGGTTAGTCAAAGAAAACAAAGAATAATAAAGCTATACAAATGAACTAGTCTCACATATCTCATAAGTAACTCAATGCTTAACGCCACTTCCCGGCAATGGCGCCATTTTTGAAGAGGATTAATCGGTCGTTTTACAATCAAACTAAAACCAAACAATGTTTCTACCTAAGCCAACCTAAGAAAAGTCTAGGGTAAGTAAAGGATCGTATCCACAGGTAATGGGTAAAGAACACCAAGAGTATGAGACGATTGTAAGCTAATTTGGTCAGAAGTTGGGTTTTAATTGGTTAACTACTATATACAAGAACGCTAGGGGAAACAGGATTCAACACCAACCAAAACCAAGGAATCAATAACAAGAATAAATCATGAGCACACATAGAAGATAGAATAGGAACTTAACATTGTCTTCTTTCAAAGTCACAACATAAGTACTCCCTAGATTAAGCACTAGTATGACAAGGATTAAGTATCAAGAATATGACGTGGGTTTCTAGCTCGAGTTTGTCTCTCAATCATTCCGAACTAGTATGAGGCAGAAAAAAATTAGGATTTCTCACCTAATTACCACACTAAAGCATCCTACTCAATGAAAGCAAACATCCACAATAATGAAAGTAGCATAATCCAATTGCACAAGAAAGGACTCACCCCAAAACTCCATCTTTTGATGTGAGAAGAGGGATGAACACATGAGCATGAAGTGGACATCGAAATACACATGCTGTAATCAATTCAAGCACAAACAACCATCAATCCAAGGTAGAACATGAACAATTTCAAGTTAATCAACCATAGTTTGGTTGGGTTTTCACCCAACCCCTAACTAAGAGACTACTCAATAAACATGGTGAAAATTACTCTAACAATTAAATTTAGGGTTTTCATGAATTCAAATAAGCTAGGAAAGAGATAGAACAAGAATGGATTAAACATGCAAGAACAAATAAACAAGATTAAGGGAGAAATTATCAACTCAAAACAATTAAAACTGAAAATTAAGAGCTAGAGATAGAGGACAGAGATTACTTAATAAACTTCAAGGTTAAGAAATTGTTGAAATTTATGGAACAAACTTCCAATAATTCTTACAATTGATTGAGTTTTTGAGAAGCTCAACTAAGGGAGAAGAAAACTATGAACTAATTAAGAGAGTAAGTCTAAAAGAGTTAAGGAGGAAGAAGGTCCTCAAAACTGAAAGCAAGCGTCCTATTAATATGCCCAAAAATTACATTGTAAAATTCGTCAAAAATCGAGCTTCAGAACAAGAGGAGCGCCTGATCCAGTAAGTAGAAGTGCTCGCTCTTGGCTTCTCTGCACGCCTGCTCCTAGTGGTGCAGGAAATGGCAGAATGTTGGGATCAGGGAGGAGCACCCGCTCCTTCTGGGATGCACGCCCGCTTCTTTTTGGAGTAGGGGAGGCAGAATATGGTGCTGGGATTAGGAGCGGCCACTCCTTTCTAGGTGCACGCCTGCTCCATCCTGGTGCAAGCTTCCTCAAGAGAGTCTTTAAGTGTGTGCTACTTAGCCACATTCTCATTGCACCTACAGACACGAGCACACATAAAAAGGAACAGGGAAGCCAAAAGATGCAAATTAGCAAAAAAGATTTAGAAAAAGGGATCAAGGTACGGGAAAGTGTACAAAATCGTGTTTAAAATGCCATGATAAGTGGACAAATAAAACACTTATCACTGCCTATAGCAACGTACACCTCACTGTGTACAGCCACCATGGCTAGCTTCGGTTGGCCACACCACGGTGGCTGGCGCATATTTTTTTTTAAAAAAAAGAAAAAAAACTATTTTTGAAAATATTTCAAGATAATTACAAAATTATTTTGGGATAAAATCAGTTTTATTTTGGTCAAATATTGTTCAACATGGGATAAAATCAAATCTTTCAAAAGTTGTTAAGTTTGATATTATCCATATTTAAAGTGTTAATTTTGATAATTATTCATAATTAAAGTGGTTAATTTTTGATAAGATTTGTTAGGATATTCTGAGCATATTTTTAAAGGATAATAATTGATTTAAATAATGTGATTATCCCATAATTAATTTTGGATATAATTGATTTAAAATATTGTGATTGGCTAGTTATTAGGGTAGAATTTCCTAAATTTGTTAGGATAATCTTTGAGGATAAATATGATTTATCTTTTTTTAGATTAAAATAAGATTTGATTCTATCTCATGACTAATTTAAAATATACGATATTTTATTGATGGTCATGAATAATATATGATGTTATCTAATTGCATTAATTAAAAATATGAGATATTTTGGTTCCATGTTTCCTTAATTGTGAACATTCGATGTTGTAGTTTAGGAAAGCATGATGAGTGATTTATTATGTGGCAATTTAATAATATATGATGTTGTTTATTGCTACATAATGACTAATATGGCCTAGTAGATTGTTAAATACGATATGTGCATCGTGAAGTATTTTTGTAATCTTTGTACGGTCTACGTACTGATAAAGTATTTTTGTAATTTTATTTTATTTTATTTAAGTAGTATGTAGAATATAGTAGAATTACACATTGCAGTTAATCCAACAAGCTTATGAAGTGAAGGCCCAAAGGAGCAAGGTGGATGCGATCCATGATGATTCAAGTGGAAGCATTTACTTTATTTGTTTTCATAGGATTAGGGGCCATAATATGTCTTTTTTTATTTATGCATTCAGTATTTTATGCATGTTAGATTTTATTGATGTTTTGTGATGATGCGCTAGAGTTCACTAAATAATCACAACATAATGAATCTAGGTCCCGGTAATATTGAGGTTGTTTTTCCAATTAAAAACCCGATAAACCTTTGATATATATGATGGGTCATGCCAAAGTTGGGTGTCATATTATATCTTAGGAGAGTTGGGGTAAATCAAGTTTTACAATTTTAATTGGTTATACTCAATAAGGTTCCCTAAAGAGTTTAGAACCTTGAAGCAAAGGGTAATAATTAAGCATGTGATGGTTAATTATTCAACCAAGAGTTATGTAATTAGTAAAATGTTTACTCACCTTGAAAATGTAATGGTTGATGGTAGGGCCAAAGTCCGGTCAATTATTACACAAATAAAGGGTCTTGGAATCACATAATTCAAGTTGGGATTACTTAAACTGAATAGAGTGTTTTTAAGTTGCCAAATTTAATTCGTTTTTGGTACTTTAAATTTTTATTAAACATAATTGAATTTTGCGTTTACTTATAAGTAACATGTCGTTCTAATTTTATTATTATATACATAATCTCCTCGATTGAAAAATAAAGTTGAGAAACGTTCTCAAAAGGTTAAAAGATAATCCATAAACTTATATTTCAATTTTGCTAAGATGGTTCTAAAAGGCAAGTTTTAGAAACCCATGTCACATGTCTAAGGTTGGCTTTATTAAAAATAATGTTTGAGTAAAATGCGAACACATCTTCATTTTGAAAAGTGTTTCAAAGGTTATAATGAGACGTGAGGTACAAATCCTCTAAAATACAAGTATAGAAGTCCAATAAAACCCTTATCTTCAATATGATTGAATATAAGAAAGTGATTGGAAATCTCTATGATAAAAAGTTGATCAAATTACATTATTCTTCATCCATTTCATATAGATTTAATTGGTTTATTAAACTCTAATATGAATAATGATTGAATAGACTTAGCAAAATCATGAAATGTTCTTAGAGTAGTTAAGCAAAACATCATTTTGAACCTAAGAAAAGTGTTTTAAGTGGTTCAAATGGGAAAGGTTTAGGAATATATGAAGATTGCATTAAGAAGTTATAGGCCAAGAAATGCAAACAAGTTGCTACTTCTCAAACCTAGAACTACTTACATGCTAAAATTTGTTATGAACAACAAATGTTTCAAATTAAATGGACCAATTCAAATTGATTAGAAAATACATCATATAGTTGGAAGGTAAAAAAATTGAAATGTTCCAATTTAAGAAGTATATTAGAGAAATTTATTTAGCAGATTGCTACTTCTTGGACATATGATGTCTTGTTTAGTTCTCTCTCATTGAGAATGAGGTCGAACTAAATAAAGAAGTATGGATAAAGGAGAAATAAATCTACAAGTTTAGAAGCAAGTCTTAATACTTCACAAGTAGAATCTACGAGTCTGGAAGAAAAAGTTGCAACTTTACAAGTAGATACTATATTTCACCTTACCTTGTTATTGGCTTTAATTAAATAAATGTTATTCATTCTTTCCATTATCAAAACACCATTCAATGTTAGTAATGACTAAGCATCAAAGACTAAAAAACATGGAACAAATGTTATTCTATACTTCATTGAGTCATAATGTGTTTTAAATTGCTAAATAGGTTCAAAGTTCTATATGATAGAAATAATTAAACCATTTCTATATATAAATTGTCTCTAAACTGTCAAATAATTTGAACGAAAATGAACATTGCATGCGAAAGATCCAAAGGTATGGACTTTCAATATCATTAGATTATGAATCAATTGATATATGTAATTATCATTCTAATTAGAAATTTTTAAAAGTCACCATTTAGAGAAATGATAATGTGAACTCAAGGTCGAATATATATCGATGTACGAAAATCAAAGGTTCAAAGGCTAGAGACGGACAATGAAAATTCATTTGTGATACGATCACTACTTGTTCTTAGTTGAAGCATAAGAGTGAAAATTTTAAAAAATTCAAAATATTCAGTATGAAGTTCAGTATCAACTTGACAAAATAATGATTACATTACAATATGATTGTAATTGTGAAAATTTAAGTCAAGACATTGACTTGGCAATATATTCAAAGTATTGCGATATGATCGTAATAATGAGAATTTAAGGCAAGACCTTGAAAACATCTAAGAGTTGTGAAATCGTTTTACAACAAACTCCGAAAGAAAACCTTATGAAATGTTCATGAAAGGGAGATATCAATCTATATGAGATATATTTTGATAATGGATGTAAATTACCTATATTCCAACCATTATTCAAGGGATATACTCTTAAGATAAGCTACAAAACTAAACAAAGATACATAGGTGAAATCAAAATGTAGCAAAGGCTTCATATGTGATATGGATAAGAAAAGTTCTTATAAAGTCTTTCTACAAAGCAAATAAAAATTGTATTAAATCTTTTAAAGCACGATTAATTTCTATATAGAGCACGGGGTACTACTACACAAACATACTTAGCACAAAATGTTTGTTGCTCAATTAGGTGCCCTTATGGAAATTGTTCCAAAAGGTCAAGTGGGAGTAGTTTAAATCTCGAAATAGTTTGAGAAAAGAAACAAATAATCGTTGTTCAAACTATGATTGGTTCACCCTATGCTAAATATGCCTCCACAAAAGGCAAGTGGGAGTATAAGAATCTCAAAAATTTTGAGAGCCTTGAAAGAGTTCAAGAAAAGCGATTTCGAAAGTCTTGAAGAAATTTGAGAAGTAATCGAATCAAAGCAACAATATGAACATGATTCACCTCATGTTACAAATGACAATGCGTGGTCTCATGTGTCAAAGGTAGTACATTCCAAGTGAACATCCTCTGTTGTCGTTTTTCATTGAAACTAAACAAAGTTGTTGTATAAGTTTCAATTGTTGCATGAAAACCCAAAATGATGACTAGCATATGTAAAACTTAGCCAAAGAAATATGATTTCATATTGACTAAGAGTTATAAAATATTTATTTTAGAACATGATGAATATTTGACAAGTGATAACTCCAAGTGGTTTAAAAACCAGGAAATCTGAAAGAGATTCTAAGTCTGTAAGCAAGTGTATGACACTTGAATAATTTGCCTAATTGGATGAGACCCATTATAATAAAAACAGACAAGAAAGAAAAATGTTTTCTAACTAAAGAAAAGACTTGTTAAAGGGTTCAACTAATTCATAGTATGACTATGACTACGATGAAAACATCACATTAGTCATGTTGCAAAGATCTATTAAAAATATTTTAGTGATTTCTATCTTATAAGATTTGGTAGATGGATTTCAAAATGCTTTCTTTAAATTGTTCATGAAAGAATATATGTATATGATACAATCAAAAGATTGAAGATCCAATAATCCTAGGGATGCATAGCATCATGGAGTTAGTGTTCTTAATTTTGTGAGTTAATTAAATCGTTTGATGTTCTCGTAAAATGAAGAAAAGGTCGTGTGTGTACAAGATGTTTAGTGGGAGCTATACAGTCTTATTGGTCTAGTATAAAAATTTATAATTCATTTCTTGAACAATCAAGATATGGTTAATGCATTTTGTATGAAAAACCTGGAAGAGGTAAATGAGTATAGTTGGGATTGAAGATCTATAGAGATTGGTTTTGAAGTATTTTTGAGCTTGGTTAAGAAACTTATATTTATTAGATTCTTATAAGTTTCAACATTATATTGAAAGTAGTTTCAATCCCATGTAACATGACACATTGATTAAAGATTCAATGCTTTGAAAAAGGTTGATGAAATTAATGTTCGAGTGATGCTCCTTATGCAGTTTGCGAAGGATGCATGCATCATGCATATCATAGACTATACTCATCTATTTGATTCACGTGTTTTATAGACAAGTAATGATAGATTTCAAATCGAAATCCAATGTAACGTTGGAATAAAAATTAGAAATTCCTAAGTTCCTTGAGAAAGGGCGAATGAAAATTCTTAGTGTATGGGGGTGAATATTATTATAAAATTTAGAATTTGCAAAATTCATATTTATGAGAATGTCTCATGAACACTACTTACTAAAAACCTTCCATGACCAAGGTATGAGAGTCATACTAAGATTCTTGGATTAAAGCAAGCTATGTAATTTAAGTTGTGTATGTTTTGAGAAAACATGTCACATAAGTAATACATTAACTTGCAGAATTATGTTTATCAATTGAAACATATTTTCAATATTATTTAATTATGGATTTTAATATTATATAAAATGTCCAAAATAATTATGGATTGATGAGATCATCAGTTTAATGACCTGGTGAATGGAACACCATAGGTGAACTAAATCATATATTATTTAAGTTCCTAGTTTGGAATCATTAAACTGGACATAAATGATTTCAATTAATGGACTAGCATGTAAGATTGGTTGGATAGCGCAGTTTCATGGGCTATAGGAGCGTGGTGAAGCTCGGTCAATCACATGGGTATGCATGAATGATGCATGATAAAACTATAAACCTACTTTGAAGTTCAAGTATAGAGCTTCCGGATATATTAGTGTATTACTTTGACATGAGTGGAACACTTATTCCATACATTGTTTGATTTGATTATGGTACACTCAAATGTCTGCCCGTAACTGGAGATTATAAAGGGTGTGTTCTCGGTTATTTTAGAAGTTGAGTGGGAGCTTTGGTTGCCACAATATTGGATTGAGTCTACCTATTTAATTAGGAATGTGTCTTGTGAAGGAGTTCTGCCTTCAATAAGTACAATTACTAGATATATCAAGGATCACTATTATGGAGATAATAAGTTCTTTCTTTTGGGTCATCATTATATGTTGCTAGACAATGATCATTGATCTTTGGGCTAGTCAAATAGTCCAAATCCCACTATAATGGATCCTATAAGGTCACACAAAAAAGGTATTGGGTTAAGTAAGTTAGAGGCCCATTTATGGGCCTCATGAACAAGTAGCCAATCATGAATTGGATTGGGCTAGTATAGTTAGATTAGAGTTAGGATTTGGGCTTTGTCATGGACACTTATTTAGAGATGAGATCTATAAATAAAGTCCATGCCTAGGGTTGTATGATACAACACAATTAACAGTTAATTGTGCACCAAGCAACCAGTAATCCAAAACCTCTCTCTCTCTATACCACACACCTATCCCTTCCCATCGTGGTGGTTCGTTGCTCGTTCTACTCCATAGAAGGTCAATTGAAGTGTTCGATTGCAACTAACTAGCATTAGTGGAGGACTTAATTTGTGCCTGTGGACCAAGTAGAGGAATCACACTTGAGGTTCTTTATCTCCCTTGTTCTTGTTCGATCACACGTGGAATCACGCTTCAAAGGTATTAATTCTAATTCTTTATGTGTTATGCATGATCTTAGGATTAGGTGCTATATGAATATGATTCATGTTTTCCGCATTCGTACCTATAAATTCCTACAGGGGTATCAGTTAGCCTATTGCATTTACGCATATTGAATTTTAATTCTTTGATAGTTAACAATTTTAATTCATTTAGGAGGGAGAATAATTTAATTATTGTTCAATCTTTATATTAATTGAGATTTAATTTTTGAAATTGTTTAAATATGATTTAAATTGCTCAATAATTCTAGAAAAATCCGTTTTAAGCCCTAGAATTTTCGAAAATTGTGATTGAAATAAAGCCCTAAATTTTGATTTTGTGCTTAATTTTGATGATTTTCGAATATTTATGTTTTAAAAATTTAATTAGATTGATTTGATACATAAAATATGACTTTTTATAATCAATATTTTGATTTAAGAGTTCAATTAAATTTAAATTAATTTTGTGAAGAACCCTAGATTTGAAATTGAATTATAAATTTGATTTCAAAATTGAGTTGAGCATAAATTTTATGTTTTAATTTAAAAGACCTAAATTAATTTAATTTTACAAAAGTTGTTTAATTAAATCAAAACTCTAAAAAAAAGGGAAAAGAATTGATTTTTGGGAGGGGCAGCCGTGGCAGGGTGGTTGAACCACCGTTAGGTGGGCCACGGCGGCTGCCCAAGTGGTCGAAAAAGGGGTAGTGAGGGCGGCGGCAATTGGCGGCAGCAGCGAGTCGCTGACTGGCAGCAGCAACGAAGTGCAACATTTGCACAACCGACTGCTGGAGGATGTGGTCTGCTCGTGGCTGGGCTCCGGCCTAGCTGCGCGCGCGGATAACCTTCAGGCCGTATCGTCGGTATCTGACTGGAACAGTTCCAGTAAGGTTGCGCAGTGGCTGGGTGTATTCCTGATCGGGGTTGCGGGATACATTAGTGCGGTGGCTTGGTTAGGCTGCGGTTGTCTGTTGTTGAGTTGGTTGGGTTTTCTCCTGGCTAAGGTGGCAGCAGGTTTTAACAAAAACAAAAAAAAGGTTTTAATTCAAATTATTTTGTTTTAAAATATTTTCAAAATAAAATCTAATTTTATTTTGAGGATAATATCAAATTTCAAAAGTTGGTTTTTGATAATTATCCTTAATTAAAGTTGTTAGTTTTGGATAAAATTTGTTAAGATAGTTTCAAATCTTAAAATTTGTTTTAATCTTTGAAAATTTTAAGGATTGTTAAGCAAGATTCCAAAAAGATAAAGATTGATTTAAATAATGAGATTATCCCATAATTATTTTGGATAATAATTGTATGCAAATTATGTGATTGACTAGCAATTAGGATAGAATCTCCTAAATTAGTTAGGATAACCATGGAAGATAAATATTATTTATCTTCCATAACTAAAATATGATTTGATTCTATCTCTTACCTTAAATAAAAAAATATATGATATTTTATGGTTGGTTAGAAATAATATATGATATTATCTAATTGCAATAATCAATTAATTAAATTATGAGATATTTTGTTCCATGTTTCCTTAATTATGAGATGTTGTAGTTTAGGAAAGCATGATGAGTGATTTATTATGTGGCACTTTATAATATATGATATTATTTATTGCTATATATATATAGACTAGTATGACCCATAGATTCTAAATACGATCTGCGCATCGTTTCGTATTTTTGTAATCTAAATATTGTCTGCGTACCGTTAAGTATTTTTGCAATTTATTTTATTTTATATAAGTAGTAGATAGAATAGAATAGTACTCATGTTGCAGTTAATCCAAGAAATCCATGGAGTGAAGGCCCAAAGGAGCATAATGGATGAGATCCATGAAGATTCAAGTGGGAGCATTTTGCTTTATTAGATTTCTTAGGATTAAGGGGTCATACCATGTCATGGATAATTTATGCATTAGTAGATTATGCATGTTAGATTTTATTTATGTTGATTGATGATGCATTAGAGTTCACTAAATAATCACAACATAATAAATCTAGGTCCCGGTAATATTGAGGTAGCTTTTCCAATCAAAAACCCGATGAAATCTTTGATATTTATGATGGGTCATGCTAAAGCTGGGCGTCATATTATATCTTAGGGGAGTGGGGGTAAAACAAAATTTACACTTTTGATTGGTTATACTCACCAAGGTTACCTAAAGAGTTTAGAACCTTGAAGCTAAGGGTAATAATTAAACATGTGATGGGTAATTATTCAACCAAGAATTACAAAGAGTTGTAATTAGTAAAGAGTTTACTCACCTTGAAAATGTAATGGTTGATGGTAGGGCCAAAATCCGATCAATTATTGCACAATTAAAGGATCTTGGAATCATTTTATTCAATAGGGATCAATTAAAATTGAATAAATGTTTTAAAGTTACCAATTTAATTCGCTTATGGCACTTTAAATTTATATTAAACATAATTGAATTTTGCGTTTACTTACAAGTAACTTGTCGTTCTAATTTTATTATTATATGTAATCTCCTCGATTGAAAATAAAGTTGAGAAACGTTCTCAAAATTTTAAAAGATAATCCATAAACCTATATTCTAATTTTGCTAAGATGTTTCTAAAAGGCAAGTTTTAAAAACCCATGTCAAATGTCTAAGGTTGGTTTTATTCAAAATGTTTGAGTAAAATGCCAACACATCATCATTTTAAAAAGTGTTTCAAAGGATATAATGAGATGGGAGGTACAAACCCTCTAAATGACAATTATAGAAGTCCAATAAAATCTCATATCTTCAATATGATTGAATATAAGAAAGTGATTGAAATATCTATGATAAAAATTTGATCAAATGACGCTATTCTTCATCCACTTTATATAAGAGTTAAACAGTTGATTAAACTCTATTATAAATAATGATTGAATAGACTTAGCAAAATCATGAAAAGTTCTTAAAGTAGTTAAGCAAAGCATCATTTTGAACCTAAGAGAAGTGTTCTAAGTGGCTCAAATGGGAAATGTTTAAGAATATATGAGGATTGCATTAAGAAGTTATAAGACAAGAAATGCAGACAAGTTTCTACTTCTCAAACCTATATTGCTTACATGCTAAAAGTTGTTATGAATAACAAATGTTTCCAATTAAATGGACCAATTCCAATTGATTAAAAACTACCTTATATAGTTGGAAGGTAAAAGAATGGAAATGTTCCAATTTAAGAAGTATATTATAGAAATTAATTTAGCATATTGCAACTTCTTGGGCATAAGATGTCTTGTTTAGATCACTAATTTAACAATGTGGTTGAACTAAAGGAAGAAGTTATGGCTAAGGGAGAAATAAATCTACATGTTTAGAATCAAATGTTGCTACTTCACAAGTAGAATCTACAAGTCTGGAAGCAAAAGTTGCAACTCTACAAGTAGAACCTATATTTCACCTCACCTTGTCATTAGCTAGAACTAAATAAATGTTATTCATTCTTGCCATTATTAAAACACCATTCAATGTTAGTAATGACTAAGCATCAAAGATTCAAAAACATGGAATAAATGTTATTATATGCTTCATTGAGTCATAATGTGTTTTGAGATTGCTAAATAGGTTCAAAGTTCTATATGATAGAAATAATTAAACCATTTTTATATATTAATTGTCTCTAAAATTTCAATTAATTCGAATGAAAATGAACATTGCATGCGGAAGATTCAAAGGGATGGACTTTCAATATCATTGGGTTATGAATCCATTGATATATGTAAATATCATTCTAATTTGAAAGTATTAACAAAGTCACCATTTAGAGAAATGATAATGCAAACTCGAGGTCGAATACATATCGATGTAAGAAAACCAAAGGTTTAAAGACTAGAGATGGACAACGAAACTTCATTTGTGATACGATCACTACTTGTGCTTAGTTGAAGCATAAGTATGAAAATATTGAAAAGTTCAAAAGGTTCGGTATGAAGTTCTGAATCAACTTCACAAGATCATGACTACATTACAATATGATTGTAATTGTAAAAATTTGAGTCAAGACATATACTTGGCAATATATTCAAAATATTGCGATATGATCGTAATAATGATAATTTATGTCAAGACCTTGATGAACATCCAAGAGTTGTGAAATCGTTTTACGACAAACTCGTAAAGAAAACCTTGTGAAGTGTTTATGAAGGGAGCTATCAATCTATATAAGATATATTTTGATAATAGATGAAAATTACCTATCTTCCAACCATTCTTCAAGGGATATACTTTTAAGATTAGCTACAAAACTAAACAAACTATATATATCAAATCAAATGTAGCGAAGACTCCATATATTATATGGATAAGAAGAGTTCTTATAAAGTCTTTCTACAAAGAAAGGAATAAAAGCATTATTAAGTAGTTTAATGCACGATCAATTCCTATACAGAGCACGGGGTACTACTACACAAATCATACTTAGCACAAAATATTTGTTGCTTAAGTAGATGCCCTTATGGAAATTATTCTAAAAGGTCAAGTGGGAGTAGTATAAATCTCGAAACAGTTTGAGAAAAGCAACAAACAAACATGGTTCAAACCATGGTTGGTTCACCCAATGCCGAATATGCCTCTTCAAAAGGCAAGTGGGAGTATAATAATCTCGAAAAGTTTGAGAGCCTTGAAAGAGTTCAAGAAAAGCTAATTTAAAAATCTTGAAGAAATTCGAGAAGTATTTGAATAAAAACAACAATATGAGCATGATTCACCTCATGTTACAAATGACAACGCGTGGTCTCACTAAGTGTAATGATAATAATAACCATGTGTCGAAGGTAGTACATTCCAAGTACAAATCCTCTATTGTTGTTTATCATTGAAACTAAACAAAGTTGTTTTATGAGTTTCAATTGTTGCATAAAAACCCACAATGATGACTAGCATATGTAAAACTTAGCCAAAGAAATATGATTTCATATTGACTAAGAGTTCAGAAATATTAT
Organism: Chenopodium quinoa; assembly: GCF_001683475.1. NCBI lineage: Eukaryota > Viridiplantae > Streptophyta > Magnoliopsida > Caryophyllales > Amaranthaceae > Chenopodium > Chenopodium quinoa. The sequence goes on from NW_018745188.1 coordinate 608,947, forward strand.
GAAACATAATGATTATGCAAGTAATGAAGATGATTTGACAAGTTATAACTCCAAGTGGTTTAAAAACCAGGAAATCTAAAATAGATTCTTAATCTGTAAGCAAGTGTATGACACTTGATTAATTTGCCTAATTGGGTGAGACCCATTACAAGCAAAACAAACAAGAAAGGAAAACGTTTTCTAACTAAAGCAATGACTTGTTAAAGGATTCAAAAAATTCATATTATGACTATGACTACGATGAAACCTTTACATTAGTCATGTTGCAAAGATCTATTAAAGGTATTTTAGTGATTTCTACCTTATAAGATTTTTAGTAGATGGATTTCAAAACACTATCTTGAAATTTTTCATTAAAGAAGATTCGTATATGACACAATCAAATCCTAGGGATGCATAGCATCATGGAGTTAGTGTTCTTAATTTTGTTAGTTAATCAAATCGTTTGATGTTCTCGTAAAATGAAGAAAAGGTCATGTGTGTACAAAATATTTACTGGGAGCTATACAGCCTTCTTGGTCTAGTATAAGGACTGATAATTCATTTCTTGAACAGTCAAGTGATGGTTAACGCATTCTGTATGAAAACCTGGAAGAGGAAGATGAGTACATTGGGAATTCAAGATCTATAGAGATAGGTTTTGAAGTATGTTTTAGCTTAGTGAAGAAGCTTATATTTATGAGATTCTTATAAGGTTCAACATAAAATTGAAGAGGTTTCAATCCCATGGAACATTGCTTAATGATTCAATACTTTGAGAAAGGTTGATGAAATTAAGGTTGTGAGTGATGATCCTTATGAAATATGGAAAGGATGCATCATGCATGTCATGGACTATACTCGTCTATTTGATTCACATGTTTCAAGAACAAGTGATGATTGATTTCAATCGTAATCCAATGTAACGTTGGAATACAAATTAGAAATTCCTAAGTAACTTGCGAAAGGGGCGAAGGAAAATTCTTAGTGTATGGAGATGAATATTATTATAAAATTTATAAATTGTAATATTCATGTTTATGAGAATGTCTCATGAACTCTTTTTACTAAACCCCTTCCATTTCCAAATCATGTGAAATATGTTAATGAAATTGGATTGTGGCAAATGATGTAATTAGAAGTTGTATTTTTTTTTGGAGAAAAACAAGTTACATATGTAATACATTCATTTGCAGAATTATGTTTATCAATTGAAATAAAGTTTCAATCTTATTTAATCGTGGTTTCAAAATTAAACAAAATGTCCAAAATAATTGTGAATTGATGGGCTCATCAGGTTAATTTATTTAAATAACCTGGTGAATGAAACCCCACAGGTGAACAAAATCCATACATTATTCCAGTTCCTAGTCTAGAGCCATTAAAGTGGATATAAATGATCTATTTAAATGGACTAGCATGAAAGATTGATTGGATAGCGTTGTTTCTTGGGCTATAGGAGCGTAGTGAAGCTCGGTCAATCACATGGGTATGCATGAATGATGCATGATCAAACTATAGACCTACTTTGAAGCTCAAGAATAGAGCTTCCGGATATATTAGTGGATTCCTTTAACATGAGTGGAAAATTGATTTCATTCAATGATTGATGTAACTTTGTACATTCAAACGTCTTCCCGTTTATCTCATGATTTGAGTGGGAGCCTTGGTTGCCACAATAGTGGATTGAGTCTACCTATTTCATTAGGAATGTGTCTTAGCCCCTAGAGGAGGGAGAATTCAGAAAATGTATATCTGTACTCAAATGGATTACAAAGTAATCATTTGTTTTGTAATTCTAACTCAGTTTCTTAAGAAAGGATTTGTAGATTAATATGATCACGACATGAGATGCAATCATATTATCAAATTGACACACATTGTCTTAAGGAATTTGAATATTGTGCACTTGTCTCAGAAAAGTGGGAGATTGAAGGAGTTATGTCTTCGATAAGTGAAATTACTAGATATATCAAGGATCACTATTATGGAGATAATAAAGTTCGTTCTTTTGGGTCTTCATTATCTATTGCTAGACTATAATCATTGATCTTTACGCTAGTCAAATAGTCCAAATCCCACTAGAATGGATCCTATGAGGTCACACAACTAAGGTATTGGTTTAAGCAAGTTAGAGGCCCATTTATGGGCCTCATGAACAAGTAGCCAATCATGAATTGGATTGGACTAGTATAGTTAGATTAGAGTTAGGATTTTGGCTTTGTCATGGACTCTTATTTAGAGATGAGATCTATAAATAAAGTCCATGCCTAGGGTTGTATGATACAACACAATTAACAATGAATTGTGCACTAAGCAACCAGTAATCCAAAACCTCTCTCTCTCTCTACGCCACACACCTATCCCCTCCCATCGTGGTGGTTTGTGATTTGTTCGTTGCTCGTTCTACTCCATAGAAGGTCAATTGAAGTGTTCGATTGCAACTAACTAGCATTAGTGGAGGACTTAATCTGTGTCTGTGGACCAAGTAGAGGAATCACGCTTGAGGTTCTTTATCTCCCTTGTTTTTGTTCGATCACACGTGGAATTACGCTTTAAAGTTATTAATTCTAATTCTTTATGTGTTATGCATGATCTTGGGATTAGGTTCTATATGAATATGATTCATGTTTTCCGCATTCATACCTATAAACTCCTACATCTTGGCCCCTTAAAGAGGGAGAATTAAAAAAATGCATGGCCGTGCTCAAATGAAGTACATAGTAATCATTTGTTTTGTAATTCTAACTCAGACTTGAAGAGAGATTTGTAGATTAATATGATCACGACATGAGATGCAATCATATTATCAAATCGACACACATTAACTTAAGGAATCTGAATATTGTGCACTTATCTCAGACAAGTGGGAGATTGAAGGAAATATGTCTTCGATAAGTGCAATTACTAGATATATCAAGGATCACTATTATGGAGATAATAAGTTCATTCTCTTGGGTCGTCATCATCTGTTGCGAGACTATAAGCGATGATATTTGGACTAGTCAAATGGTCTAAAGCCCGTTAGAATGGATCCTATATGGTCACACACAAGGGTATTGGGTTAAGCAAGTTAGAGGCCCATTAATGGGCCTCATGAGCAATTAACTAATCATGAAATGGATTGGGCTAGCATAGTTAGATTGGAATTAGGTTTTGGGATTTTGACATGGGTTCTTATTTAGAGATGAGATCTATAAATAAGATCCATCCCTAGGGTTGCAAGCAAGCAGTCATAATTCACCCACAATGTATTTTTACATCAAGGCAACAAATCCCAAAACCCTAATTCCTCTCTCTATTTCATGGCTATCTCTCTCCTCCCTTCGTTCGTACGACTGGCCACCGTTGGTGGCACGTGTGGTGGTTTGTGGTGGTTTATGGTGGTTCGTTGCTCGCTCTTCTTTGTAGAAGGTCAATTGAAGGGTTCAATTGCAACTAACTAGCATTAGTGGAGGTCTTAATCTGTGCCCGTGGACCAAGTAGAGGAGTCACACTTGACGTTCTTTATCTCCCATTATTCTTGCTCGATTGCACGTGGAATCACACTTCAAATGTACAATTATATGTTCTTTATGTGTTATGCATTAGATCTTTGGATTAGTTACTATATGAATATGATACATGATTTTTCGCTGCGTAGTATCTATAAACTCCTACACTTTTAATGTTATTTCAAACCTTAGCCACCTAAAACTTGGTAACATAGAAATTTTAGGAGAAAGAAATAGGTCATTTGATAAGAAATGTAGAAAATGGGAAAAAGAGGCCTTATTTTAGGCTATTTTGAACTAAGTGAACTTATAAATGCATGACTATATGACTTACTTGTTTAACATAATTAATTAATTAGCTCTAATATAATATTATATGTAATTAGTACTATTTTTATATGTATATGTATATGGCACTTTTTATATATTGCATTGCATTTGGGATTATTAATATGTGTGTGTGTGTATATATATATATGTATATATATACATATATATATATGTATACATATATATATATATACATACATATATATATATACATACATATATATATATATTATATGGCTGATTTCATATTAGTGTAGATTTTATATTAGTGCAGGAATTATTGAAAAAAAAAAATACATATGTTATTGCCACCGGTTAACCGGTGGCAATTAGGCTTGAACTAAAAACAAAAATTGGCGCGCTAGTTTATTGCCACCGGTTAACCGGTGGCAAAAATATTAAATGCCACAAGTAAACTGGTGGTAAAAATATTAAATGACATCGGTAAACCGGTGGCAATGCTTAATTATGCCACCGATTTTGAAGTGGTTGCTTTTTTTGAAGGTAATGCTACCCCTCAAAAAACCGGCAGTTCAAAACCAGTGGCCGCTCGAGTAACCTTCCCAGCTGAGGGATGCACAAGATGAGCTGGTGGAGTAACCAACTCGAGTTTATCCTCAACTTCTAGAATTGAATAACACTACTTGGCTAAGTGTAACGGTCCGAGTGTTCTGACACCGGATCGTGCGACACGCTCTTGTCTATTGGCGACAATGACGCGAGCCTAGAACGAGAGAGGTTTGTGAGCACAAAGCAACACGGACCAAAGGTATCTTAAGAAAGCACATGTTAACAACGGGTTCAGAGTCGGGGGTTGTGACGGTTAATACTTCAAAGCGGGCAGAAACGAAACCGACAAGATGAAGGCGCCTTTTGAGGGTCTCTTGGTTTGGAGGGGATGCTGTAAAAGATGGAAAACACAATATCTATAAAGGCTTAAAAGAACACATAAGTCATAAAACAATAGCAACGGGGTAGGGAGCTTTGATTCATTAACCATCACTACCTAAGGAGATTTATATTGAATACATGGAGAATAACTATTGAACGCTACAATAACAGTAACACAATAATTCTACCTTAGAGTGTAGAAAGCAAAAAGAAATACGTAAAAGACATGACATAAGGAAAATACAAGTAAAAGAAAGAGGAATATATAAGAAAGAGCTTTGAAGCTAACATCTTCCCTAACTTAAGCCGTCGACGTCCTCGTTGACTTACAAAACATACTCTAAAGATTCTAGTAGCTTCAGTCTTTCGTTGCTGGGATGGCTCTTGTCCTTATTCTAATGTTGGCGCGGTAGCTGAAGTTACGGTTGCGGTTGCTGTCTTTGGGATCTGGATGATAAGGTTTTAGACGACTAACGTGAAAGACGAGGTGAATCCGCATTCAACTTTGTACACATTCCTCACAATCCATTTAGTGATGCGGATGGGGCTTTCGTATTTCCGAATCATGTGACGATTTCTATCTTTGAGAAATTTCAGCTGTTCCTTGTAAGACCTTCACCATGACCATTTCCCGAACTGCAAAATCCATCGGCCTTCTGTTTTGATTAGCCTATTTCTTCATCTGACGAGACGCTCGCTCCAGGCATGCTTTAGTAATATCAGTGTTTTGCTTCCACTCTCTTGTAAAATCTTGAGCCTGCGCACTTCTTCCATCCTCCCAGTCTGCCACTGTGTGCGGGAGAAGAGATTGTTGACCCATAATCAGCTCAAAGGGGCTTTTGTTGGAGGAAGAGCTCCTTTGAGCGTTGAAGAAAAGTTGTGCTACGTCCAAAAGTCTCACCCAATCTTTCAAGTTGGCACTTACGAAGGGCCGCAAGTATTCTTCAAGCAGCCCATTGAATTTCTCTGTTTGTCCATCGAATTGAGGATGGTGGCTTGACAACATGTTGAGATCAGAACTCATTATTGTGAATAGCTCATACCAAAATATGCTCGTGAATTTGGTATTCCTGTCGCTTACTATACTCTTCGGCAATCCCTAGTACGTCACAATTTGTTTGAAGAAGAGCGATGATGTTTATTCTGCTCCACAAGCCTTTTGCATGGGTACAAATGTGGCATATTTGGAGAACCTGTCTATCACCACCATCATAGAGGAGAAATGATCCACCTTTGGGAGAAATCCATTGAAACACTTTCCCAAGGTCGAGTGGGAACTGGAAGTGGTTCTAGGAGGCCCCCGGGCTTATGTCTGTCGACCTTGTGCTGCTGGCACACAAGGCAAGTTTAGGTGTAGCTCATCACATATTCCTTCATTCTAGGCCAGTAGTACCCCATCGCGAGTAGGCTGAGGGTTCTTTGACATCCTTGGTGTCCCGTCTATAGCATTTCATGGCATTCTTTCAACAACATTTTCCTTAATACCATCTCCCTGCATTAGGGATTAAAAGCTTCGTGCCGTTGGGGAAGATGAGGCCATCTTATATCCAAAAGCATCTAGTCTTCCCTTCTTCGATCATCTTCATTATTGTTTTTGTCATCGGATCATTTGGTAGATAAGCTCGTACCTGATCTCCAACAGATGTGGCAATACTGCTTGCGGTCATTGGTGCTAGCTTGTATATTGGAGAAAGATCGGTACGCCTACTTAAGGCATCAGCTACTCTGTTGCTTGATCCGGTTCTATAAGTGAACTCCAAATAAAAGTCGGCTAAGGCCTCTTGCCACCGAGCTTGATTCCCTGTCAGTTTGGTTAGGTGAGGAAGTGACTCGTCGTGGTGTTATCAAGATGAACTTTGATCCCAACAAGTAGTGTCAACATCCTCTTAGGCAGTGTACAATGGCTAATAACTCCTTTTCTTGTGCCGCATACCTTATGTCAGCATTATTCAACTTCCTGCTTTCGAATGTAATGGGGTGCCCTTCCGTAGACACCCATTTGTGTCTCCCTAAAACCAAACCAAGTGATGAGTACCTTTCGCGTCGAATGATAATTGAATGAAGTGAAAGTGTGGAAAGTTTAGTGTTGCGGATAGTTTTAATTTCTTTTCTCTTCTCTTTGTTTTTGAAAACTTATTTTAAGAAAAACAGCCAATCATGTTTGGTTGGTCCATGATATGGGTCCAATAGTAGTGTAGTTGGATGGGGCTTGACAAGAGCTTTCCAAGATATATTATAAGCCCAATTCCGATGAATATTAAGGAAGTTATGGCCAATTTACTAAACTTGGCCCGGTTTGATCCTTATATGCGGCCCAATGATCTAGAGGAGGGCCTAATATGATTTATCATTCCTAATGCAATTAGGAATTGTTTCGGTCTTCTAGATTCTTCTAGAAGGTTCTTTTCATTCCTAATTCAATTAGCATTGATAAAATGATTTTTGTTGACTTTTAAGAGTTTTAATTAAAATCAAAGAGCATTTTTAAGGAAAAGATACGATTTTATCCTCCTGTACGGCAAAATTTACCTGATTTTAGAAAACGCGTCAAAAACAGGATTAGCGCCCAACGCCAGCCATTGGCGCCTGGCGCTAGCATTGGCGCCTGGCGCTAATGTTGGCGCCTGGCGCCAATAAGCCAGCGTTGGCGCCAGCTCTAATTTAGGTGCGCCAATGCTCTGTTTTAATAATTTTATCTTTTTGGCTGATTTTCTCTATAAATAACGTCGTAAAAACTCTGTTTTCATTCACCTACAACCAGTTTTCATTCGCAATCATCAATTCTCATTCCTTATAATCATTCACCATCTTTCTCTTTCCCTTTTTCTAAACTTGCTTTTACATAAAAAAATTCCGTATTCATTAGATTTAGAAACACCTAGCCATATTCGAAGTTTCCTTCACCCTAGACGTGAAAGGTTTTAATTTCTGAGGGTTTGGTCCCAAATCTCTCTTTCAATTATTTAATTTAATTGTTTTGATTATTATTTTCCTTGAAGTTACTAACGTGTGTATTTTGTTATTAGAAAGAGGTACGAGGCATCAAAGTAAGTGCTTTAATGATTTATTGATATTATGATGTAGAAATCATGTTTAAATTATCATGATATTCCTATTATCATGTCTAGGGTAATTTTAATAATAAATATGATTGTTACGATGCTTCCTATGTTCTTCCTAATATTTATTATTGTTAGTAGCATGTTAGGGCTAAAGCTTTGATTTTTATTGCTTAGTGACATGCTAGGGTTTGTTATTAATCTTGTTAGTATCATGCCTAGGATCTTGCTATTATTATTATGCTTTAATGTTGTTATGATTATTTTAATTATAATTTATTATTATGATTAACATGATTTTTATTATGATTATGATTATAATTTTTATAACTTATGATGATTATGAATATTATTATTTTTTTTATGATTATTTTATTTATGATTTTTATTATTATCATGATTTTGATTATTATTATCATGATATTTATGATGATTATTATTTGTACTTGTAATCGCGCTTAATAAGATGATTAATAATATTGTTAGGGTTAATTTGATTATAATTTCAAGTGATCACCAATAATAGATTTATTTTTGCATTATATTCAACCAACATAGATTAAACAGGTTTAGGGTTAAACCTATTGATTGCATGTTAGTCATAAAGCGCACATGAATACGATTAGAATAAAGTAGAGGCCTATTATTAGTGCAGATTCATCTCTTTTAGGTTGGATTTGTACCTTCATCCCCGAACCCTTATTTGGTTCTAGACATTATGGAGTTGACGATCTCTTGGATCGTTACGGGGTGTAAACTTCACCCTGTGAACGGTTTACAAGTTCCTAAAACTTGTTGGCAACTCTTTTGCTCTATCTTATTCCCTTTTGGACGTCACTGTACATTAGTGTATGATCACAGTGGGGTTCAAGCTAGGGGTTAATGCTTTAAATATTCCCTACAATTTTTGGCGACTCCACTGGGGAGGATTTCTATTTTAATTCCTGAATTTGTGTCGGCAATGATTTAGAATGAGTGGATGAGACTCGAAATGTTCTAAGTATTTCATTTGCGTAATTTTAATTAAAATTATTGTCATATGCATAAAAAATATCTCATTGGAAAGACCGTCCGTAATGAGTTAAAAACATAGGATTTTACACGTAGGAAATTTGAGAAATATCTTTCACAACTAAGACCGAAATAACACTGCGCAAAACGGGAACATTTTATCGAGCACAGAAAGCTGCTGAGGCATGTGGGAAGTAGCGTAAGGGGCCAGAGCATTGGCGCCAAACTTTTAGCCGTAGCGCTAGACGCCAGCATTGGCGCCAGGCGCTACAGTTAAAAACTGGCGCCAGTCTCTGTTCGCTGACGCCAACTTCCCCCAATACCGAGCCAGAAATATGCGTTCTAATTTCGACCGGTTTTTCGTATTATTTGCTCGATCCTACTTCCTGATTGAATTTTTTCTCACTTTTCTGAGACCCATATGTATTCTACATATGGACATAACCCTCTGGGAATTCATGCTCCATCTACCTAATTGAACGCTCTGTGCAACAAAGGGTACATCCGAGTTGTTGAATTTACCAAACCATGGAAGCGAATTTTTCTAAAACTCGCGGTATCCCATCCACTCGCGCCAACTCTTCACGGTTAGGCTTCCGCGCGGTGCATCCGGAAAATTAACCATGGACCCTCTATTGATTAAACCATATCCCAAACTTTAGAGAACAAGAGCCATGGTTAGGTTACAAACTCATTGCATCATATTGTGCCTACTTGACTAATTGCGCATTATTTGTTGTGCATATATTCTATGTTTTCTTAACCGTTTGTTTGACTTGTGTTGAGATTAAATAAATTAATGACTTAATAAACTTTGCCTAATTAATTAATTAATTAATTAATTAATTTGAGTCAATAAAGTCTAATATTTTAGAATTGACCTAGTACGACTTTAGGCATACCCCAGTTGATTAATAACACCGAAAACAGTCCCATATTGAAGCTCTAGCATTGGCGCCAAAATCTGTGCCACAGGGTGGCGCCTAGCGACAGCTCTGTCGTCTGGCGCCAAGCTACAAAGTGTGACGCCAGTTTTGTCGTTTTGCCGACAGTTCGGATTATTGGTCGAGTCATCACCTAGGGTATAATTAACCAGTTTGCTAATTAATTCGGTTTATTTTCGCTCTCAATAGTACTTGGTTGAGTCATTAATCGAGTTTAGGCACTAAGTCCCATGGTCTTACACAAGAGTTCAAGCATGTCACTTACACTCAACGCAATCACCAATACACATACTTTGACCATGTCTAAGAGAATCTTGCATGCGCATTTTTTTTCCGTCATTTTTTTAGGGGGGTAAGTCGGATATTAATCCTCCAATGTAAAAACTATACTTAATTCCCCAAAAATACGAACATTATTTTTGCCAAAAATATGCACCCATTTTTTTTTATTATTTTCTTTTTATATTTTTTTTCCTCTTTAAAATAAACCGTAAAGTCAAGTTGATTCGAGTCAAGTAATTAAAACGCAAAATGGTTTAAATTACAGAGCGTGGTCAAGAAAGAAAGGACGGTTAATCAAAGACAACCTTTTCATACAACTCCAACTTTTCGACAAACCCATAGCTCGTAAGTGGAAAGCTAGGACTATAATGGCTACATAAAAAGAAGTCAACGAGCTTAGGAATTGTAGACACCCATTTGTGTCTCCCCAAAACCAAACCCAGTGATGAGTGCCTTTCACGTCGAATCATAATCGAATGAAACGAAAGTGTGGAAAGGTCTAGTGTTGCGTAAAGTTTTATTTCTTTTCTCTTCTCCCTGATTTTGAAAACTTTATTTTAAGAAAACAGCCAATATAGTTTGGTTGATCAATGATATGAGTCCAATAGTGGTGTAGTTGGAGGGGGATTGCAAAGACCTTTCCAACAGTATATTAGAAGCCCAATTCCGATGAATATTGAGGAAATTATGGCTAATTTACTAAACTGGGTCCGGTTTGAGCTTTATGTACGGCCCAATGATCTAGGGGAGGGCCTAATATGATTTATCATTCCTAATGAAATTAGGAATGGTTTTAGTCTTCTAGAACATTCTAGAAGGTTCTCATCATTCCTAATTCGATTAGGACTTTTCAGAGTTTTAATCAAGATCAAATAGCATTTTCGAAGAAATTATATTATTTTATCTTCCAGTACGGTAAATTTATCAGATTTTTGAAAACGCGTTGAAAACCAGTTTGGCGTCCAACCCTAGGCCTTGGCGCCTGAAACTAGGCTTGGCGCCAGACGCTAGCCATTGGCGCCTGGCGCTAGCCACTGGTTCTGGCGCCAACTAGATAGGGCTGGCGCCAAGGTTGTTTTTCGCTCTTAAACTCTGTTTTGTTAAATTATCTTTTTTGGATGATTTTCTCTATAAATATCGTATCAAAAACTCTTTATTCATTCATCATCTACATCTATTAATCAATTCTCATCAACTCTCTTCATTCGTTAAGGCTTTTAATTAATTCTCTTCATTCTTCATCTTTCATTCATCAATTTTCAATAATATTAATTCTTTAGTATTCTTTTCTAAACTTTGCTTTTTAATACAAAATTCCGCATTCACAAGATCTAGATACACCTAGCCATATTCGAAGTTGCCTTCGCCCTAGACGTGAAAGGTTTTAATTTCTGAGGGTTTGGTCTCAAATCTCTCTTTCAATTATTTAATTTAATTGCTTTGATTATTATTTTCCTTGAAGTCACTAACGCGTGTATTTTGTTATTAGAAAGAGGTACGAGACATCCAAGTAAGTACTTTATTGATTTAATTGATATTATGATGTAGAAATCATGTTTACATTGTTATTATGATATTCCTAGTATCATGTCTAGGGTAATTTTAATGTTAAATATGATTGTTACGATGCTTCCTATATTCTTCCTAATATTTATGATTGCTAGTATCATGTTAGGGCTAAAGATTTAATTTTTATTGTTTAGTGACATGCTAGGGTTTGTTATTAATCTTGTTAGTATCATGCCTAGGATCTTGCTATGCTTTAATATGATTATGATTATGATTGATATTATTGTTATTCATGATGTTGATAATTATTGATTATGTTGCTTGATATATTTTTTCATTTGTTATTGCTTGATTACCTTTTATTGCATGTTTAAAGGGAATTTGTACTTGCAATCACGCATAATAAGATAATTAATAATCTTGTTTTGGGTTAATTATGATTATAATTCAAGTGATCACCAATAATAGTTTATTTGTGCATTAATATTCAACCAACATAGATTAAACAGGTTTAGGGTTAATCCTATTGATTGTATGTTAATCAGAAAGCGCACATGAATACAAGCAGAATAAAGTAGAGGCCTATTATTAGGGCAGGTTCAATCTCTTTTAGCTTGGATTTGTACCATCATCCCCGAACCCTTATTTGGTTCATGACCTTATGGAGTTGACGATTTCTTGGATCGTTAAGGGGTGTAACCTTCACCTCGTGAACGGTTTACAAGTTCCTTAAAAAACTTGTTGGAGACTCTTTTGCTCTATCTTCTTCCCTTTTGGACGCCACCATACTTTAGTGTATGATCACAGTGGGGTTCAAGCTAGTGGGATTTAAAGGCTTGAAATTATTCCCTACAGTTTTTGGCGACTCCACTAGGGAGGATTTCTATTTTAATTCCTGAATTTGTTTCGGCAATGATTTAGAATAAGTGGATGAGACTCGAAAAGTTCTAAGTATTTCATGTGCGTAATTTTGATTAACATTATTGTCATATGCATAAAAAGGTTCTCATTGGAAAGACCATCCGTAATGAGTAAATAACATAGGATTTTACACGTAGGAAATTTGAGAAATGTCTTTCACAACTAGGACTGAAATAACACCGCGTGAAACTGGATGATTTTATTGAGCACAGAAAGCTGCTGAGGCATGTGGGAAGTTAACGTCAGGGGCCAGAGCTTGGCGCCAAACTTTTAGCCGTAGCCCCAGACGCCATTATTGATGCCAGGCGCTACAGTTAAAATTTGGCACCAGTCTCTGTTTGCTGGCGCCAATTTCCCCCAATACCGAGCTAGAAATATGCGTTCTAATTTCGACCGGTTTTTCGTATTGTTTACTCGCTCATGCTTCCTGATTGAATTTTTTCTCACGTTTCTGAAACCCATATGTGTTCTACATATGGACATAACCCTCTGGGAATTCATGCTCTATCTACCCGATTGAACGCTCCTGGCAACAAAGGGTACATCTGAGAGGTTGGATTCACCAAACCATGGAAGTGAGTTTTTTCTAAAAACTCGCGGTGTCCTATCCACACGCGTTAACCCTTCACGGTTAGGCTTCTACGCGGTGCATCTGGACAATTAACCATGGACCCTATTTGACTAAACCATATTGCGAACTTTAGATAACTAGAGCCATGATTAGGTTGCGAACCCATTGCATCATATTGTGCCTACTTGACTAATTGTGCATTATTTGTTGTGCATATATATTATATGTTCCTCTTAACCGTTTGTTGATTTGTGTTGAGATTAAAATTAATGACTTAAAAAACTTTGCCTAATTAATTAATTAATTAATTAATTAATTTGAGTCAATAAAGTTTTTTTTAATTGGAATTGACCTAGCACGACTTTAAGCATACCCCAGTTGACTAATAATACCGAAAACAGTCCCAGACCTAAGCTCCAATATTGGCGCCAAAGTTTGAGCTGTAGCGCCACTTTATAGTGTGTAGCGCCAAACATTTACTAAAAATTCTGGCGCCAATCACCTTATTGTGACGCCAGTTCTGTCGCTTGGCCGACAGTTCGGATTATTTGTCGAGTCATCACCTAGGGTCTAATCAACCCGTTTGCTAATTAATTCGGTTAATTTCCGCTGTCAATAACACCTTGTCAAGTTATTAATCGAGTCTTGGTCACATAGTCTAGCCACATGGTCATGAAACGAGTTTTGACATGTCACCTACACTCACTAGTCTTAGCACACACTTCGAGTATGCATCACCATGACCATGTCTTAGGTTCATGCATAAGTCGGTCTTTTCCGTCATTAGAGTTGGGGGGTACATTCTATTCCTAATTCCTCATATCTCTCCATCTAAATCTTATTTCACATTCTATTCCAATCTTTCTTCATTTCCTCCATCCATTCAGGTCTCGCTTTTTGATAAACCGATTCGTCAAAAGAGGAAGGCTAAGAAGATAATGGCAACTCAAGAAGAAGTCAATGATCTTAAGAACCAATTGGAAACTGTGACTAAGACACTGAAGCTTCTCGCACTTAAGATCGATGATCCCGTGAAGCAACAACAGATAGATCTCATGCAAGAAAGTCTAAGCAAGCTATCTAGTGACTATAAATTTCAGGGCATGAGTTCACAAAGGGTCTCGCTGGACAAAGAAGTTCTTCCGCATAAGTTCAACGCAACTAACATCCCTAAATTCAAGGCAACAGATAACCCTTACTTCCATCTAAGAGCTTTTGAAACTATAATGAGCATTAAGGGTATCGATAAGAAGGTTTTCCCCTCTCTGTTCCCACTATCTCTCGAAACCGTTTGTTAACAATGGTTCTTTTCTCTCGAGAAAGAAAAAACCTCTTCTTGGGAGTCGATAACAAACGCTTTCATAGATAGATATAAGTGCAACATCCAAGACGAGACAGACCACATACAACTTGAGATGTTAAAACAAAAGGAAAACGAAGGGTTCACTTCTTTCTTCAATAAATGGAGGGAAACTTCTGCTAATATGGTCAAGGCTCCTACCGAAAAAGAATCTGTGAGGATGTTTATCAAGAATCTCCAAGGGAAGTATTGAAAGCACTTAAAGTACCAACACAACTTGAATACTTTCAAAGCTGTCTATAATATAGGCATTGCCATTGAAGATGACCTTCTAAAAGATAATAGTGCGAGAGGAAAGAAGAGTGACCATCCTTCTTCTTCCTCTAATGAGGTACATGCTACAAACACCTATAAACCACAAATCCAAAGATAAAAAAGGGTGTTCACCCCACTTGGCATGAGTTATGAAACGACTTTCGAGAAGCTACATCACAAAGGACTTGTCATGCCCATAGGGCCCATCAAAGATCCAGTTCCAGAAGCTAGGCCACCTAAGTGGGACCCTAATAAACATTGCAAATATCATCAAGGAAAGGGTAACGACACTGAAGAGTGTTGGAAACTCAAAGAAGCTATTCAAGATCTGATCGATAACAATGAAACTTCCGAGATTCTAGCCATCGAAGATGACCAAGCATCCTTTGATCCATCACTTCTTATCACACCTGTAGGAGAGCCTATGATCAAGACAGCTTATATGACCTATCTCGATGAAGTGGCCATAATTGAGGAAGATGAAAGTCTTTTCTTAGATAACACCAAGGAAAACTCGTCAAGTCTAAAAGAGGAAATTCGAAAACTGCAAGACGTCATTGCCATGCTTTTGAATGTGGTAGAAGGATTAGCAAATCCGGTGATGGCCATTGAACAAAATATCGCCAAGAGTTTAATGAAGAACTCAATGCTCCTAAACCACAAGCAAAACGGACCATTGAAGAATACACACCAATAAGAATGACTTGCAATGAAGCTTTCGATTGTCTTCACAATCAAGGATCTAAAAGAAAACCCAGGCGAGAGTTCACATCCATTGGAATGACCTACGATGCTGCTTTCGATCGTCTCTATGATCGAGGATTAATCAAACCTATTGGCCCTACCGAGGATCCAACACCAGAAAATCGATCTTTGAGATGGAATCCAAACTCCTATTGCAAGTACCATCGAGGAAACGGTCATACTACTGATGAATGCTACAGGTTTCAAAATCTCATTCAAGATCTCATAGAAACAAATAAGATCCCATTGCCTCTAGCTAGCGAGAAGACTTGATGATGACGCAAACAACACAAGACAAGAGGCGAACTTCAATGACAAGATTTCTTGACCTCTTTTTCTATTTCTTTTTTCATTTTTTCCTTTCCCCAATAAGTCTAGCATAGGCACCTTTTCTTTTCCTTTAGATTAATTTTGGTAGTTTTTCTTTTCTTTTCCCTTTTTAATAAAACGAGCATTTATTTCCTTATATATGATCATTTCATTATATTGCATCAAATATAATTAATTAAAAAAAAAATCCATGTCGAATTAAGCACAAGGTAGACCAATGATTTGAGGCACCCCTTGTAGCCACATCATATCTCCTTTCGCCTTTCAAATATACAATCCTTTCTTCGTAAACCACTTTGAGCCTCGTCTAACGATAGAAAGCTTGAGTAATTCAAAAGATATCAAAAATAGCAAAAAGGGCAAGTGTTCCAATGTCTTTGGTATGAAAATATCTTTGATAAGAACACGTCTCAGATTGCGTCTCTTATCGAGTGCTCGGTACCGTGCCTGAGAAACATGAATTCCAAGTGAGTGATAGACCGCATGATCGAGATTGCTCACACTTATAAAAATAAAATAAATGCTAAAGCAAAAAAAAGAGCTAAAAAAGAGTAGAAACTCAAGCATAAAATTATAAAGATTTAAAAGCGAGGTTGCACACCTTGGGGCTTATCTAGGGTTTTGTGCCTTTATCCCCTTCTTCTTTAAACCTTTAGCCTAACCACGTTACAACCCTTAAAAAGACCTTTTTTAGGTATACACACTTGTGCGAGGTTTGGCTAGAGCTACGTTTGGCCTGATTCCTAACGGATACGTAGGCAACCTAACATCGTGGTGCGGCCGTAATAAACATGCATTCATATTCACATTCACACAATTGCACCATGATCATATTAGGGATCTCCAATGCTCATCCCTATTCATTTAGAGCTAGACTTGGGGGCTTGATCCTTACATCATTAGCTTACCTAGCCTAAGAGTCACCACCATTTGACTCTTTTCAATAATATATTTTACCACACACTTAGCTCTTGCGGCCTAACTCTAGTGTCACTATCACACACATCACGCATACATGACCAAATATATTTCTCTTAGGAACCTTTTGTCATGAAATATTAACGCTGAAGCATGCTTCGTCAAAATCACTCATAATTGTCATTGCATCACAAAAAATGAAGTGCTTAGCCTCTGTGCCTAAGTTACCCAAATACTTTCATCATTGAGTCAACCATTGAGATAGCCTAGGATGGATTAATCCTTGAACCTTGAGAGATAGTATCAAACAACATTTGACTAAGCTCATTCAACATGCATCTTCAAACTTCACTTTTGATTCTTTTTTGCGTCTTTCTTTTTCTGGAGAAAGTCGGTACCCTCCACAAAAATGACAGAAATTTTTTGCTTTTTTGGCATTTTTGAGTCGCATGATCACATTACAACGCACACACGAGTCATGTACAAATTGAGTCATGTCATGTCATGTCACTTTGATTTGAGTCACACATGTGTCATTTCACTTTGAGTCGAGTCAACCTCGAGTCATTCAAACATATCGAGTCAAGTTTATACCTTGAGTTGTGTAAAGTCGATGAGTCAAGCAACATTAAACCTTAGGTCAACCCTAAGATAATTTTAAACCTTAGGTCAACCCTAAGATAATTAAAGAAATTGCCAAAGTTCTATAGTAAAAAATAAATACAGGTGCAGCAGAACAGGGAGACCCTATCACAGCGTTCGGCGACAGAAACAATTCTTGGCGCCAGAAATATTTCAGGAACCACAGAGCTCGAAGCCTCTCAGAAAGGTGATTTCGACTTCATACGACAATTTTGGGTTCCTTGGTGCGCCAATTAGCCCCTATAAGCAATTTGACATGATTAAGTAGTCAGTTTGATTACAATTGCAATAAGTGATCGACGTAACGAAATATCGTCTCACTTAGCTTAAAGCGCCTAAGATATGGCTCATTACGGAAACACCGACATACTGGTTTTAGCGGAATAAAGTTGAAGCGAGCTTTAGAGATCGACAAACGTTGGTCTACGGAAATTTTTCTTCAGAACATTATCGCAACAAACATTCAAGTACCGAAGCTCTATTGTTCAGAGACGCGTGAACATTTCCATCAAAGCTCTATTGTTCAGAGACGCGTGAACATTTCATTCAAGCTCTTTTGCTCAGAGACGCGTGGGCATATCATTCAAAAGCACTTTTGTTCAGAGACACGTGGACAATCCTTTTCAAGCTCTTTTGTTCAGAGACACGTGGACATTTCCTATTTTCAAGCTCTTTTTTTTAGAGACGCGTGGACAATCCTTTTCAAGCTCTTTTGTTCAGAGACGCGTGGACATTCCCTATTTTCAAGCTCTATTGTCCAGAGACACGTGGGCATATCAATCAAGCTCTTTTGCTCAGAGACGCGTGGGCATCCTAATATCAAGCTCTTTGTTCAGAGACGAGTGAACATCGAAACATCAAGGTGGCGTTCCCTAGATTGTGGAGAGTTGTCACAAACAACTGGGGATTGTTTCAAGAGAAGCAATCTTCGATAGTATTCCCTTGGACGTGGAATATTATCAATGCGGAGGAGGATCGTTTCAGGTGAAGTAATCTTCTATATTGGAAGCAGTTACAGGCGTAGCGGTTTTCAAGCGGGATGGCATTCTCTAGCTTGTAGAAGGTCATCAAAACAATCGGTTATTTTCAGAGACGTGTGCTCGACGGTGCAAGATACGCGTTTCTTAACTCTTTTATCTGTTTAACTAATGCTAGTTTTACAGGTATCGGCGTTATAAGATTGATTTAGGATCGCAGAACGTTCTGAATCATTCTCCGTCCCTATCGTTACTTTGACCTTCGTTTTCGAAACTCGCGTTTCTCCAAACTCAGTCAAAGTGGGGGCTTCTGTAGAAACCCATTTGTGTCTCCCCAAAACCAAACCCAGTGATGAGTGCATTTCACGTCGAATCATAATCGAATGAAACGAAAGTGTGGAAAGGTCAAATGATGCGGAAAGTTTTATTTCTTTTCTCTTCTCCTTGATTTTGAAAACTTTATTTTAATAAAAAAGCCAATCCAGTTTTGTTGGTCCATGATATGGGTTCAACAATGGTGTAATTGGATGGGGCATGCAAAGACCTTTCCAACGATATATTATAAGCCCAATTCCGATGAATATTGAGGAAATTATGGCCAATTTACTAAACTGGATCCGGTTTGAGCTTTATGTACGGCCCAATGATCTAGGGGAGGGCCTAATATGATTTATCATTCCTAATGCAATTAGGAATTGTTTTAGTTTAGGAACCAACTGGTTAGGAACGGTTTACAAGTTACTTAAAAAACTTGTTGGCGACTCTTTTGCTCTATCTTCTTCCCTTTTGGACGCCACCGTACTTTAGTGTATGATCACAGTGGGGTTCAAGCTAGTGGGATTTAAAGGCTTGAAATTATTCCCTACAGTTACCAATTGGTTACCATGAGTGAAACACTAAAGCTCCTCACACTCAAGGTCGATGATTCCGTGAAACAACAACAGATGGACCTCATGCAAGAGAGTCTAAGCAAGCTATCTAGCGACTACGAGTTTCAAGGGCTCACTTCACAAGGGGTCTCAGTGGACAAAGATCTTCTTCCGCAGAAGTTCAATGCCAATGACATCCCGAAATTCAGAGCAACTGATAACCCTTATTTTCATTTAAGAGCATTCGAAACAATAATGAGTATTAAGGGTATCGATAAGAAGGTTTTCCCCTCTCTGTTCTCACTATCTCTCGAGACCGTTTGCCAACAATGGTTCTTTTCTCTCGAGAATGAAAAGACTTCTACCCGGGAGTCCATAGCAAACGCTTTCGTTGATAGGTACAAGTGCAACATTCAAGTTGAGACCGACCATAGGGAACTTGAGATCCTCAAGCAGAAAGAGAATGAAGGCTTCACCTCTTTCATCAACAAATGGAGGGAAACCTCAGCTAAGATGATTAAGGTGCCAAGTGAAAAAGAGTCTGTGAGGTTGTTCATCAAGAACCTTCAAGAAAAATATTCCAAGCATCTCAAATATCAAAATAATCTCCATACCTTCAAGGCCGTCTATGACATTGGGATCAATATTGAAGACGACATGGCTAAGTTAAAAGCCGCCAACAATAACTCCAACACTGGCTGGAAAGGAATGAAGAACGACAATCCTTCTTCTTCCAAAACCACCCACTCAAACAACGTTAGCACTTTTAATTTAGGAGAATTCCTTGCTATTAACAATTAAAGGACAAAAGAAACCATTTAGGAGGAACTTTACTCTTATTCGCATGAGTTATGACACCGCATTTGATCGATTAAATGCAAAAGGTCTCAAAACTCCTATTGGACCATTTGGGGACCCACCAGTCGAAAAGTGGTCGGCTAATTGGAACCCCAATGCACACAGTAAGTATCACCAAGGTAGGGGCCATCTCACCGAAAACTGTTGGAAGCTTAAGGAAGCTATCCAAGACTTAATTGACAACAACAAGTTGCCATTGCCCCCTGCCAGTAAGAAGCCAAGCATTGATAACGCACCTCTTGCTCATGCCTTGGTTATCTCTGATGAGGAAAACGAGGTTAACCCCTCGTCTCTCATTAAACCTGTCAAAGGAATCCATGCCATTGAAGAATACGAGAAGACATTCTTCGACGCCATGTATAGCCATCCAGAACCGGCAAGTAAAGAAGATATACAATTGCTCACAATGTCTATGATGGAGGTATCACATTTACTACGTGAAGCTCTCAAAGCTATAAAGGAACCCTAATAGAAATATGACGAGATTCCACCTCCGAAAGATGTACCCAAGAGAGAATTCATACCCATGAGAACGACTTATGAGGCAAAGTGTTTTCCTTTACAAGTCACTGAAAAACCCAAGAAGAGTAATAGAATTTACACTCCAATTGGGATCCCATATGCACAAATGTTCGAAATGCTCTCCGAGAGTGGCGAGATCAAACCTCTCGAACCGAGACCATTCGAATAATTGAAAAGGACAAATAGGTATTACTGTCAGTATCATCAATCAGGGGGTCACACTATCGAAAACTGTTTCAAATTCAAAGATTTGGTTCAGAAAATGATTAATGAAAAGACACTAGTCCAAGTTCAACAAGAAGAAGATGAAACCATTAATGGAGTTTGGGACAGTGATGAAGAAGATGTCTATCTACAAGACATAATAGGATCTCCACCTTCTGTTTCATACGCCATGGATGACTTTTGGGCTGAAGAAGACTCATCGATAGACGTCCTCACAAGATCCGGGTGAATGCAACCTCCCGTTTCAACACAGCCTATGCCAACCACACAACAAGTTCCATACCTATCATTGAAGACAATGATATTGTTAAGCAGTTTAAGAAGACAAAAGTCGAGATGAACGTATGGAAAATTTGGGCAACATCTCGAGAACATAGGTTGGCTGTAACGAATGCCTTGGACAAAATTGGGATAGATTCTGACACTACTCCTAAGGGATTAGCCAACTTCCTCACAAGTGATCTTCCTAGTCCAATTAATTTGGTCACCTTTCCTGACAAGGATTTACCCCTAGAAGATGACAAACATTACAAGGCATTAAACCTCATAGTAGTCTACAAGAGAATGAATGTTCCTATGACTCTTGTAGACAACGGATCGGCCATCAACGTTTGTCCACTTAGAACTGCGAGGATGCCAGGCATAGGGGACAAAGATTTAACTCCGTCTTCACAAGGAATAAGGGCCTATGACAACACTCGTCGTCAAGCTCTTGGTAAAATTACCCTGAATGTAACGGCGGGAGCAATAGAACATGATACTACTTTCCAAGTTGTAGACATTAAAGCTTCGTTCAATTTACTGTTGGGACGCCCTTGGCTTCATGACCGAAAGGTCGTCCCCTCATCTCTCCACCAACAAGTAAAAGCTATAGTTGGGGGAATTCCTATCACCATCGATGCTTCGCCTATGAGGATCAAGTCTATAGAAAATCCAATAATTAATGTGGAGCACGACGAGGATGATGAAGACTTATGGGACTTTAACGAAGAAGTCTCCTTAATCCAGGAGGATGAAAGGACCCCTCTTTGCCATGACCCCCATTCCAACATGATTGTAAATGCTATACTGAAGAAACAAGGACATTTTCCTGGGATGACCCTAGGAAAGAAGAAAGGAACGGCAAAACCGCTGGAGTCACCTGGCCTCCCTAAGTTAGACACTTTCGAACTTGGTTTCGAACCGACTCGGAAAAATCTCAAGCGAGCCCAGAAAAAGTCAAAGGCACGTAGAGACGCTCGCACTCAAAAGAAAGCAATCCCAATGTATCAGTACCCTCTTACACTTAATGGTCAATTTATAAAAGAAGGAGAGGACTATGCATTCCATGAATTTCCCGAGCCATTCGTTGTAAATGGCATAAGACAACCGGGATTTGAGATTTTCTTAGATTGCTACTTCACAGATGAAATCCCAACTCCTGTCCACAAGGATAAAGCACCCCTATGCTTTGACTTTAACGTCATGGGTTTACTATTTGGGCGATAAAAGAATGAGCCAACTTATAAAGAGGATAACTCCTCGCTCATTTAAACAGTCCTACAAAGCGAAAGCTTCGATCCCTCAAAGCTAATCACTCCAGCTGAAGGATCACTACAAGGGTGGCGCAAGACTATCAAGGTGACTCCAAGTGGAAGGAAGATATCCATCACAACAGGGCAAGGACCAATGTTTGAAGAGTCGTCTGAGTCAGAGTCAGAGTCAGAGTCTCTTCCTATAGAGTCATCTAGGTCTTTAGTAGTAGCACCTTCCCCTCCTATTTCATCTCCTAGAATAGTTAGTGATCTAGTCCCTGAGGACATATCACTCTTTGATGTAATGATCGCAGAGTATAATAATATTTCTTTTTCTCCTTATTTCTTGAGTTCTTCTCTAACCAAAGATGACGAGCATTGCTTAATTAACGATGAAAAAGACAAAGAAATTATTAAAGCAATGGAAACACTCGAAAAGAAAACATCAGTAGTTGAAGAGACTGAAACGGTTGATATCTCAAGCGATTCAACCCATAAAAGAGAAGTTAAAATCGGATTAACACTGAATAAACAAGAATGAACCGATTTAATTAACTTACTTAAAGAATTTATCGATGTATTTGCTTCGTCATACGAAGATATGCCAGTCATTAATAGAGAAATAGCTCAACACACTATACCATTAATTCTAGGAATAAAACCCGTAAAACAAAAGTTACGTCGAATGAAACCCGACGTAGCTCTTAAAATAAAAGAAGAAGTTCAAAAATAAATAACTACAGGTTTCATCAAGGTATCCAAATACCCCGAATGGGTCGCCAACGTCGTCCTAGTTTCGAAGAAAGACGGAAGGGTAAGAATGTGTGTCGACTATCTAGATCTAAATAAGGCAAGTCCAAAGGACGACTTCCCTTTGCCACACATCAATTTTCAGGTGGATAACACGGTAAATCACGCGCTTCTCTCATTCATGGATGGGTACGTAGGTTACAACCAGATTCTCATGGCAGAAGAAGACATGGAGAAAACAACTTTTATAACACTATGGGGCACTTACTGCTACACAGTAATGCCATTCGGGTTGAAAAACGCGGGTGCTACTTACCAATGTGCAGCAACTGCCTTACTCCATTACATGATGCATAAAGAAGTTGAGGTATATGTCGACGATATGATTGTAAAATCAAAACACCGTCTAGGCCATCAAGTAGCCTTAAGGAAATTTTTCGAAAAGCTAAGAAAATACAACATGAGGTTGAATCCATCTAAGTGCGCTTTTGGAGTCACCTCAGGCAAGCTTTTGGGTTATGTCATAAGCTCTAGAGGAATAGAGGTAGACCCAACCAAGATCAAAGCAATCATGTCAATGCCACCACCCAAAACCGAGAAATAGATTCGAGGATTTATTGGCCAGTTGCAATACATAAGTAGGTTCATATCAAAATTGACGACAATATGTGAACCAATCTTCAAAAAGCTCAAGAAGAATGTACCAGTAATATGGGATGACGAGTGTCAATAATCCTTTGAAAAGATCAAAGCCTATCTCGCAAATCCTCCTGTATTAGCACCAACACTTTCCGGTATACCTCTTAGGTTATATTTGACGGTTACCAAGGAGACAATGGGAGCTATGCTAGCACAAGAAGTAGAAGGCAAAGAAAATGCAATCTACTATCTAAGCAAGAAGATGTTCCAATACGAAGCACGCTATACGACACTCGAGAAGTTGTGCCTCGCCTTGGTGTGGGCCACAACCAAGTTAATACATTACATGCTAGTGCATACCGTCTTCGTAGTCTCCCGATTAGATCCACTCAAGTTCTATTTGAGAAATCTACACTTAATGGACGCATATCGATATGAATAGTCAATCTAGCCCCGTTTAATGTAAGGTTTATGCCACAAAAATCTATCAAAGGATCCGTGGTGCCGGACTTTCTAGCAGATTTTCCAATAGAAGACTCGACGCCGATACAAGACAATGAATTTCCAGATGAAGACTTAATGGTCACTGAAGATGATACTTGGACCTTATACTTCGACGGAGCCTCGAACCAAAAGGGATGTGGCTTTGGAGTATTACTAGTATCACCTAAAGAAGAGCATGTTCCAATCTCTATAAAGCTTGATTTCGACGTTACCAACAATGCTGCTGAATATGAAGCATGCGTGGTAGGCCTTGAAACAACTTTGGCATTGGGAGTAATAAAGTTAAGGATATTCGGAGACTCTTCTTTGATCATCAATCAGATATCTAAAAGGTGGAAAGTAAGGAGCGAAAGTCTAGCCCCTTACCAGACTTATCTGGAAACTCTTACCGATCAGTTAGAGAAGGTAGAATACACATATCTACCTAGGGAAGAAAATCAATTTGCTGACGCCTTGGCAAGACTAGCATCAATGGTTAGGATTCCCACGGAAATCGAGCAAATGCCTCTAACTATAGAAAAAAAGGCACAAACCATCATACATTCAGGCTACAGAAGACGATGAAGTAGTCCCAGATGAAGAAGAAGAGGAAGAACCATGGCACACAGATATACTCAATTATGTCACAAAAGGAGAATACCATCCCCATGCTGACAAAAGAGCAAAACGAGCATTAAGGCTTTTGGCTTCCCAATATGTACTCATAGACAACGAGCTACATAAAAGGGTACCTAAGGGTCGAGCTCTCCTATGTGTAGGAAAGAAGGATGCACAAAGAGCAATGAGGATAGTCCACGAAGGAATCTGTGGAACTCATATAAAAGGCAAAATGTTAGTCCAAAAAATAATGCGAGAAGGATATTATTGGACTACAATGAATAGGGATTTCCATCAATATGTAAAAAGATGCCCTAAGTGCCAAATCTATGCCAATTTACAACATTTCCCTCCATCCTTGCTCTACATCTACACATCGCCATGGCCATTCTCTACTTGGGGAATTGACCTCATCGGCAAAATCACTCCCCTGGGAACAAGAGGCCACGAATATATCTTAGTAGCGATTGATTACTTCAAAAAGTGGGTCGAAGCGCAATCATACGCTAAACTCACTTCAAAACATGTAGCACTCTTTATCGAGAGAAATATTATATGTCGATACGGAGTCCCACATGCAATGATAAGTGACAATGGAACTCACTTTCAAGCAGAATGTGAAGAATTGCTACAAAAATACAGCATTCAACATCATCATTATTCCCCTTATAGGCCTCAAGAAAATGGGGCAGTCGAGGCAGCTAATAAAAATCTAAAGACTATCATCGAGAAAATGACGAAAAATTATAAGGATTGGCCTGACAAACTTCACTTTGCATTGTGGGGTTACCGCACGTCAATTCGCACATCAATGGGAAATACGTCATTTTCCTTGGTATATGGAATGGATGTCGTACAACCTGTCGAACTAGAAATACCATCCCTACGCATTGCGTTGGAGAGTAAACTCGATGAAGTTGAATGGACTAAGGCAAGATATGAAGAAATAATTCTTGAAAGGAATGGTGTCCTTCGAACACGTCTATTATTCTGATAGCGGGTTCAGAATTATTAGAAAGCTAATATATTCAGTAAGGTCAAGTGATCGGAATGCCTGGGTGGAGGCCGCTTCCGATCAGTAATATTAATATAATTAATATTACAGCTTAATCGTGACTGAACCCTTCGGGTCACACCCAAGCAAAATATACGAACCAACTCGACGAATTAATTCGGAAGAAATTAATTCGTCGCCCGAGTGTTAAACATTTAGACGTCAGAAATTCGAGCTTGGAGAATCAAAACCGAGCGTCGGAGAATCTCAAATGTCGAGCCAAAATTTAGGATTTGGCGAGATGGGAAAATCCTAGCCACGCGAAAGTCTAGGAATGCATGCCCAATAGGCACATGCCACGTGGCAGCACACATGGCAAAACGTCATGTGGCCGCACACATGGTAGCACACGTGGCCGCCACGTTAGCAGCCGCCAAGTGACAGCAGCCACGTTGGCAGCCGCCTAGTTGCAGCCACCAAGTGGCAGCGTGCCACGTGGCAGCATGCCACGTTGGCAGCTCCATGGTGGCGGCGCGCCACGGTGGCGACACATGTGGCAATGGCCGTGGACCCGAGTTGATGTGTCATGGACACGGGCCAAAATAAAATGGGCCAACCGAACCCAACTTGGGGCTCAAGGTTGGGTGACACATGGTTAGTTCACATTCCATGTGAAATGCCTTGGGGACTAAGTGAGAAAGTGGTCCACACCTAACCATGTGACACTTGTTACTTGTTCCTTTGTTTATTTAACTAAGGGTTGAATTCACCAATCTTTCCATGTGGGATCTTTTTGTGAAAAGTCCCATATTGAAAGTTGAGTGAAATTCACAAGGCATACTTCCTTATAAATAGTCATGGCATGGCTTGAGAATTCTTTGCTTGAGTGGGAGTTAAAAAGAGCATTCCATAATTTTTGGGAAAACTCTTAAACTCATATAACACTCGGGTTTTGGTCGGACCTTGCTAACCCCAAGGTAGCGGACCTTAAAGTTGTGTTCGTCTTTTTGTGGGTGGATACCGTCGGAGGCGCGGCGCTTGACGTGCTCATAGCTTTCAAGTAAGAGCCCCGGTTTTGGGCGAAACTCGCTTCGAGGGTAAGATTCGTTATCTTTTCTTTGTGATTATTTATTTATGCTTTATGATTTTAATTATTGCGAGTGGTTCCTCGGGTCATGGTTGTTTTGGCGGTGAGTCGGACTCACCAAACCCCCACAGCGGTATCGGAGCCCCGCTCGTTTATTTTTATAATCATGTTTTTCAAGGTTTATTTTGGCTTAATTTTCTGGTTTAAGTTGCTAATTAGATTAGTAGCTCGGTTTTATTTATTTTAATCCCGTTTTTAATGTCGAGTTTGGCCCAGAACCCAGATTTTCGCCCAAGACTAGTGAATTTTGGGTGAAAAACGTGTTCTGGAAAGGTTTTTATTCCCAAGTGACTGTGATTTTAGCCAAATTCTGACCAGAAATGCCTTTTTCGAGAGGTTTTTCGTTTTTGACGAAAAGTTTTAAGTCTTTTCTAACCTTGAAATTAATGGCATAAATTGTTTATTATATGGTTGATTATTTGCATTATTTTCTGCATTTTTATGTCCCCTTAAACCACACTTACTTGGTAGTATTTGATTCTTAAAGGTTGATTTATTTTCACATAATTGCAAACTAATTGCTTTTTAGTGTGAAAGTTTTATTTTTGAGGCTTCCTAAGTGTTAAAGATTCAATCTTTATTTGTTATAAGTAATTGAAACTTTAAAAAACCACTAAATTTCATGTTATTTTGTGTTAAACTTTGATGTTTTAATCATTTTGAGTTGATTGGAAACATAAAGTTTCGATTTTTGTGATAGAAATTTGGTTATCTTCATGTTGGAAGATATATTTTTCAAGGATTCACAAATTTAGATGTTGGAATTTTCATTTGAACATTAAAGTTCATATTTTTCCAACTTCCCTTTACTTTGTCGAATTCTCAAGTTTAATTTAAATTGATTAAATTGAAAGTGAGAAATTTCCTCAATTTTATGTTGCACCAAGCTAAATTAATTTAATTAAGAATGGTTCTTGGAATTATTTTGGTTATTTGCACTTTGAAAATTTTATTAAGTTAGACTTGCTTAAAATTTTATTTTGCTCTCTAAATTAGTTCTAAAATTAATTTAGAATTAAATATTTTTATCCTGCGAAAAGGGGTCAAATCCCGAGGTCGTGGCACGCAAAAAGAGGTAATGCACCACCTAGGCGAGCCAGGCTGCATAGCAGCCCATATGTGGCTGCTAAGGTGACAACGCCGCCTTGCTTGCGGCCACACGCACGGCAGCAGCACACGCGCAGCAGCAGCACGCGGGCTGCAGCAGCCACGCGCGGCTGTGCCGTGGCAGCAGCTGGCGGCGTGTGCCGTGGGTCGTGTGTTCGTTTTTTTGCGTGTGCGTATGCTTGGTGCGGTGAGGTGACTAGCCGTAGTAAGGCTTGATGTTAATTTTATTTTGACAAGTTTAAGTGCTACCGACTTAATTAATTAGATTAATTAAGGAAATGCGGAATTTAGTGGGAGCTTCAATTATTAATGACGCAATTACATAATCGGTTAAACAACTTTGACTAGTTTTAATTAGGCGTGTTAATAGGATTAATCACCTAGATTAGTTACTAGTGCGCGCGTTGTTTAAATGCATTTTACTTTGTTTTAAATTTGTAAATTGCATGGGCCATTCACAAATAGTGAATGGATGAATGGAATATATATATTCTCTCTCACAGGTTTTATGAAATGGCAACTAGTGGGACCCGACTAGGATAAAAAATACGGACTACGTGCCGTTATCTATTTTTGTAAATCTAAATACGGTCTACGCACCGTTAAGTATTTTTGTATTTTAATATTTAGATTATTCCTAGTTGTAGACACTAGCTTTTGCATAGTTTGGTTAAGTCTTGAAGACGGCGTATCTTGGAAGACAAAGCCTTGAATTGCAAATGAAGACCTTTTGAAGATATGAAGATTTCAAGGGGTAATGCTAGTTCCCAATATGCATCTATAATTTCGCTTTATATTTTATGCTTATATATATGTGAATTATTCGTTAGATGCATGTTTATGTTTTCTTGATGTTGCGATGATTAGTTAAGTTCACTTAAATCAACCAACATAGAAATCCTAGGTTCCTAATAATATTGAGTCAAACTTGCCTTTCCAAAACAACACTTACTAACCGGACGATGGTGATGGTAGGCTACGCCAAAGCGAGGTGCCATCACTTCGATTTTTGTGATAGAAATTTGGTTATCTTCATGTTGGAAGATATATTTTTCAAGGATTCACAAATTTAGATGTTGGAATTTTCATTTGAACATTAAAGTTCATATTTTTCCAACTTCCCTTTACTTTGTCGAATTCTCAAGTTTAATTTAAATTGATTAAATTGAAAGTGAGAAATTTCCTCAATTTTAGGTTGCACCAAGCTAAACCAATTTAATTAAGAATGGTTCTTGGAATTATTTTTGTTATTTGCACTTTGAAAATTTTATTAAGTTAGACTTGCTTAAAATTTTATTTTGCTCTCTAAATTAGTTCTAAAATTAATTTAGAATTAAATATTTTTATCCTGCGAAAAGGGATCAAATCCCGAGGTCGTGGCACGCAAAAAGAGGTAATGCACCACCTTGGCGAGCCGGGCTGCATAGCAGCCCATATGTGGCTTCCAAGGTGGCAACGCCGCCTTGCTTGCGGCCACACGCACGGCAGCAGCACACGCGCAGCAGCAGCACGCGGGCTGCAGCAGCCACGCGCGGCTGTGTCGTAGCAGCAGCTCGCGGCGTGTGCCGTGGGTCGTGTGTTCGTTTTTTGGCGTGTGCGTATGCTTGGTGCGGTGAGGTGACTAGTCGTAGTAAGGCTTGATGTTAATTTTATTTTGACAAGTTTAAGTGCTACCGACTTAATTAATTAGATTAATTAAGGAAATGCGGAATTTAGTGGGAGCTTCAATTATTAATCACGTCAATTACATAATCGGTTAAACAACTTTGACTAGTTTTAATTAGGCGTGTTAATCGGATTAACCACCTAGATTAGTTACTAGTGCGCGCGTTGTTTAAATGCATTTTACTTTGTTTTAAATTTGTAAATTGCATGGGCCATTCACAAATAGTGAATGGATGAATGGAATATATATATTCTCTCTCACAGGTTTTATGAAATGGCAACTAGTGGGACCCGACTAGGATAGAAAATACAGACTACGTGCCGTTATCTATTTTTGTAAATCTAAATACGGTCTACGCACCGTTAAGTATTTTTGTACTTTAATATTTAGATTATTCCTAGTTGTAGACACTAGTTTTTGCATAGTTTGGTTAAGTCTTGAAGACGGCGTATCTTGGAAGACAAAGCCTTGAATTGCAAATGAAGACCTTTTGAAGATATGAAGATTTCAAGGGGTAATGCTAGTTCCCAATATGCATCTATAATTTCGCTTTATATTTTATGCTTATATATATGTGAATTATTCGTTAGATGCATGTTTATGTTTTCTTGATGTTGCGATGATTAGTTAAGTTCACTTAAATCAACCAACATAGAAATCCTAGGTTCCTAATAATATTGAGTCAAACTTGCCTTTTCAAAACAACACTTACTAACCGGACGATGGTGATGGTAGGCTACGCCAAAGCGAGGTGCCATCATTTCTCCAAGGGGCATAAGGCACACCGGGTGTGCACGTTGGTTTTGGTTTAACTCATCGGTATGAGTGAGGAGTCCTCACATACCGTGGCAAAAGAGATACATCGTCAAAGAGCCATTAGCAAGGCAATGCTTACCCTAGAAGATTGAGTGTTTAAGACAAGCCAAAGCATGCTAAACAACTCCTTGTTTCTTCGAATCTTGGAATCGCCTTATTTTCGCCAAATAGGGACAATTATTATGCGTAAATAAGACGTTTAATAAGATTGAAGTTTGAATGAATGCTATTAAATTTCAAACTTATTATGTTCTTGATAAATAAGACGTTTAATAATATTGTTTCTATGATTGGTAAAGGAAATACTTGAGAATAGATCTCAAAAACAGGAAAAGCATTTCTAAAATACAATTCTCATAAATGACTTTTATAACTAAGTCAGAAAGGACGGTTGGACATCATGTATTCAAAATACTAGGTAGTTTTGATAAAACATGAGGAATTGAGTTGCAATCTCAAGATTGACAACCAACGTATCCTTTCGCATCATACATAATTGAGTAGGACTCATTGATGTAGTAATTCGAGTAAGAATTAATGGAAAAGATGGAACTTTGTTTTACGGCGCACTAGGTGCTTGATTATGCCTAACAAAGTATAAGAGTCAAGGTACTTAAAGAAATGATTCTTAAAGTAAGATTATGAGATATTGTATGATAAGAAATATAGCAAAGAAGGAACGAAAAAAAGGAATTAGATTTCATTTCAACTCATGAGTTCATGTTATTGTAGTTAACTTAGCAATTTGTTATCTTCACAAGTATCGGATACTGCTTGAGTGTTCCACTATGATAGTGACCTCAAACTATTGAAGTTAAGCTAAGTTATCGACTTATAAGCTTAGAATGAAGCAAAAAGAGCTACATCAGTTGTAAGGTCGTATGTTTTGTTTAAAGACCTTTTAAAGCCAAAGGCTGGAACAAGTAATGGTTAATATGTCCCATAATCAGCAATTGATCCGTTTACACACGGAAAGACTCACATTCAAAGTAATGAGCAATAGTTGCGAGATTTATTTGAATGGCATGGTTATCCAAGCATTGAGTCAAGAATGCCTGATTATAAACAAACATTTTCCTAAACATGATAAACTTACTAAGTTCAAGTCATGGGCTTGATTTGCATTCCGAACATCTTTAGCAATGTCACATCGACAAGAACATACTCAAAGGCTCTATTAGATAGACTCTTGATAACAAAAAATTGTTTGTTGCTCTAAGTAGTGTCTTTCTGGAAAGTAACACGTTTCCAAAACGACAAGTGGGAGACAAATGAACTCGATGACCATCGAACTTAGCAACAAACTAGAACTGAGAATCTCGGAAGACCTTAAAGGACTTCATGAGAATGCTTGATCAATAATACTCCAAAGGACTTTACAAGTGCCTTAAAAGAGAATTCATTACTCACAAAACATTAAAAATGTTGGAGTAAGATCAACATAATAAAAGGGCTCTGAAAGCGCCTTAAAACTCAGATTTACGAGCAGTTTTAATCGGGGTAAAATACGGAGACAACGCTAATTGGCGTCACACTCTGCGATTGGCGCCAGACGCCAAGGTTTGCGCCACACGCCAAGTGTAATGCCTGGCGCTATGCCTAATTGCGTGGCGCCAATCTGCCACGATATCCGCGCTTTCTAAAATCGCGTCTTTACCTTAATACGAGTCTGCTAATGGCTTTACGACTTTTTTTATCTTTTATCTAAAACATCTTTTTATTCTTTTAATTAATATAACTATTATATTAATTATATTATTCTTTTTTGGATTTTATTTAGGTTACTTTCCATGTTTTTATAAACCCAACATTTTATTTGCCTTTTCCTTTTTTCATTTTTCTTTTAGGAGAGAGAGTCGAATACCCTCCATCAATAATAAAAATGACGGAATTTTTGCGCAAAATTATTTATCACACTTTTCTTGCACACACAAACATGCACATAAAAAATAATAATAGCAAAATAAACTCATAATAGTATGTATATACAAAGTTCTTATACAAAGTCAAATAAATAATAAAAGGCATAGGTACAAACCACCTCGCGCGAGAACTGTCAAAGAAATAAGTCGGTAAACATGCATAATATATGTGGACAAAAGTTGCAAAGCTTACTCGAGTCTGGTGGCGAGGAATCGACCACTCTACGATGCACGGCCGGAAGAATCATCTCCTCAATCAGCCCATATGTCCCCTGGTAATGGATAGGCATACGGGGTGGCACGAACTCAACAGCATCATCCGGACAAAGCAAAACCAAGTCAGTGAATCATTACTTGGGGGCTACTAAACGAAAGATAAGAGCTAAAAATCGTACCGCCACATCCCCAGTCGGTATAGGAACTGGAGCCAACAACGGAAGTAGCTCCTCTGCATAAGGATCGTGCAAGATCGCCAAGGGGGACCAGCTCCCTCTAACATGCTCAACAACCTCGCGGCGCCAGAACACTCAGCTTCCTACTCGGTGAGTTTGTTCTACCTTTTTGCAACATATTTTGGGTTCCTTGGTACGCCAGTTAGCCTCTCTAAGCAATTTGACATGATTTTTAGTAATCGGCTTGATTGCATAAAGTGATCGACCTGATGAAAGATCGTCTCACTTAGCTTAAACTGCCTAAGCATTGGCCCATTGACAAAAGGCACCAACATACTGGTTCATTCGCAAAAGGCACCGACATGCTGGTTCATTTGCAAAAGGCATCGATATAGTGGTTCATTCATCCTGCAAAAGGCACTAACGTACAGGTTCAAAGCAACAAAAGCGCCGAAGTACAGGCATAGCGGGAGCAAAGTTCAAGCGAGCTTTTAAAGATCGACAAGTGGAGGTCTTCAGTAATTCTCTTTGGAAAATTATCGCAACGAATGAGGATAGCTTCAGGCGAGGAAATCTTCGACATCATTCCCTAGCTTGTGGAGAGTTGTCACAAACAATTGGAGGTGATTTCAAGCAAAGTTATCTTCAATAGTAATCCCTGGGACGTGGAATATTATCAATGCGGATGGGGATTGCTTCAAGAGAAGAAATCTTCGATAGTATTCCCTTGAACGTGGAATATTATCAATACGGATGGGGATTGCTTCAAGAGAAGCAATCTTCGATAGTATTCCCTGGGACGTGGAATATTATGAATACAGATGAAAATTGTTTCAAGAGAAGCAATCTTCGATCCTTGGACGTGGAGTATTATCATAGAGGAAGAGGATTGTTTCAAGAAAAGCAATCTTCGATAGTATTCTCTTGGACGTGGAATATTATCAAAGCGGAGGAGGATCCTTTCAGGCAAAGCAATCTTCTAATTTGGAAGCAGTTACAAGTGTAGCGGTTTTCAAGCGTGATGGCATTCTCTAGCTTGTAGGAGGTCATCAAAACAACGGAAAAGCGGCAGCAATCGGTTACTCTCAGAGACGTGTGCTCGACGGTGCAAGATACGCGTTTCTTAACTCTTTTATCTGTTTAACTAACGCTAGATTGCCGGTATCGGCGTTAAAAGGGTGATTTAGGATCATAGAACGTTCTGAATCATTCTCCGTCCCTATCGATACTTTGACTTTTGTTTTCTAAACTTGCGTTTCTCCAACCTCGGTCAAAGTGGGGGCTTCTGTAGACACCCGTTTGTGTCTCCCCAAAACCAAACCCAATGATGAGTACCTTTTGCGTCGAATCATAATCGAATGAAGTGAAAGTGTGGAAAGTTTAGTGTTGCGGATAATTTGAATTTCTTTTCTCTTCTCTCTGTTTTTGAAAACTTATTTTAAGAAAAACAGCCAATACAGTTTGGTTGGTCCATGATATGGGTCCACCAGTAGTGTAGTTGGATAGGGCTTGACAAGATCTTTCCAACGATATATTATAAGCCCAATTCCGATGAATATTGAGGAAGTTATGACCAATTTACTAAACTGGACCCGGTTTGAGCATTATATGCGGCCCAATGATCTAGAGGAGGGCCTAATATGATTTATCATACCGAATACAATTAGGAATGGTTTTGGTCTTCTAGATTCTTCTAAAAGATTCTTTTCATTCTTAATTTAATTAGCATTGATAAATTGACTTTTGTTGACTTTTCAGAGTTTTAATTAAAATCAAAGAGCATTTTTGAGCAAGAGATACGATTTTATCCTCCTGTACGGCAAAATTTATCTGATTTTAGAAAACGCGTCAAAAACAGGATTAGCGCCCAACACCAGCCATTGGCGCCTGACGCTAGCATTGGCGCTTGGTGCTAATGTTGGCGCCTGGCGCCAATAAGCCAGCGTTGGCGCCAACTCTAATTTAGCTGCGACAATGCTCTGTTTTAATAATTTTATCTTTTTGGTTGATTTTCTTTATAAATAACGTCGTAAAAACTCTGTTTTCAT
Source organism: Chenopodium quinoa (assembly GCF_001683475.1). Classification (NCBI taxonomy): domain Eukaryota; kingdom Viridiplantae; phylum Streptophyta; class Magnoliopsida; order Caryophyllales; family Amaranthaceae; genus Chenopodium; species Chenopodium quinoa. Next base: position 643,734 of record NW_018745188.1, read on the forward strand.
TCACCTACAACCAGTTTTCATTCCCAATCATCAATTCTCATTCTCTATAATTATTCACCTTTCTCTTTCCTTTTTTCTAAACTTGCTTTTACATACAAAATTCCACATTCATTAGATCTAGAAACACCTAGCCATATTCGAAGTTGCCTTCGCCCTAGACGTGAAAGATTTTAATTTCTGAGGGTTTGGTCCCAAATCTCTCTTTCAATTATTTAATTTAATTATTTTGATAATTATTTTCCTTAAAGTTACTAACGTGTGTATTTTGTTATTAGAAAGAGGTACGTGGCATCAAAGTAAGTGCTTTAATGATTTATTGATATTATGATGTAGAAATCATGTTTAAATTATCATGATATTCCTAGTATCATGACTAGGGTAATTTTAATATTAAATATGATTGTTACGATGCTTCCTATGTTCTTCCTAATATTTATGATTGTTAGTATCATGTTAGGGCTAATGCTTTGATTTTTATTGCTTAGTGACATGCTAGGGTTTGTTATTAATTTTGTTAGTATCATGCCTAGGATCTTGCTATTATTATTATGCTTTAATGTTGTTATGATTATTTTAATTATGATTTATTATTATGATTGACATGATTATTGTTATGATTATGATTATAAGTGTTATAATTTATGATGATTATGAATATTATTATGAATATTATTATTATTATTATTATTATTATTATTATTATTATTATTATTATTATTATTATTATTATTATTATTATTATTATTATTATTATTATTATTATTATTATTATTATTATTATGATTATTATTATTATTATTATTTTTATTATTATTATTATTATTATTATTATTATTTTATTTATGATGATTATTATCATGATTTTGGTTATTATTATGTTGCTTGATATTATTTATTTTTATTGCTTGATCACACCTTTTTATGCATGTTTAAAAGGAATTTGCACTTGTAATCGCGCTTAATAATATAATTAATAATCTTGTTAGGGTTAATTTGATTATAATTTCAAGTGATCACCAATTATAGATTTATTTGTGCATTATATTCAACCAACATAGATTAAACAGGTTTAGGGTTAAACCTATTGATTGCATATTAGTCAAAAAGCGCACATGAATACGATCAGAATAAAATAGAGGCCTATTATTAGGGCAGATTCAATCTCTTTTAGGTTGGATTTTTACCTTCATCCCCGAACCCTTATTTGGTTCTAGACCTTATGGAGTTGACGATCTCTTGGATCGTTAAGGGGGTGTAACCTTCACCCTGTGAACGGTTTACAAATTCCTAAACCTTGCTGGCGACTCTTTTGCTCTATCTTATTCCCTTTTGGACGCCACCGTACTTTAATGTATGATCAAAGTGGGGTTCAAGCTAGGGGTTAACGCTTGAAATATTCCCTACACCTTCTTGAAGGAGTACCCTTCCTAGAGAAAAGTCAGAAGCATCCGTCTTGACCACAAATGGTTTGGTGATGTCTGGAAGGGCAAGGACCAGATCCTTCACCACTGCCTCTTTTAACTTCTAGAGAGGTTCTTTCTATGGCCCTGACCATTCCCAACGACTTTCTTTCCTCAGTAGGTCGGTGATAGGACTTGCGATTTCCGAGTACCCCTTTATAAATCTTCGATAATATTTTGCCAATCCTAGAAAGGATCGCAATTCGGAGGGGTTCTTGGGATCTTGCCAATCGCAAACAGCACAAATCATCTTTAGGTCATCCTCTATCGACCCTTCCCCACAAAGTATCTGAGATATCTGACTTCTTCCTGCGCAAAAGCACACTTTTCTTGTTCACAAACAGGTGATGTTCTCTCAACTTCTTGAAGACCAATCTTAGGTGCTCGAGGTGCTCTTCAAAAGACTTGTTGTAGACAACAATATCATCCAGGTATACAACCATAAATTTTTCTATGTACTCTCGAAGACTTGGTTCATCAGAGTGCAGAAGGTAGTGGGTGCATTCGTCAATCCGAAGGGCATGACTAACCATTCACATGCCCCGTATCTCGTCACACAAGAATTTTTTGGTTCATCTCCTTTGGCAATTCAAACTTGGTGGTAGCCAGACTTCAATTCTAGCTTGGTGAAATACACTACTTCCCCTAACTGATCGAGAAGATCCTCAACCAAAGGAATGGGGTAATGATTGCGCACCGTAACCTTTTTTAGTGTTTGGTAGTCGATGCACAATCAAAGACTCCCATCTTGTTTCTTCTGAAAGAGTACAGGGGCCCCGTAAAGAGCCTTTGATTGATAGACGAAGCCAGCATCTAGTAAATCCTTCAATTGTCTCCGGAGTTTGGCTAATTCCGGGGTAGCCATGCGATAAGAGCTTCGTGCTGGGGGTTTTTCCCCTGGAACCAGCTCTATCTCATGGTCCACCATCCTTCTAGGAGGGAGAAATTTAGGTTGATATTTTGAGAGGAGATCCTTAAATTCTGTTAGTAGCTTAACAAGGACGGGAGGTAGGTCTCCACTTGCTTCATCTTCCTTAGTGTAAAGGGTTGTGAGGAACATGGCCTTATTCCTCTTCAACCTTTTCTCTAATTGCTCCGCTGAAAGGAGGAGGACCTTTAGCCCTTTCCCGGGATTGCAGTTTCTAAGCTGAGGAGACATGGTTGATGCCCGGGTACAAGTATCGATCTAAGGTGCGGCATCGGAACTGCCTTGCTAGATTGTAAGAACTCTATGCCGAGCACCAAGCTAAATTCATCCATTGGCGCTACAGTATGTCCATCTGTCCGCTCCAATCCCCTAGCTTCATTATCACCTTCTTGGCAACGAAGTGGATCGGTTTTGCAGCTGAATTCACCGCTCCATACTACCTCCTTCTAGTAGTAGCTTTAGCCTAGTCTTTTTGCCTCCTTTTCTGAAATGAAATTATTGGTAGCACATGTGTCAACCATTGCCCGAGATTCCCTTCTGTTTACCAACACATTCACATACATTAACTTAGTGTTCTTGTATTGGCCCTCAGAGGCTTCTTTCTCCATTGCATCCATCATATGAATGGCACCCAGTCTTGAAGGTTCTCCTTCTCCGAGTTCAATCTCATCGGCTTCTTCAACCTCAGCCGCTTCTAAGGAAATAGAGGACAGTTTCTTTTAGAGATTGCCAAATTCTCCCTTGTGTCGACACTCAAACCACTTGTACGGTCCTTGTAAGCGTCGTTCGAAGTGCACCTACGTTAAAAGCATGTGTGAATATGCTTGGCACTCATAGGAAGTGGGAATTGACATATACGATTAGGGACAAATCAAGTAGGGAGCCGCAAACAAGTTTTTTAAGGAACTTGTAAACCGTTTAAGATCATAAAAAGGCAACCACGATAAGGGACAACGATAGGTAACAACGATTGACCCGTGAAGTTTACACCCCATTCATAATCCATGAGATTACTAACTCCATATGGTTCGGAACCACGAAAGGAGGATAGGGGATGATGGTACGAAGTGAGTCATGGAGTCACATTCGCCCCGTATTGGCCTCTACTTGATTCTTATATTGAAAAGTGATTCATGTGATCTCAAAGGCATACAAACAAAATATTCAATTTGCTCCAAACTATTATTAGACTAAATTGGTTTAATATTAATGCAACACATAATTAATAACAAGATTAAAAAGGAACATAAACCGGTTGTCCAAATTATCTTATTAGGCATGATTTTCAATTACATATTTCCTTTAAACATGCAATATGGTGATCAATAAAAAAAATATAATAGAATAACATCAATATTGGAAGCAATTTAGCAATAATTCCAACAATATAAAATCGTTAGAAAAATAATAGAAATAAGAGGAACATAATTCTTACTTTGATTCTGTTTGTTTGCAACTACAAAATAATAAACGAGTTAGTAACTTCAAGGAAATAATAATAAAGTAGAGTTGATTTAGGGCCAAACCCTCAAAAAGTTCTACCTTTCACGCCTTGGCTTAAGGAAGGAACCACGAGTAAAGTACGGACTCCTTGGAGGGCTTGAAGAAGGAATTTTGAAAGAAAAAGGGTAGGTGTAGGGAATAATTTCAAGCCTTAAATCCCACTAGCTCGAACCCCACTATGATCATACACTAAAGTACGATGGCGTCCAAAAGGGAAGAAGATAGAGCAAAAGAGTCGCCAACAAGTTTTTAAGGAACTTGTAAACTGTTCACGAGGTGAAGGTTACACCCCTTAACGATCCAAGAGATCGTCAACTCCATAAGGTCATAAACACAATAAGGGTTCGGGGATGAAGGTACAAATCCAACCTAAAAGAGATTGCACCTGCCCTAATAATAGGCCTCTACTTTATTCTGATCATATTCATGTGCGCTTTTTAATTAACATGCAATCATTAGGATTAACCCTAAACCTGTTTAATCTATGTTGGTTGAATTTAATGCACAAATAAAATATTATTGGCGATCACTTGAATTATAATCACAATTAACCTAACAATATTATTAATTATCTTATTAAGCGTGATTACAAGTACAAATTCCCTTTAAACAGGCAATAAAGGTGGTCAAGCAATAACAATATAAAATATAATACATATCAAGCAACATAATAAATAACATCATTAATAATAATAATATCAATCATAAATAATGATAATCATAATCATGTTAAAGCATAGCAAGATCCTAGGCATGATACTAACAACATTAATAACAAACCCTAGCATGTCACTAAGCGATAAAAAATCAAATCTTTAACCCTAACATGATACTAACATGAATAAATATTAGGAAGAAAATAAAAGGCATCATAGCAATCATATTTAATATTAAAATTAACCTAGACATGATACTAGGAATCATAATAACAACATAAACATGATATCTACATCATAAATCAATTAAAGTACTTACTTTGATACCTCGTACCTCTTTCTAATAACAAAATACACACGTTACTAACTTCAAGGAGAATAATAATCAAAACAATTAAATAATTGAAAGAGAGAATTGGGACCAAACCCTCAGATATTAAACCTTTCACGTCTAGGGCGAAGGCAACTTCAAATATGGCTAGGTGTTTCTAGATCTTGCGAATGCGGAATTTTTTATAAAAAAGCAAGAAAGAATGAATGCAAAAGAAAGAATTTCTTTAATTAAGAATTGATGAATGAAAACTTGTGAATGAAGAGAATTGATGAATGATAGATGTAGATGACGAAGATAGTTGGTTAATTGAAATTAGAATTGATGAAATCTCGTCAATGAAAACGGAGTTTTTGATACGATATTTATAGAGAAAATCAGCCAAAAAAGATAATTTTACAAAACAGAGTCTGAAGATCGCAAAACAGCATTGGTGCCAACCCTGGCTAACTGGCGCCAGGCACTAGTGGCTAGCGCCAGGAGCCAATGGCTAGCGCCTGGCGCCAAGCCTGATTCCAGGCGCCAAGGCCTGGGGTTGGACGCCAGTCTTGATTTCGAAAATCTGATAAATTTCTAGTACTGGAAGATAAAATAATATAATTTCTTCGAAAATACTATTTGATCTTGATTAAAACTCTGAAAAGTCCTAATCGATATTAGGAATGAAAAGAACCTTCTAGAAGATTCTAGAAGACTAAAATCATTCCTAATTACATTAGAAATGATAAATCATATTAGGCCCTCCCCTAGATCATTGGGTCGTACATAATGCTCAAACCGGGCCCAGTTTAGTAAATTAGCCATAACTTCCTCAATATTCATCGGAATTGGGCTTATAATATATCGCTGGAAAGGTCTTTACAAACCCCATCCAACTACACTACTATTGGACCCATATCATGGACCAACCAACTGGATTGGCTGTTTTCTTAAAATAAAGTTTTCCAAAACAGGGAGAAGAGAAAAGAAATAAAACTTTCCGCAACACTAGACCTTTCCACACTTTCGTTTAATTCGATTATGATTCGACGCGAAAGGTACTCATCACTGGGTTTGGTTTTGGGGAGACACAAATGGGTGTCTACAGAAGCCCCCACTTTAACTGAGTTCGGAGAAAGGCGGGTTTCGAAAACGAAAGTCAAAGTAACGATAGGGACAGAGAATGATTCAGAACGTTCTGCGATCCTAAATCAATCTTGTAACGCCCATACCTGCAAAACTAGCATTAGTTAGACAGATAATAGAGTTAAGAAACGCGTATCTTGCACTGTCGAGCACACGTCTCTGAAAGTAACCGATTTGTTGCCGCTTCACTGTTTTGATGACCTTCTGCAAGCTAGAGAATGCCATCCAGCTTGAAAACCGCTACGCCCGTAACTGCTTCCAAATTAGAAGATTGCTTCGCCTGAAACTATCCTCCTCCGCAATGATAATATTCCACATCCTAGGGAACATTATCGAAGATTATTTCTCTCGAAACAATCCTCATCCGCATTGATAATATTCCACGTCCAAGGGAATACTACCGAAGATTGCTTCCCTTGAAACAATCCTCAGTTGTTTGTGACAACTCTCCATAATCCAGGGAACGTCACCTTGATGTTTCGATGTTCACTCGTCTCTGAGCAAAGAGCTTCCTTTTGATATGATCACGCGCTCTCTGAACGAAGACTTTAATAATAGGATGCACACGCGTCTCTGGGCAAAAGAGCTTGAAAATAGGAAACGTCCACGCGTCCCTGAACAAAAAAGTTTGAAAATAGGAAATTTCCACGCGTCTCTGAACAAAAGATTTTGAAAATAGGAAATGTCCACGCGTCTCTGAACAAAAGAGCTTGAAAATAGGAAATGTCCACGCGTCTCTGAACAAAAGAGATTGAAAAGGATTGTCCACGCGTCTCTGAACAAAAGAGCTTGAATGAAATGTCCACGCGTCTCTGAACAAAAGAGCTTTGATGAAATGTCCATGCGTCTCTGAACAAAAGAGCTTTGATGAAATGTCCACGCGTCTCTGGAGAAAAAGAGCTTCTGATGGAAATGTTCACGCGTCTCTGAACAATAGAGCTTCGGTGCTTGAATGTTTGTTGCGATAATGTTCTAAAGAAAAATTTTTGAAGACCAACATTTGTCGATCTCTAAAGCTCGCCTGAACTTTGCTTTTGCTAAAACCAGTATGTCGATGTCTCCGTGATTAGGCGCTTTAAGCTAAGTGAGACGATCTTTCATCAGGTCGATCACTTATTGTTATTGTAATCAAACTGACTACTTAATCATGTCAAATTGCTTATAGGGGCTTCGAGCTCCGTTGTTGAGATATTTCTGGCGCAAAGAATTGGAGTAGGGTCCTCCCTATTCTGCTGCACCTGTATTTGTTTTTGACTATAGAACTTTGCCAATTTCTTTAATTATCTTAGGGTTGACCTAAGGCTTAATGTTGCTTGACTCATCGACTTGACACGACTCAACGTACAAACTTGACTCAATATGTTTGACTGACTCGAGATTGACTCGACTCGAAGTGTAATGACACATGTGTTAGACTCAAATCAAAGTGATATGGCACGACATGACTCAATGTGTACATGACTCGTGTGTGCATTGAATGTGATCATGCGACTCGAAAAATGCAAAAAAGCAAAACTTTTCCGTCAATTTTGTGGAGGGTACCGACTTTCTCCCGAAAAAGAAAGACGTGAAAAAGAAAATTCTGTGGAGGGTACCAACTTTCTCTCAAGGTGCAAGGATTGATCCATCCTAGGCTATCTCAACTGTTAACTTAATGATGAAAGTATTTGAGTATCATAGGGACGGAGGCTAAGCACTTCATACTTCGTGATGCAATGACAATTATGGTTGATGTTGATATGATAAAGTATGCTTCAACGTTGTGTTAAGATTTCATGACAAAGGATTCCTAAGGGAAATATATTTGGTCATGTATCTGTGCAGTGTGTGATAGTGACACTAAAGTTAGGCTGCAAGAGCTAAGTGTGTGGAAAAATATATTGAAAAGAGTCAAATAGTGATGACTCTTAGGCTAGGTAAGCTAATGATGTAGGGATCAAGCCCCAAAGCCTACCTCTACACGGATAGGGATGAGCATAGGAGATCCCTTAATATGATTGTGGTGTAAGTGTGTGAATGTGAATATGAATGCCTGTTTATTACGGCCGCACCTCGATGTGAGGTTGCCTACGTATCTGTTAGGAATCAAGCCGAACGTAGCTCTAGCCGAACCTCGCACAAGTGTGTATACCTCAAAAAGGTCTTTTTAAGGGTTGTAACGTGGTTAGGCTAAAGTTTTAAAGAATAAGGGGATAAAGGCTCAAGACCCTAGATAAGCCCCCAAGGTGTGCAACCTTGATTTTAAATATTTATATTTTTATGCTTGAGGTTTTCTACTCTTTTGTTTTAGCTCTCTTTCATCTTTTGCTTTAGCATCTATTTTATTTTTATTAGTGTGGACAATCCCGATCATGCGGTCTATCACTCACTTGGCATTCATGTTTCTTAGGCACAGTACCGAGCACTCGATAAGAGACGCAATCTAAGACGTATTCTTATCGAAGATATTTTCATATCAAAGACATTGGAACACTTGCCTTTTCGTACACTTTTATTTATTTATTTTTCTTTTATTTTTATTTTGATCTTTAGAAATCACTCAAGCTTTTTTTTTTTAGAATTCCAAAAGTTGCACACCATCTCATCCCAAGGTTAGATAGATTTAGGTTAAAAAAAGAAAGTTCTATTGTTAGACGAGGCTCAAAGTGGTTTATGAAGAAAGGATTGCATATTTGAAAGGTGAAAGGAGATATGATATGGCTACAAGGGGTGCCTCAAATCATTTGTATACCTTGTGCTTAATTCGACATGGTTTTTTTTTTTTTTTTTTTTTTTTTTTTTAATGCAATGTAATGAAATGATCATATGCAAGGAAATAAATGCTCATTTTATTAAAAAGGGAAAAAGGAAAAATCTACAAAATTATTCTAAAAGAAAATAAAAGGTGCCTATGCTAGACTTATTGGGGAAGGGGTAAAATGAAAAAGAAATAGAAGAAGAGGTCATAAAATCTTGTCGTTGAAGCTCGTCTCTTGTCTTGTGTTGTTTCCTTTATCATCACTCGTTTTTCTTGTTAACTAGAGGTATGGGAAGCTTGTTATTATCAATCAAATGTTGGATAGCCTCCTTTAGCTTCCAACAACTCTCAGTAGTATGACCCCTACCTTGGTGGTACTTGCAGTGTTCGTCTGGATTCCATCTAGGCAATCTTTTCTTAAGTGGGGGATCTTTAGTAGGTCCTATGGGAGTAATGATTCCCTTGGCATGGAGTCGATTGAAAGCATCATCGTAGCTAGTTCCAATAGGGGTAAATTCCCTTTTCGGTTGCTTTCGATTACCCATGGCTAGGATCTCACGAAGGTCGAAAGTACCAACACTATTACTAGAGTAGGTGTTTTCGGAAGAAGAAGGATAGTCGTTCTTCTTCCCTTTACATCCACTGATACTATTGTTACTAATCTTCGCCTTCTTTTCGCGTGGAGGAACATGAACGAGATTTGAATCAATGAGATCTTGAACACGATCATTGAGGGCGAGGCATACTTCGGTGGTGTGACCACGACCTCTATGGTATCGACAATAAGAATTTGGATCCCAATTGGGAAACCGTTTTTCAGGTGGAGGGTCTTGACTGGGACCAATGGAGTGAATGAGACCTTGATCGTGAAGATAGTCAAAAGCTTCATTGTAAGTCATTCCTATTGGTGTGTATTCTACAATGGTCCGTTTTTCCTATGGTTTAGGAGCATTAAGTTCTTCATTAAACTCTTGGCGAGAATTTTGTTCGATGGCCATCACCCGATTTGCTAATCCTTCTACCACATTCAAGAGCATGGCAATGACATCTTGCAGTATTCGAATTTCCTCTTTTAGACTTGACGAGTCTTCCTTGGTATTATCTAAGAAAAGACTTTCATCCTCCTCAATTATGGCCACTTCATCGAGAGAGGTCATATAAGTTGTCTTGATCATAGGCTCTCCTACAGGTGTGATAAGAAGTGATGGATCAAAGGATGCTTGGTCATCTTCGATGGCTAGAATCTCGGAAGTTTCATTGTCATCGATCAGATCTTGAATAGCTTCTTTGAGTTTCCAACACTCCTCGGTGTCGTGACCCTTTCCTTGATGATATTTGCAATGCTTATTAGGATCCCACTTAGGTGGCCTGGCTTCTAGAACCGGATCTTTGATGGGCCCTATGGGCATGACTAGTCCTTTTTGATGTAGCTTCTCGAAAGCCGTTTCATAACTTATACCAAGTGGAGTGAACACCCTTTTTTATCTTTGGATTCGTGGTTTAGAGGTGTTTGTAACATGTACTTCATTAATGGGAGAGGAAGAAGAATGATGGTCGTTCTTCTTTCCTCTTGCACTATTATCTTTCAGAAGGTCATCTTCAATGTCAACACCTATATTATAGACAGCTTTGAAAGTATTCAAGTTGTGTTGGTAATTTAAGTGCTTTGAATACTTCCCTTGGAGATTCTTGATAAACATCCTCACAGATTCTTTTTCGGTAGGAGCCTTCACCATATTAGCAGAAGTTTCCCTCCATTTATTGAAGAAAGAAGTGAACCCTTCGTTTTCCTTTTGTTTTAACATCTCAAGTTGTCTGTGGTCTGTCTCGTCTTGGATGTTGCACTTATATCTATCTATGAAAGCGTTTGTTACTGACTCCCAAGAAGAGGTTTTTTCTTTCTCGAGAGAAAAGAACCATTGTTGACAAACGATCTCGAGAGATAGTGGGAACAGAGATGGGAAAACCTTCTTATCGATACCCTTAATGCTCATTATAGTTTCAAAAGCTCTTAAGTGGAAGTAAGGGTTATTTGTTGCCTTGAATTTAGGGATGTTAGTGGCGTTGAACTTATGCGAAATAATTTCTTTGTCCAGCGAGACCCCTTGCAAACTCATGCCCTGAAATTTATAGTCACTAGATAGCTTGCTTAGACTCTCTTACATGAGATCCATCTGTTGTTTCTTTACGGGATTATCGACCTTGAGTGTGAGAAGCTTCAGTGTCTCAGTCACAGTAGCCAGTTGGTTCTTAAGATCATTGACTTCTTCTTGAGTTGCCATTATCTTCTTATCCTTCCTATTTTGCGAATCGGTTTATCAAAAAGCCAGACTTGAATAAAGAGGTTGTCCTTGATTAATCGCCCTTCTCTCCTCGACCAAGTACTGTGGGAAAGGAATTTGGGGATACTTATTGTTAATTATTTAACTCAAACTTTATTCAACATGCAATGGATGGAGGAACTGAAGAAAAATTGGAATAGAATGTGAAAGAAGATTTAGATGGAGGGATATGAAGAATTAGGAATAGAATGTACCCCCCAACTCAAATGACGGAAAAGACCGACTTATGCATGAACCTAAGGCATGGCCATGGTGATGTATACTCAAAATGTGTGCTAAGACTAGTGAGTGTAGGTGACATGTTAAGACTCATGTCATGACCATGTGGCTAGACTATGTGACCAAGACTCGATTAATGACTCGACAAGGTGTTATTGACAGCGGAAATTAACCGAATTAATTAGCAAACTGGTTAATTAGACCCTAGGTGATGACTCGACAAATAATCCGAACTGTCGGCCAAGCGACAGGACTGGCGTCGCGATATGGTGGTTGGCGCCAGACAATTTAGTTAATGTCTGGCGCTACACACTAAACTGTGGCACTACAACTCAGAGTTTGGAGCCAATATTGAAGCTTTAGTCTGGGAATGTTTCGGTATTATTAGTCAACTAGGGTATGCTTAAAGTCGTGCTAGGTCAATTCCGATTAAAAAAAAGACTTTATTGACTCAAATTAATTAATTAATTGATTAATTAGGCAAAGTTCTTTAAGTCATTAATTTTAGTATCAACACAAATCAACAAACGGTTAAGAGGAACATATAATATATATGCACAACAAATAATGCACTATTAGTCAAGTAGGCACAATATGATGCAATGAGTTCGCAATCTAACCATGGCTCTAGTTCTCTACAGTTCAGGATATGGTTTAGTCAAATAGGGTCCATGGTTAATTGTCCGGATACACCGCGCAGAAGCCTAACCGTGAAGGGTTAGCGTGTGGATGGGACACCGCGAGTTTTAGAAAAAACTCACTTCCATGATTTGGTGAATTCAACATCTCAGATGTACCCTTTGTTGCCAGGAGCGTTCAATTGGGTAGATAGAGCATGAATTCCCAGAGGGTTATGTCCATATGTACAACACATATGGGTTTCAGAAAAGTGAGAAAAAATTCAATCAGGAAGCAGGATCGAGCAAACAATACGAAAAACCGGTTGAAATTAGAACGCATATTTCTCGCTCGGTATTGGGGGAAATTGGCGCCACCAAACAGAGACTGGTGCCAACTTTTAACTGTAGTGCCTGGCGCCAATACTGGCGTCTGGCGCTACGGCTAAAAGTTTGGCGCCAAGCTCTGGCCCCTGACGCTACTTCCCACATGCCTCAGCAGCTTTCTGTGCTCAATATAATCATCAAGTTTCGCGCGGTGTTATTTCAGTCCTAGTTGTGAAAGACATTTCTAAAATTTCCTACGTATAAAATCCTATGTTTTTTTGACTCATTACGGATGGTCTTTCCAATGAGTACCTTTTTATGCATATGACAATAATGTTAATCAAAATTACGCACATGAAATACTTAGAACTTTTCGAGTCTCATCCACTCATTCTAAATCATTGCCGAAACAAATTCAGGAATTAAAATAGAAATCCTCCCCAGTGGAGTCGCCAAAAACTGTAGGGAATAATTTCAAGCCGTAAATCCCACTAGCTCGAACCCCACAGTGATCATACACTAAAGTACGGTGGCGTCCAAAAGGGAAGAAGATAGAGCAAAAGAGTCGCCAACAAGTTTTTAAGGAAATTGTAAACCGTTCACGAGGTGAAGGTTACACCCCATAACGATCCAAGAGATCGTCAACTCCATAAGGTCATGAACCAAATAAGGGTTCGGGAATGAAGGTACAAATCCAACCTAAAGGAGATTGAACCTTCCCTAATAATAGTCCTCTACTTTATTCTGATCGTATTCATGTGCGCTTTTTAATTAACATGCAATCATTAGGATTAACCCTAAACTTGTTTAATCTATGTTGGTTGAATTTTATGCACAAATAAACTATTATTGGCGATCACTTGAATTATAATCACAATTAACCTAACAAGATTATTAATTATCTTATTAAGCGTGATTACAAGTACAAATTCCCTTTAAACATGCAATAAAGGTGATCAAGCAATAACAATATAAAATATAATACATATCAAGCAACATAATAAATAACATCATTAATAATAATAATATCAATCATAAATAATGATAATCATAATCATGTTAAAGCATAGCAAGATCCTAGGCATGATACTAACAACATTAATAACAAAACCTAGCATGTCACTAAGCGATAAAAAATCAAATCTTTAACCCTAACATGATACTAACATGAATAAATATTAGGAAGAAAATAAAAGGCATCATAGCAATCATATTTAATATTAAAATTAACCTAGACATGATACTAGGAATCATAATAACAACATAAACATGATATCTACATCATAAATCAATTAAAGTACTTACTTTGATACCTCGTACCTCTTTCTAATAAAAAAATACACACGTTACTAACTTCAAGGAGAATAATAATCAAAACAATTAAATAATTGAAAGAGAGAATTGGGACCAAACCCTCAGATATTAAACCTTTCACGTCTAGGGCGAAGGCAACTTCAAATATGGCTAGGTGTTTCTAGATCTTGCGAATGCGGAATTTTTTATAAAAAAGCAAAAAAGAATGGATGCAAAAGAAAGAATTTCTTTAATTAAGAATTGATGAATGAAAACTTGTGAATGAAGAGAATTGATGAATGATAGATGTAGATGACGAAGATAGTTGGTTAATTGAAATTAGAATTGATGAAATCTCGTCAATGAAAACGGAGTCTTTGATACGATATTTATAGAGAAAATCAGCCAAAAAAGATAATTTAACAAAACAGAGTCTGAAGATCGCAAAACAGCATTGGCGCCAACCTTGATATCAACGCGTTTTTGAAAATCCGATAAATTTCTAGTACTGGAAGATAAAATAATATAATTTCTTTGAAAATACTATTTGATCTTGATTAAAACTCTGAAAAGTCCTAATCGAATTAGGAATGAAAAGAACCTTCAAGAAGATTCTAGAAGACTAAAACCATTCCTAATTACATTAGGAATGATAAATCATATTAGTCCCTCCCCTAGATCATTGGGCCGTACATAAAGCTCAAACTGGGCCCAGTTTAGTAAATTGGCCATAACTTCCTCAATATTCATCGGAATTGGGCTTATAATATATCATTGGAAAGGTCTTTACAAGCCCCATCCAACTACACTAGTATTGGACCCATATCATGGACCAACCTACTAGATTGTCTGTTTTCTTAAAATAAAGTTTTCCAAAACAGGGAGAAGAGAAAAGAAATAAAACTTTCCGCAACACTAGACCTTTTCAAACTTTTGTTTCATTCGATTATGATTCGACGCAAAAGGTACTCATCACTGGGTTTGGTTTTGGGGAGACACAAATGGGTGTCTACAGTAGGGTAGTGTTTAGGCTAGAGCATAGAAGAGAGAAAAAACTAGAGAATTAATTCATGCCCCATACATCAGAAATAAAGGGGTATTTATAGAAAAAATGTGCTGAGGGAACCCACGGAACCCTAAAATGATAAAAGCCCTAAAAAAGTATCCCACGACATTGTACCGTGACACAGGAAATCCCACCGTTTGATGGGAAACTTTCCCGTGACACGGTGAAAATTTTGTGTGACGCGGGAAATATTTAGTAAACGGGGAAGAAAAAGCATTAAGGGTTTACGCGAAAAGGACACGCAAATTCCCGTGTCACAGTAGGTTTCCCGTGTCACGGGAAATTCCACCGTCAGACAGAAAATTTTCAGTTCGCTTTTGCGTCTAAATAAATTTTAAACCCTAATTTCGTTCAACATTTTAAGTGCCGATTGATAATTTTGGGCCTTTTTCTGATTTATTATTATTTAGGCTAAAATAAGAAAATAAGAAAATAAAATAAATAAAAGGTTTGGGCCAAAAATAAATAATAAAACAATAAAATAAAAAAGGTTTGGGCTAAAATTAAATAATAAGTTTAGGCTGAAATTAAAACTATGCTTTGACCAAACATTAAGACTGATCCATGGACCATTCAAAAATTGAATTTAATCGAATACGATTATTTAAGCTTTCTCGGGATTAAATACTAAACCTGACCAATAGTGGCGGTGAAAGGTTGTTCATCATCGGGTTTGGTTTTGGGGAGACATGTTTAGGTGTCTACAGAAGCCCCAACTTTGAATGATTTTGTAGAAACGTTAGTTTTGAAAACGATAGTCAAAGTAGTCAATAAGGACAGAGAATTATTTAAGACATTCTGCGATCCTAAATCACTATGTATACGTCGATACCTGCAGAAAAATGTTAATTCCACAGATAAAAGAGTAAAAGAATAGAATATGTATCTGGTACTAGTGTATCGGTGACAAATGAGTTTGGAAGCTTCCTATGCTTGAAGGAATCCACCGGATGACGTTTGTTGAAACGCTTTCCATGCCCGAGGAAAGTCGACTGATGAATGTGGTAACTTTCTATGCCTGAAGAAATCTACCAGATGATACTTTCCATGCTTGAGGAAAGCCGACATATGAATTTGGCGATTTTCTATGCTTGAAGAAATCCACCGGAAAATACTTTCCATGCTTGAGGAAAGTCGACAGATGATGAGATTGCAAGTCTCTGTGTATCGAGAACCTTGCACTGTGAAATGAAGGTGCTTCGATTGTCCCCGAACGTGGGATGTAGTTGGTTCACTTGTCCCAAAACGTGGGCTGTAAATGGTCCGCTTGTCCTCGGACGTGAATTGAAGATGGTCCGCTTGTCCCCGGACGTGGGCTGGTTGTAAGTGGTCCGCTTGTCCCCAGACGTGGACTGTAAATGGTCCGCTTGTCCCCGGACGTGGGTTGTAGATGGTCCGCTTGTCCCCGGACGTGGGTTGTAGATGGTCCGCTTGTCCCCGGACGTGGGTTGTAATTGAGACCTGCAAAATAAATTCTGCCAGGGGACTCGTATAGACTATAATTGACTTGACCAACTGACTTGACCAATTTTGACTTGACACGACATGATATGACATGAGTATGACTTGTGATTGTGTGTGTATAGTTTGAGTGTGTGTGTGCAGACACAAGCAACCAAAAATGCAAAAGCAAAAATTTTCCAACATTTTTGTCATGAGACGAGTGGAGGGTGCCGAATTTCTCCCAAAAAATAAAGACGTGAAAAATGATTTTATTTTCGAACTTCCCTCGATAAAAATTTTGAAAAAGTTTTTTTAAAACTTCCCTAAAATAAAATAACGAAAAAGGGAAGAAGTTTTAAACTTCCTCCTTGAGCAAGATGAAATGAATCGTATGAATTGCTTGTCCTGAAAATAATGTATGCATGATGCATGTTCTTAGGCCAGGAGGCTAAGGACAATTACATCATGTGACACGATAGATGAATGAACTTAAGTCATGGAGCTAAGCATCATACATGGTCTAAAGAAGCGATCTTGAACGTCACTTAGGTCTTGAAGCTAAGCACGTATATAGATGAAGTGATTATGAACGTTTCTTAGGTCAAGGAGCTAAGAACGATATGCTTTGTATTATTACAAATCATTGATATAGAAATATTTCTCATCACATTATGCGATGCATGAAACAATGAACATTGCTCAGGTCAAGAAGCTAAGCAAGTATACAATGTTTCTTCTGATGAATGTTGTCTTGAAAGATGATGAAGCATGCGCGATAGGGAAACAAGATTTCATGATAAAGGGTTCCTAAGGGAAAGATGATATGGATGTGTATGTGTGAAAGAAGTGTGTGAAAGTGATACTAAGGTGAGGCTGCAAAGGTTATGGTGATGGAAATATATGTGTGAAGAGTCAAAGATGATGACTCTTTAGGCCGGGTAAGCTAATGTGATGTGGGTTCAAGCCCCCAAGTCTAGCTATAAATGGGTAGGGATATAAGATAAGCATTGGATATTCTTTGATTCAATAATGCATAGATATGAATATGAATGTGACCGCACCTCAATGTAAGGTTGCCTACGTATCCGTTAGGAATCAGGCCGAACGTAGCTCTAACCGAACTTTGCACAAGTGTATGTACACCTCAAAGAGGTCTCTCAAGGGTTGTAATGTGGTTAAGTTGATGGTTTGAGGAAGAAAGGGGTAAAAGTCTCAAGACCTGAGAGAAGCCCCCAAGATGTGTAATTGTGAATTTGAAAATTTAGAATTTTGCAAGTTTATTTTTCATAATTTTTTTTTTTGCTTTGAATTTTTTTTTATTATTTTGAATCAATGTAGGCAATCTCAAATCATGCGGTCTGTCACTAACTTAGCATTCATGTTTCTCAGGCACGGTACCGAGCACTCGATGAGAGACACAATTTGAGACGTGTTCATATCAAAGACATTGGAACACTTGCCTTTAGACATTGTTTTATTGTTGCTTTGCTGCTTTTTTTTAACTTGATTTTTGAATGTTATACAATTACACATCTTTCAATCCCAGGGTTAAGTAAATGTGGGTTGAAGAAATGAAGGCCAAACGTTAGACGAGGCTGAAAATGGTTGATGAAGAAATGGAATGTGATTGAACGGTTAACAAGGAATGATAGGTTGCAATGGTGCCTCAAGTCATTGGTGTACCTTGGATTTAGTTCGGTAATGGAATTATTTTTTTATTTTTTTATTTTTATTTTTTGAGAATGAATGAATAAATTAAAAATTCTATGATCGAGATGTAAAGGAAATTTGCTCATTTTATTAATGGAAAAGGTGAAAGAAACACATGAAACATATAAAAATTCAAAATGGAAAACCTATGCTAGACATGAATGGGGGAATGGAGATGAATGATAAAAAAGAAATCATAAAATCTTGCACGAAGGATCTTTTGTGCGCCTTGTGTACATTACTTCTTGCCGCCTGGAGGGACATGAATTTTGTTTGCATCCACCAAATATTGAATGACGTTCTTCAAATTCCAACATTGCTCCGTAGTGTGGCCCCTTCCTTGATGGTACTTGCAATAGGCATTGGGATTCCATTTGACGCTCCTTTCTTCAGGTTTTGGCTCTGGAAATGGCCCAATAGGTGTGATCAAGCCTTGACCGTAAAGGTGATCAAAGGCCGCATCATAAGTCCTTCCTAAAGGAGTGTAAGTTCTTTTCTTCTTGGGCAATGGAGCATCAAGAGCTAACACTTCATGGAGATCAACTTGGCTTATATTGTTGGTAGTATTTTCGTGCTTAGAAGGCGAAGAAAAAGGATGGTCGTTCTTCTTGTTTTTCCTAGTGTTATTATTGTTACTACCAGCACTCTTTATTAGCTCATCCTCGATATTGATGTCGATGTCGTATACAGCTTCGAAAGTGTTAAGTGGAAGAAATTTGAGATGATCCCTATATTTATGAGTTAGATTTTGAATAAAGAGGCGAACCATCTCTTTTTCTTTGGGAGGATCTACCAACAGTGATGTTGTTTCCCTCCACCTGTTCAGGTAAGCGGTGAAGCCCTCATTCTCTTTCCGTTTGAGAATGGAGAGTTCACGTTCAGAAGTTTTAGTTTCAATGTTACACTTGTAAAGATTCATGAAAATGTCGGTGACATCTTGCCAAGTCGCAGTATGCTTGGCATCTAAGGAATAAAACCATTGTTGGCAAAGCATGCTCTAAGGAGAGAAGGAACATCGTAGGGAAGAGTGTTACGTCCAATCCCTCAAGAGCCATGGTTGCAGAGAACGCCTTCAAATGAAATATTGGATTGTCAGTAGGCTTGAACTTTGGAATATCTGCAGTGGAGAACTTTTCAGGGAGTCTGTCCTTCACATCCAAAGGAGTGGGAGGCCGTTCCACATAAGTGAAATCCTAAGAAATCTTACTCAGTGACCTTGTTTTGTTCCAAGGTAGTGACCCTAGTGGTAAGGGTTTGCATCATGGCAGACAGTGCCTCGATGGATTTGTTGATGTTCTCAATATCTTCTTTAGTGGCCATTGAAAGGTGATAAGTAATGTGGAGATGGAAAAGTTCTCTTTGAACGCCTATTAGATCTGGTAGATTGATGCGATAATGACTCGAACCGTATTAATCTATCCCTATTCCTTGACCAAGTACTGTGAAATAAAATAATTCACTTAATTTTTGACTCATTGCTCAAGATAGGAAAGGAAGAAAAAAAATAGACATTTGAAAACAGGTGAGAAAACTCCACTCATTTTTTATTATGATGAAAAAAGGGTGCATGAACCTAGTAAACGATCATAAACGACTTGGTGCACGACTCGAGTCATAACATTAAGAAAGTGTGTGGACTATACTTGACTCGTGAGTGACTAAGTGATGTGATAAGACTCGTGGTGTGATCGTATGGCTAGACATGTGAACAATAACCAAAATGACTAACACGAGGACCAAATTAACACGAAAGACTTGACTGGACTTATTTCAAGGGCACCATGACACGGAAAACTATACCGTGTCACGATACAAACTGCCGTGACGCGGTGGGTTTATTTTTTTTTTTTTTGGGAAATCCACCGTACCACGGTGGAAATTGCCGTGACATAGTGAACTTTCCCGTGCCACGGTGGATGCTGACGTCGCACGGGAATTTTTTTTTTCTTTTTTTTTTTGGAAATCCACTGTGTCATGGTGGAAATTTCCATGACACGGTAGAGTTTACCGTGGCGCGGTACACATTCCTGTGCCACGGTGAATGCTGACGTGGCACGTGATTTTTTTTTTTGTTTGTAAATCCACCCTGTCACGGTGGAAATTTTCCGTGACACGGAAGAGTTACTCGTGGCGCGGCAGTCGTTTTTATTTCTTTTTTTTGCTGCAGGTCCACCGCGCCACGGTGGACTGTGCCGTGACACGGTGGACCGTCTTGTGTCGCGGCAACCCTTCCCTTTTTTAATTTTTTATTTTTTTTTTGCTAATTACTTAGTGAGTACGGTCCATTGGCAATTGTTAGTCATAAAATAATCCACCATAGACAAAGAAAGATCGTTAAGGTTAGCATCAAAACGACCAAACATAAAACACGTAGGCACAATGATGCAAAGAATAGTTCGCAACCTAAGGTCAAGTTCTATGTTCGACAATGGTCAAGTTTATTTGGTGTCAATAGGGTACCATGGTTAAGAGTTTGGACGCGTTAGCAAGGCAGCCTCCCTTGAGGGTGTATACCAACAGGCGGCTCCGCGAGTTCGTGATGAAATCGAACTCGACTCCATGGTTTGGGTGGATTTAATAACTCGGATGAATCCTTATTGCCATCAGCGTTTTTGGGATGATAGAGCTTAAATCCCCCGGGGCTAAGACGTATGTAGAACACACACGTTTTTTCATAAAAATCGAAGCAAGTTGACTGTGAGAAGAGAAAACAAGCCACCAGACTGATTTTAGGACTGCCGTGACACGGTAGAGGTTCCCGTGCCACGGTATTGCACACCGTCAGATGGTGCACTGTACCGTGACACGGAATATTCTGCCGTGGCATGGCAATCAGAAAATCTGACTAGCGCTCTATTTTCCTTCGTACGCAATCAAGTTATTCAATTTCTCCTACGGGACAAACCTAACGCGAAGTTTAAACGTCTATGCTTATGCAAAAATGCCAAATTCATCACTGGAATATTATTCAAGAATCTTTCAAGTCTCATCCACTCATCTTAATTAAATACCGATCACTCAAATCGATAAATAACTAAGAATCCTCCCTAGTGGAGTCGCCAAATTGTAGGCGTCGTTCAAAGTGCGCCTACGTTAAAAGCATGTGTGAATATGCTTGGCACTCATAGGAAGTGGGAATTGACATATACGATTAGGGACAAATAAAGTAGGGAGCCACCAACAAGTTTTTTAAGGAACTTCTAAACTGTTCACGGATCATAAAAAGGCAACCACGATAAGGGACAACGATAGGCAACAACGATTGACCCCTGAAGGTTACACCCCATTCATAATCCATGAGATTACTAACTCCATATAGTTTGGAACCACGAAAGGAGGATCGGGGATGATGGTACGAAATGAGTCATGGAGTCACATTCGCCCCGTATTGGCCTCTACTCGATTCTTATAGTGAAAAGTGAGTCATGTGATCTCAAAGGCATACAAACAAAATATTCAATTTGCTCCAAACTATTATTAGGCTAAATTGGTTGAATATTAATGCAACAAATAATTCTAAAATATTGTGATCACTTGATTTAATCATAAGATTAAAAAGGAACCTAAACCGGTTGTCCAAATTATCTTATTAGGCGTGATTTTCAATTACATATTTCCTTTAAACATGTAATATGGTGATCAATTAAAAAATATAATAGAATAACATCAATATTGGAAGCAATTTAGCAATAATTCCAACAATATAAAATCGTTAGAAAAATAATAGATATAAGAGAACATAATTCTTACTTTGATTCTGTTTGTTTGCAACTACAAAATAATAAACAAGTTAGTAACTTCAACGAAATAATAATAAAACAGTAATGAAATTAAACTAAATAAAGTAGAGTTGATTTGGGGCCAACCCCTCAAACAGTTCTACCTTTCACGCCTTAGCTTAAGGACGGAACCAAGAGCATAGAAGAGAGAAAAAACTAGAGAATTAATTCATGCCCCGTACATCAGAAATGAGGTGGTATTTATGGAAAAAATGTGCTGAGGGAACACACGGAACCCTAAAATGATAAAAACCCTAAAAAGGTATCTCGCGACACGACAAACTATCCCGTGACACGGGAAATCCTACCGTCAGACGGGAAACTTTCCCGTGACATGGTGAAAATTTTGTGTGACACGGGAAAAATTTAGTAAACGGGGAAGAAAACGCGTTAAGGGTTTACGCGGAAAGGACACGTAAATTCCCGTGTCACATCAGGTTTCACGTGTCACGGGAAATCCCACCGTCAGACGGGAAAGTTTCCCGTGACACGGTGGACCGTCTGCCGTGGCGCGGGAATATGCAGTCCGCTTTTCCGTCTAATAACATTTTAAACCCTAATTTCGTTCAGCATTTTAAGTGCCGATTGATAATTTCGAGCCTTTTTCTGATTTATTATTATTTAGGCTAAAATAAGAAAATAAGCAAATAAAATAAATAAAAGGTTTGGGCCAAAAATAAATAATAAAACAATAAAATAAAAAAGGTTTGGGCTAAAATTAAATAATAAGTTTGGGCTGAAATTAAAACTATGCTTTGACCAAACATTAAGACTGATCCATGGACCATTCAAAAATTGAATTTAATCAAATACGATTTTTTAAGCACTCTCGGGATTAAATCCTGAACTCGACTAATAGTGGCGGTGAAAGGTTGTTCATCATCGGGTTTGATTTTTGGAGACATTTTTAGTGGTCTACAGTCCTTGACAAAGGATGCACGTTAATGACCTGGCTGCCGAAGATGAACTAGGGGTGCTTCCTCTACTCGAGAAGGAAGAAGCTTCACTCTTCCGGGAGGTTTCTCCCCCACCCTTGTTGTATTTATTGTTCGAGTTGTTGGAGCTTACTTGCAAACCATATTCCGAGTTCTAGGGGGGTTTGATGTTGATCCACTATTCCCTTTCTTCACGGCTTTCCCTCTCTCTGACGAGTAGTCCATCAGTCTTTCAACTGCGGCGATGGCTCTCGATAAAGTATCAACCTTCTGGCGCCAAATTTCTCTTTGGGCCTAATCCTTCAGACCACGCACAAAATTGAATAATTGATCTTCCTCAGACATGTTGTGGATCTCCAACATGCACGCAGAGAACTCATTGACATACTTGCAAATGGAACTCTTATGCTACAGAACCATGAGCTTGGTGCGAGAAACAAACTCAATATTCTCGGGATAAAATTGGGCCATAAGTTCTTTCTTTAGATCCTTCCAAGTATCTACCGACGTCCTCTTAGCTTGGATTTTGGCGTACTTGGTGCGCCACCAAAGCTTTGCATCATCCACTAAATACATTGTGGCGGTATCAACCTTTTGCTAGTTCTCTAATTGACATATCCCACTGCAAGCTAAGCAAGTCGTTCTTCCAGCGTATACTCATGCATCTCTTCTTCTGCCATCTCTGCGGCAACCTTGGCTCTGATTCCAACTATCATGGTCCGAGTAAAAAGAAAGACTTAAAAGACATGACATATGGAAAATACAAGTAAAAGAAAGAGGTTGGATTCTAACACTAAGAGACTACTTCTTCAGAGGCGGTCTATAGTTTCAAAACTTGAGACCCGTTATCTTAGAAAAGCAGTCTCTTTTGGTGGTTGAAGTATTAAAATTGTAAAAGCATAAAAGACCCTTTTTATCAGAAAAGCGGTCTCTCATTTTAAAAATTGAGGCCCGTGAACTTACAAAATCAGTCTCTTTTATGAGTTCAAGAGACACTAATTATGTTAGATAGGCGGTCTCTTGCTACATTCTAGTTAAAAAAAAAATTACGAAAACAAATATACAATTTCATATTTCGCTCGAAAAAAAATAATACAATCTACGGTACTATAATCTATTAGTTTGTAGTACATATACATACGAAGTATTTACATATTAGATACTTCGTAATTTATAGTATGTATTAGATAATTTATCTAGGTACTATAATCTACTACCCCCGTTTCTTTTTAGTTAACACGTATTCCTATTTAGGAAGTTTTTTTTAGTTGATACGTTTCCTTTTGGGGTAAACTTTTTACCTTGCATTTACAAGCTACGTACCCCACTTGCCTTTTCATTCTCTCTCCTCTCCTTAATATATGTGCCTAAATCAAACGCGTCAACTAAATAGAAACGAAGGAAGTATTAATTTGTAATCTTATAAAAAGAAAATTAACACTAAAAATGAACTATCATCCACTTGTTTCATTGGAGTGATTATCTTCATCATCATCCGTTACCATCCTCGTCATCTTCATATCATATCTTCGTTAAACATTAGCTCATAGATAACCTATAATGAGAACAAACAATAATAAGGTTAGATTTCCACTAAACACAAGCAACAAAAATTAAAGATTTACACTAAATAGAAGCTATACGGAGTTAAATAAAATTGAATTCATAATACATAAAATGTACAAATAAATTGTGAAATAAAAAAGCAAAAACAGGAAAAAAAAAAACAAACAAACAAAACAAAAATCAGAAATTACCCATTTTAATTTGCAATCGAAATAAAATAGTAAAAAATAAACCAAAAAAAAAATTAACCGGTAAGATCTAAAACAAAAATCAAAAAAGAAAATGAAAATGAAAATAATTTTTTCGAAATCAGAATAAAAACGCAAAAATAAAAAATAAAGTATAAAAATAATAAAACAGATGTTATAAAATCTAAAAACGAAAATAAAAATTAGATATAAATAATTATTTTAAAATTATCGAAATTGAAAACCAAAAGCAAACAAGAAATTAGATGAATATATCTTAATCAAATTATGAAAACGATATTTGAAGAACATAAAATGAAAACAAAAACAATATGCTGAACAAGGCCAACCTTAAGACCAAGAAATCGAGCAACTTGACCAACCCACTCACAATCACAACACTGAATAATCATTAACAACAATAACATGAACCCTTTACCCACTAAAGCCTTGAGATAGTTTGATAATATTGCAAAATGAGAATTAACCCTCCCTTTACACATAACTCTACAATTTTTACTTCATTTTAGCGAGATCAAAAATAAAAAATAAATTAAAATTAAGGGTATGAAAAAACAATTGAGGTAATAAAATGAAGCTTTTAAAAAAAATAAAAACTTGTTCTTAGTGATAAACAATTATATATCATCGAAATTTGAAGCGAGTCGTTCGTGAAGCCACCAAATGGTAGATCATCTTCCTTGACGGTCCATTCTTTCTATAACGTGACTCAGAAAATTAAAAAGAGAAGCTCGAACCCCATTAAAGGTACTTCTGAAGCTTCATTTGTTTGTTTATGGAGACGAATTGAAAGCGGAAGAATTTATATTGTACCGAGGTTGATGAAAATGATAAACATCAAAAATTTAGGTTTAAAGTATGAAGAAAAGATGAATTGAAACAAGAAATGGAGGAATTTAAATTGAAATATGAATGAAATGGTTCACGAAAAGAAGGAATAAGGAATTTGAGGTAAGAGGAGGAGAGAGAGAGGAAGAGGAGGCGGATTGAAGAATAAAAATTTGGGGGAAAGATTTTAGGGTTTAGTTATATTTTATTCATGGAAATAAGGGAGACCGGTTAAGCATCACCACAGGTCTCTCCAAAATATATACTAGTATAGAGAGACCGGTTATGTAAAAACACGGGCTCTCCTTTTTAATTTAAAAACAAAAAAATTGAGAGAGACTTGTTATCTCTAAGAAAGGGTCTTTTTTTTTTCTTTTTTTCAGTATACTACCAATGAGAGCGGTTGTTTGTAATGTTGGGTCTCTTGAAACACATAGACCGGTTATTTGATTAACGGGTCTCTTATTTCGGGTCTCTTTGGGCATTTTTGTAGTAGTGTCAGGGTTCACATTCACATTCGAGTTCTTCAATTTGTTAAGATCTGAAGGAGCTAAAGATCCAAATGGTGGGGTTTGAGGAAGAGGTGTTGCTTTCTTTTTCCGGTGAGCCATAACAACTAAGCTGAGTGAGAAAACCGACTTCAGCAAATCGCCAAAGAAATCGCCAAGGAGGAGAGAAAGTCAACAACAAAAGTCAAACCCGAATGTAGATTATAACGTGTTTTACTTGAGAAGGTAGCTTCAAATAAATCAAAGGAGCCCGATTAATTTCGAAGGCAGAGTACTCCCTCCGTGTTTTAATAAGTGTTACAGTTTAATTTTTTTCAGTATTCACTTAATAGGTTTGACTTTATTAACTTACTTACATATAAAAAAAACAAATGTAATTGTGTAATACATTGTTGGATTCGTTATAACGTATTCTTTTCATAATATCAATTTTCCTAACATTTTATTAATATATGATTAGATAAATTAATAGTCAAAGTCGTGTCTCGACATGCATATTTGGTCATAATGTAACCCTTATTAAAACACGAAGGGGGTACAAAACTACAAACAAATCACCATGCATAAAAATGGATTTATTACAACAAAATTACCTTCGTGTTCTTTTTTTTTTTTTTTTGACAAAGGATACAAACAGATTATATATTAATACTAAAAAAAATAAAATTGACCGCCGCTTCTCCTGCAATTTGATGAGCTCGATGAACACGCTGACGATCCGCCTTATGGATAGTGCAACCCTGAAAGGAAGAGCCTAGCCGTCTAATTTTCCGAATGAGCCAATGGTAATCCACCTTACCTTAACCCTCCCCCCGAAGAAGGGTAACGAGATTATACGAATCAGTAAAAACTATGATGGAATTCAACCGTTGATCCAACGCCCATTGAAGGTCATACATGCAAGCCAAAGCCTCCGCATGTAAAGCTGAAGAACACTGGCCATAGTTACTGCCACCGAGGATACGAGCATCTAAAGGATCATCGTTATCTAAGCACCAACCCACCCCAACATTTTGAGATTCTTGAAACCAAGAGCCATCAATTTGTAGAGTATGTAAAGCCTTCCCCTGGCTAGTTAGACCAAGGTGAGATAAGTAAAACCTAGGTGGGGAGAAGCCCCAACATCCCCTCCCTCCGAATTCGAGGTAGAAGAAGAGTCCTCGGAGGCTACTGATATGTCCATTTTATTTAGTAATTTACCCCCGTCCCTTGGTCATAATTAGTAGTGTTTTTGGCTCTTTCGAGCCACTTGTATTACTAATTTGTGTTTTCTAGTGTTTTCGTAGTCTTTGTTTAGTTTTGTAGGAAATTGCGCCTTTGGAGCATTTTCTCGGGTTTTTCATGGAGCGACTACAGGAATTAGAAGTGCACGACCATCTTTGAAGCCCAAGGCCGGTTAGAGTCATCGAGCCGGTGATTAAGGGCTCGGTAATTGGGATCCCGAGGTATTTGGGCCGAGAAATGAAGCCCAATCAAAGTCTGAGCCTCAAAGTGGAGCAAGGGCCCGATTGGGCAAGAGGTTGCACGATCGGGCGTGGCGCGACGTTGGTGCTGTGCGTGCTTATAGCGCGCCCGATCGTGCGAGCGTCTAGCACGATCAGGCGATGCTGCGGAGAAGGAACGCGAAGGAAAAGGCGGGCCCGATTGGGCGCGTGTTTTTATGGAGCCTGATTAAGTTTAGTTTTAATTCTTGTTTTCGGAAACTTTTATGTACGAGATTTGTACGGAATTTTGATTACCTTCTTTCTTAGACTTTCTCTCACTACTTAGAGTATTACTTTCTCTTAAATTCACTCTCAACTTTTGTTCTTAATTTTTCCATTAATTCCAGATTTCTTTTTGGTAACAATTTCTTCTCTTTTAATTCCAGCTATTTTACTTACTTCTTTGATTATGCTTTTATTTATTTATTTGATTAGTTTAGTTATGATTATGTGTGGGTAGTTTTATTTCTACGGTTTATGGGGATCTAATAAATGATATGAAGAGGTAATTTTTTTATTGTCAATTATCAATGCTTGGTTGATTTCCTATTGATTGATTTAATGCTATGCAATTAGGTTTGGACAGATTTAATTGTATGAGTTTAGCAATATTAATTTGAGATTCGACAGATGAGAATTGATGTTTAGGCTTAGTTTCAATAGGCGGATTAATTTATAAATAGTTAAGTCAAGATTCTACAAATGAGATTTAATACCGGTAAATTAACTCTGTTATTATAATACGTAGCGAAAGCCCTTTATAATCTGATTAACCAATGCTTGATAATTGCTTATTATGATTTTCCCTGGAATATTGTTTATTAGTGAACCTATGCCCTAGGCCTTTTAATATTTTATTTTCTCCCTACTTTATTCCTTTCGACCTTATTCTCCGTAATTTAGATTTTATTCACAAAAATATTGGTTACTTAGATATTTAGACTATAATAATAATTAATTAGGAATAGAAAGACCTTTTTCCCTGTGGAGTTCGACCCTACTTCCCTATCTACTTTAGTTAGAGGACTTAGATAATTATTTTTGATTAGGGGATACGACTTTACCCTGTCAAATTTTGGCGCCGTTGCCGGGGAAACGGTTTTATTTTTTTTTTCTGATTATATTTTTTTTGTAGTCTAGATTATCCTCTTTTGCCTCAGAGAACGTTAGTTCTTTGAGGCAATTCTCATATTTGTCTTTTAGTTCTTTGTTTATGCTCTAGTGTTCCAGATCAGGTTATATCCCATTCCACACTGACATCGAGCGCTCTTTTCATAGGCAAAGGAAATTCTATAGACAAATTCTGGCGGGTTCTGAGGAGGACAACAGTCGAAGAGACCCTCCCTCTGATTCTAGTGACACATATATTCCTTTAGATTTAGAATTAGAGACGATGGCCTAGAAGAAACTCAATGACTACTCGCAACCGAAGCTCACAAATTTCCCGCACCTTACTCCCACTCCGGCTCTAGATGGAGTTTAATTTGAGATCAAGCCCCAATTTATCACTATGATAGAGAGGAAGCAATTCAGTGGAGCTAAGGGTGAAGATCCTAATCTTCACATCGCAGATTTCTGCCAATATTGTAACACCATTAGACAAGTCGGGGTCACGCAAGACCAAATCAGGGAGATTCTTTTTCCTTTTTCATTATGTGGCAAAGATAAATTATGGTTTAATGGTTTGAATAGAACTGCACTTGGTATTACTGATTGGGAAACTCTTGCTTTGAATTTCTATAATAAATACTATCCTGTAGAGAGAACAGCGGTGCTAAGGAGTGCTATTCAGAACTTCGCTCAAGAGGCCGACGAAACGTTATATGAGGTTTGGGAGAGGTTCAAGGATCTACAGAGAGAGTGCCCCCACCATAATCTAGCACAATGGGAATTGATCCAAGCATTCTATAATGGTATTGGAAATTCTTCTAGATCAGTACTAGATTCTGCAGCTAGTGGGAGGTTCATGAATTTTAATGTGGATGATGCAGGACAGGTTATCGAAGACATGACAATACACAATTCCCAATATGTGAATCCGAGAGGGTTTGCAAATAAAGGAAAACATAATGTCGA
The DNA here is from genome assembly GCF_001683475.1 of Chenopodium quinoa. Taxonomy (NCBI): domain Eukaryota; kingdom Viridiplantae; phylum Streptophyta; class Magnoliopsida; order Caryophyllales; family Amaranthaceae; genus Chenopodium; species Chenopodium quinoa. The sequence goes on from NW_018745188.1 coordinate 672,877, forward strand.
TTTTGTATCCTTTTTGCAAGTTCAATTAACGTCTATTTGTTAAAAATTAGATATCTTACTGCTGCTCCTAACTCTGTAGCTAATGTTTCTGCTGTTACTAACAATGAAGCTTTTTTTTGAAAATTGTGGAATTGTAGGTCATTGGGAGCAAGATTGTAGGAGCTCTATGGAACAAGTTAATGCCTTTCAAACCTATAGGAAGAATAACCCCTATTCCAATTCCTACAATGCCAGTTACAAAAATCATCCTTATCTTTCATACCGGAGCACCAATGTTCAAAACCCTCCACCTTCGTAGCAACCACAACAGCAATCCCCACCACAGAAAAAATATTATCATCCTAATTCCGGCCAGAAAAAGCCAAACATCACCCTCATCATCTTCCGACCCTGCCATGATAGAAATTAGAGCAATACTTTCCAATATGCAAAAGCACATGGAGAGTAGGGACGCGCAAATTGATTCTATCATATCCCATAATAAAATCATGGACAATCAAATTGCACAACTTTCATCTACCCTACAATCCCGTCAGCAGGGAGCTCTACCATCACAACCTATCCATCCTACAGATCATGCCAATGCAATCACTCTAAGGAGTGGTTTACATTATGATGGACCTCCTATGCCAAAGAACGATAGACCAGTTCCTTATCTAGATTCCTCTATACCAAACGCTAATCCTGCTAGCCCTGCAGGGCTACAAATAGATACTAACTCTAGTAATGTTTCTGTGCAGGGTAAATCGCAGGATAAGGGAGGAGATGTGCAGAGCCCGGTTATCAAACTTCCATTCCCTAATAGACAACTGAAGAGTAAGTTTGATAAAAAATTCGGTAAGTTTTTAGAGGTTGTGAAAAACCTGCAGGTAACAGTTCCTTTTACTAACTTAATCACTCAAGTTCCTGCTTATGCTAAATTTATGAAAGACACTCTAAATAGGAAAAGGGCCTTTAATGAAGTAGAAATTGTAGCTTTCACAGAGGAGTGTAGCGCTTTATTGCAAAACAAATCCCATCCTAAATTAAATTATCCCGGTAGTTTTTCTATCTCTTGTCATATTGGGAATGTTTTTATTGATAAAGATTTGTGTGATTTGGGTGCTAGTGTCGGTCATGCCATCGTTTGTCTGCGCTAAACTTAATATGGGGGAATTAAAAGTTACTAATATAACTTTGCAAATGGCAGATCGTTCGGTAAAATACCCGTTAGGTATTTTAGAGGACGTACCTGTCAGAGTTGGTAAATTTTTTATTCCTGTTGATTTTGTTGTTTTAGACATGGAAGAGGACACACAAATACCTATTATATTAGGTAGGCCTTTTCTCCATACTGCAAGAGCAATCATCGATGTTAAAAATGGTAAACTAACCCTTTCTGTAGGTGACGATAATGTTACTTTCAATTTAGGGAAGGTTTTGAAAGGGCCTATGTTAGAGGAAAACTGTTGCTACATTGATATAATTGATATAATGAACGATATTTATGATGATAGCTTGCCACAGGTTCTTGCGAAGGATCCCCTAGAGGAAGTTCTCTGCGGGAATTTATCTAGAGACAATGCAAGCGTTTGGGGTAATGAGGTACAAGATATTGAAAAAGCTCTTTCCTTAAAAGAGTTAAGCCCCAAGGAAACAATGAAGGTAGTAAATTTAGTTCAAGAATCAAAACCTGCAGAGGTCAAGAAACCTGAGCTAAAACCTCCCGCTTCTCATTTAAAATATATTTTTCTGGATGAACAGGAACTACACCCCGTGATCATTAGTACTGCGCTTACTGACCTACAAACTTCCCAACTTCTAGGGGTTCACAAAACCCATAAGAAGGCTATTGGGTACTGTATTAATGATCTCAAGGGTATTAGCCTTGACTTTTGTATGCACAGGATACATCTAGAGGAAAATTACAAGCCCTGCATTCGACCCCAACGAAGATTAAATCCCAACATGCAGGAAGTAGTCAAGAAGGAGGTTATGAAAATACTTGATGCAGGTATTATCTATCCTATTTCTGACTCCAAATGGGTAAGTCCTGTGCTGGTAGTGCCAAAGAAGGGTGGGATGACTGTGATAACAAATGAAAAGAATAAATTAATTCCCACTAGAACTGTAAAAGGGTGGCGTATGTGCATTGACTATTGTAGATTAAATATCGCCACTAAAAAGGACCAATTCCCTCTTCCCTCTTCCCTTTATAGATCAAATGCTTAAAAGGTTAGCCAATCATAAATTCTTTTGCTATTTGGACAGGTATTCGGGATTTTTCCGAATTCCGATTCACCCTAAAGATCAGGGAAAAACTACTTTTACATGCCCTTATGGCACTTTTGCATATCGTAGAATGCCCTTTGGTTTATGTAATGCACCCGCTACCTTTCAACGTTGTATGATGAGCATTTTTTCTGATTTCATAGAGTCTATTATGGAGGTCTTTATGGATGATTTTAGCGTATATGGTTCTTCATTTGATTCATGCTTAATAAATCTCGCTAAAAATTTTAAAAGATGTGAAGAGTGCAACTTAGTTCTTAATTGGGAAAAATGTCACTTTATGGTGACAGAGGGAGTAGTCCTAGGTCATATTGTATCTGATAAGGGAATACAAGTAGACAAAGCTAAAATATCAGTGATTGAGCAATTACCTCCCTTAGTTAATGTTAAGGGAGTTAGAAGTTTCTTGGGTCATGCGGGGTTTTATCGCCGCTTTATCAAATATTTTTCTAAAATTGCTAAACCACTGACGCAACTTTTTTTCAAGGATGCCCCTTTTATTTTTACTGACGAGTGTCTTGAGGCTTTCAACAGGATTAAGCAGGCTTTGATATCGACACCCATCATATGTGCTCCCGATTGGAACCTTCCTTTCGAGATCATGTGTGATGCAACTGAATTTGCGCTAGGAGCCGTGCTCGGACAAAGAAAGTACAAGGTTTTGCATGCTATTTATTATGAAAGAAAAACCTTGGATGAAGCTCAAGTCAACTATGCCACTACGGAAAAGGAGTTCCTTGTTGTTATTTATGCTTTAGAAAAATTTAGATCATACCTTGTTGGTTCTAAAGTTATTGTTTTTACTGAGCATGTAGCATTGAAGTATTTGATAGCTAAGGCGGAATCAAAGCCAAGGCTACTCCGATAGGTTCTTTTGCTCCAAGATTTTAACATAGAAATAAAAGATAAAAAGGGAGCAGAGAACGTAGTGGCAGATAACTTGTCACGTATCAGGTATGATGAGGGTACGAATTATCTACCTATAGATGATTCTATCCCTGATGACAACCTTTATGCATTTGTAGAGAAACACCCATGGTATGCGGATTTTGCTAATTATTTAGTGGGTGGTACTCTTCCTCTTGACTTGTCCTACCAACAAAAAAAGAAATTCCTTTCTGATGTTAAACATTATTTTTGGGATGATCCTTTTTTGTTTCCTAAGTGTGCAGATGGATTGTTTCGCAGATGTGTTCCCGAATGGGAAGTCCATGGTGTGCTTACTAGTTAACACACCTCACCATATGGAGGACATCATGGCCCCACTAAAACGGGCCAAGATTAATGAGTCAGGTTTTTATTGGCCTACGATGTTTAAGGATGCTAACATTTTTGTGCAGGCTTGTGACTCTTGCCAGAGGACTAACAACATCTCGCGGAGCATGAGATAACCCAAACAGGAATTTTAGAAGTTGAAATTTTTGACGTTTGGGGTGTTGATTACATGGGACCGTTCCCTTCTTCAAAAGGGAACCATTATATTCTTGTCGCCGTAGATTATGTATCCAAGTGGGTCGAGGCCATCGCCACTCCTACCAATGACGCCAAGGTCGTCCACAAACTTTTTAAAAAGACCATCTTTCCAAGATTTGGTGTACCCAGAGCTATAATAAGTGACGGAGGATCTCACTTTCATGAACGGAAGTTGGACACCCTCCTCAAAAAGTATGGTGTCTACCATAGGACAGGTTTAGCCTATCACCCCCAAACTAGTGGCCAAGTTGAGGTTTCCAACCGTGAGATCAAGGCCATTCTAGAAAAGGTGGTGGCAAAGTCAAGGAAATATTGGAGCGACAAGTTGGACGACACTCTTTGGGCATACAGAACTGCATTCAAGACCCCTATAGGTACTACTCCGTATAGACTCGTGTACGGAAAAGCATGTCATCTCCCGGTCAAATTGGAATATAAGGCATATTTGGCTATTAAGGAGCTTAATCTAGATGCCAAACTAGCGGGAGAAAAGAGGTTACTTCAACTTAATCAACTCGATGAGTTTAGGTTAACGGCCTATGATAGTGCTCGAGTCTACAAAAAGAAGACGAAGAAGTGGCACGACAAGATGATCCTTCCGAGAGAATTCAAGGAGGGTGATAAGGTCTTACTATTCAACTCACGACTTAAACTTTTCCCAGGAAAGTTAAGGTCAAGGTGGTCGGGTCCTTTTACCGTAAAAAAGGCCAACAAATTCGGTTTTGTGGAAGTTTTCGACGAACATGGTAACGAGTTCAAGGTTAATGGCCAAAGACTCAAGATATATCATGAGGGGGGCTAAAATTGGTGCAGTTGATATACTTCACCTAAGTGATTCCGATTCACTATGAGTTTCACTGTAGTAAGAGGGTCGTGTGGGACCTAGATAAACCAGCGCTTTGTGGGAGGCAACCCGTATTTCTTTCTTTCTAGACTAGTTTTCCTTTTTCTTTATTTTTATTTTTATTTTTATTTTAGAGAGGCGAGGAGAGTGAAATTTTACCATTTATAAGTGTTTTTGTACAGGTATAGGTTTAAGAGGTCAAAAGACTTAGAAAAATTTGAAGACGAAGAAAATGCTAAGGACATCTGACGGGGAACAGGCCCGATCGGGCGCGCAACCAAGGGAAAATTTCAGCTTTAATTTCGCCCAATCGGGCGTGGCTGCCCAATCGGGCGCGAAAGGAGAGTTGGAGATTAAAGCTAAATTAGCCCGATCGGGCGAAGTTGCCCGATCAGGCGCGCAAGTGCAGTCAGAAACTCGAGCAAATTTCGCCCTATCGGGCGAGGTTGCCCGATCAAGCGCAAATCGAGTGAAGGAAAAGAAATGTCGGGCGAAGCTCACCCGACCGGACGAGTGGAAGGGCGAAATTTTCGTTCGTATTCGCACCCGATCAGGCGGAGCTCGCCCAATCGGGTGCGCAACTAAGGTTCTGGGTTTCAGCATTATCTGCCCGATCGGGCGAGGCTTGCCCGATCAGGCGCGCCTTATTTGGCCGTCCCCTTCTTTCTTGCCTCACTTTCTTCTTCTTTCATCTTCTTCTCCATTACTTTCTCTCTCTAAAACCTCCATTTTTACACCTTCAAACTCACTTATTCTCAAGATCTTCTCCAATCCTTCCATCAAAACTCACTAATTTTTGCATATTTTTAATCCTTTCATCTTTCTCTACAATCTACACCTAATTTCTACCACTTTCTCTCAATTTTCTCTAAACCCTAAGAGAGAGAAAGTCATCAATTCCTAACTTTTCTAATAAAAAATGGCTCTCAAGAGATCAAGAACTGTCAGGGGGGAAAGCTCAAGGCAACAAGAGGCCAGAATTGACCCGGATTTGCAAGTTCCGGGATGGGAGAGGGTGGTCATCACCACCCAAGAGCAAAAACAAAGGATGATCAACCTCACTTCGAGGCAGGTAATTCCCACTCGTTTTATTCATCACCCCACCCTTATTAGATTAGGAATTGATAAGCATGTAGAAAAGTTGTTCAAGGGAGTTGGCATGAGTGGTTTCTTTAACATATGATGTTAGATTAACATTGAAAGAATTTGATAAACTTTTTGTGTTAAAATCGGATAGGCCACTTGAACTGCCCCAAGACAACATTGCCGTTGTCTATCAATCCCTTATGGGGGATCCTAATTTGAACCTCCAACATGCCAGGGGCAATTGGATACAACATCTCGTGCCAAAGCTTTGGCAACAGTTTGTTGGCCTTACCATTTTTGGAAGGCATGAACCCGCCAATGTTAGGCGGGATGAGCTTGAATTGCTAGGGTCATACATGATCCCTAGGAGTGAAAAGCTCAACATAGTCCATAAAATGGCCAACCACTTCCAACGGGTGGTCAATGCGGCCGAGGCGGGTAGGTCTAGGGTACCCATTTATTTTGGTGGCCTAGTTACACACATAGATGTCAAACACCTTAACTTTGTCCCTAACGATGACGGTAAGGTAGCCGACCCAACTATTATGGACCTACCCTATTTAGGTGGCCTTAATTGGATTAATGTCATGGGATATGAGACTTGGTGGGTGATTCAACGGGAATCGGGTAGGAGGGATAATGCTATCACTTTACCCAACCCCACCTTGACCAAGTTTGAGAAGGGGAAGCCTTCGTACACTTTCGAGATTAACGGTCAAGGTGATGTTCAACCACCTCACCCTTCACCTCAACCCCACCAATCTCCCATAGACCACTCACCTCATCACCATTCACCACACTACCCACCACCTCCACCCTTTACATATGATATTCCCACTTCCTCAACCAACTACAACATTGACCCCAACGCCCTTTATGACTTCTCGGTTTTTAGGATCTAATTAGATAGGATTGAAAGGGGGCAAGGGAGATTTGAGGGTATGGTTAGGGACTTGGACACTAGAGTAGGGTCTCTAGATAGAAGGGTGGGGTATGTGGAGAGGAATCTAGGGAGGGGTTTATACCTCATGTATGATGATTACGCCCGTCGGGGGCCGATTCACTTGTTCCCGATTGGTTCCAATATCCGCAAGGTGGTTATACGAACCCAAGTGCTTACGGTACCTATGTCGACTACTCATCGGTCCATGGTTATGGGACCGATGTACCTTTTGGTGGGCTTGGGGGGAATGTGGACCCTAACTACTTTGCAGGTGGTTCGGGTTATGGAGGTGGTGGCTCTAGCCATGGAGGAGCCGGTTCTAGCCACGGAGGGGGCTATTCGAGGATGGATGAGGATAAGGAGTAGGCTACACTCCCAAGTCAATGAGAGCATTGTTTGATTTGGCTTGGGGGGGTGTTCTTTCGCTTGGTAATTCTCTTCCTTTTCTCTTTTTATTTGCTTTCTAGTATAGTTTCTATTTCTTTCCTAGTGTAGTTTTTATTGCTTTCTTACATATGAAAAATACAAAAAAAATTCAAAAATAATAAAAAAAATTCAAAAATACGTTCCAATGAATTGTAAATCATGCTTCCCTGTGCCCCATTCTTGAGAAAATTTGTTTTGATTCTTGGTTATTGATAATGAGCATTGTGGATTTGTTGATCATGATTTGAAGTTTAATTGCTTGGATTCCTAAACATGAGTTAATTTTTCCAACTATTTGTGAATATAGTGCTTGACTAGTTGATTTGGTTAGGAAATGTGGGATAGTTCCATAATTCCTGGTATGTCAATGAATTTGAGTATTGATTTGCAACTATGAGTAGTGTTTCATGACTTATTATTATGCACATAAGGAGGACGAAGGCGTTCATTCTTTTAGGTAGCCTTCAGAGTATTAGATATATTTGTTCCCTTCTTGTTACCCATGTTGTTGCTTGTGCCCCTTTATTGTTTATTTAGCCACATTACAAGCCTATATGAGCCTCATTGGTTACTAGTCCCAAGCTTGGCTTGGGGGAGATATTAGTTAGTGAGGTGAGGGAGTTGTGGTGTGCACATTATTTGCACAATTTGGGAATAAAAGAAGAGTTATTTTTCTTTGATTTTTTATTGGAAACTATTGATATTGTGTTTCAAACTTGAAATTTCCAATACGAGTTAAAAAGAAAAAAAAAGAGTAAAAGAAAAAAAATTTAATGCTCGAATGTTCTGTTTGAAGGTTGTTCAAAGAAAAGAAAAAGAAAATGAGTTCAAGTTTGTTTTTTCACTCAAAGTTCTACATTATCATATTTTTATGAGTGATTATTGTAAGTGTTGGAATTGTTTATGATGATTAGAGTTGTATTTGTGGTTTTTGTTGGAGTTAGTTATGTTGATGGAGATGTATGATCATCATTTATTTTGATCATGGGTTTATTAGGATTTGGCTCCCTTAATGCATGGCTTTTCTCTCACATAATCCCAAATTTATCCTACCCTTTACCCTAGCCTTACATTACAAGCTTTAAAGACCTTCCGACCTTGTGCATAGAAATTATGTAAATGTGAAAGTGTTGTTTATCAATGCAAGTTATGACTTTGCATATTTCGAGTCGACTAGTAGGTTGAGCATTCATTGTTCTTATACACACGAGAGTGTGAGTTGGGAGGGCATTGTTCACATTAAAGGGGTTGGTTAGAGAGAGATCGAGTACATCTTTTACTCGCCACATAAATGAGAGTTGAGTGTGTGAGCACTAGTCTTGAATTCTATATGCTCTTGTGGTTTGCTCTACTTGACAATTGTTGGGGAGGTAGGGTGATTAGATGAATAACATTGATTGATGTTGAAGCATTTTCATTAGATTTTCCTTGAATCGTTGGTGCTTTATTTGCTTATTGGGGTGAAGTATGTTTCATATGTTCATTGATGAACTCTTTGCTTAGGGACAAGCAAAGGTTTGGCTTGGGGGAGTTTGATATGTCCATTTTATATAGTAATTTACCCCCGTCCCTTGGTCATAATTAGTAGTGTTTTTGGCTCTTTCGAGTCACTTTTATTACTAATTTGTGTTTTCTAGTGTTTTCGTAGTCTTTGTTGAGTTTTGTAGGAAATTGCACCTTTGGAGCATTTTCTCGGGTTTTTCATGGAGCGTCTACGGGAATTAGAAGTGCACGACCATCTTTGAAGCCCAAGGCCGGTTAGAGTCATCGAGCCGGTGATTAAGGGCTCGGTAATTGGGATCCCGAGGTATTTGGCCGAGAAATCAAGCCCAATCGAAGTCCGAGCCTCAAAGTGGAGCAAGGGCCCGATAGGGCAAGAGGTTGCACAATCGTGCGTGGCGCGGCGTTGGTGCTGTGCGTGCTTATAGCGCGCCCGATCGTGCGAGCGTCTAGCACGATCGGGCGATGCTGCGGAGAAGGAACGCGAAGGAAAAGGCGGGCCCGATCGGGCGGCCCTTTACCCGATCGGGCGCGTGTTTTTATGGAGCCTGATTAAGTTTAGTTTTAATTCTTGTTTTAGGAAACGTTTAAGTACGAGATTTGTACGGAATTTTGATTACCTTCTTTGTTAGACTTTCTCTCATTACTTAGAGTATTTCACTCTCTTAAATTCTCTCTCAACTTTTGTTCTTAATTTTTCCATTAATTCCAGATTTCTTTTTGGTAACAATTTCTTCTCTTTTAATTACCTTCTTTCTTAGACTTTCTCTCACTACTTACTTCTTTTATTATGCTTTTATTTATTTATTTGATTAGTTTAGTTATGATGATGTGTGAGTAGTTTTATTTCTAGGGTTTATGGGGATCTAATAAATGATATGAAGGGGTAATTTTGTGATTGTCAATTATCAATGCTTGGTTGATTTCCTATTGATTGATTTAATGCTATGCAATTAGGTTTGGCCAGATTTAATTGTATGAGTTTAGCCATATTAATTCGAGATTCGACATATGAGAATTGATGTTTAGGCTTAGTTTCAATAGGCGGATTAATTTATAAATGGTTAATTTGAGATTCGACAGATGAGATTTAATACCGGTAAATTAACTTTGTGATTATAATACGTAGCGAAAGCCCTTTATAATCTGGTTAACCAATGCTTGATGATTGCTCATTATGATTTGCCCTGGAATATTGTTTATTATTGAACCTATGCCCTAGGCCTTTTAATATTTGATTTTCTCCCTACTTTATTCCTTTCGACCTTATTCTCCGTAGTTTAGATATTATTCACAAAAATATTGGTTACTTAGATAATTTAGACTATAATAATTAATTAGGAATAGAAAGACCTGTTTCCCTGTTGAGTTTAACCCTACTTCCCTATCTACTTTAGTTAGAAGACTTAGGTAATTATTTTTGATTAGGGGATACGACTTTACCCTGTCAAAATTTGGTGCCATTGCCGGGGAAACGGTTCTATTTTTGTTTTCTAATTATATTTTTTTTGTAGTCTAGATTATCCCCTTTTGCCTCAGAGAACGTTAGTTCTTTGAGGCAATTCTCATATTAGTCTTTTCGTTCTTTGTTTATGCCTAGGTGTTCCAGATCAGGTTACATCGCATTCGACCCTGAGATCGAACGCTCTTTTCATAGGCAAAGGAAACTCTATAGACAAATTCTGGCGGATTCTGAGGAGGACAACAGTCGAAGAGATCCTCCCTCTGATTCTAGTGACACAAATATTCCTTCATATTTAGAATCAGAGATGACAGCCCAGAAGACAATTAGTGACTATTCGCAACCGAAGCTCACAGATTTCCCGCACCTTACTCCCACTCCGGCTCTAGATGTAGTTCAATTTAAAATCAAGCCCCAATTTATCACTATGACAGAGAGGAAGAAATTCAGTGGAGCTAAGGGTGAAGATCCTAATCTTCACATCGCAGATTTCTGCCAATATTGTAACACCATTAGACAAGCCGGGATTACCATTAGACAAGCATCCGTTGGGGCAAACCAGCGGACAACTTTATCTATATCCCACCCCAATGTGTGAGAATGGATAAAAAACTGACTGTAGGAGTTGGCAAATTGGACATTGAAATTTCGGGCTTAAACTCAGGAACTCTGCCGTTGACCCATTTAGCGGAGCCAGCAAGAGAAGATTGGTCGTTACCTATTTTCCAATTGCACCACTGTCGTAAAAGAGAATCCGCCTTAAGTAAACCACGCAAGCCATACGAATGACGACCAGAGAAGGTAGGGCCCCTGTGAAAGTTGTCGGAGAGAAAGGTCGTGCGTGCTGCAAAGGCCTTTGAGATAAGCAACTGCGGGTTGGAAAAGAGGCGCCACACCTGTTTCATTAGCAAAGCCTTGTTCAAGGAGGACACGCAACGAATACCCAAGCCTCCCATTCCTCGAGGAAGGTGCATCGTTTCCTTCTTAACCTAGTGCATACCTTTTACCTCAGAGTGCGCCCAGAAGAAGCGCAACAGTAGGGAATAAATTTTCCCAGTTACATAGGCCGGTAATTCATAGCAAGAAAGAACATGGGAAGCCATTGCAACAAGGATAAAATTAATAAAAATCAACTTCTGCGATTGAGAAAGTCGGATTGCATTTAAACATTTAATTCTTCCAATGATTTTGTAGATTAGGAATTGAAACTGGTCTTTCTTCTCACCAGCAAAGTCGATTGGATCTCCAAAATGGTGATCAAACATCTGAACATGTTTCGTTTGAAAAATAGCCCTAAAACCAGCTTGAGAAGAGGCAAAAATATTCGGGCTAAACTTAATCAAGGACTTAGACAAGTTGAGCTCTTCTCCCGAAATCTTAGTAAACCGCTGAATGATCTGTATGATATTAGTACAAGAAGCAGACGTAGCCCAAAAAAAGATGAGCGCGTCATCCGCAAAGAATAGATGTGAGATAACAGGGCTCGATCTGGACAACTTGATTCCTTAAAAAAGCTTTAAATCCTATCCCAAATGTAGCATACGAGAGAATATATCCATACAGAATAGGAAAAGATACGGAGAGATAGGATCACGTTGTCAAAGACCACACTGAGGTTTGAAGGTGTCCAAAGCATTACCATTTATCAAGGATTTATAAGACACCGTGGCCAGGCATTGTTGGATCATCTGTAACTGTAGGCGTCGCTCGAAGTGCGCCTACGTTAAAGCATGTGGTGAATATGCTTGGCACTCTTAGGAAGTGGGAATTGACATTACGATTAGGGACAAGGAAAGTAGGGAGCCGCCAACAAGTTTTTAAGGAACTTGTAAACCGTTCACGGATCATAAAAAAAGGCAACCACGATTAGGGACAATGATAGGCAACAACGATTGACCCTTGAAGGTTACACCCCATTCATAATCCATGAGATTACTAACTCCATATGGTTCAGAACCACGAAAGGAGGATCGGGGATGATGGTACGAAGTGAGTCATGGAGTCACATTCGCCCGTATTGGCCTCTACTCGATTCTTATAGTGAAAAATGATTCCTGCGATCTCAAAGGCATGCAAACAAAATATTCAATTTGCTCCAAACTATTATTAAGCTAAATTGGTTGAATATTAATGCAACATATTATTCTAAAATATTTGTGATCACTTGAATTAAATAACAAGATTAAAAAGGAACCGAAACCAGTTGTCCAAATTATCTTATTAGGCGTGATTTTCAATTACATATTCCCTTTAACATGCAAAATGGTGATCATAAACAATAATAGAATTACCATTAATAATGGAACCAATTCAACAATAATAATGTTAGTCAAATCAAATATAAAATTAACCTAATCATGATACTAGCAATATTAAAATAAAATAAAAGTAATTAAATTAATTAAATACTCACATTCTGCGCGTTCCTTTAAATTGCTACATCATGAATAAACTGTTAGTAATTTCAATAAAAAAAAATAAAGCAAATGAAAATTAAAGTAAATTAATATAGATTTGATTTGGTCCAAACCCTCAGTTATTTATACCTTTCACGCCTTGGTTTTAAATATAGAACTTTGGGTTTAGTATAGACTCCTTGGAGTGCTTAAGGGAGGAATGGTGTAATTAGGAATATAGGTTTAAGGCTTAGAATATGAGAGAGAGAGAGAGAAGAATTTTGGTGTAAAAGAGAGGAAGAGAGAAGGATTTGATGATCAAGTTTTTTGATGATTGAAATAGGGGTGATATGACCTCTATTTATAGGGAAAAAAGAGGGTCGAAGAATCAAGAAAAGATCGAGTTCGAATCGGATTAAAACTCTTGCGATAGACAACAATTTTTGTGAGTTTTGTTTTTATCATATCTTTTGATCCAGAAATCTGAATAAGATGAATAAGATATTGTTGGAAAGATATTGAAGTCTAATTTATAACCCAGTTAAAATCGGATTAAAATATTTTGTAGAAAAAAATATATGGCCGAAATATTGAGACGGTATCAGTTTTGGATAGAGTTTGACATTTTATTCATAACTTTTCCGTTATAGCTCGGAATTGATATTATAATATATCATTAGAAAGATAATTTCAAGGGCTATACAACCATATAAAATTTGGATAAAAACTATGAGGCAAAAAAATAATATCTGTCTATATTTGAACGTCTTTCAATTCGGAAAGAAATAGGACTTTCAAACAAAGGAGTTTTATTCAATTTCAAAATCTTTAATCTTATCTTTTCAAAATATATAATTAAGATCTTTTAGAAAGTTGTAGAAGATTCTAATTAATCCTAATTGGTTTATGAATGGGATTAAATAATTTGGACCCTACACGTGATCACTGGGTCGTAGGTAAGGTGGGCTTAGGTTTGGTTTGGGCTCAGTTTAATATTTTAGCGATAACTTATTCGTTATAACTCGGATTTGGGCTTATAATGTATTGTTGAAAAGCTATTTTCAATATCCATCCAAATATTCAATCATTGGACCCAGATTATGGACCAAAATAAACTGGGATAAATGTTTTTATAAAAAGGACATGAAATGAATAGTTTTAAAGGACACGAAATGAATTATTTTTGGTTTAAAGACACAAAAAAGCGAAAATAAGTTATGGTTTGGGGAAATGGGCTAGGAATTGGGTTGGTTTATGAAATGGAAATATGGATGTAACATGGATTTAAGCACTCCAAGATTAAATACTCAACCCGACCAATAATGGAGGTGAAAGGTTGTTCATCATCGGGTTTGGTTTTGGGGAGACATTTTTAGGTGTCTACATTAACCAGCGTGCTGGAAACCCATAGGCCTTTAAGACCTGTACAAGGAAACTCCAATGAACTCTGTCATAGGCTTTGCTCATGTCTATTTTGATCGACGCAAGCTAATTAGTGCCTGTTTTGGAACAACTGATTTTTTCCATTAGCTCATGGCTGAGAAGAATGTTATCCTCATTACACGGCCTTGAACAAACGCGTGGTTGGAGTTAGAAATGAGAAGGGGGAGATACTGGTGCAACCTAGCTACCAAGCATTTAGAAGCGCATTTGTAGACTGTGTTACAGAGGCTGATTGGCCGTAGATGGCCCATCTCAGTCGGATTACTAATCTTAGGAATCATAACCAGAAGGGACTGATTCCACTCCTTCAAGAGAAACCCAGTTTGAAAGAAACTTTGAATACCCGTAACCACTGAAGCTCCCACAACATCCCAGTGCGTTTTGAAAAATTCCACAGTTATCCTGTCTGGGCCTAGAGACTTACGGTTTCCTAACGAGAACATGGCAATACGGACCTCAGAATCCGTGAAGGGACGCTCCAAATTAAAAACTTGAGAGGAACTGAGCCGAGGAAGATCTAACTCACGGAGGACAGTATCTACCTCCGAGTCATAAGGAGGCATATAATCAGATTTAAAGGTTTTCTTGAGAGATTGCATAACTACATGCTGAACGTCCTTCTGCCCATGTTGTAGGACACCTAGTTCATCGACTAAGGAGGTAATCACATTTTTCTTTTGTCGAGTCTTGACCTCTAAGAATAGAAGTTTAGACGGGCTCTCTCCTTTTAGTATACAGTTTTTCTTACAACGCTGTCTCCAGAATTCGAGTTCTAATAGAATACTGTCTTTAGAAGTCACTATATTTGTCACGTAGAAAGAAGCATCCGCAATTGTGTGAATAGCCTCGCCCTCATTAGAAAGATCCTTTGAAAAGTTTTTCCAATCAACCCCCCAAAATTTCATATTGTTAAGACACCAACTCCTGATTAGTGACCTAAAATGCCCAGATTCTTAGAGAGAATGAACATGGGAGAGCCCGAGATGTTTCTTTGCCACGTAGAGAGGACAAATTTATGTATTTCTTGAAAGTTCATACACCAGCTGTCCAACTGATATGGTCGGTTGGAGTGTCTTTGAAACGGGGAGTCATCAAAGATAATAGCCGCATGATCTGAAATAAGGATTGGTTGATTGTGTAAGCGACTATCAGGAAAATTATCAAACCAATCAAAGGTCATGTAAGCCCGGTCCAAACGTTGTAAAATGAGTTGATCAGCATCTCGATTATTCGTCCAAGTGTAGGGTGGACCTTTAAAAGGAGTTGCAAGTAAACTCGACTGAAGTCTATAATCAATAAAGGAGTCCCACCCCTTAATGAGATTCGAACCCCCCCAACTTATCATAATGGTGCTCTATTTGATTAATATCCCCAATAATCAAGCAATTAGGAGCAATTAGGAGTAAATCTAAAATTAAACTCCACACTTAGGGTCTATCTTCTACTACAAGAGCACCATAAACAAACATCACACATTTACTATTTCCATTAGTAAGCTTTATATTATAAAGAACAACATATCTACAACCAAAAACACATGAGACATCATCCGAGCCATAACCAAAAACCACTAAACCTCCACTAGAGCCATCCGAATCAACCCCAAAAACCGAAGATGGACTAGTAAAACTAAGGAGGTTAGAAACTACAGAAACATAAACTTTAGTTTCAGAAAGAAAAAAAAAAGTTATGAACAAAAGAGTGCAACAACCAACACACATAAGGAATCTTAGGAGAACTTTGGTCATTTAGTCCCCGGCAATTCCATGATGTGATCTTCATAATTCCTTGGGGGGCTGTGAAGGGTCAGTCGCCAAACCAAAGGTGCTTGAGTGAACAGGTGAGAAGCTAGCAGAATTAGCAGAGGAGGCCACATGTAAGCCCGGTGAGGAGAACCCATCTGTGGTTTCCTTGTGAAGCTTATACGAAGAGGCGGTACTACATGGGCCTCCTTTCCTCTTGGAGCCCACTAAACCAAAGACACTACCAGTTGAGTAAGTTAACCCAGCAGAGGAGCCCCCAATTACTCCTAAATGGGCAGCAGTAGACACATCAGAGAAACTCTTCATTTTTTCGGCAGAACACACGGAGGAAGCAGGCAGTGTGAAGCCATTTTTGCTGTGAAAATTCAGAGCATTTATCTTGCGTGTTTTCTGTGACCAAGTTGATCCGAGGTACCCAAAATAAGGATCCTGATCATAAGATCGACATCTATGAAAAGGATGATGCCGCACCCTTTTAGGAGGCCACTCAGGAATTTCGTTCGAAATAGGCGAACCAGGAGAAGGCTCATTCTTGTGATAAGCATCAGAATTGGCGGGCGGGTGAGCTGCTATAGACGCATTGTTTTCCTATAACGAAAGAGACTCGAACATAGTATACGGGGTGGCATCAGCGAGGGAATCAGTTGCAGCCACTTGAACAATCGGGGGGGAGAGCGAATCTTGATCCGATTCATCTGTCAGGTAGCTATCCTCTAGCATTACTGAAATGCAAAACCCACCACCAAATTGAGAAGATGTGGTGGCATGAGAATTCCCAGACCGACTCCCTGAGAACGAAGCATAAGGATCACCATGAGGAATAGCAGCACGCGTAGCATCAGCGCTCATAGAAGCAGCGCGCATAGCTTCAACGCGATTTTCCTCAATAAACCTCAAAGAGGACGGATTGTGGTATGATTCAGGGGTAGATGGATCACTTTCAGAAGAAGAGCCCTGAGCATTCCCCTGTTCCGAAGCAGAGTTATAGACCGAGTAATTCTGAAGATGAATCAGCAACAACAATAAAGGAGTGAGACAAATACCCATTTTAGTAAACCCTGTTAATTGGAATAAACTCAGGTTCCAAATTATCATTGTCATCCCCACTCGGCTCAGGTAAATTAGTGTGACCACTTGGAAGATTATCTCGCCCCGGTCCATTCGAATCAGAATCTGAATTTTGTGGTTCATTTCCACCCTCCGAGTCCGAATTTTCCTCATCATGTTGATCGTTATTGTCTGGAGGGTCATGATTATCATCAGCATTATCATCATGATTGTCATCATCATTATCCAAGTCGTCATTATCCCCATTGTCACCGTCATTCCCCGAACTAATATCATCATACTGAAAGTCTTGCGCCAAGACAAAAAGATTAACTCTGGAATTCCTATTTGTGAAAACATCCTGAAGACCCTCAACCATATTAGTGTAAAAAGGTCTATTGTTTGCATTATAAAGGACCGTTAAGACCTGAGACTCAAAGGCTTCCAAACGAGATTTTATCCTTCTTGCAGCCACATAATCCGAACTATGACAAAACTCTCTAAAATGACCCACCAAGCCACATTTTTTACAGAATATAAACACTCCCTCATAGCGGAAATAGATCCAAATAGGGTCATCTTCTCCCTGAACAAAGCAGCCTGGAATTAATGGTTTCGAAAGATCAACAATCACCTAGCCCCTAAATTCTGGCTCGGCAAAAAGCCCCTCACCATCATATTCAAGCATTTCTACTGAACCTATGAGCTTGAGAGTTTCCACTGCCCACTCCGGGTCCAAAATCCCTAGCGGAAGGCCGTACACACGAATCCAAAGCCTCGTCAAATCAAAATTAACATTGGCCGGGACCGTATACCTATTACACCTACGAATATTGCAAATACGGGCATCCAAAACGAAAGTGTGTTGCTCAAGTAAAGCTTCTACGTCGGCCAAATTTGAGCATGCAAAAACATAATAACAACCAGTACGATGAACAACAATATTACCTCGTGAGAGCCATTGAGAATCGACCATCTATTGAACAAGTGCCCGACAAGGAGGAGTGGGACCAAAGAAACTTCCAATAACCGCTTTGTTCCAATCGATATTCGCAATATAATTCTCCAAAGGTTGATTTAAATAAACCCCGGATTGGTACACGGTCTAGCGATTAACATGAGCCATAACGAACACGACAACAAAGGACAAAGTAATTAAGAAGGGGATAGTTACAGAGCTTGGTTAAGAACAGAGGAGTAAGAGCAATAAATTTTGAGTAGCAGGACGAGTAAAGAAGGAAAAAGAAGTTAGAATTTGGTAAAACAAAAAATAAACTCCTTATATTTACTGCACTCGACACTAATCTAACACTCAGCCATGCATTAGTTCCAGGTGTCGGATCAAGGAATACAAAGAAATGACCATGTAAGAGAAGTGGGCCACAAGAGCTGTCCTTGAGCGCCAAGCAAACCTCACAGATGAGGAATTAAGATTAAAAAACCTCACTAAAAACCTGATTGAGTAGAAGAAAAGGGCCCTCACACCGAATCAGTAAGAGATAGGAGTAAAGAAAGCCTTAAAGAGAAGTAAAAATGGAATTAAAAGGAGAAAAACACCAAGAACAAGAGGTTAACCCTAGAACCCTAGGAACCGACAAAGGTATTTTCTTGAGAGGAAAAAGACCTGCTTGCTTGGATTTCCGATTCCACATTCATTTTTAGACTATATTTTAGAGGTACCTTCGTGTTCTTGTGTTCAAATAATGGACAACAATTAGAATAATTAACTTCTACTCCTAATGTGTAAAGAAACTTAAGACGGGTATATTTCATTTAGCTATTCAAATTTTTCCAAAATTTTCAAATGCTTAAAATATGTCTACAGAGTAGAGAAGCATCCGCTCACATTGATTTACTGCTACTGACTGTGAAGAGTGTGCACGAGATAGTGCTACTTGAATTAGTTGAACCATAAGCCCAATTTTAGGAAACTAATGTCGATCCTCTCCAATGGTGAGACTCAAGTGAATATTTATAGAAGAGAGAGAGTATTTTTTGCAATGTATACCAATAAGTTGTTATCTAAACTTGGCAATTACAAAAGAAAGTTTCTAAGTTTAAATACTCAACGTTGAGTCTCATTTGACAAAAAGTATGGGCCCACTGTCAATATTCTAATATATTATGTAATTTAATTAAGTTTTACTTTTTTTTTTAAATCTTACAATATTTGATATTAAAAAAGAAATGGATTTAGTGAGCCATAAATTGAAAGTGGCATTTGTATATTTTAGACAATCTCACCATTGAAAATTAGGCAACACATGAGCTGCTAAATTGAGAAGTGGGTATGTGTAGGAAACATGTCAAGTCATCCCACATTGAGCCCAACTATGATCATACACTTAAGCATGGTGGCGTCGAAAGGGTAGAAAGTTAGAGCAAAAGAGTCGCCAACAAGTTTTAGAAACATGTAAACCGTTCACAGGGTAAAGGTTACACCCCTTAACGATCCAGTAGATCGTTAACTCCAATATGTCTGGAACAATGACTGGAAGTTCAGGGATGAACGTACAAATCCAAACTAAAAGAGATTGAACCTGCCCTAATAATAGGCCTCTACTTTATTTTTCTCGTATTCATGTGCGCTTTCTGAATAACATGCAATCAATATATTTCCCTTAAACTTGTTTAATCTATGTTTGTTGAATATTAATGCACAAATAAATTTATTATTGGTGATCACTTGAATTATAATCAAATTAACGACCCTAAACAAGATTATTAATTGTCTTATTAAGCGTGACTTCAATATTAGGAATCAATAAAACAATTAAATAAATATCCTAATATGGTACTTGGAAGAAATAAAACATCCTAACATGATACTAGGAATCAATAAAATAATCTAAAAATGATTTCTATATCAAAAGAATCAATAAAACAATTAAATTACTTACTTCGATGCATCGTACCTCTTTCTAATAACAAAATACACCCATTAGTAATTTCAAGGAAAAGAATAAATCAAACAATTAAATCGGGTAAGACAAGAAATATTTTCTTAAATAGGGTAAGACAAGAAACATTTTCAAGCCTCATCCAAGTACACTATTATTGGACCCATATCATGGACCAAACTAAACTAGAATTCACGCTATTCTTAAATAGGGTAAGACAAGAAATATTTTCAAAAACGGAAAGAAGAGATGTTTTAATAAAAACATACTCATCACTAGACTTTTCACACTTTCACTTTTTTCGATAATAAAATTACATGAAATGTATTCATCATTGGGTTTGGTTTTGTGAGACACATTTGGGTGTCTATAGAAGGCCACACTTTGACTGAGTTATGAGAAACTTATGTTTCAAAAACAAAAGTCAAAGTAGCGATAGGGACGGAGAATGATTCAGAACGTTCGGCGATCCTAAATCATTCTTGTAACGCCGATACCTGCAAACTAGCATTAGTTAAACAGATAAGAGAGTTAAGAAACCCGTATCTTGCACCGTCGAGCACACGTCTCGGAGGGTAATCGATTTGTTGCTACATTTGATGTTGTGGTCGTGCTTTTCCGCTCTTGATGTTCACTCGTCTCTAAACAAAAGAGCTTCGTTTTGAGGATTGTTCACTCATCTCTGAACAATGGAGCTTTTGGAAGAAATGTCCACGCGTCTCTGAACAAAATAGCTTTAATAGGATGCCCACGCGTCTTGCAAAAGAGCTTGAATGACATGTCCACGTGTCTCTGAACAAAGAGCTTTGAATGATATTCCCACGCGTCTCTGAGCAAAAGAGCTTTTTAATATGTCAACGCTTCTCTGAACAAAAGATATTTTTTATATGTTCACGCGTCTCTAAACAAAAGAGCTTGAAAGGATTGTCCACGCATCTATGAACAATAGAGCTTTGATACTTGAATGTTTGTTGTGATCGTTCGGTTGGATGCGAACAGGAGCTTTGCTGAATGGTTGTATCTTATAAAAATATAAAAATCAAAAGATTGCAAAAGACTTTGCTGCTGTTTTCCTTAAGATTGACCCAAGGCTTGATGTTTTTATTAGGGTTGACCTAAGGTGATTGACTGACTTGAAGTTGACTCAATGTGGCTGACTGACTTGAAGTTGACTCAATGTGACTAACTTACTTGAGGTTGACCCAAGGTGAATTGACACGTGTGATTTATGACTTGTGTGTGCATTGTATTATGATGTGCTTTACTCAAAATGCGAAAAAGGAAAAATTCAAAAAAATTTCTTCATTTTTGTGGAGGGTACCGGCTTTCTCTCGAAAAAGAAAGACGCGAAAAAGAATCGATGTGTTTGATGGTGCATGTTGAATGAGCTTAATCTGTTAATGTTGTTTCTCATAGTACAAGGATTGTAACATCTTAGACTATCCTAGTTGACTCGATAATGAAAGTATTTAGGTAACTTAGGCGCGGAGGCTAAGTACTTCATACTATACTTTGTGATGCAATGATAATTGATGTTGATATGACAAGGCATGCTTCAGCTATGTGTTAAGATTTCATGACAAAGGGTTCCTAAGGGAAGTATATTTGGTCATATATCTATGATGTGTGTGATAGTGGCACTAAAGTTAGGCTGCAAAGGCTAAGTGTGTGGAAAAATATATTGAAAAGAGTCAAATGGTGGTGATTCTTAGGCTAGGTAGGCTAATAATGTAGGGATCCAGCCCCCAAGTCTAGCTCTAAATGAATAGGGATGAGCATTGGAGATCCTTTGATATGATCATGGTGTGAGTGTGTGAATGTGAATATGCATGTTTATTACGGTCGCACCCATTTGTGAAGTTGCCTACGTATTCGTTAGGAATCAGGCCGAACGTAGCTCTAGCCGAACCTCGCACAAATGTGTGTATACCTCAAAGAGGTCTTTCAAGGGTTGTAACGTGGTTAGGCTAAAGGTTATAAAAGTGATAAAGGCTCAAGTCCCTAGATAAACCCCCAAGGTGTGCAACCTTGCATTTGAATCCTTGTATTTCTATGCTTGAGTTTTTCTCACTTTTAAACTCTCTTTTCTTTACATTTTGCTCATTTTTTTTTTGCATTTTTCATATTTGAATATTTTTCTATAAATGTGGGCAATCCCGATCATGCGGTCTATCACTTAACATTCATGTTTATCAGGCACAGTACCGATCACTCGATAAGAGACGCAATTTGAGATGTGTTCATATCAAAGACATGTTCATGTCAAAGACATTGGAACACTTGCCCTTCTGTACACTTTTATTTACTTATTTTTATTTTTTGCTATTTTAATGTTTTGATTCACTCAAGATTTTGTTCTTTGAAAATTGAATAAGTTACACACCATCCCATCCCAAGATTAGGTAGATGTGGGTTGAAGAAAGAAAGGTCTATTGCTAGACGAGGCTCAAAGTGGTTTATAAAGAAGATTGTATATTTGAAGGGTGAAAGGTATAACATGGCTACAAGAGGTGCCTCTAATCATGGGTATACCTTGTGCTTAGCTCGACATGGATTTTTTTTTATTTATTTTTTTTTTTTTGAAATGCAATGCAATGCAATGATCATATGCAAGGAAATAAATGCTCATTTTCTTTAAAAAGTGAAGGGTAAAAAAAATCAAACTCTAAGAAATAAACCTAAGGAGGATGAAGGGTACCTATGCTAGACTTATTGGGGAAGGGTTTGAAAAAAGAAGAAGAAAGGATGAAATCTTGGTGAGAAGCTTGCCTTGTGCATTTGTTTCATCATTACTTTTTTTAAATTGTCAATCACATGATTCAGACTCGATTTTAACATGCATGGATGGGAAAAGAGTGTAATGAGGTGAATGATGTATGAAGGAAGCATGTAAGATGAAGGAATGTGAATGTAGAAAGTGTTTAAGAAGGAAAGTGTGAGATATGTATGGAAAGGTGATGTTGATAGAGAGATATGGGAAAAAAATAAGAATAGAGTGGACCCCCAACTCAAATGACAGAAATAACAACTCATGCATGAACCTAAGACATGGTCATGGTGTGAAAAGGGTGCGTACAAAGTGTGTGAATACTTGTGAGTGTATGTGATATGTACAAGACTCGTGTCATGACCATGGGACTAGACTTTGTGATTAGACTCAAACAATGACTAATTAAAGATTTCACGTATGTGCACTAAACTGGACAGACTGTAGTATTTTAGTCATAACTTTTTATTTGTGACTCCGAATTGAACAAAATCAACATCAAATGAAAGATAACACTCGGGGCTACAGATCAATAGGTTTAACGACTCTTAACTC
Organism: Chenopodium quinoa; assembly: GCF_001683475.1. Lineage (NCBI taxonomy): Eukaryota > Viridiplantae > Streptophyta > Magnoliopsida > Caryophyllales > Amaranthaceae > Chenopodium > Chenopodium quinoa. Next base: position 695,753 of record NW_018745188.1, read on the forward strand.
TTCCGAGAAACCCTAGATATGAACAAAACAAGTTTACGTTTGTGCAGTATACGAGAATAAAAATTCGGGTTGGCTCAAAGGAACTATGACTCGATTTTAGACATATTTATTAGCTAAAATTAATTAATCAATTAATTAATCAAAGTCCTTTGGTCCTTGGTTAGTTTATTTAAGCATATTCATAATTACAAGTCAAACCAAACGATGAATTTAATCACATGTAAGTATGCACAAGCAAATAATGCACAAGTAGTTAAGTAGTCACAACATGATGCAATGAGTTTACAACATTACCATGGATCTAGTTCTCTAAAGTTCGAGGATAAGGGTTAGTTAAAGAGGGTCCATGGTTATGAGTCCGGATGCACCGCGTAGAAGCCTTACCTTTGGAACGGTTGGTGCGTGTGGATGGGACCCCGCGAGTTAAACTCGCATCTAGGTTTGGTGAATTCAACAATCTCGGATGTACCCTTCGTTGTCAAGAGCGTTCGATTGGGTAGATGGAGCATGAATTCCCAGAGGGTTATGGTCATATGTAGAACACAAATGGGTTTCAGAAAAAAGGGAAAAACTCAATTATGAAGTAAAACCGAGCAAACAGTACTAGAAAACTAGTCGAAACAGGAAGGTAGTTTCCTCGCTCGGTATTGGAAGAATTCGGCGCGAGAATATAACGTCGTCGCCAGATGCTGGAACTATCGCCAGACGACAAGCTTATCGCCAGGCGACAGCGCCATCGATTGGGGCTGACCCTGTTTTCTCAGCGCTAATTCCTACATGCCTCGACAACTTTCTATTCTTGAATTTTCAAGTTTTTTTTGTAGCATCATTTCGATTTTAGTAGTGAAAGATATTTCCCTAGATTCCTACGTGTAAAAATCCTATGTTTTTTACTCATTACGGATGGTCTTTCCTATAAGAACCTTTTTATGCTTATGCCAACAATGTCAATCAAAATTACGCACATGAAATACTTAGAACTTTTCGAGTCTCATCCACTCATTCTAAATCAGTGCCAAAAAAAATTTTAGGAATTAAAATAGAAATCCTCCCCAATGGAGTCGCCAAAAAATTGTATGGAATATTTCAAGCCATCCCACACTTGAGCCCCACTGTGATCATACACTTAAGCATAGTGGCGTCCAAGGGAAGGAAGCTAAAGCAAAAGAGTCGCCAACAAGTTTTAGGAACTAGTAAACCGTTCACAGGGTGAATATTACACCCCTTAACGATCCAAGATATTGTTAACTCCAATAGGTCATCTGGAACCATGACTGGAAGTTCGGGGATGAAGGTACAAGTCCAACTTAAAAGATATTGAACCTGCCCTAGTTATAGGCCTCTACTTTATTCTTCTTGTATTCATGTGCGCTTTCTGACTAAAATGCAATCAATAGATTTACCCTAAACCTGTTTAATCTATGTTGGTTTAATATTAATGCACAAATAAATCAATTATTGGTGACCACTTGAATTATACTCAAATTAACCCTAAACAAGATAATTAATTATCTTATTAAGTGTGATTACAAGTACAAATTCCCTTTAAACATGCATAAAAGGCGTGATCAAGCAATAACAATAATAATCATATATGAAACAACATAATAATAATAATCACAATTAAAATAATCATATTAAAGCATAGTATTATTAGCAAGATCCTAGGCATGATACTAACAAGATTAATAACAAACCTTAGCATGCCACTAAACATTAAAGATCAATTACCCCTATCATGATATTAGGAAAGAAATAGGAAGCATCATAATGTGGGCTTCGCTCGAAGTGCGCCTACATTTAACATGTGGTGAATATGCTTGGCAATCATAGGAAGTGGGAATTGACATTACGATTAGGGACAACGAAAGTAAGGAGCCGCCAACATGTTTTTAAGGAACTTGTAAACCGTTCACATATCATTTAAGGCAACCACGATTAAGGGACAATAATAGGCAACTACGATTGACCCGTGAAGGTTACACCCCATTCATAATCCATGAGATTACTAACTCCATATGGTTTGGAACCACGAAAGGAGGATCGGGGATGATGGTACGAAGTGAGTTATGGAGTCACATTCACCCGTATTGGCCTCTACTCGATTCTTATAGTGAAAAGTGATTCCTGCGATCTCCAAGGCATACAAACAGAGATTCAATTTGCTCCAATTTATTATTAAGCTAAATTGGTTGAATATTAATGCAACATATAATTCTATAAAATTAGTGATCACTTGAATTAATAACAAGATAAAAAAGGAACCTAAACCGGTCGTCCAAATTATCTTATTAAGCGTGATTTTCAATTACATATTCCCTTTAACATGCAATATGGTGATCATATATATTAATAGAATAAACATTAATATTGGAAGCAATTCAACAATAATTCCAACAATATAAAATCGTTAGAAAAATAATAGAAATAAAAGGAACATAATTCTTACTTTGATTCTGTTTGCTTGCAACTTCAAAAAAATAAACCAGTTAGTAACTTCAAGGAAATAATAATAAAACAATAATTAAATTAAATTAAATTAAATAAATTAGAGGTGATTTGGGGCCTAACCCTCAAACATTTCTACCTTTCATGCCTTGGCTTAAGGACAGAACCACGAGCAAAGTATGAAATCCTTGGAGTGCTTGAAGAAGGAATTTTGAAAGAAGAAGGGTAGGCTAGTGTTTAGGCTAGAGCATAGAAGAGAGAAAAATAGAGAATTAATTGATGCCCCGTACATAAGAAATGAAGGGGTATTTATAGAAAAAATGTGCTGAGGGAACACACGGAACCCTAAAATGAAAAAACCCCTAAAAAAGTATACCGTGACATGGCAAAGTTTACAGTGACACGGGAATTCCCACCGTAAGACGGGAAACATTCCCGTGACACGATGTACTATTGTGTGACGTGGGAAATATTCACTAAACGGAGGAGAAAACGCGTTAAGGGTTTACGCGGAAAGGACACGGAAACTCCTGTGTCACAGCAAGTGCCCCGTGTCACGGGGAACCCCACTATCAGACGGGACATTTTCCCGTGACACGGTGGACTATTGTCGTGACGTGGGAGTTTTCTGTTTTCTTTTCCGTCTAAATTCATTTTTAACCCTAATTTCGTTCAGCATTTTAAGTGCCGATTTATAATTTCGGGCCATTTCTGATTTATTATTATTTGGGCCAAAATAAGAAAATAAGTAAAAAAATAAATAAAAATTTTGGGTCAATATAAATATTAAAACAATAAAATAAAAAAGGTTTGGGCTGAAATTAAAAACTATGCTTTGACTAAACATCAAGACTGACCCATGGACTATTTAAAAATTGAATTTAATTAAATACGATTTTTTAAGCACTCTCGGGATTAAATACTGAGCCCGACCAATAGTGGCGGTGAAAGGTTGTTCATCATCGGATTTGATTTTGGGGAGACATTTTTAGGTGTCTACAGAACCCCCACTTTGACTGAGTTTGTAGAAACGTTAGTTTCGAAAACGATTGTCAAAGTAGCTGATAGGGACGGAGAATGATTTAAGACGTTCTGCGATCCTAAATCACTTTGTATAAGCCGATAACTGCAGAAAAATGGTGATTCTACAGATAAAAGAGTAAAAGGATAGAATATGTATCTGGCCCCAGTGTACCGGTGACAAATGAATTTGGCAGCTTCAAGGAATGTGCAGGACAGTGTGTCACGAAACAAATTTCCCGTGACACGGTAGTGGGCCCCGTCACGTGGAATAACTTCCCGTGAAATAGGGATTTTTGTGGCTAGGAATTGGTCAACTGGCATTTTTTACCAGCAGAATAAGCGTGCGCCACGTGGAATTGTCTCGTGACATGAGGAACAAATCCCGTCAGACGGTAAGTTTCCCGTGTCGCGGGAATCTGTTCCTGTTCAAATTTCCCACGCGTCACATGCAAAACGCCAATCCACGGGCGTGAATTCCGTAACGGTCACCTTTTTTTTGGTCTTTACATTCGAGCTGCTCTTCACCATTTTTGCCATTTTCTTGCTACTTCTGCTCTTTCTCTTCTCCATTTTTTTATTTTAAATTGCTCAGATTACTAAGCCATGGCGGAGCTGAACTGGCGCACGACCGTTTTCACCGTGTCACGAATCTTGTAACCGTGACACGGCGGTGCTGTTGTTTTGTTCTTTATTATTTTTTTTATTTTTCTCGCTACTACTCGTTGCTGCTGCTGTTTCGGTGCTCGCCGCTGCTAGCCGGAGCTCCGTCGTCTCCCAGAATCACCGTGACACGGGACCTGAACCCCGTGTCACGGCTTAGGCTGACCGTGTCGCGGTGGCCTGCACTGTTGTCTTCACGGTTTTTCGAGCTTTGGAGCTCAAATTTTCATCAATTTTGCTCTAAATTTTTGTTACTTTATTCATTTTCGATTCTCCACAAGTATCCATGTAAGTTTCCTTTGATTTTTGTCTCGAATTTACTTCAAATGAGTAGTTTCATGTAAAAACCCTTAAAAATCAATTTGGGGATTTTTTGATTTTGAGGTTTATGTTGAAATTCGTGCCATGAATTTACTTGTATATGTATGTATGTGTGTTTGTGAGTGATTTGAGACAAAAATTGCATGATTTGGTGAAGAATGGAGCAAATCACCATTTTTTGGTACTACTTGTGTGAAATGGTGTTCTTGTTGTTCATGTTGTTCTTTTGCACTTGAAATGATGACATATTGGTTGTAGATCTTGTAAAATATGCCATGATGCGTCGATCTATTGTTTTCGTGCAATTTTGAAACATATTTTGTGTTGTATATGTACTACATTGTCATGGAGAACATAGTATCATGCAATTAGGAGAACATAATATTAGTTTGTCATGGAAAAACTAAATACTATAAAGAACTCCATTATTTTGCTAATTTTTAGCCTTGAGGTAAAACTTTAGCGTATAATAGAAAATGCAACTTGAAATAAATAACTAAATAACTTAGGAAATGATTCTAAGCATTTAGATTTTTATTAAAATGCAACTTGAAATAAATAACTAAATATCTTATGAAATGATGCTAAGCATTTAGATTTTTATTTTTATAATAGCATGCCTAGACGACGGGATCGTGATATTTCCACTCATGGCCGGCGTCGGGCTTTTCGGGAGGACACTCTCACGATTCCCGAGGGTATGGATGACGACATCTTAGAGTCTGAGCCTCGACCATCTACGGGTAGGGGTAGGTGGGCTCCACCTAAGTGGACACCACACCATTTGGTTTTTTGTCGTGAGAACCACGTTTCTCATCGTCCACTTGCCGGCATAGTCGACGGCACGCTTCGCCATCACGGTTCTGGAGCCGGAAATTTGATTCCTCGACTTCATAGGATTATCACGAGGGATCCTGCTACGAACGCCTTATGGGAATCAACTGGTCTAGTAGACTTTTATTTAGCAATCGTAGAGTTTCGCAGCCCCAGGGATTGTGGCGCGACAGTCGTTCACGCGTTGTTTGAGTATTTTTGGGATATTACCAACACTTTTCACTTTGCTTGGGGGGAGATGACAGTGACCCCTCTGGATTTTAGCATGATCAGTGGTCTACGCTTCACTGACCTGGCCGTAGCGCAGATGTCTGATCTTTCTTGGGGGGCGGCTAAAGCAGCCGATTTGTTAGGTCCGATCGTTCAGCATATCAAGACTCAGCTAGTGTCTCGAGATGGTTCTAGGAGCGGGCGATCAGAGTTGGCTTCTGTTCTGGCCCATGGTTTTGACATGGAGGAGACATCACTTGAGCAACGAGAGTAGATCTTCATTTTGATTCTCATTTCCATGACTCTTTCTCCTGATAGGAGTTGACGTGCGCTCATTTTCTACCTTCCTTCTTTTCTTAGGATCAGTGAGACAGGATCCTTTAGCTAGGCCAACCTTTGATATACCGATCTTCTCTTGTCATTACGTCATGGCTGGCCAGCTGAACGACGAATCCCCTGTCATTGTCTACGGTTTATAGAGAGTCGTAGAGGTGACGATCCTTTCCTTTTCTTGTTTTATTTTAATTTGTTCGACTCATGTGCTCAAAGATTACTTTTCATTGTAGCTATGGTTCTATGAGTACTTTCTGGGATTGGCCCCTCGACGGCGTCGTGGAGCAGTTCATGACTTCCCTGCCGGAGCCAGGTGGCGTGACCGAGGCGAGTCACGAGTGGAGTCTGTCTCTGCGCTACGCGGGCTGCTACGCCGGGGCACCTCTTCCGTTGGTGTATGAATTACTTCCGTAGCCTGTTATTTTCTATCTTGATGTTATTTTCGACACTTCATTGCAACTTTTTATGGTTTTCAGGTTGCTATTGATGTCAGTATCGGCCTTGGGCTGGGATGACTAATCTTCCCGAGGCCTTGTGGCTTTCAGCGTACCACACTGTCTTTGTTGCTACTGGACGCTTTGTCTGGTATCTGGGGATCGTGTCGTTCGTCAGCATAGTGGTGATCGCTTTGTGGTGCCCTTGTCTCCACCGGAGTCGATGTTGGACTCACGCTTGCTTAGGGAGTTGATTAACAGGGGAGAGCGCTACACTTTTCCTTGGCAGGAGCTTGTGCGCATGGAGGGCGATTATGCACATGACTTGCTTCCTTCTTTGGCACCTCCACCCCGTCTTCCTGAGGTATGATTTCTTTTGAGGAGTTTGTTGCTAGTCTCTGTTTAAAAAGTCGAATATCTTGATTATTCGATTGTATTTTCACACGACCGTTCACCGTGTGGGGAGGATTGAGATTCCGCCTCAATATGTCCGCTACCCATGGTCGATTGGTATTACTAAGGACCATATTACTGACGCGTCTGAGGGTTTTAGACAAGCACAAGAGTCTTTGCCTGATGTTTTTGAGCCGGTAAGCTTTTGATACATTATTCATCCTTTTTAATACCGCTTGTTACTGATTTTTCTCTTTGCTTTGTTCTCAACCTACTCACCCGGAGATGATGGGCTTCATGAAGCTGGTTGACGCTTTGAAGTACTACATCATCAAGCTTCGGCGTGGCGCGAGCTGTCAAGGCGGTTCTAGCGATGTTCTTAAAAAATGTTCACTATTTTCATTTTAACCATTTATTCTGTCTGTCACCATTGACATATTTTGATTTTGTGTCTTTCAGGAGCGACAGAGGTCCCGCTCGCGCTCGAGGCATAGAGGCTCGGACGAGGGGGAGCCTAGTCGTGGCAGACGATCTCTTGATGTTCATCGGCATTCTCAGTCTCAGTGGGAGCCTCAGATTTCTCAGTCGTTTCAGGAGGCTTAGTGGCAGCAGCCTCAGTATTCCCAGCTGTTCCAGCGCTTTTAGGGTCAGGGTTAGTGGCAGCGACAGCCGTTTTCACATTCTACACAGCCTGAGTTTAGGCCAGTTATCATTCCCGTGGATCAGGGCCTATACTCAGCTCCATCGTCTGGGGCACTTCCTCCCCCGATGTCAGGTCTGTTTTCAGTTCTAGTGTATGGGACGATGCCTCCACCGACGCTTCCTATTTCTTTGAGTCAGTCTAAACCGTTTGCCAGTTGGACGGGTCCTGCTTTGAGTTTGACTGCTACTGGAGTTACAGGGATTAGTAGGGATACTACTCCTCGTACCCGGATGATGGCGGGACTCTTTGGCTCACCGCTCCCATATTCACAGGCTGGAGATGACACAGATCCTCACTCTTCTAAATCTACAGATATTTGACCGAGGGTCTTTATTTGTACATACTATGATGACACTTGACGCTGCTTATTTATTATGACTCATTTTGTACATTATTCACAGTTTATGTACTTATTAGTGTGTGTTAGTGTGTGCTTGAGACTCATTGTGTGTGATTATGTATTTATTAATGACAACAAAAAAAACGTAAGTGAAGTAAGTGGAGGGTACCGACCTTCCCCAAAATAAAAAAAAATAAAAAGAAAAGGAAAAAAATGAATAAGTTTTACAACTACTCCAAAATAAATATGTATGGAAATGGGACAAGGTTTATAACTTCCCCAAATAAAAGAAAAATAATAACAATAATAGAAATAAGAGTAAATAAAATAAAATAATAAATAATAAAGATGAATAGAAATAATAATAATAAAGTAAAAAAAAATAAAATGATAAAAATAAAAAATAAAAATATTAATTAAAAAAATTTGAAAATTTTATTGGGAATGAAACTCTCGAAAAACAGAATTAAAAATAAACGGTGTAGATAAAACAATAAAAATCTGGATAGATACAGGAAAAGGATAAAAAAAAATATGTGGGCGCCGTGACACGACACTATACACCGTGTCGCGGCAAAATTTGTCGTGTCGCGGCATAAATTCCCGTGACACGGTGAGAAGTCCCGTGTCACGGTGCGCGTATTCTGCAACGATGTGGTTTATGCGTATAGAAAGATAGATTCTGAGTATTTCCGAGTGTTTTTGATATAAAATAGGACCAGTATATTCGTGATATGTATAATTACGAAACATAAAATAATTAGAATTTCATATTTCAATACTAATGTCTCAGAATTATGATAATACACTGCGCGACTAGTCTTATTCTTTGACTAATGCTGACAAAAAAGAGTTGGAATTGTTTCATGTCAGGGGTTTATTAGCCCTGAGACATGTAGCGATTGAACATGATTTTCTTAGGGCATGATTAGAATATTGGAGTCCAGAAACACATTGTATTAAATTTGATTACGATGAAATTTGTCCCCTGCTGGAGGAATTCGGTGCCATCTTTGGATTTCCTGCCAGAAATCTTATTGCCATGCTACCCTACGTGAGTATTATTACCAAGACTTTGAACGCCTTCTGAATCTAACAGATCCAGATTTAAATAGAATTGTGTGTGGTAATGAGGTAGACTTAGAAAAACTTGCAAATTTATATTTCGATCGCCCTGTCTCTGAGTCTTATCATGTATACCGTAGAAGGGCTTATATTTTTTGCATGTTTAGCAAGCTTTTATTTGCAAACGGTAGGGTAGGACATGCTTGTCTAGCATCTGTGCTTGAACATGTTGAATCAGGGAGGTCTCCTATGCCTACGTGCCTTGGAGAAACTTTTCGCGGCCTAGACGAAGCAAAAGCTGACCGAAAAGCCATCAGGAAGGGCTCTCTAGTACTGCTGCAGGTAAAAACGCGCTCTGAGTAGTCCCTGTGACACAAAACATGCACCGTGTCACGGTGCATTCTGCCGCGTCATAGTGGAATCTGCAAAAAAAAATTTTTTTTTTACTGCTTTTTTTTGTTTTGCAGATTTTCTTGATGGAGCGTTTAGAACTTTTTGAAGCCCCCGACGATATTGAAAAATATGGTCCCAACGATCTAGTCCGTAGGAAGAAGAATTATTCTGTGAACATGTCATATGAAGATTGGAAGAATTTCTTTGCAAAAAGAGAATTGGGTGGTGCCTTGGTGGAGGCTTACTATGATGGTTGGGACGAATGATACTCCGTATTGCTGTGTTCCTAGTATCTCAAGACTTAACTTTTTTTTGTCCTTCTCGATTGATGCAACGGTATGGACTTGAACAAGTAGTTCCACGCTATAACGATAGTCCTCGTGAAGTATCGTTGCATGAAAATAACGCTCACAAGTACGAGACTTATTGGAATGGAAGACCTTTGTGGACCGTTTCTGCAAGTAACCAAGCTCCTCCTCCCTTATCTAGTGCATACAAGGCATGGTTGAATCCTAGAAGTTGAAGGGATCGAGTCAGATCACGCAAATCTGATGTGAAGAGCCGTCTTAGAAAAAAGAAAGCGCCTCCTAAAGATCGTCTAGGTTAGAGAACATAAGGGATTGAGTTTAAGACTCCTATAATGCCGAAAAGGAAGAATTATGTGAAAGGGAAAGGTAAGGAGAAGATGGTTTATAGAGAAAAGCAACCAAAGATTTTAAGAAAGGTGAAAAGGGTGAAAGTTCGACTACGGGTGTGACGGTTCGGCTACAAAAGACACATTAATGGTGAAAGTCGACCTAGTTGAAAAACAGAAGGAGGTTCCTAAAGTGAAGAAGGATTAGCTTAGTATTGCTTTGCTTATACGATTTATAATTTTTAAAATAAGGCGCATGATGCCAATAATTGTAGTCACATTTATTTCAACAATATTAGCATATTTACTTTCGCCTTAAATAAAAATTACAATAACTTTTTTTCTGCCATTCCACTGTGCCACAGTGGACTCTACCGTGACACGGTGGATTGTCCCGTGGCGCGGCAACTTTCTTTCTTTTTTTTTTTTTTATAATTTTAGCTCCGTTTTGTCGTGATGCAATGCTGAATTGGCGCGTGTACTCGATCGACGGAGGGAGGATATTTGTTTTAAGTGGTCGGGCCCCCTTAAGGGGTTGCCTACGTATCCTTAAAAAGGAATCAGGCCAAACATAGCTCTATTGGGTCATGAACCCATGCAACTAGGCATAGAATTTCTTGAGTTGATCCAAGTTGGTTAAATTGTGGAAACCGTTACCGTCCATGTCTATCAATTGTGCCGCTCCGCCAGATAAGATGGCTTTAACAATGTACGGGCCTGACCAATTTGGCTTGAATTTTCCTCTTGGATCCAACACATTTTTGCGAAGTGCCTTAAGCACCAGGTCACATTCTTTGATGTTCCTAGTCTTGAACTTTTTATTGAACTTTCGCGCCATATGCTGTTTGTAGGTTTGGACATGATGCAAAGATGCCAAGCGTTTTTCATCAAGTAAAACTAATTCATTATATCTTTCTCTAATCCAGTCGACTTCATCTAGTTGGCTTTCCAACGCGATTCGGAGAGAAGGGATTTTGAGCTCTATTTGTTGTACAACTTCAACTCCATAGTCCAAAGTGAAAGGGGTAGCTCCCGTTGATGTACGAACAGAGGTTCGATAACCCCAAAGGGCAAAATGTAGCTTACTTGGCCAATCTTTGTAATTTTCCGTCATCTTTTCGATGATAGTTTTCAAATTTTTGTTGGCCGATTCGACCGCACCATTTGTTTGTGGCCTGTAAGGTGATAATTTGTGATTCTTGACATGATATTTCTGTAATAATTCTGCGCATTCGACTTGGAAATGCGTTCCATTATCACTGATCATCTCATGAGGTACCCCATAGCGGCATATGATATTTTTCTCAATGAATTGAGCTACGTGTTTTGCCGTTAACTTGGCATATGAGGCAGCTTCGACCCATTTTGTGAAATAGTCGATTGTTACGAGGATGGATTCATGCCCCCCTTGTCCTGTTGGCGTTATCTTTCCAATGATGTCGATACCCTAAGTGGAGAAAGGCCATGGAGAGGTGTATGTGTTCTGAAGCGAAGGTGGAACGTGCTATAAATTTGCATAGACTTGACATTTCATACATTTCTTGACGTATTCGTGACAATCTCTCTCCATGGTAGTCCAATAATAACCTTGTCATTGAATCTTCTGGACTAACATCTTAGCGTTCATATGCGTTTCACATATGCCGGCATGAAGATCTTCCATGGTTTTGTGTGCTTCTTTCTTAGCTATGCATAAGAGATTTCTCCCTAGTGCAGTCCTTTTGTGGAGTTCTCCTCTGATGAGCACATACTGTGAGGCCAGGAGCCTCAAAGCACAGCGTGCCCATTTATCAGTATTAGGAGGGTATTCTCCTTTTGTCACGTAGTTAAGGATATCTGTATACCATGGCTCTTCATCTTCTTCTTGTGTTTCTTGTTCATCATCAAGTGCGTGAACATAAGCTGGCTCATATCTTCTTTCTATGGTCAATGGCATTCTTATTGTATCTGTTGGTATTCGCACCATTGATGCTAATTTAGCTAGTGCGTCGACAAACTGTTTTTCTTCTTTAGGCAAGTACGTATATTCCACTTCATCTAATTGCTCCGTGAGAGTTTCCAAATGAGCTGATACGTAGCGAGACTTTCACTTCTCACCTTCCATCTCTTGGAGATTCGGTTAATGATTAGTGATGAATCACCGTAGATTCTGAGCTTCTTAATTCCTAAGGCCACAGTTGTTTCTAATCCCAAAATACATGCCTCGTACTCTGCGGCATTGTTGGTGACGTCAAAGTCAAGCTTCATGGAAATTTGGATATGCTCTTCATTGGGTGACACGAGAAAGACTCCTACACCACAACCTTTTTGGTTTGAAGCTCCGTCAAAGTAGAGCGTGTAGCTATCATCCTCGGTCATGAGTAGATCTTCGTTAGGGAAATCATATTCATCTTCTTCCTTCTCAACTTCTTCTAGCGGAAAATTTGCTAAGAAGTCAGAAACCGCAGAACCTTTGATGGCTTTTTGTGGTACAAACTTCAAGTCAAACTGAGCAAGGTTGACTATCCACCTTGATAATTTGCCATTGAGTGTTGCTTTTTCGAACAAGTATTTGAGAGGATCCATCTTGGACACGACATGCACTGTATAAGTGAGCATGTAATATCTTAGTTTCTGTGCGGCCCACAAAAGTGCGAGACACAACTTTTCAAGTGGTGTGTATCGTGTCTCATATCCTTAAAGCTTCTTGCTCAAATAGTAAATTGCATTCTCCTTGCTTTCGATCTCTTGTGCTAGCATTGCTCCCATCGTTTCTCTTGTGACCATAAGGTAAAGTCGAAGAGGAAAGTCAGGTATTGCTGGCGCTAGCACGGGTGGGTTTGCCAGGTACTCTTTGATTTTGTCGAAGGCTTTTGGCAATCATCATCCCATGTGACTGGGACATTTTTCTTAAGCTTATTGAATATAGGTTCATATATCGCCGTGAGTTTTAATATGAACCTACTTATATATTGCAGCCTTCCAATGAAGCCTCGAATTTCTTTCTCATTCTTGGGCGGTGGTATGGCCATGATTGCTTTGACTTTTGAAGGATCAATTTCAATCCCTCGAGAGCTGATCACATATCCAAGTAGTTTGCTTGACGTGACCCCAAATGCACACTTTGCTGGATTTAATCTCATGTTGTACTTGCGGAGTCTTTCGAAGAACTTGTGGAGCGCAATGATGTGGCCTGGGCGATCTTCAGACTTAACGATCATATCATCGAAATAGACCTCCACCTCTTTGTGCATCATATCATGTAACAATGTCGTGGCTGCTCTTTGGTAGGTGGCACCCGCATTTTTCAACCCGAATGGCATTACCCTATGGAAATATGTACCCCATTGCATGATGAATGTGGTCTTCTCCATATCTTCCTTGGCCATTAATACATGATTATATCCGGCGTAGCCGTCCATGAACGATAGGAGTGCATGGTTTGTTGTGTTATCGACCAGAATGTAAATGTGAGGTAGATGGAACCCATATTTCGGGCTTGCCTTATTCAGGTGCCTGTAATCAATACACATTTTGACCCTTCCATCCTTCTTTGGAACTGGAACCACATTTGCTATCCATTCTGGATACTTTTATGAAACTTGCAGCCAATTGCTTTCTAATTTCTTCTTTGATTTTGAAGGCCACATCTGGTTTCATACGGCGCAGATTTTGTTTGACAGGCTTCATACCTGGGATGAGTGGTGTCGTATGCTGAGCTATATCCGTGTCAATTCCTTGCATATCTTGGTATGACCAAGAAAATACATCAACAAATTCACTAAGCAAGTTAATTAGCTCTTTGCGTTCATCTTGACTTAGTGTTAATCCAATTTCTACTTCTTTAATAGTTGTATCATTGGAAATATTAATTGTTTATGTATCTTCAATAACTGCTGTTTTATTTTCGTGTTCTTCCATTGCTTTTATTATTTCTTTGTCATTTTTATCATTAGCAAAGCAATATTGATCAGAGTTAGGGGAATGACACGCATCGTAAGCAAAGGTATTCATTTTATTGAATTCATCGGTCAATACATCAAGAGGGGCAAGGTCAGCTGTGACCTCGCCAAAATTATTTGGGATAAGAAGAGAAGACTCAACAAGAGACTCCGGATTGGACTCTATAGCAGAAAGAGGGTCGGCCTCAGATCCTAAAGACTCTTCTACAGACTTAGACTCAGACTCGGACTCGGACCCAAACGACTCAGACTCATCAAACATAGGACCTTCGCCAGCGGTTATTTTCAACTTCTCTCTGCTTGGCGTAGTGATCTTCAATGTCTTACGCCATCCCTTGAAATATCATCAGCCTGGATGATTAACTCGGAGGGGTCAAAATCCTTGTTTGATATAACAGCTTGAATGAGCTCATAATCATCATTGCAGGTAGGCTTGGATTCATTCTTTTCTAGTCCAAAAAGAAGGTTAATGTTTAGATCATCAGAGCTTGGACTAGCTGGTTTCTCAGTTGTGAAGAATTCTTCGCCTTCATTGACAAAGTCACAATTGAGGAGCATCTCGAATCCTGGTTCACGCTTCCCATCCTGGACGAAAGGCTAGTTATTAAGAGTCCTATGTTTGATGAGTCTGAGTCGTCTGGGTCCGAGTCCTATGTTTGATGAGTCTGAGTCGTCTGGTTCACGCTTCCCATCGTGGACTCAGACCTAGAATGGATATGGATCCATGGCCATTTCTATCTTCAAGATTCGAGCGTTATTGCGAGCCTTCATTTTCAAGAGGGCTTGTTTCACATCTTCTTCTGTTGGCTTGAATCCCAAGCCAAAGGTGTAACGCCCCGACCTCTACTTCAGTTATTAAGATAATCTTAGCAACGGAATTAACCTAACACGGTCGGACGTCACTACCGTAAATCCCTCACGAGATTTACTAGGCAACAAACATACTTAATTAACAAACTTGATCTATAAAACAAAGTAATCTATTTATTACAAACATTATTCTTATTTTTTTATAATAGAAAATCCTATCTTATCTCAAACTTTACTAAGTAGCTTAGTCTTACTATTCAAATTAAACAACTTAAAACTATAACTACTATAAAGTGATAATTGAAAGTAAAAATCCTCGCTACTACTTGTCTCCATCATCTCAAGCAGTACCTAAAACATAAAAAAAAAAAAAAAAAAAAAAAAAAAAACATAAAAACGGGTGAGCCGAAGACTCAGTAACGAACTACTCTAGTAGTGTAACATCATTTCAATTCATTTTAGTTAACAAAACAGGGAGAATGGATTATCATAAAACATTTAATAAAATTCATATAATGATACATATAACGTTCATATTAACATGCTAGTCGCTGGCAAGTATGACATGGCGGAACGTCTTCTGCGATGGGCCAGTGCCCATAACATAGAGCAGATGCTTGACATAGTTGGGCTAATGCCCCATGGGTACATGCATGACCGAGAAGTAACCTGTAAACATATACTGCCAGACGGACTAGGTCTTTCACTATTATTTATCATGTTGTGTAACTTTTACATAAGTCATTCATAGATTCATGAAATACTTTTGTAAGATCCAAAGATCAATAAAACAACGTTTATCAATAAAATCATTCATATAAATCATTAAATTGAAGTACATTAATAAACACATTCATCATCCCGCAAGTCATTAAATCCAAAGATATAAATAACTTTCAAAAATAACATCATGCTTTTATAAACACATTTCGAAGGGAATTGCGGGTACTAGCAATAGCCGTTACCTCGATTTACAGTCTGCAACCTTCCTATTAGCCTTTATTCTATCGTTCTCACTGAGCTCCAAGGTCCGATTCCTCTTAAAAATATAAATTATTGCATTAGTAGGGAAAATTATTAAAATTATAAACTCTTTAATTAATTTAGTATGAAAAGAATATTAAACTCATCCTTAGAAATAAATGTTACGTAACTTTTTGAGAACTTTTTGATAAAAGTAGTTGAATCATAATTCCTTCAAAAATCTAGTAAACAAGTATATTTAATAAAATCAAATCCTTTTACAAAACATAAATCATAAAGTGTCCCTTAGTTTGGGTGTATAAATAAACAAGCTTAAGAGCTTGATTTCATAAGACCAATCTTTAACTTGGCAAGAAGAGAGCACGCATTACCCAAAATAAAAGAAATGGATGGGTGGTTTTGGGCAGTACAAGGGAGGCAGCGCACACGAGGGGGGGGGGGGGGGGCGACGGTTGACCGATGATGATAGAGGTCGGGCGGTAGTAGGAGAAGAGGGGTGGCAGTAATTGCGGTATTTCTTTAAAGGTTGGAAAGTAATATGTTTGTTGCTAAGACTTGCAAGAGAAGGAGAAAGAAACTAGGTGTAGACACCCATTTGTGTCTCCCCAAAACCAAACCCGGTGATGAGTGCCTTTCACATCGAATCATAATCGAATGAAACGAAAGTGTGGAAAGGTCTAGTGTTGCGGAAAGTTTTATTTGTTTTCTCTTTTCTCCCTGTTTTGGAAAACTTTATTTTGAGAAAACAGCTGATCCAGTTTGGTTGGTCCATAATATGGGTCCAATAGTGGTGTAGTTGGATAGGGCTTGCAAAGACCTTTCCAACGATATATTATAAGCCCAATTCCGATGAATATTGAGGAAGTTATGGCCAATTTACTAAAGTGGGCCCGGTTTGAGCTTTATGTACGACCCAATGATCTAGGGGAGGGCCTAATATGATTTATCATTCCTAATGCAATTAGGAATGGTTTTGGTCTTCTAGAATCTTATAGAAGGTTCTTTTCATTCCTAATTCAATTAGGACTTTTCAGAGTTTTAATCAAGATCAAATAGCATTTTCGAAGGAATTATATTATTTTATCTTCCAGTACGGTAAACTTATCAGATTTTCGAAAACGCGTTGGAATTAAGACTGGCGTCCAACCCCAGGCCTTGGCGCCTGGAACCAGGCTTTGCGCCAGACGCTAGCCATTGGCTCCTGGCGCTAGCCACTGGTGCCTGGCGCCAGTTAGCCAGGGTTGGCGCCAATGCTGTTTTGCGATCGTCAGACTCTGTTTTGTTAAATTATCTTTTTTGGCTGATTTTCTCTATAAATATCGTATTAAAAACTCTGTTTTCATTCATCATCTACATCTATCATTCACCAACTCTCATCAAGATTTTCATTATTATTCTCTCTCTTTTCTAAACTTGTTTTTTAAATAAAAAATTTCGCATTCATTAGATCTAGAAACACCTAGCCATATTCGAAGTTGCCTTTGCCCTAGACGTGAAAGGTTTAAATTTATGAGGGTTTGGTCCCAAATCTCTCTTTCAATTATTTATTTTAATTGTTTTGTTAATTTCCTTGAAGTTACTAACGTGTGTATTTTGTTATTAGAAATAGGTACGAGGCATCAAAGTAAGTACTTTAATTAATTAATTGATATTATGATGTAGATATCATGTTTATATTGTTATTATGATTCCTAGTATCATGTCTAGGTTAATTTTAATGTTAAATATGATTGTTGTGATGCTTCCTATGCTCTTCCTAATATTTATGATTGCTAGTATCATGTTAGGGTTACAGATTTGATTTTTATTGCTTAGTGACATGGTAGGATTTGTTATTAATCTTGTTAGTATAATGCCTAGGATCTTGCTATGCTTTAACATGATTATGATTATGATTGATATTATTATTATTAATGATGTTGATTATTTATTATGTTGCTTGATACATATTATTTTATATTGTTATTGCTTGATCACCTTTATTGCATGTTTAAAGGGAATTGATACTTGTAGTCGCGCTTAATAAGATAATTAATAATCTTGTTAGGGTTAATTGTGATTATAATTAAAGTGATCGCCAATAATAGTTTATTTGTTCATTAATATTCAACCAACATAGATTAAACACGTTTAGGGTTAATCCTATTGATTTTATGTTAAACAGAAAGCGCACATGAATACGGCAGAATAAAGTCGAGGCCTATTATTAGGGCAGGTTCAATCTCTTTTAGGTTGGATTTTTACCTTCATCCCCGAACCCTTATTTGGTTCATGACCTTATGGAGTTGACGATCTCTTGGATCGTTAAGGGGTGTAACCTTCACCTCGTGAACGGTTTACAAGTTCCTTAAAAACTTGTTGGTGACTCTTTTGCTCTATCTTCTTCCCTTTTGGACGCCACCGTACTTTAGTGTATGATCACAGTGGGGTTCGAGCTAGTGGGATTTAAGGCTTGAAATTATTCCCTACAGTTTTTGGCGAATCCGTTGGGGAGGATTTCTATTTTAATTCTTGAATTTGTTTCGGCAATGATTTAGAATGAGTGGATGAGACTCGAAAAGTTCTAAGTATTTCATGTGCGTAATTTTGATTAACATTATTGTCATATGCATAAAAAGGTTCTCATTGGAAAGACCATCCGTAATGAGTCAAAAACATAGGATTTTACACGTAGGAAATTTGAGAAATGTCTTTCACAACTAGGACTGAAATAACACCGCGCGAAACTGGATGATTTTATTGAGCACAGAAAGCTGCTGAGGCACGTGGGAAGTAGCGTCAGAGGCCAGAGCTTGGCGCCAAACTTTTAGCCGTAGCGCTAGACGCCAGTATTGGCGCCAGGCGCTACAGTTAAAAGTTGGCGCCAGTCTCTGTTTGCTGGCGCCAATTTCCCCCAATATTGAGCCAGAAATATGTGTTCTAATTTCGACCGGTTTTCGTATTGTTTGCTCGATCCTGCTTCCTGATTGAATTTTTTCTCACTTTTCTGAAACCCATATGTGTTCTACATATGGACATAACCCTCTGAGAATTCATGCTCTATCTACCCGATTGAACGCTCCTGGCAACAAAGGGTACATCTGAGAGGTTGAATTCACCAAACCATGGAAGTGAGTTTTTTCTAAAAACTCGCGGTGTCCTATCCACACGCGTTAACCTTTCACGGTTAGGCTTCTACGCGGTGCATCTGGACAATTAACCATGGACCCTATTTGACTAAACCATATCCCGAACTTTAGAGAACTAGAGCCATGGTTAGGTTGTAAACTCATTGCATCATATTGTACCTACTTGACTAATTGTGCATTATTTGTTGTGCATATATATTCTATTCCCCTCTTAACCATTTGTTGATTTATGTTGAGATTAAAATTAATGACTTAAAGAACTTTGCCTAATTAATTAATTAATTAATTAATTTAAGTCAATAAAGTTTCTTTTTAATCGGAATTGACCTAGTACGACTTTAGGCATACCCCAGTTGACTAATAATACCGAAAACAGTCCCAGACCAAAGCTCCAATCTTGGCGCCAACGTCTGAGATGTAGCGCCACTGTATGGTGTGTAGCGCCAGACATTTACTAAAAATTATGGCGCTAATAACTATGTTGTGACGCCAGTCCTGTCGCTTAGCCGACAGTTCGGATTATTTGTCGAGTCATCACCTAGGGTCTATTTAAACAGTTTGCTAATTAATTCGGTTAATTTTCGCCGTCAATAACACCTTGTCAAGTCATTAATCGAGTCTTGGTCACATAGTCTAGCTAAATGGTCATGACACAAGTTTTAATATGTCACCTACACTCACTAGTCTTAGCACACACTTTGAGTACACATCACCATGGCCATGTCTTAGGTTCATGCATGAGTCAGTCTTCTCTATCGTTTAAGTTGGGGGGTACATTCTATTCCTAATTCTTCATATCCCTCCACCTAAATCTTCTTTCACATTTTATTCTAATTTTTCTTCATTTCCTCCATCCATTGCATGTTGAATAAAGTTTGAGTCAAATAATTAACAATAAGTATCCCCAAATTCCTTTCCCATAGTACTTGGTCGAGGAGAGAAGGGCGATTAATCAAGGACAACCTCTTTATTCAAGTCTCGCTTTTTGATAAACCGATTCGTCAAAAGAGGAAGGCTAAGAAGATAATGGCAACTCAAGAAGAAGTCAATGATCTTAAGAACCAATTGGCTACCGTGACTGAGAAACTGAAGCTACTCGCCCTCAAGATCGATAATCCCGTGAAGCAACAACGGATGGACCTCATGCAAGAAAGCTTGAGCAAGCTATCTAGTGACTACAAATTTCACGGCATGAGTTCACAAGGGGTCTCACTGGACAAAGAACTTCTTCGCATAAGTTCAACGCCACTGACATCCCTAAATTCAAAGCGACAGATAACCCTTACTTCCACCTAAGAGCTTTTGAAACTATAATGAGCATTAAGGGTATCGATAAGAAGGTTTTTCCCTCTCTGTTCCCAATTTCTCTCGAAACCGTTTGTCAACAATGGTTCTTTTCTCTCGACAAAGAAAAAACCTCTTCTTGGGAGTCGATAACAAGCGCTTTCATAGATAGATATAAGTGCAACATCCAAGACGAGACAGACCACAGACAACTTAAGATGTTAAAACAAAAGGAAAACGAAGGGTTCACTTCTTTCTTCAATAAATGGAGGGAAACTTTTGCTAATATGGTCAAGGCTCCTACCGAAAAAGAATCTGTGAGGATGTTTATCAAGAATCTCCAAGGGAAGTATTCAAAGCACTTAAAGTACCAACACAACTTGAATACTTTCAAAGCTGTTTATAATATAGGCATTGACATTGAAGATGACCTTTTGAAAGATAATAGTGCGAGAGGAAAGAAGAGCGACCATCCTTCTTCTTCCTCTAATGAGGTACATGCTACAAACACCTCTAAACCACGAATCCAAAGATCCAAAAGGGTGTTTACTCCACTTGGCATGAGTTATGAAACGGCTTTTGAGAAGCTACATCACAAAGGATTAGTCATGCCCATAGGGCCCATCAAAGATCCAGTTCCAGAAGCCAGACCACCTAAGTGGGCTCTTAATAAACATTGCAAATATCATCAAGGAAAGGGTCACGACACTGAAGAGTGTTGGAAACTCAAAGAAGCTATTCAAGATCTGATCGATAACAATGATACTTCCGAGATTCTAGCTATCGAAGATGACCAAGCATCCTTTAATCCATCACTTCTTATCACACCTGTAGGAGAGCCTATGATCGAGACAGCTTATATGACCTCTCTCGATGAAGTGGCCATAATTGAGGAGGATGAAAGTCTTTTCTTAAATAATACCAAGGAAGACTCGTCAAGTCTAAAAGAGGAAATTCGAAAACTGCAAGATGTCATTGCCATGCTCTTGAATGTGGTAGAAGGATTAGCGAATCGGGTGATGGCCGTCGAACAAAATTCTCGCCAAGAGTTTAATGAAGAACTCAATGCTCCTAAGCCACAGGAAAAACAGACCATTGTAGAATACACACCAATAGCAATGACTTATAATGAAGCTTTTGACTGTCTTCACGATCAAGGTCTCATTCACTCCAATGGTCCCAGTCTAGATCCTCCATCTGAAAAACGTTCTCCTAATTGGGATCCAAATTCCTATTGTCGATATCATAAAGGTCGCGGTCACACTACTGAAAAGGGTCTCGCCCTCAAGGATCGTGTTCAAGACTGCATTGATTCAAATCTCCTTCATGTTCCTCCGCGCGACAAGAAGGCCAAGATTAGTAACAATGGTAACAGTGGCTGTAAAGGGAAGAAGAACGACTATCCTTCTTCTTCCAAAGACACCTACTCTAGTAATAGTGTTGGTACTTTCGACCTTAGTGAGATCCTAGCCATGGGTAGTCGAAAGCAACCGAAAAGGGAATTTACCCCCATTGGGACTAGCTACGATGATGCTTTCAATCGACTCCATGCCAAGGGAATCATTACTCCCATTGGACCTACTAAAGATCCCCCACTTAAGAAAAGATCGCCTAGTTGGAACCCAAACGAACACTACAAGTACCACCAAGGTAGGGGTCATACTACTGAGAGCTGTTGGAAGCTAAAGGAGGCCATCCAGTATTTGAATGATAACAACAAGCTTCCCACACCTCCGGTTAACAAGAAAAGCGAGTAATGATAAGGGAAGCAACACAAGACAAGAGGCGAGCTTCAACGAAAAGATTTTATGACCTTTTTTCTATTTCTTTTTCATTTTACCCCTTCCCCAATAAGTCTAGCATAGACACCTTTTCCTTTCCTCAGATTATTTTTGTAGTCTTTTTTCCTTTCCTTTTAATAAAAATGAGCATTTAATTCCTTGCATATGATCATTTCATTACATTGCATTAAAAAAAAAAATCCATGTCGAATTAAGAACAAGGTATACCAATGATTTGAGGCACCCCTTGTAGCCACATCATATCTCCTTTCACGTTTAAAATATGCAATCCTTTCTTCATAAACCACTTTGAGCCTCGTCTAACGATAGACCTTTCTTTTTTTTTAACCTACATCTACCTAACCTTGGGATGGGATGGTGTGCAACTTTTGCAATTCTAAATAAAAAGAGCTTGAGTGATTAAAAAAAATTAAAATAGCAAAAATAGCAAAAAGTAAATTAAAGTGTACAAAAGGGCAAGTGTTCTAATGTCTTTGATATGAAAATATCTTCGATAAGAACAAGTCTCAGATTGCGTCTCTTATCGAGTGCTCGGTACCGTGCCTGAGAAACATGAATGCCAAGTGAGTGATAGACCGCATGATCGGGATTGCCCACACTTATAAAAATGAAATAAATACTAAAGAGAAAGAAAGAGCTAAAAAAGAGTATAAAACCTCAAGCATAAAAATATAAAGATTCGAAAGCGAGATTGCACACCTTAGGGGCTTATCTAGGGTCTTGAGCCTTTATCCCCTTCTTCTTCAAACCTTTAGCCTAACCACGTTACAACCCTTAGAAAGACCTTTTTGAGGTATACACACTTGTGCGAGGTTCGGCTAGAGCTATGTTCGACCTAATTCCTAACGGATACGTAGGCAACCTCACATCGAGGTGCGGCCGTAATAAACATGCATTCATATTCACATTCACACACTTACACCATGATGATATCAAGGGATCCCCTGTGCTCATCCTATTCATTTAGAGCTAGACTTGGGGGCTTGATCCCTACATCATTAGCTTACCTAGCCTAAGAGTCACCATTATTTGGCTCTTCTAAAAATATGTTTTCCACACACTTAGCTCTTGTGGCCTAGCTTTAGTGTCACTATCACACACTGCACAGATACATGACCAAATATACTTCCTTTAGGAACCCTTTGTCATGAAATCTTAACATTGAAGCATGCCTTATCATATCAAAATCACTCATCAATCATAATCATCATTGCATCACGAAGTATGAAGTGCTTAGCCTCCGTGCCTAAGTTACCAAAATACTTTCATCATTGAGTCAACCATTGAGATAGCCTAGGATGAATTAATCCTTGAACCTTGAGAGATAGTATCAAATGACATTTGACTAAGCTCATTCAACATGCATCTTCAAACTTTTGATTTTCTTTTTTACATCTATCTTTTTCAGGAGAAAGTCGGTACCCTCCATAAAAATGACGGAAATTTTTGCTTTTTGCATTTTTGAGTCGCACGATCACATTACAATGCACACACGGGCACGAGTCGCATGTGTCATTTTACATCGAGTCGAGTCAACCTCGAGTCAGTCAAACATATCGAGTCAAGTTTATACTTGAGTCGTGTCAAGTCGATGAGTCAAGCAACATTAAACCTTAGGTCAACCCTAAGATAATTTTAAACCTTAGGTCAACCCTAAGATAATTAAAGAAATTTCCAAAGTTCTATAGTCGAAAATAAATACAGGTGTAGCAGAACAGGGAAGACCCTATCACAGCGTCCGACGACAGAATCAATTCTTGGCGCCAGAAATATCTCAACAACAACAGAGCTCGAAGCCTCTCAGAAAGGTGATTTCGACTTCATACAGCAATTTTGGGTTCCTTGGTGCGCCAGTTAGCCCCTATAAGCAATTTGACATGATTAAGTATTCAGTTTGATTACAATCACAATAAGTGGTCAACCTGATGAAAGATCGTCTCGCTTAGCTTAAAGCGCCTAAGATATGGCTCATTACGGAAACACCGACATACTGGTTTTAGCAAAAATAAAGTTCAGGCGAGCTTTAGAGATCGACAAACGTTGGTCTTCGGAAATTTTTCTTTAGAACATTATCGCAACAAACATTCAAGCACCGAACATTTCCATTAGAAGCTCTTTTGCTCCAGAGACGCGTGGGCATATCATCAAAGCTCTTTTGTTCAGAGACGCGTGGACATTTCATTAAAGCTCTTTTGTTCACAGACGCGTGGACATTTCCTATTTTCAAGCTTTTTTGCTCCAGAGACGCGTGAGCATATCATTCAAGCTCTTCGTTCAGAGATGCGTGAACATTTCCTATTTTCAATCTCTTTTGCTTAGAGACGCGTGGGCATCCTATTATTAAACTCTTCGTTCAGAGACGTTTGGACACCTCGTTCAGAAGATCATATAAAAAAAACGACATTTTTTGTTCAGAGGCGTGTGAACATATCAAGAAGAAGCTCTTTGTTCAGAGACGAGTGAACATCGAAACAGCAAGGTGACGTTCCCTAGATTGTGGAGAGTTGTCATAAACAACTGAGGATTGTTTCAAGAGAAGCAATCTTCGATAGTATTCCCTTGGACGTGGAATGTTATCAATGCGGATGAGGATTGTTTCAAGAGAAGTAATCTTCGATAGTATTCCCTAGGATGTGGAATATTATCATTGCGGAGGAGGATAGCTTCAGGCGAAGCAATCATCTAATTTTGAAGCAGTTACGGGCGTAGCAATTTTCAAGCAGGATAGAATTCTCTAGCTTGCGGGAGGTCATCAAAACAGCAAAGCAGCAAATCGGTTACTCTTAGAGAAGTGTGCTCGACGGTGCAAGATACGCGTTTCTTAACTCTTTTATCTGTTTAACTAATGCTAGTTTTGCAGGTATCGGCGTTACAAGATTGATTTAGGATCGCGAAATGTTATGAATCATTCTCCGTCCCTATCGCTACTTTGACTTTCGTTTTCGAAACTTGCGTTTCTCCAAACTCAGTCAAAGTGGGGGCTTCTGTAGACACCCATTTGTGTCTCCCAAAAATCAAACCCGGTCATGAGTTCCTTTCACGTCGAATCATAATAGAATAAACGAAAGTGTGGAAAGGTCTAGTGTTGCGGAAAGTTTTATTCTTTTCTCTTTTCTCCCTGTTTTAGAAAACTTTATTTTAAGAAAACAGCTGATCCAGTTTGGTTAGTCCATGATATGGGTCCAATAGTGGTGTAGTTGGATAGGGCTTGCAAAGAACTTTCCAACGATATATTATAAGCCCAATTCCGATGAATATTGAGGAAGTTATGGCCAATTTACTAAAGTGGGCCCGGTTTGAGCTTTATGTACGGCCCAATGATTTAGGGGAGGGCCTAATATGATTTATGATTCCTAATGCAATTAGGAATGGTTTTGGTCTTCTAAAATCTTCTAGAAGGTTCTTTTCATTCCTAATTCAATTAGGACTTTTCAGAGTTTTAATCATGATCAAATAGCATTTTCGAAGGAATTATATTATTTTATCTTCCAGTACGGTAAACTTATCAGATTTTCGAAAACGCGTTGGAATTAAGACTGGCGTCCAACCCCAGGCCTTGGCGTCTGGAACCAGGATTTGCGCCAGACGCTAGTCATTGGCGCCTGGCGCCAGTTAGCCAGGGTTGGCGCCAATGCATCAAAGTAACTAACATGTGTATTATGTTATTAGAAGGAGGTACGAGGCATCAAAGTAAGTACTTTAATTTATTAATTGATATTATGATGTAGATATCATGTTTATATTGTTATTATGATTCCCAGTATCATGTCTAGGTTAATTTTAATGTTAAATATGATTGTTTTGATGCTTCCTATGCTCTTCTTGATATTTATGATTGCTAGTATCATGTTAGGGTTAAAGATTTGATTTTTATTGCTTAGTGACATGATAGGGTTTGTTATTAATCTTGTTAGTATTATGCCTAGGATCTTGCTATGCTTTAACATGATTATGATTATGATTGATATTATTATTATTAATGATGTTGATTATTTATTATGTTGCTTGATACATATTATTTTATATTGTTATTGCTTGATCACCTTTATTGCATGTTTAAAGGGAATTGGTACTTGTAATCGCGCTTAATAAGATAATTAATAATCTTGTTAGGGTTAATTGTGATTATAATTCAAGTGATCGCCAATAATAGTTTATTTGTGCATTAATATTCAACCAACATAGATTAAACTGGTTTAGGGTTAATCCTATTGATTGTATGTTAATCAGAAAGCGCACATGAATACGAGCAGAATAAAGTACAGGCCTATTATTAGGGCAGGTTCAATCTCTTTTAGGTTGGATTTGTACCTTCATCCCCGAACCCTTATTTGGTTCATGACCTTATGGAGTTGACGATCTCTTGGATCGTTAAGGGGTGTAACCTTCACCTCGTGAACGGTTTACAAGTTCCTTAAAAACTTGTTAGCGACTCTTTTGCTCTATCTTCTTCCCTTTTGGACGCCACCGTACTTTAGTGTATGATCATAGTGGGGTTCGAACTAGTGGGATTTAAGGCTTGAAATTATTCCCTACAATAGGATTAACTAAGTCACTTGATAACTATAATTTGATTCTTATAGGAATTGGATGAAACAAACTTGGTCTTATCCCAAGTCATTTCTTAACCGTGAAGGTGGTAATTGAAGAGGTAGAATTTGTCTTCTTATTGCATTAAGAAAAGGATGATAAGATCAAATTTCTATTATGATAATTGTGGGGTTATGAGCAATCAATTACATAAAGAAGCAAAATTAGACTTTGTACCATCTATTTCTTAACCGTGATGGTGTAATTGAAGAGGTAGAATTTTTCTTCTTGTTCCCTTTTATACCTTAACCTTGAGGGAGTAGGATAAACTCAAGCTAAGTTGGCAAACTCTAATCAATTATCCTTGATTGGTTTAGCAAGACATTAAGAAACAAGTATTAGGAGATGTCAAATAATTTTGATCTTCATAACTTAATCGTGAAGGAAAGAAGATTGAAGAGGTGGGTTTTGTCCTTTTGTATGAATAAGGGTATTTTGGTCATTTTATTCTCTCGGGTAAAATACTGATTTTGATATAAATCTGTAAATATACGGAACATAAAAATATTAATTAAACTGAAATACATTTTAAAATAAATTATTTTGCTTTGAAAAATTAGCTTTCGGAATAGTATAATATAATTTTAAATAAAAACTTTAAGACTAAAACATTCGTTCTTGTTAAAATAGAGACAAAACCTTAATTAAGCTAATAAAATAAATATTTGAGTATGATAAATCGGGTGTTAAAATATCGGGTATTACAAAAGGTATCTTTCTTTGTCATGTTCGACATGGACGATGGGAGATTCGATAACTTGAATGCGCATGGGAGAGGCATCAATGGTAATTGGAACCCCTCCAACTATTGCTTTCACTTTCTAGTGCAACGACGATGGGATTGCCTTTAGCTCATGAAGCCAAGGACGTCCTAACAACAGATTGAAAGAAGCCTTAATGTCCACCACCTGAAACTTGGTGCGACGTTTAATGGCTCAAGTAGTTATGTTTAGTATGATAGTACCCACGGCTTGACGGCGAGTATTATCATAAGCGCGAATCCCTTGAGAAGAGGGAGTCAGTTCTTCATTCTTTATGCCCAACTTCTTTGCAGTGCGGAGTGGGCATACATTGATTGCAGAGCCATTATCAACCAGGCTCATAGGAACTTTCATCTGCCTACACACCACAATAAGGTGTAAGGCCTTATTATGTTGGTCCCCTTCCGGGGGCAGATCCTTGTCAGAAAAGGAAATTAAATTGTTAGTACTTGGCAACTCACTAGTGAGAAAGTTGACCAGTCCTTGAGGAGTCATATCATCATCAACTCCTATTTTCAGCAGAGCATTTATCACAGCCTTCCGATGCTCGTGAGAGGTGGCCAAAAGCTTCCATACATTCATTTCCACCTTGTCTTTTGTAATTGTTTGACCACATCGTTGTTCACAGGGTCGATGGGATCAACTATCGGTTGTGATTGCAGTGGAGGTGGAGGTGGACTAGGCTGTTGCAACCCTCCACTTCTGGTGAGAACCTTGACCTCAAGGTCTCCCCAAATATCTTCACTTGTGCTAAGAGATGAAGAGGCTATATCCTTGAGATAGACGTCTTCATCGTCATTATCCCAAATTCCATTCACTTCTTCATAGCTCGAGACAAATACAACTTCTGGCAAAGGTTCATTCACAGGTTGAATGATTATTAACGGATCAAAGGAGACTTCATATCCCATGATAGCCAAAGCATCAGAGAGAGGACCTGTTTGAATGTTAGGATTCTTGCCCCTTGGAGGGACAGGAAGTTGATTAGCATCAATCAAGTCTTAGATCGCATCTTTCAACCTCCAACACTTCTCAGTATTATGACCCTTGCCTTGATGAAACTTGCAATGAGAATTGGGATCATAGCTAGCGGTTCTATTCTCTGGTCGAGGTTCTAGAAACGGTCTAATTGGCATAATCAGTCCTTGACTATGCAAGCGGTCAAAAGCAACATCATAAGTCATTCCCAAAGGCGTGTAAACCCTCCTTTCCCTTTGGAATATTTGTGGAGGAGCATTAAGGGCCAGCACATCATTGATATTGATATTGTTGGTAGCATTATTGGGCTTGGAAGACGAAGAAGAAGGAGTGTCGTTCTTCTTGTTTTTCCAAGTGTTGTTGTTATTATTGTTGCTACTAGCAGTCTTCATCAGTTCATCTTCGATATTGATTCCAATATCGTATACAACTTCAAAGGTAATCAAAGGCAGAAACTTCAAGTGTTGCTTTTACTTATGAGTCAAATTGGCAATGAACAGGCGAACCATCTCTTTTTCCTTGGGGGGATCCACCAAGAGCGCAGCTGTTTCCCTCCATCTGCTTAAGTAAGTGGTGAAGCCTTCATTCTCGTTCTGTTTGAGAATGGAGAGTTGACGTTCAGAAGTCTTGGCCTGAATGTTACACTTGTAACGATTCATGAAGCTTTCAGCAACATCCTCCCAGGTCGCAACATGTTTGGATTCCAGAGAGTAGAACCATTGTTGACAGGCATGCTTTAAGGAAAGAGGGAACACCATAGGGAAGAGTGTCACATCTACTCCCTTAAGACCCATGGTCGCAGAAAAGGACTTCAAATGGAAAAGCGGATTATCAGTAGGCTTGAATTTGGGAATGTCTGCAGTGGAGAACTTCTCAGGAAGCTTGTCCCTTATGGAAGAAGAGACGACAGGTTGCTCCACATAATTGAATTCTTCAGAAATCCTACTCATCTATTCCTTAATCTTGTCCATTGCAGCGGCAATGACATTGTTCTGATTGTCTTGCTTTGCCGTGTTGACTCTAGTGGTGAGTGTTTGCATCATGTTAGACAACATTTCAATTGTCCTATTGATGTTCTCGATATCTTCCTTGGTAGCCATTGGTTGAAAGTAAACTAGAGATGGATCTTGTGGAGATGATTGTGGTGGTTTCCTTGTACGCCTCTTTTGTATAAGAGGTTTTTAAGGTATTGACTCGAACCGTAACAATCTACCCCTACTTCTTGACCAAGTGTTGTGACACTGAAACAAACACACCTTTAATGACCAAACTTAACCTTAACCCATCCAGAAAAAATAAAATTTTTTGAAATATATACATACATATGTTTGTATATATATATATACATATATACATATATATATACATATATATATATACGTATATACATATATATATATATATATATATATATATATATATATATATATATATATATATCAGACTTACTCCGAAAAAAAACGACAAAAAAAACCAACAAAAGACTACCCTAAAATACGGTCATGAAATGGTGCACAACTAACGAAAAAAGTGTGTGAACACGACATGTGAGTGATTAGGTGAGGTTATGGACGCGTGTTATGACCGTACAGCTAGACATGACACCAAGCTGGACACATGAACCACATACGTACGCATAAAAACAAAAAAAAAAACTAACGGCACACTTCTCCTGGGCACCGTGTCACGGTGCTGACTGTCGTGACACGGTGCAGTCTACCGTCAGCCGGTAGAAAGCGCCGTGTCACGGCACTGCTCACCGTGGCGCGGCAAGAGGTGCCGTGACACGGTGCTCAGTTTCAGGTTTTTTTAATGAATTTTTCCAGATTTTAGTCAATTTTAGGTCCATACTAATTATTATGTGGAAATAAAAACCCTCGGTCATGGGTTAAACAAAAAGAGAAAACACATGAGGGTTAGCACCAAACAAACCATGTAGCATTTAGTCACGATGATGAAAAAAAAAGTTCGCAACCTAGGGTCAAGATCTATGTTCAACTATTGGTGAAGCTTTGAGTGTCCAAAGGGTACTAAGGTTAAGAGTTTAGACGCGTTAGCAAGGAAGCCTCCCTTGAGGGTGTATACCAACGGGCGGCTCCGCGAGTTCGTGATGAAATCGAACTCGACTCTATTGTTTAGGTGGATTTAATAACTCGGATGAACCCTTATTGCCATGAGCGTTTTTAGGTTGATATAGCTTGAATCCCCCGGGGCTAAGACGCATGTAGAACACACACGTTTTTTCAGAAAAATTGAAGGAAGTTGACTGTGAGAAGAGAAAACAAGCCACCAGACTGATTTTAGGAATGCCGTGACACGGCAGAGATTCTCGTGCCACGGTACTGCACACCGTCAGACGGTGTACTGCACCTTGACACGGCAGATTCTGCCGTGGCACAATAGTAAGAAAATCTGACTCGTGCCCTGTTTTCCTTCGTACGCAATAAAGTTATTCAACTTTTCCTACGGGACAGACCTAAATGCGACGTTAAACGTCTTTGCTTATGCAAAAATGCCAAATTAATCACAGGAATATTTTTCAAGAATCTTTCAAGTCTCATCCACTCATCTTAATTAAATACCGATCACTCAAATCGATAAATAACCAAGAATCCTCCCTAGTGGAGTCGCCAAATTGTAGGCGTCGCTCAAAGTGCGCCTACGTTAAGCATGTGTGAATATGCTTGGCACTCATAGGAATTGGGGATTGACATTACGATTAGGGACAACGAAAGTAGGGAGCCGCAAACAAGTTTTTAAGGAACTTGTAAACCGTTCACGGATCATTTAAGGCAACCACGATTAAGGGACAACGATAGGCAACTACGATTGACCCGTGCAGGTTACACCCCATTCATAATCCATGAGATTACTAACTCCATATGGTTCGGAACCATGAAAGGAGGATCGGGGATGATGGTACGAAGTGAGTCATGGAGTGACATTCGCCTGTATTGGCCTCTACTCGATTCTTATAGTGAAAAGTGATTCATGCGATCTCAAAGGCATACAAACAGAGATTCAATTTGCTCCAAACTATTATTAAGCTAAATTGGTTGAATATTAATGCAACATATAATTTTATAAAATTAGTGATCACTTGAATTAATAACAAGATAAAAAAGGACCTAAACCGGTCGTCTAAATTATCTTATTAGGCGTGATTTTCAATTACATATTCCCTTTAACATGCAATATGGTGATCATAAATATTAATAGAATAAACATTAATATTGGAAGCAATTCAACAATAATTCCAACAATATAAAAGCGTTAGAAAAATAATAGAAATAAAAGGAACATAATTCTTACTTTGATTCTGTTTGCTTGCAACTTCAAAATAATAAACGAGTTAGTAACTTCAAGGAAATAATAATAAAATAATAATTAAATTAAGTAGAGGTGATTTGGGGCCAAACCCTCAAATAGTTCTACCATTCAGGCCTTGGCTTAAGGACAGAACCACGAGTAAAGTATGGACTCCTTGGAGTGCTTGAAGAAGGAATTTTGAAAGAAAAAAGGGTAGGCTAGTGTTTAGGCTAGAGCATAGAAGAGAGAAAATTAGAGAATTAATTGATGCCCCGAACATCAGAAATGAGGGGGTATTTATAGAAAAAATGTGCTGAGGGAACACACGGAATTCTAAAATGATAAAAACCCTAAAAAAAAGTATACCGCGACATGGCAAAGTGTACCGTGACACGGGAATTCCCACTGTTAAACAGGAAACATTCCCGTGACACGGTGTACTATTGTGTGACGCGGGAAATATTCACTGAACGGAGAAGAAAATGCATTAAGGGTTTACGCGGAAAGGACACGGAAACCCCCGTATCACAGCAGGTGCCCCGTGTCACAGGGAACCCCACCGTCAGACGGGACAGTTTCCTGGGACACAGTGGACTATTGCCGTGACGCGGGATTTTTCAATTCGCTTTTCCGTCTAAATTCATTTTTAACCCTAATTTCATTTAGCATTTTAAGTGCCGATTGATAATTTCGGGCCATTTCTGGTTTATTATTATTTGGGCTAAAATAAGAAAATAAGTAAATAAAATAAATAAAAAATTTGGGCCAAAATAAATATGAAAACAATAAAATAAAAAAGGTTTGGCTAAAATTAAAAACTATGCTTTGACTAAACATCAAGACTGATATGTGGACTATTCAAAAATTGAATTTAATTAAATACAATTTTTTAAGCACTCTCAGGATTTAATACTAAACCCAACCAATAGTGGCGGTGAAAGGTTCGTTGTTCATCATCGGGTTTGGTTTTGGGGAGACATTTTTAGTTGTCTACACATAATAATCATATTTGATATTAAAAATATTAATTAACCCTAAACATGATATTAGGAAGCAATAAAACATCCTAACATAATACTAGGAATCAATAAAATAATCTAAGAATGATTTCTATATCAAAAGAATATATAAAACAATTAAATTAATTACTTCCATAAATCGTACCTCTTTCTAATAACAAAATACACGCGTTAGTAACTTCAAGGAAAAGAATAAATCAAACAATTAAATTAAATAATTGAAATAGAGATTTGGGACCAAACCCTTAGAAATATCAACCTTTCACGTCTAGGGCAAAGGCAATTTTGAACTTGGCAATTTTGTAAAAGGTAAGGTTTAGAAAAAGAATAAAGAGAGAAGAAAAGCTTCTACCTTTTAGAGAGAGAATGAGAGAGATGATTTTTGTGAATGATTAAAAACGGGGAGATACGACCCCTATTTATAGAAAAAATAGCACGAAATTCGAAAGAAAAGAGTTCAAGATTCATTCGGAATAAAAGACCTCATGTCGCCAAAGACAAGAGTAACGCCAGACGACAAGCTCGTCGCCAAGCGATAGGTATCGTCGCCAGGTGAAAGTCTTGTCGTTTGGCGCTGGGACAGCTTTTTAGCGTATTTTTTTTAATCATATCTTTTGATCCAGAAGTCCAAATAAGTCATATAATATGTCGTTGGAAAGATCTTGAAGTCTACGTTCCAACCCAAGTATTATTAGATTAAAATAATTTTTAGATAAAATGATATAGCCGAAATATTGGAAGGGTGTCAGTTTTGGATAGAGTTTCGTATTCCATTCATCTCTTTTTCATTATAACTCGAAATTAATATTATAATATATCATTGGAAAGATAATTTCAAGATCTATCAAACCATAAAATATTTGGATAAATATTATGAGGCACAAAAATAATAACTGACTTTCTTTAAACATCTTTAAATTCGAATAGAATTAGGGTTTAAAAAAAAGAAAGTTTTATTCAATTTCAAACTCTTTGATTTTATCTTTTCAAAAAGGAT
The DNA here is from genome assembly GCF_001683475.1 of Chenopodium quinoa. Taxonomy (NCBI): domain Eukaryota; kingdom Viridiplantae; phylum Streptophyta; class Magnoliopsida; order Caryophyllales; family Amaranthaceae; genus Chenopodium; species Chenopodium quinoa. The sequence goes on from NW_018745188.1 coordinate 729,147, forward strand.
AATTAAGATATTTTAGAAAATAATAGAAGTTTCTAATAAATCCTAATTTTTTTAGGAATATGATTAAACCTTTGGAACCTCCACATGGTCATTGGGCCGTAGGTAAAATCCGGTTTGAGCCCAGTTTAGTATTTTGGCCATAACTTTCTCATTATTCATCGGAATCGGGCTTATAATATATCGTTGGAAAGGTCTTTTCAAACCCATCCATCTACACTATTATTGAACCCATATCATGGACCAAACTAAACTAGAATTCACATTTTTCATAAATAGAGTAAGAAAAGAAATACTTTCAAAAACAGAAAGAAAAGATATTTTAATAAAAACATCCTCATCACTAACTTTTCACACTTTCTCTTTGTTCGATAATCAAATGACATGAAAGGTATTCATCACTGGGTTTGGTTTTGGGGAGACACATTTGGGTGTCTATAGTATGGTATCACCATTGGAGGTAAAAAAAACAACTCATTTTATATTTCAATACTCAAACTTGAGTCTCACCATTGAAGATGGTTTAATGGGCCTATATCACAACATGAAATAAGCCCAATTTTAGGAAACTAATGTCTAATGGGCCTCTACCACAACATGAAGCATTGTGTTTCTTTCTTTCTTTATTTTTTCGGGAAAAAGTTTTATAAGACTCTAAATTTCATTAATTAAGGTCATACGACATTTACAATTGACAATTAACAATATTAAAAACAAATTTAACAAAATCAAACAAGAATTGAACAGGGAAGGCTAAGAATCCAAATACATCAATTCGGCATATTCTCAATTCGTTTTCTTATACAACTTTTTGAGTGAATCTGTCGCCGCTCTGTAATTTTGCAAGAAAGAAAGTTCTTGTGCTAATTTCGTAATTCAAATCTGACCAATAATCAATCATAGTCTTGCACAACTAAAGACCAATTTAAACGCAAATAGAACCTTTCTTTCGAAGGAGATAAAAAAAACCTTGTCTTTTGAAAGAGATAAATTCTTTCTTTCGAGGGAGACATTATTGTAACCTAAGAAAAAAAAAAGCTTAAAACAAATAAAGACTGACGCTTTTAACCGGTGAAATCCGATGGAATCCCCTTCAAAGTCAACAAAGGAGACTAGAGTTTAGGAAAGAGAGGGAGAGGAGGTAGGGTTTTTTTTAAAAAATATTTGAAATAAAAGTACTTAATGAGTACTATAAATCATAGTCTTTCTAGGCTCAAAGAAAATTATGTTTACCTTATTAAGCTGTCTTTTGTACAAGTATAGTTTATATTATAATTTCTAGTTCTGTTTTAAAATTGTATTTGTTTATCCACTAGAAATCCAAATATGAAAACAAGATCCTGCTCATCTACTTAAACTGAGTCATGTAAAACAACGAAAGTCAACTCTTTTTGGGGTGAATATAAGAAAGCCCCTCCAACAATCAAGTCAGTAAATGATGTGTAAAGAGAGAGAGAGTAGAAAATTCATCCACCTTAGTGATTGGTCTTACCATTTTTTTAATGAAAGAGAGTTAATGACCTTATTAGGCGTTGTAGGGTCACATTAGGGTTTCTCGGGACTTGGTCCCCGATCACCTCTTAAGTGATGCTTTCTAGGATTTAAGTAGGGGGTATTATGGTAATTACGCCTTTTAAAGGCGTTTTGGTAAATTAATTATTGTTTGGAATTGGACCAATAGTGTAGAGGGGGGAGGGAAGCAATAGCCATATGCTAATTGTAGGAGAATTTAAGCATGCGGCATTACTAGTCTACTACAAAAAAGCAATTAATACCCTTTATCTATTAACTTGAGTCTTTTGTTATTCTAATCAATAAGGTCTATTGATATTAAATTGTGCATATATAGTATCATACTAGTACAAAAGTACTTTAATAGTTCCAACAATTGCAAATCCAAATTATTAAGTATCAATAGAATTGTTTGTTGGTAATTTAAGAAGATGAAACTATATAAATAAATTTTAATACCAATGACTGTTATTAGAGTCATTATCTAGTTATAAGAGGCTAAAAATCTCTCATTATAAAAGTACTATATAGTCGCTTCTAAACCACCTTATGTGTTGCTTAAGAGTGTTTTAATAAGTCATGAAAGTCGCCTATTCTTCTTTCTTCTCTTCTCTTTTCTTTTAGGATTTTTATTTTTCTTAGCCATGAGGTCGAAAATAATGTAATTTCTTTAGAAATTAGACTAATATTGATTAAGTTTCTTTATTTAAATTTAGTTTTTTTTTTTTTTTGTTATCTCCATTTGTGACAGTTTTTATCAGTCTTCATAAATATAATTTTCCCAATTTTCTAAGGTTTTGATTCTTATTTATGGATGAGAATTTCATGATTGGAGTTATAAATAATCAACAATCTTTAAGTACATATACTAAAATAAAACTCGCCAAAAAAGACAAATTATTTCTTATTAATGTGCTTTTTTTCCTACTATTTGTTTTTTAGTTGGTTCTTCATCAATAATTCAATGGTAAATATTTTTTTAAAATCAAATAAAGATATTGAATTAATGTTTGATGAAAATATTGACAAAATATAGTTTAAATTTAGCTGAGTTAATAAAATAAAATGCATGTTTAATTATCTAATAAAAGGAAAGATGAGTTAAAATTAATGATATGCTATAAAAAGTAAATAATGATGTTTAATCAATTCACCGGTACATAGTTTTAAGAAATTCATTTGGTTAACAAGAAGAAAGTGATACCAATTTGTTGGTAAAACATATAAAAACATATAGATATTGGGTGTGTTCGGTGCTAGCGTTTGAGTAGCTTTTAGGTAGCTTTTGGTGGTTTGATTTGGTCAAATCACAACTTAATAAAACAATGTGAGTGTTTGGAAGAGTAGTAGTTAGGGTACGGTTTTTTTTTGTTGTGGATGTAGCTTTTACGAAAAGTTAGAAATATTAGATTTTGAAATTAGAGGTAATTGTTGCAAATTTAATCTAAAGTTTAAAAATAAAATATTGATTTTTATATGTAACAGCTAGTCAACCGTTACTTTACCGAACACTCATACCTAAATTATCTATCTTCACAGCTAACAGCTACCTAAACATCTAACAACGTAACTACCTACACCGCTATACTTTGTCGAAATACTTATCTAGCTAACAAGCTCTTTTAAAATAAATTCATTGGAGTACTTTAGACAAATTTATTTTATAATTAAATTCCATTATAATTTAAGAATTATTATATAAAATTACTATGCATGACACGAAACCTAGCTAATCTATTAGCTTTATTATTTAATTTCTAATTTATTTAATTGTTGATTGTTATCCCAATGTTAGGGCTGTTAAATTTCTTTCTTAATTTCGTATATGGCAAGTGTTGAAAGAGTGTTCTATGATATAACATAGTATATCAAAAGTAAGTTGTGAAATAACATTATCGATTAACTTATGAGTTATTATTTGGTCACTCTTATTGAGATGGATGTGTTTCTTCAAGGTTGCATTGAAAAAAACATTGATCATTTTCTAAATATGAAGACTCAAATGATGAAATTGTAACTTTATATACTTTTTTACATCTTTTTTTTCATTGTGTAATTAAATATTTGTATTTTTGTGTTGCAAAACTTTAACTATTAAATTACCTATGTATTTAAATTTCCTTTTTAAAATTATTTTTGTCAAATTATGTGATGTTAGATTGTCGTCCTCCAGGTAGAAATACCATCCTAGCTTCGCCATTGGATATATTGGTAGATCCGTCTCGATGTGTAAGTTTATAATATCAAATTTTAATGAGTTTTTGTTAAAATGTAATAAAAAATATTGATGGTCAAACAAGCATTTTAAAGACCGCACAAAATATAAATGGATTAAATCTAATATATATATATATATATATATATATATATATATATATATATATATATATATATATATATATATATATATATACCTTAAAAAATTAATCCTTATCATTATTATTTGGACTGTTAGGAATTTATAATGATTACAATTTGAATAATAATAAAACTAAATTAGGAAAAAAATATGAATTGATTTAATTAGCTTATGATTTGTTATTGTTATATATTCATCCTTATGATTAGCTTATTGTTAACCCTAATATCCAAAATCACGTATATAACACGTAGTATGATTTTCAAAAAGCAAAGCTGAAAAAAAATGATATGGATAACAATTAAAAAGGATTAGATTACAAAGAATGATAAAATTTATGTAGTGAAGATATGATATATTGTATTTTCTTATAAATAGGCCTTAATTCAATTCACAATACATGCACGACCAATTAACCGCAAAAGACATTAAAAAAATATTACTTGTTTTTTTTCATAGTCGGAGGCCCAAGCTTCATGGATTCACAAAGTGAAAATACAATTGTAAATAAAGATACAACTAAGTTTGCAGATGGAAAAAAAAATGTCACCGTTATTGATCGGAGGCACAAGAAATATGTAACAGAATTACAAAAAAAAAAAACAATATACTCTACACACTATATAATTGGGTAAACTAGAAATGCGTAGTACAAAAAAAGAATAGAGTACTCAGCATAGAGGTGTAGGAGAGAGAAACTCTCTTTGAACCTCACAAATTATTTTTTTTTATGATTGTTTTTTTTTTGTTAATATCTTATTAATAAAAAGTTAATTGCAATATTTTATCAATGATATTAATAATAAATGTCTTTTAATTTATGAGTTTATCTATTTTGGATTATTATTATTAATATTATATAATAAGATACAAAAAATACAAATATTAAATAATAATAAAAATAAAGTCGTGCATCGCACGGCCTTCACACAGTGGATATTTGGGTTTAATTGAGATATTATCGTGCCGCTACTGTCCCATTGCTTCTTGTAGGACTCGTTGGCATAACTAAGGCAGTTTGGTTTGAGGAATTGTTACACTTTGGAACTTCATGGTTGTAAATTTTAAATTGAGCATTTTGCGCGAGCTCGATTTGGTACAATCAATAACTTAATACTAAAACAGACACCAGAAGTGATACGTGTCACATCCTGGTGCTGTTTTTTTTCCTCCAAAACTCCCCTTCCCTTTTTAACCTTTTTTTTATTTTTGTTAATATTTGATTCTATAATAATATCATTTCAAATCTTTTCTATTATCTTTATGAAAACTATATATCTATTTTTATTGGGTGTTCATAATTATTCTATATATACTTCCTCCGCTTCGGATTACTCGCAACACTTTCCTTAAATGGGTGCTTCACATTACTTGCAACAACTTCTTCTTTTTTCCCTTATTAAGTAGGTTTTTTCCTACAAATTGACATATTTACCCTTACTTTTTTTTATAACTCCATCTTATTACTCTTAATCTAAATTTAGGAGAATTAACCTAACTTTAGTTTTCTTAACCATTCCCACCATATTTACCCAAATTATTTTTAAAATTACAATTTCCCAACTACCTTCATTCAATGAATCAGCATTCAATTTAAGATGAATGTGGTTGGATGAATTAAATTATGGGTTAGAAACTTCCAGAACTCACACTCAACCCTAGTTCTTCATATACCCCTAATCTCTCTATCTCTCTTTCTCTCTCCCAACGCTCTCTCTCTCTCTCTCTCTCCTTCTACTAAGTTTTCTCCTTTCTCTCTCCTCATTTCTTCGTATTCTTCTCTCTCTGTATCAGCCTCTCACTAAAAATGGCTTCCTTAGATGATGAAGTACGAGTCCCTTTCTGCTGCTACTAAAAGGTCGAATCCTCGTCCTTCTTTTGCTACGACCTACATCCCCCGTCGGGGTACTAGTGTGATGAAACCACCCGCGCTTCCATAATTGCGCATAGGAGGATCATCGGTGCTAAATTGGCTGAGTTCTCCAGCGACGAGGAGGAGAAACTAGTGGCTGCTTCTGGATCTAAAAGGCCCGCTTCACCTTACGCCATTGAAGATTTGGACCCACAACCTATCGTCGTCGCTCTTCTTGTTGAAAAACCTGCCGGAGATGATGTTTCTGTTGTCGTTGTACCTGATGCTGGGGTTCCAGACACCGGATCTGAGTCTGGATAGTCTCACCTTAGTTGGTTGTGTTGGCTTTATTGGTTAATACTTTACTTGGCTGTGTTGGTTATGTTGGTTCTTACCTTTGTTGCCTTTGTTGGCTGTGTTAGTTCTTACCTTAGTTGGCTGTATTGGTTCTTACCTTAGTTGGTTGTGTTGGTTCTTACCTTAATTAGCTGGACTGATTTAGGGTGGATTGTTGTCTATATGGGCTACCTGGGGACTGTTGAACTGAGTGGGTGTTCTTGTTGTTGCCTGATATGTGTATGTATGTGTATTGGCATATGAGTCCACAAATAGGCCCCTTAGATGCATTGAGTCCAAAAACATGTAATGCATCACTTACACTTACCTTGAAATGATGAAGGGACTCAACTAATAGCTCATTGTTCATTGTGGATGCTCTAGTGACTTCTTTTTGAAGTTATTGTTGAGTTACCCACTGTCAAGATTGCTTTGAGTGACAAATAACCATGTCTGATGGACTACTTTAATTTTTTCATTCATTCAAAAAATTGTTTTACTTACAAAAGTTAGGACAATAGTCTTTTGAGTCCTAATACATGATTGAAGGACTAATTATTTACCAAAATACACATAACCAACACTTAAAATAAAACAAAAAACAGAGTTTAGGGTACTATGGTTATATGTGGCAGTCTAAAAGTCCCAAAAGCATCTTCATTGTTCCAAGTTTGCCTAGTCTGTATCCACCTCCATGTTGTCTTCTTCATGATGGTTGCTATTTGTTGTTTCCACTTCTATTGTGTCCAAATATTATACCACTATGTTTAAAAGCTCCTTGTCTACCTGTAGCAAGTCTGGAAGTAGGCCTAGCCTGTCCAAGTGTCTTTTTTTCATGATTGGGGGGGGGGAGAATTTGTTGTTACCCTTCCTTGCTAGAATTTCAAGCATGACAGACTGTAGGGTAATCCATGTATACTTGTTCACTGTTGGATCAAATTCCTCCCATGCTTCTTTCACTTTTTGAAGTAATTCATCAATGTTTGTAGGGAATGATTGATATTGAATTGACTGTATCACCTTAAACAAGTCTAAATCTAACACATTTAAGTCTAGAATTTGTGTTGGTTGATACACAAACTGGATATTGAACCCATATGCTTCACATGCTGCTTTAAATTCTGCATCTTTAGGTACTTGATGAGGCCTAGCATTGTCCCATTAAATGATGATATCCTTTGGTAATTGGGGGGGGCATTTCTCATGTATAGTTGGAATAACATGATTGAGGAGCATGTCCCTTATAGTATCCTTGTTAACACACTGGACTGCCTTTGTTTCTAGTGTTCCCTTGTCTCTATTCTTGCTTTTTTTCTTTGCTAATTTATACTTGACAAAAGGGAACAACCCATACTTCCCATCATGCAAAAGGTTCTTGTTGTTATCATATAGTGGTTTCCCTACCATACCCATGAACATAGCCTTAAGTTTAAATCTCTTAGATTGTTGTGCTCTGTATGGATCTTGTTCATTTGGTAGAAGATAAAAGGTTCTGGTTTCTAGGTTCAAGTAGAACCATTTCTCATCTATGTGCATTGTGTACTGCATGTCTCTAAATGTAGGGTCCCCTATAGCTGGAATAGGGTTCACAAAGCTTAGAACCCACTTCAATCTAGAAATTTTGTGATTGTCTGTTAGGGCAGCGTGATTGGTTGAAGTGTGTGTTCTAAGCCTACCTTTATTTTAACCTATAAAAACTGAGGAAGACACATGAAGGGCAGCAACATAGCTCCTTTCAGTTGACCTTTTATACAATGGGACAAAGACCAACCACTCATCTGAATGGACTTTGGGTTTGGGGCCTGTTTTGCCAAGTTTTTTGGTCCTAACATCAATAACAATCCCCTCCCCTAAGTGTTTCTTAATTACCTAGAACCATCTTGTTGTTGTGGTTCTCTGAACTTTGTGTTTCTTGGTCAACTTGGATAAAAATCCAAAAGGCAGTGACTCCCCCTCCATGTTCACCAAGATTTCATCAACAAGTTGCCTCTTTTCATCTAGTGACATTTCTCTGTTGTCCCTTCTATGACCTTGTTGTTCTTGTGGAGTCCCATCCTTTTGTTCTTCCCCTGTATCACCATCATCTGTTTGTGCATCATCATCATCTGCATCATAACCAATATCTGAATTTTCATTTTGTACTTGCTGGTTTGCTATGTCTGATTCATCATGGTATGTTTCATCATGAAGTCCCATGCTGTAATAATCCAAATGTTGTTGTTCCTCTTCATACAGTCGATGCATTCCAAAAAAATCAGATTCAAAGAATTCCATGAGTCCCTTTTTTTTTTTTTTTTTTTTTTTTTTTTGCAGAGCAGGTGAAGGTAGTGAAATGGCGGCTGTAGGTTTTTTTTTTGCGGTCTTCAATGGAGCTGCTGGTTCTAACAGAGCACTTAGAAATTAGGATTATTAACAACTAATTGTAGGGAAATGTAATTTACTAGGGCTGCTTGTATCTTTTGAAGAAATATTGTGTTGGTTTTTTTTGGATACTCTTTGAATTCCCCCCCCCCCCACCCAGGTATTGTGTTTGAAAATGAACAAAAAAAATGGGTTCATTTCAAGGGGAGACCCTATAAAGGAGTCATTTTGACTAGAAATTATGAAAACTTTTGAATTTTTGTGAATTTGGAAAATTTTTTGAAATTACATGTAAAAATAAGGGAGGGAAAAATTTACCCTCCAAAAACTCACATTCCCTTTCGTGGGAAGCATAGTTACGGTGGGATATTTCCCAGTAAAAAAGATTCCTCCCACATGGGTGGTAAAGCTAAATATGGGACCACTACTTTTCCCACCAATTTATCTCTCCTAATACTATACCCCTCACCTTAATTAATCTACTTTCAATCTTTTACCTCGGTCTCTACAAACATGTCCTTTGTTGCAAGTAACATGAAGCGGAGGGAGTATATAAATTTCAACTTCTTTTAAAAAAAAAAAATTCAACTCCTTTTAACTATATTTTAAATGAAGTATTATTATATTTTGCCAAAAAAATTATAATAAATTGATTTATATAATAGATGTTAAAGAAATTACTTTAAAACATCAATTAAATTTTTATTTTCTTAAATACCTCTAGCTAATATTTTATTTCAATTCGATATAACTATATATTCAAGTTAATTACAATATTGTTTATGAAATTTTACTACTATACGTACATATTATCACAAACTAATATCTTGCTATAGAATAAATATTGTGTTTAACAAATGATTTTTTTTAAATATAAAGGTGATATATTATTTGTAATTTTGTATATGTTGGCATTTTTGCTAATAATTTTAGTGGAGATTTTAGTTTGTGTTTGATTAATTTTAATGTTTATTAAAATTGCATTTATAAATAAGTATTCACTAATATGACCACTAGACTTGATCAAGCCCTGTCTGAAAATTCTCAAGTTCGGGTAGACTAAAAAAATTCATTTTTTAGATAATTTGTTGCTTTGCCTATTTATATATATTATGACATTATAATTCCTATATACTTCCTCCGTTTTTTTGTTATTGCATTATAGGGTTGGGTACAAATATTTTGGTAGTGGAAAAAATAAGAGAGAGAAAGGTGAAAATACAAATTACCCATGTGACATAATGATAAACTAAAAAGTAAGTGTGAAAAGGCAAGGGTATGTTGGGTATTTGTAATGTGAACACAAATAATTTTTTTTCCAAAGAGGAAATGGTGCAATATTTGTGAAAATTCCTAAAAAGGCAAGTGGTGCAATAATAAAAGAACGGATGAAGTATATGATTTGTTTGTTTTAACAAATTTTATTTGTTGGATATAATTAATTTTCTTAAAAAATTAGATTTATTGTACATGGTAAGGATCTTAAACTAGTTATGCAATAAAAGAAGTAAAATAAACAACTCTTAAACTACACAAGAAGATATGAAGGGTCCTCTGTCTATTACAAGAGAAAGGCTCAAGTCACAGCTAGAGGAGATGGAGGGACTAACCATCCCTCCAGTCCTCACCCAATTTGGATCATAATATAACGAAAACCTTCTCTTCAATTCTTTAACCATCCACTAAGAAATACGAACGACATGTGTTACACCATCATGCACCGCATAAACGCACTCGTGGCATTAAAAACACACCACCATATCTACTTCTCTAAGTAAACTTTGCCACACCTCTTTCTTAACTTGATCCAAACACTCTTTGTGACACATGTTTACCATTCTATCCTGCTTAGTCACCTCTTCACATTCCTCCTTTTTCACCACATGTCATCTTACCACTCTTCATGTTCATCCTCTTAAACCGACCAACCATATATCAACCGAACAATGTCATTAATTAATTTATATTTTAGTTCTAAGTCTACCTCTTATATATGTACATTTTAAGACCCTTTTGATTTTGTGATCTCTAGAACAAAATTCAATACACAAAATAAAAATTAAAGACAGTTTATATTAAAAGTGCAAAAGAAGTAACACTGAAAAACAACAATGGCTTCACAACAGCAGCAGAGAAGAGATAACACAACACAAGAGAGAAAGTTACAAGTTGAGCAAAACCTTGTGCCTAAACGAGCTACTCAGTTTGAGGAGCTAGCTCATAAGGCTACTGACTCCGCAGTCGCGGCAGCTGCGACTGTGGAAGCGGAAAGAAGGAGTGCTGGTAAAGGAGGGAGTACTACGGTTGTCATTGGTGTTGGCCATGCCGGTGGCGGAGGAGGAGGTGGAGGTTATACTCAGCCGCAGCAGCACATGAGAGAGAGTGGGACTACTCACATTGGTATGGGCCAGGCTCAAACCGGAGGCGGTGGAGGTGGGCTGACACAGTCTCGTCAGCAGCAGATGAGAGACATTGAGAGTACTGAGTTTGAGTCGCTTACTAATAGAGTTGGTGGACTAGAGTTTGGAAGTGGTGTTCAGCAGCAGAGAGGATCATCTAATCAGGAGCAGGCTCGCAGGGATACGAGCCATGGTGTGTCGAAGCAGGCGGTGGGGAGGGATACGAGCCACAGTGTGTCGAAGCAGGCGGGAGGAAGGGATACGAGCCATGGTGTGGGATGGCAGGCGGGGGGAAGGGAAACGAGTCATGGTGTAGCGGCGGGAAGGGATACGAGCCATGGATCGGCGAAAGGGCCGACTTCGGTGGGGAAGTTTGAGATGAAAGAAGATATGGGAATGGAAAGGGGAAGAGGAGTGCAAGAAAAAGCTGTGACAGGAAGAAAGTATGATGAAAAACTGAAGCAAGAGACAGAGTCTTTGGAAGAGATTTCCAAACATAGGCAGACTGCTCAACAGAACTCTATTGATGCTGTTCAAGCAGCTCAAGAAAGGTATTATTCTCATACATTTACATGTATTATCAATTTTTTTGAACTGCTGAATTTGGATCATGTAGTTGTAGGAAATATTTTGTTATTGATTCAATTCTAATGTTTAGAAATTAATTAATTTGAATATCTGCACACATTGGCCACGCTATATCTAGTATAATGTTTGTTTTCTATTAAGTAGATAAAGAAGTACGGACTGTGTATGATAAATGACTTTATGTTAATTATGTTAATGTTGTACCCTTTAACATTGCATTATTAATATATTAGTGTTTCTAACCACAGAAATTGTACTACATTACAACTATTTGTGGTCGAACATGTTATAAACATGTTATCAGAAAACAAATAATTTTTAGAGGATTGGTATGTATAGTCTAACATATTAGCTTGACTTCAGAATATTAGAATACAGTTCTTAAATTTTGTAATATTTGAAGCTGTCTGACTTTTATTGAGTGCATAAGGTACTAAACTACTGATAACTTAGTTGTACATAGCTAAGGAAGTTACAAACTCCATCGAAACATAAGATAAGTACAACATTGTAGCATGTCTCATAGTATGTTTACTACAAGATGCATTAATGGTTTGACATGTTAGTTTTTATAATGCTAAAAAAGGTATGGGAAAGCAAAGGAAGATGCAGCAAATGCAGCTTGGGAAGCCAAAGAAGCAGCAAAACATGGATTAGGGGCAGCTGCGACAAAAACGGCTGAATTAGGATCCAAGGCTCAAGAAAAAGCCCGTGCAGGAGTTGGGGTAACAACCCAATACGTATCAGAGAGCACTCGTCCAGTGGTTCAGACAGCTGCAGAGAAAGCAAGACAAGCTAAAGATGCAGCAATAGCTGCAGGCCAAAAGTCCATGGAATACACTGGGGAAAAGGCGGCACAAGCTAAAGATGCAGCCATGACTGCTGGCCAAAAGACCATGGAATACACTGGAGAAAAGGCGGTACAAGCTAAAGATGCAGCCATGACTGCAGGCCAAAAGTCCATGGAATACACAGGGGAAAAGGCTGTACAAGCCAAAGATACCACAGTTGGAACCACGAAAACTGTTGCTGGTTACGTGGGAGAAAAGGCGGTGGCTGCAAAGGATGTTGCATTGCAAACTGGTAAAACTGCTGCTGGTTATGCAGGGAAGGTAGCCGAAGAGGTGAAGGATCAGGCTGTAGTTGCTGGGTGGGGAGCTGCACATTACACTACAGAGGCTGCAGTAGAGGCTACGAAGATGGCAGGCGGGGTGGTTGGGAAAGCGAAGGACGTGGTAGCAAGTGCTGCACATAAGGCGACTGAATTGGCTGAGAAGCCAGTAGTTATGGCAAAAGATATGGCTGTGGGCACTGGTGAAAAACTCGCGGACTACACTGCTAGGAAGAAGACTGAGGCCAAAATATACAAAGAAGAGAAGCATATATACTTTGATGCGGTACTTGTCTTACTAATGTACTAGTTTGATTATTGCTATATAAATTACTTGTATTAATATACATCACAAAATCTTATATGCAGGGAGAGAATCAACCTTCGTCTGGTGAAGGAGTAACCGGTATGATCCAAAAAGGAACAGAGAAGGTGAAGGACATGGGAAGAGGAGCGATGGGATCTACACCTCGTGGTGGAGGCACCGAAATGTACCAGGAAACCGAGGGAGTTACCAGAAGTGGAGGAGCTACCGGAGGTGGAGGAGTTACCAGTATGATCCAAAAAGGCGCAGAGAAGGTGAAGGGCATAGGAAGAGGAGTGATGGGATCTTCACCTGGTAGCGGAGTCACAGAAATGTTCTAGGAAGCCAAGGAGACGGTCAAGGACGGAGCATCTAAAGTGGGAGAAGGAGGCGAGATAATTACAGAGAAAGGTGAAGAAGTGCTCGGTGCAATAGGCGAAACTATAGTTGAGATTGCACAGCACACTACCAATCTTGTTGCCGGAGCCGGGCCAGCAACAGGGCAGCAAACTGAAGTCAAGGAGAAGAAGCTGGAGCATCAAGATAGAAAGAAATACTGAATAAGTTTGTAGTAATTTATAATGCAAGTCTTTTGTAAGAAGTCTGGTTTTGGGTTTTTTTTTGGGTTAGTTACTTTTGTTAATCAGGATAATGTGTGAAGTTATATAGTGTTACCTAGTAGTATGGTGAATAAACTATATATTAGAAAATGGAATTATGGAATACAAGTTTATCATGTTAGATAAAATAAAAGTCAATATTTTTTGTTCAAAATTAGCATTGTGAAAATCCTATTCTCACAAGGTATCAATCCAAACGTTAGCCAAATCTCGTTCTTCTTCTTGAATATAGTCCAATAACCAAAAGGTTTGTACTTGATGTTGAAAAGGAAGGCCGTTCAAAAAAAAAGTTATACTTTATGCTTACAAAATTAAAATAAGCTACGACAAGAGTTCTTTCAAAAAAGAAAAAAAAAAAAAAAAAAAAAAAAAGTTATAACAAAAGTGTTTCAAGTTTATAACAAAAGTCATCCTTATCGATCAAGACTTGCAAGACTGACCCAATGGTTTGTATACTCCGATGATAATCTCTAGCGATGTATCATCCAAAGCAATTAGAGCCCATTTGGTTACTCTACTAAATTGGATTAATTTCCATAATTCCATGATTTTAAAGTGCTTGGTTGATTATATACATAATTAGTACTCATCGTGTACTTGAATTTATACTGGCTTTCAATCTGTTCCAATGCCAAAAGTAGCAAATAGGCTATGTTCCACCTGGTTTAAGTTTTATAATTTGATTTGATCAGATTTTTAATTTGATAAAAGTTTGACTAGAATTATTCACCAATTTGATAAAATGAGATTTTATTAGATTACATTTATACAAATATGTACTTTCCAATTATGAAAATTTTAAATTATAAAAATAGTGATTTTCAACAATAAATAAACGTATATAAAACTATAAGATTACCATAATTTGATTGAACGTTTTTTCGGGTATTTTTGTGATTACCCCTGGGATACTAGTCGCTCTCTGGATCGACAGACCAGCCACCTGCAAAGAACGAAGATTCCGTTGCCAGAATATACGCCTGCGACAATCAAGTTAGTAATCGGATCGAAAAACGAAAAGGCAATAGAGAGAAAGTAGAGAGAAGTTGGAGCTATTTTAATACTCTATTGAATGTTATTGTCACAATCCACCCCTCCCACCATAAATGATTGGGGTATTTAAAAGGGTGGAGAATTGTGCCCTTTTAGGGTTGTTAACCTAGAATGACGTGCTCTGATTGGCGGCGCAATCAGGTTAGGACACGTATCCTGATAAGGGCGCCGTTTTACGACTTTCTCAGGATTTGGGCCTCCTGATATAAGGAGACTCTTTTCTCTCTTTTTCAGGTGCTCTTCGTAGGGTTTGCATACATGTCATATTCCTATAGGGACACGTGTCGCCCTATGTTTGGCCCACGTGTCACTATGGTATTGGTCCACATATTTGGGGTAATTTTTACCTTAAACAAACATAGTGTTAATTATTCCTCTTAAAACTCCATGAGAAATTGAGCAACTAATAAAATACGGAGGGAGTACAAATTAAAAGTTACCCATAAAGAAATTTTAGTTACCATAACAATTGTTGAAGTTACCTTTACATTAACGGTCCTACATTAATTAAATTATCGTAAACTTTTGTGATTATGATGCTAATAACATTGGTTGTTTCGTCTTTATAGGGTATTGATCTAGCCTTAACTGAAATTTGGCCAAAGGTGGGGAGGAGGTACTGTTGCAAGTGTCTAGGGTAAAAATAATCCCAAAAAAGTGGTTCAATCCCGTAGTGACACGTAGCCCAGTCAAAGGGAGACACGTGTCCTTACAGGAAGATGACGCGTGTCAAATGCCCTAAAGAGCACCTGAAATCAGCAAGAGAAAGGGCCCTTATTACATCAGGGTCCAAATCCCGAGGAAAGTCATTGAAAGCCGCAAAGCGGCGCCTCCATACGACACGTGGCATTCTCTGATTGCATTGCCAATCATGTCACGGAATTTTAAGGTACAAACCCTAAAGGGGCACACACTCCCACCCCTATAAATACCCTAATCATTTATGATGGGAGGGATGGATGCTGACATAACCTAAAAAAGAGCATTAAAGAGCTCCAATTTCTCTCTACTTTCTCTCTCTAAACTTTCCGTTTCCCGATCTCTAACTTGATCGTTGGAGGCAACTATTCCGGTAAAGGAATATTCGTTGTTTTGCAGGTGTCCGTGTCTCATTGCCTGAAGAGTGATACCAGTATCTGAGGAGATCAAAAAATACCCGAAACATTTGGCGCCGTCTGTGGGGATACTCGTCTGTTATGACAATAGATGGTCAGACACCTAATCCCGGCCCTCGTCCAGGCGAGGACGACCATGTAGTGGATATAATCCCTACAATCCTTACCAGCGATCCGCTAACCGCCTCATTTCAAGAGGCCGATGACCCTCCTGTTACTGCAACCTCTTAGAAGGTCGCGCTCAACAAACTCCGGAAGGAGTTTGAGAGCAACAAAGCCTCTACCTCTAGGCAGCCTCCCAGGAGGGAGGGGGAGAGATCTCCAAAGAAAGCTCAAAACAAAGCGAATAATGCAACAGACGCTGGGAAAACCCCATTTCGTAGGCCGACTAGAAGGTCCCCAAGGGTACCACGGACAAATTTCTCTGATCTATTGGCAAAAACCCAGTCGGATGGGGGGAGGAGTAGGCAGCCTCGAAGAGAAGAGCCTGAGTCGTCTAGACGGTGGAAGGATGCAAGGGATTAGCTTCGGCATAAGCAGCGGGAACGTGCCGCTTACTCGGACACGACCTCAACTCCAACAATGCCGGATGATTTCTCAAATCATTCTTACTCCCAACATACCAACACGGCCATCTCTAGCAGAAGTCAAGTTGTCCGCACTCCAACTCCTATTCCAGTTCAATCACTTCAATATCAACCTCCCTAGGGTTTCAATGGCTTGATGCAGCCGAGTCGCCAAGTCTTCGGACAATATAGGCCATACGGACAGACGTACTGTCAGGCTCCCTACCTGGCTGGACCGTCCGCGCAGCCACAACCAATTGACTGGCAGATGCGCCTAATGACCCTTGGAGATAAGCCGCCTCCGTTTTCACAAGATATCTTAACATCACCTGAACCAGCAAAAGTCAAGGGCGTACTCGTGGGTGCCTATGATGGTACGGGCAACCCCGAGGAGCATATCACTTCGTACAGGAATTTGATGTACTTGCAAAGTGTAGATGATGCTACATGGTGCAAATGATTCCCGACCACCTTAAAAGGAGTGGCGCAGGATTGGTTCAATAGCCTTCTGGCCGGGTGCATTAATTGTTTTACCACCCTCAGTTTGTTGTTTGTAGGGAATTTCTCTTACAACATTCCACCAAGAAAAACAAGTCTCAACTTGGCAACAATTGTGCAATGAAAAAATGAAGGATTACGCTCGTACGTCCAAAGATTTAACCAAGAAAAGGCCCAAATTCATAATCTTCCGGACAACATGGCATACTCTGAATTTCTCAGGAGATTAAGGCATAATGGTTTTTGTTTAGGGTATTTTTACCCAAGACACGTGGACCAATGAGAGTTCGCCACGTGTCTAGCTCAGAATGGCTCATGTGGCCAAACATCCTCTTGACACGTGGACCAATGAGAGGTTGCCACGTGTCGAGCTCAGGATGGCCCATGTGGCTCAACGTCCTCTTGACACTTGGCGCCCTCAGATATGTTTCTGAAATGGCGGCTTTCAAAGGCCCAAACTCGTAGGAGCGTCGTAAAGCGGCGCAGCCCACTAAAATCTAGATCAAGTGACCTAGGTAGGGGCACTTTTCCCAAAGACCCTATAAACAGGGAGATATTTCCCCATTTTGGGGACAGATTGAATCATTTATTACACACTTATTCTCTTACATCACAGAAAGACCTGAGCTTGGAATCCGAGCAGATACCCACCTAGATTTCCGTTCTCTCTATTCCGTTTCAATTTACTAACTTGTGCGTCGGAGGCGGAGCACCACCCAACCGGTGTCTCTGTTTTGCAGGTGCAGCTCACAGCGGATCAGTCTTCGTGTTGTAACTCTCCTAAGGGACAAAAACACCCAAAACAGTTTTAAGTTTGATTTGGTAAGAAAAAAGATTCGGTCATACGCAGGTGTTTTGCGGAAAGCTGAAGCCTACACTAAGGCGGTGGATTTTTGTTCGCTCACAAAATCAGAAGCGCCGACCAAGGGGGCTGAGAAGCACCCCTCTCAACAAGACTCGGCTGGCCGAAAGAAGGAAAGAAACAAAAGAAAAGAAGTCTGGGTGGCCGACGGCCAGCAGCAGAAATCCAAGAAGGTCAAGACGTACGAGCCCCATTATGAGTTCAAGAAGGATTGTTACTCCATCCTGATGGAAATCAAAGACAAGTTTGAGTTTGAAAAGCCCCAGCCGCTGAGAGGCCCGACTCAGTATAGGAACAAGATCAAGTACTATCATTACCACAAGGATGTGGGACATGACACGAACGATTGCATCAATTTGAAGAGATTGTTGGACAAGCTAGCCGAGAAGGGCATGCTGAACTCTTATGTGATGAAGTCCAAGTTCACCTACGCACGGACAGACAACATGTCCGAAAAGAAACAAAAAAATGATAAGAACATAAACAAGGAAGATGATGGGAATAGCACTGATTCAGGCTTTGTGGTCGTGATATTAGGAGGTTTCGCCTCAAGCGGCCCAACCAAGAAATGGATCAATCAAGACGCCTGGAATTTGGGAAAGGTAATGCAAACGGATGCCGTAAAGGCCAAAACCTTTCCTAAAGTAACCATCAGTGAGGCTGACCGGGGGAGGTCTAAGCCCTACACAACGATCCTATATGGTATTCATTATGAAAATAGCAAACTTGAAGGTCGGACGAATATTGATTGATACGGGCAGCTCGGCTGACATCATCAGCTTGGCCGCCCTGAAGAATCTAAGCTTCCCAGAGGATGCTCTTCAAGACATCACTCACCCTTTGGTAAGATTTGGGGGGGAATGTTATCCACCCAGTTGGGCGAAAATACCTACCCGTCCGCTTTGGGCAAAAGGGGGAAGGAAGAGATATGGTTATCCGCTTCCTGGTGGTAAAAGAACTGACTAGATATAACGTCATACTCGGCCGTCCAACGCTGAATGCAGCTAAGGCAGTTATTGTACCTCATCTAATGCTGCTAAAGTTCAAGAGGACGGACGACACAATTGGAACGATCCAAGGAAGTCAGAAAATGGCTAAGGAATGTAATTAGTTGGCCGTTAAGCCTACTGCACGCGGACCAAAACCGTCCGAGCCAAAAAAAGAAGGAACCTCACTCCCAGCATACCAGGTCGGCCAGAAGCACAAGGCGGCCAAGATAGATCAAGCATAGCAGCTAATGACTGTCGGCCGGCCAGAAGAGTTAAGGCCCCAGCCTGCCAGCAGTCACCAAGATATAGTGCTGGACCCCGATTAACCAGGTCGGATGGTTAGTGTAGGCACTATATCTTTGGGTATGCTTGGGGATGAGTTAGTTCAGTTGCTGAGAGAATTCAAATATGTATTTGCATTCAAAGTTGGTGAGATGCCAGGAATAAGTCCTGACCTGGCCGTGCATAAGCTGGCCGTGAATCCATTGGTAAAACCTGTCCGACAGAAGAAGAGAAATCATGGAGAGGAAAGGAATCAGGCGGTCGTGGCGGAGGTGAAGAAGCTACTGGACGCCGGTTTCATTCTGCAATGTTATTACCCAGACTGGGTAGCTAATGTAGTTCTCGTGAAAAAGCCAAATGGAACTTTGAGAATGTGTGTGGATTACACATATCTGAACAAGGCATGCCCTAAGGATAGCTTTCCCTTTCCCAAAATCGAGCGCCTGGTTGATTTGACAGCCGGGCATGCCCTGATGAGTTTCATGGACGCATACTCCGGATTCCATCAAATTCCCCTATGGGAAGAATATCAAGAGAAAACAACGTTCGTAACTGAGCAGGGGTTGTACTGTTACAAGGTTATGCCATTCTGCCTCAAGAATGCCCCTGCTACCTTTCAGCGACTTGTTAATACAATCTTTAGAGATCATCTCGGCCGAAATATGGAGGCGTACATCGATGACATGATTGTCAAGTCGAAAGAGTCGGCTGACCATCTAAAGGATCTGAGAGAAAGTTTTACCGAACTCAGGCGGCATAAGATGATGTTAAATCAAAACAAATGTGTCTTTGGTGTTGAGTCCGGTTAATTTCTCGGATTTTTGATTGATCAACGTGGAATTGAGGCCAACCCTAAAAAAATTCAAGCAGTCCCGGACATGAAGTCACCAAGGACGATCAAGAAGTGCAAAGCCTGACCGGCTGTTTAACAGCACTTGGTAGATTTCTGTCAAGGTCAGGAGATAAGTGCCGTTATTTCTTTCAAACCATCAAGAAGAAAGCCATGTTTGAGCGGACAGAAGAGACCGAGGAAGCGCTCGTATAGCTAAAAAGCCATCTGCACACATTGCCTCGGCTCGTCATCCCACTCAAGAATGAGAAGTAATTCATCTATCTCGCTATCTCCGAACACTCTCTAAGTGCTATCCTGCTTGCTGAAAGGGACGGCCACAAGATCCCAGTCTATTTTATCAGTCATGTGCTTCACAACGCTGAGCTTAAGTACCCGCCTGTTAAAAAATTTTGCCTAGCATTGTATATGGCATCAAAGAAGCCGTGGCCGTACTTCTTAGCACATTCAATTGTGGTCTACACAGACCAACCTCTGAAGAAGCCATTTACAGCCTTAGAGGCAGTGGTCGTATGCTGAAATGGGCCTTTGAGCTAAGAGGCTTTGACATTACGTTCGAACCAAGAAAAGCAATCAAGGGGCAAGCCTTTACGGAATTTTTGGCTGAGATGACTCGGCCAGATCTTCAGCTGGTCGGAGACCAGATCTGGAAAGTGATCATGGATGGTAGTGCAGCAGCTACCGGGTCTGGCGCTGGTATCATATGTCAGTCTCCTGAAGGAGATAAGTTTGAATATGCAATGAGATTTTAGTTCCAAGCGTCAAACAATGAAGCTGAGTATGAAGCCTTGTTGGCCGGCCTTAGAATGTGTAAGGCGGCCGGGGCAACCAAAGTTGAAGTTTGCTCGGACTCTCTGTTAATAGTCAACCAAGTCAATGGTGGCTTCGAAGCAAGGGAGCCGACCATGATGAAATACATGCAGATGGTTAAGGAAGAGGTCGAGGTCCTAGAATATTTTTCTTTACGACAAGTTCCTCGTTTAGAAAATCATCAAGCGGACGCGCTCTCCAAGTTAGCTTCCTCGGCATGATGTGACACTCCTAGATCAGTATTTTGGGAAGTAAAAGAGAGGCGGAGTATTGATTTCGGGCCTGTTCAGATCATAGATAGAAGTTCAACCTGGATGGACGGAATTATTTCCTACTTAAGGGATGGAATTCTTCAGGACGATCCTAAAGAGAGTTGGCTAATGAAGAGGAGAGCGGCCTGGTTCGAGATGAAGAATGGGGAGTTATTCAAGAAGGCTTTTGTGAAGCCCTATCTTAAGTGTGTTACCCCAGAGAGGGGGTATGATGTGTTGGATGACCTCCATCAGGGGCATTGTGGTTCCCATATTGGAGGACGAGCCTTGGCAGAAAAAGCCACCCATTTGGGGTACTATTGGCAGAGCTTAAAGTCGGACGCCATGAAAATGGTGAAAAAAATGTGACAAGTGCTAGAAGTTTGCAACCTTAATCCATCGGTCGGCTAACAGCTTATCGGCCATAAGCAGTCCCCTCCCCTTAGGAAAATGGGGTATGGACATTCTAGGGTCGTATACTCCAGCGTCCGGCCAAAGACGTTATGTGCTAGTGGCCGTGGATTATTTCACCAAATGGGTCGAAGCCGAGGACGTCCGGGGCATTAAGTGGACGGATGTGTCAGCCTTCATATGGAAGAGTATAATAACTCGATGCGGAGTACATAAGGCAATGGTGTTCGACAATGGACCTCAGTTCGAAACGCGCCAACTCAAGGAATGGTTAGGAGACCAGGGCATAACTCATTGTTTTACTTTAGTCGGCTAACCACAAGCTAACAGCCAAGTTGAAGCGTACAACAAGTTGATCTCAATTGGAATCAAGAGCAAGCTTGAAAAAGCGAGCGGCCTATGGGCCGATGAGTTTGTTAATGTAATATGGTCCATACGGACAACAGCAAAAAGTTCCACAGGGGAAACTCCATTCTTTTTGGTCTATGGGGCTGAAGCATTTCTTTCAATCGAGATATACGAGCCCACTATGTGGGTAATGTTATATGATGAATCGGCCAATTGGGAGGCCATGAAGACCGCCCTGGACTTTCTTCCTGAAATCAGGGGCAATGCGGCGCTCAGACACGGAATTTGTCATTTAAGGATGACAAGGGTATATAATCGCCGAGTTTCTAAGCGTCCGCTGAAGATAGGGGATCTTGTGCTCAGAAAAATGGAAGCTATTGGCCGAGCCAATGAGGATGGAAAATTGACCCCAATTTGGGAAGGGTCTTACCGAATCAGGGAAGAAGTTAGAGATGGCACGTACCGTCTTGAAACCATAGATGGCCGCCAAATTCCACGAACGTGGAACACTGATAATCTGAAAAAAATATTATGTTTAACTCTTTTCTTAGTACTTAGCCAAAAAGTTGTATATACAGCTAGGTCTATTGAGCGAGCAATGTAATTAGAGTCGTACGGCCACAACAAAGTAATTTTGACAAGTTAATGAAAAGTCAAACATTGTTATCTTATTTCACTATTTTACTTATGCTTATTTGCCTTTCATGGTTTGAGCTGAAACGCCGAGTGAAACCTGTAACTAAGTTGCTTGCAACAGAGCAAACCAGCCTATAAAGGCTATACAAGATTGCTGAAGTGAGCAAGGTTACGAAATTGCCTGCATTATAGTAACCCGATCGCTAGGGCAATTAAAAAAATAAAAAATAAAATTAAAAAAAAAAAACTGACTTGACTTTAAGTCACAGGTATACGTCCGTCCCTTATTTAAACGGACAGTAAAGGTAAGGTATCCAAAGTTACCCCAATTGGGGCAAGGGCATACCTAGGCATTCTAGCCCAGCCAAACTTAGAAATTTTAAGTTGAGATAATACTTGAAATTTCTTGAGTATGTGTGAGTGATAGTTTCAACGGACGACTCACAAAAATCCAATTAAACGGCCAAATAATCTGTTGATTCGGCGTATCGCCTATTCCAAGGGCAATCATTACTATGATTTGATTAACTTGCTAAGTAGTCATACCCTCTAAGGCATAAATACTACCAAGTCAATCAAACCAATCAGAATATGGACTAGGCGAACGCCGAATAAAGGGGCATACCCCTAGACTCGCACGAAAGCATCAAAGTATGAAAAGTTGGGAGAAATTGCTAAGTAAAAAACATATATAAAAACCGCTCAAAAAGCGGAAAAATCAGCATTAAAATAAAACCGCTCAGAAGGCGACATAATATTTTACAAAACCGCTCAAAATAGGTGGCACCCAAAAAAAATTGTTCAGTAAAAATAGAAGAAAATAAGCTAAGGCTTGAAAACAAAGATGGTGAAGCTTGGCAGCTGCGGTGGGAGTACTTGAGCTCTACCTAGCCGGATTATCATCCTTGGCAAGCTCCTCCATGGACGATTGATCCCTATCGGCGGAGCAATGACAGAAGCCTCTTCCTTCGGCTTCTCATCGGCATCGTCCGCTTTCTCCTCCTCCTCATTCTCAGCTTGCTCCTCGTCCTCTCCGGACTCAGGGGAATTGACCACAAGTTCATGAGAAGGTTGGCCGGCCTTTTTAGCCTCTTCCCTGAGGCAGACGTACTCAAGACGCTTGGTGAAGCGTTCCTGATAATAGGTGACGTCGCCCGCGTCGTCCACCATCAGCTCGAACGCATCGAAGAAGTAGTCATTTATCCGCTTTTTGGCATTATGCTCAATGCGGACAATGTCTTCAGCGCTGGGCGGCCGAGGTGCTTTTAGCTTTTTAGTTTAGTCGAAACGGACTTCTTTAAGGTTTCAACCTCGGTCCTTAGAGTGTCTGCATCCCCTAAGGTCGTCTGAAGATTTGTATGCGCCAAGGCTAAGTCCCCCTTCTACTTCTTAGAGTCCTCAAAGCCCGCCTTCCATCGCTCCCCCTCCAAGACGGCCATGTCCTTCTCTTCTCGCATGGTCTCCCTGGCCAAAGTCTCCTGTTCGAGATATTTGCCCAATTTGACCAGGTCTTCTGTTTGCCGCGCCACCTTATCAAATAGCACGGAGATCTGAGCGTCCAGATGGACCCTTTGGACCGCGGTCGTCCTAGTGACGGCATCCTAAGCTTTGCGGACCTCTATCCAAGAATTCTTTAGCCGGTCATTTTCTTTTTCCTTCCATTTGAGGAAGGCATTAAGGCGAAGAAAGAGCTGCGAAAAGGAGCGAATGAAGTCTGTACAACAAAAGAGAAAACATTCTAAGTATGAAATCAGCGAAGTGGTGATAAGTTACCTCGGCGCTACAGTTTTTCATAGGGCCGAGGTAGCCCTCAATGATCCCCCCCAGCTTGTCTCGTTACGCTTGGGGGACGGCCCTGGCCATGGCTTCCCGCATGGCCTTCCTGTCTGCGCCAGTTAGAGACTAGCCGGGTAGCTTCATATTCATCTCCTCCGCAATGTCTGTAAACGACCGTGCAAAGGTGTAAGATTTAGTAAAAAGACTTGTGTGCAAAGTTAAATTTTGTGCAAAAGGTTATTTAGACTAACCGTCTGAGAAGCTGGGAGGAGTCAAAGGGTAGAAGGTGAATGGAGGGGGCAGCGCAGGCTCGTCACCCTCCTCTCCTATCCGGCTAGGCTGGTCGCCGGCCGACTGAGTGGCCTCAAGCCAATCAGATTTCTGGACTTTTTGTACTGGCGGAGTCACTTCGAGCCCGGTCGATTTTTTAGGGGTCGACTTACCCCCATCGTCCGATTTCTCGGACTTATCATGGACTAGCGCGGCGGCCGGATCCACGGACTTGGAGGCCCCGCTATCACCCAGCTGGGGTTGATCTCCTTTGGACTTCTTTGAAGCAGTCCACGACGTAGTCTTGGCCGTGGTTGTGGAAGTTGTCTTAGAAGCGACCGTCTTCCTATGCTTGGACGCCTTCCCGTCCTTGTCAGTTTTTGCAGCCGGGGACAACTAATTTCGTTTGGCCCTTGGGGTTGGAGTTGGTAGCTGAAAAGAACATTTAAAAGTTAATAAAAATACAAGAAAAGTAATACATCATTGTCCGTGTGGAGCTGGGAAGTAGGTCCCTTCCATCATGCCAACACGCACACAAAACTATGTCCGTGAGAATTCAGAAAGGAGGGCTTTCCCAACATCCCAACACGGACGAAAAGATACGTCTGCGTGATGTCAGAAAGTATGTTCCTCCCAACACTCTTACACGGACGAAAAGGAGATATGAAGGAGGAAAGAGATGTTTTTACCTCCTTAGTTTGCTCGTACAACTTTTGACGAGCTATGTAGCGAGCCAAGTCGATGTCTGACATGTTCACCTCCCCCTTTTGTTCCGGATCCAGCATCTTGAACGCCTCAACTATAAAAATAAAAAGAGAAGAAGTGTTAGAAAATTTTTCAACTGGAAAAACTATACGCGAACAAAAAACATGTGTCTAACCGTCCACCTTGGGGCAAGTTCTTGTACAGGCTGTAGGCTGACATGAACGTAGGGTCCCGAAGCCAACTAGATAGAGGGACCTAGTTACTCGGAACGCGCTCAATTTTTCCGTCCTTCTTCACTCTTTTGACTTTAAACTATTAAAGCTGATGCTCTTGGATGGGGTGGACGGGTGGATTATCAGGCTTCAGATCCCCGAATCCAAGCTAAATCGGCTTGGCGTTAAACCGATTCATCCGCAAATTGAACTCAACATCTTTAGCTTTGATGCGGTAGAATCGATGCTTCCAATCACGCCATTTGGAGACGCGGTCAACTACCACCATGTAGTCTCTGTTCGAGCTCATAATGAGCCAGTCATCTATGTCTGCGTCCAGCTTGGTCATCGAGTGCATCTCACAGAAGACCGTAAAGTCCGGCTTGAAGCCTTTGCAGATGCACGTCACCAAATACCCAAATATGTTCAACCAGCTGTTCGGTATCAGCTGGAAGAGAGCGATGTCATACTCGTCCAAAATAGTGCGAACGAAAAGGTGGAGAGGGAAGCGCAGTCCAACGTCCAAGGCTCCCCTACAGACGCTGAAGGCCCTTTGGCGCGGCCTCTCTTCCTCTCAGGCGGCCACAACATGTGACTTCCTTGGAGGCTGGATCTCAAATCCCTCCCCAAGATGGAGGAATGCCTTGTACGTTTCAAACCTGTCATTTAGGTAGCACAAGGCCGTGCTACCCACCGTACAGGCGTACGGATCTTTGAAGTTATCAATATTGGCGACGACCTCCTCGGCCGCCGTCTCACCCACGGCCGTCTCATCCTCGGCCGCCTTCTCAACTTCTTCCTCTCCTACTTGGTTAGGAGCACTCCCAAACTCAGAGGATAGCACTCTGTTCAGATTTGCTGCCTCGGCCGAACTACGGCCCCTAGAGCTATGGGCGCCTCTGGTTGAGGGAAAGACCTCGGGGATTAAGGGTCTCTTGCCCCTGTCTTTAGAAGTGGCCACCTGATTTCCAGAAAGAGAGGCACCACAAGGAGGCAGGTCAGACGGATCATTAATTGCTATCCCAGTCCTAGGTCTATCCGACGTGCTATATTGGAGATAGAGTTGAGAAGGAGTTCGGACGGACAAATTAGTGTCCGCTTGAGAAGAGGAAGGAGGTCCTTCACGAGATAGCAACTCGGCGCCATCCATGACCGAGTTGGCATATTGGGGGAAAATTAGTTCCGGAGTTCGCCTGGACGTTCCCACCACAACAGAAACGCCTTGAGTTCTTTGGCACTCCTCGAAGGAAGAAGTAACCTCCACGGCCGAATGATGATCGAGTGCGCATGGAGGCGGTTGTCCGGGTAGTAGACCCCGTCTCAATATCGGTACTATTTGGGTCATAAGGGACCCTAGGGTTTACCAGACAGCCGTCTGGATTTCTGGCCGCGTGACGATCATGCGTCTGCATGGTTCTTGCCATGTTCGACTGCAGGGACAGAGAAGAATAGTTGGAGGTGAGTTGGTATGCACTAGAAATGGACCCACTCCATGAGGGAGACTACTCATCTCTGTCCACTCTAGACTCCTCAGTCCCAGGCGAACGGCCGGCCTCATGAGGAGAAACGGACAAAGCCGAGTGTTAAGCCCATTTTCCCAAACCATAACTTATTTTCCTCTTTTCGTGCCTTTAAACCAAAAATAATTCATTTCGTGTCCTTTTTATAAAAACTTTTAATCCAATTTATTTTGGTCCATAATATGGGTCCAATGATTGAATAGTTGGATGGGGATTTAAAAGATATTTTTAACGATATATTATAAGCCCAAATCCGAGTTATAACGAATAAGTTATGGCCAAAATATTAAACTGAGCCCAAAATGAACCTAAGCCCACCTTACCTACAACCCAATGATCACGTGGAGGGTGCAAATGATTTAATCCAATTCCTAAACCAATTAAGATTAATTAGTAACTTCTATAAGTTTCTAAAAGATCCTAATTATCCTTTTTGAAAAGATAAGATTAAAGAGTTTGAAATTGAATAAAACACCTTTTTTTTAAAGTCCTAATTTTATTCGAATTGAAATACATTCAAAGATAGACAGATATTATTTTCGTGACTCATATTTTTTATCCAAATTTTATACGTTGGATAGCCCTTGAAATTATCTTTTCAATGATATATTATAATATCAATTCCGAGCCATAACGGAAAAGATATGAATAAAATGTCAAACTCTATCCAAAATTGACACCGTCTCACTATTTCGGTTATATCTTATATTATATAAAATATTTTAATCTGATTTTAATTGGGTTAGAAAGTAGACTTCTAGAGCTTTCCAACGATATCTTATTCATCTTATTCTAATTTTTGGATCAAAAGATATGATAAAAACAAAAACTGCAAAAACTGCAGTCTATCGAGTTTTATTCCGATTTAATTCGGATCTTATCTTGTTTTTTCGACCCTTCTTTTTTCTCTATAAATAGAGGTTATATCTCCAATTTTTCAATGATCAACAAGATTTATCATCAAATAATTCTCTTCTCCCTCTTTAGCCTAAATACTAGCCTCCCCATTCTTTCACTATTCCTTCCTTCAAGCACTCCAAGGAGTTCATACTTAACCCGAGGTACCGTCCTTAAACCAAGGCGTGAAAGGTATAACTGTAGGCGTTGTTCGAAGTGCGCCTACGTTAAAAGCATGTTCTGAATATGCTTGGCACTCATAGGAAGTGGAAATTGATCTAATACGATTAGGGACAAGGAAAGTAGGGAGCGGCCAACAAGTTTTTAAGGAACTTGTAAACCGTTCACGGATCATAAAAGGCAACCACGATAAAGGGTCAATGATTGACCCGTGAAGGTTACACCCCATTCATAATCCATGAGATTACTAACTCCATATGGTTCGGAACCATGAAAGGAGGATCGGGGATGATGGTACGAAGTGAGTCATGGAGTCACATTCGCCCGTATTGGCCTCTACTCGATTCTTATAGTGAAAAGCATTCCTGCGATCTCAAAGGCATACAAACAGTGATTAAATTTTCTCCAAACTATTATTTAGCTAAATTGGTTGAATATTAATGCAACACATAATTCTAAAATATTTGTGATCACTTGATTAAAACAACAAGATTAAAAAGGAACCTCAACCGGTTGTCCAAATTATCTTATTAGGCATGGTTTTCAATTACTTATTCCCTTTAAACATGCAATATGGTGATCATTCAAAACAATAGAATAACATCAATATTGGAAGAAATTTAACAATAATTCTAACAATACAAAATCGTTAGAAAAATAATAGAAATAAAAGGAACACAATTCTTACTTTGATTTTGTTTGCTTGCAACTACAAAATAATAAACGAGTTAGTAACTTCAA
The DNA here is from genome assembly GCF_001683475.1 of Chenopodium quinoa. Classification (NCBI taxonomy): domain Eukaryota; kingdom Viridiplantae; phylum Streptophyta; class Magnoliopsida; order Caryophyllales; family Amaranthaceae; genus Chenopodium; species Chenopodium quinoa. The sequence continues at coordinate 757,558 of NW_018745188.1, forward strand.
GGAAATAATAATAGAACAATAATTAAATTAAATTAAATTAAGTAGAGTTGATTTGGGGCCAAACCCTCAAACATTTCTACCTTTCACGCCTTGGTTTAAGGACGGAACCACGAGTAAAGTACGGACTCCTTGGAGTGCTTGAAGAAGGAATTTTGAAAGAAAAAAGGGTAGGCTAGTGTATAGGCGAGAGCATAGAAGAGAGAAAAAACTAGAGAATTAATTTATGCCCCGTACATCAGATATGAGGGGCTATTTGTAGAAAAAATGTGCTGAGGGAACACACGGAACCCTAAAATGATAAAACCCTAAAAAAGTATACCGGGACACGGCACTGTGTACCGTGACACGGGAATTCCCACCATCAGACGGGAAACATTCCCGTGACACGGTGCAATTTTTGTGTGACGCGAGATATATTTAGTAAACGGGGAAGAAAACGCGTTAAGGGTTTATGCGGAAAGGACACGAAAATTCCCGTGTTACAGCAGGTTTCCCGTGTCACGGGAAATCCCACCGTCAGACGGGAAAGATTCCAGTGACACGGTGGACTCCTGCCGTGGCGCGGGAATTTTCAGTCCGCTTTTCCGTCTTAAAACATTTTTAACCCTAATTTCGTTCAGCATTATAAGTGCCGATTGATAATTTCGGGCCTTTTTTGATTTATTATTATTTGGGCTAAAATAAGAAAATAAGCAAATCAAATAAATAAAAGGTTTGGGCTAAAAATCAATAATAAAACAAAAAAATACAAAAAAAGGTTTGGGCCAAAATTAAATAATAAGTTTGGGCTGAAATTAAAACTATGCATTTACCAAACATCAAGACTAATCCATGGACTATTCAAAAATACAAATTTAATCAAATACGATTTTGTAAGCACTCTCGGGATTAAATATTAAACCCGACCAATAGTGACGGTGAAAGGTTGTTCATCATCGGGTTTGGTTTTAGGGAGACATTTTTAGGTGTCTACAGAAGCCCCCACTTTGACTATCGTTTTCAAAACTGAATTTGGCGGTTTTCTTTGAATTGAAGAAATCCACCGGATAATACTTTCCATGCTTGAGGAAAGTCGATAAATGATGAGATTGCAAGTTTCTGTGTATCGAGAACCTTGCGCCGTGAAATGATGGTGGTTCGATTGTCCCCGAACGTGGGTTGTAGTTGGTTCGCTTGTCCCCGAACGTGGGTTGTAGATGGTCCGCTTGTCCCCGGACGTCGGTTGTACATGGTCCGCTTGTCCGTCCGCTTGTCCCCGGACGTGGGCTGTAGATGGTCCGCTTGTCCCCGGACGTGGGCTGTAAATGGTCTGCTTGTCCCCAGACGTGGGCTGTAATTGAGACCTGCAAAATAAAATTTGCCAGGGGACTCGTATAGACTATGATTGACTTGACCAACTGACTTGACACGACATGACATGACATGAGTATGACTTGTGATTATGTGTGTATTGAGTGAGTGTGTGCACTGACACAAGCAATTAAAAATGCAAAAGCAAAAATTTTCCGTCATTTTTGTCATGAGTGGAGGGTACTGACTTTCTCCCGAAAAAGAAAGACATGAAAAATGAGGTTTTGTTTTAAAACTTCCCTAAAATAAAAGTCATGATAAAAAAGGGAAGAAGTTTTGAACTTCCTTGTTGAGCAAGACGAAATGACTCGTATGGATTTAATTTCTTCTCCTGAAAATTATGTATGCATGATGCATGTTCTTAGGCCAGGAGGCTAAGGACATTTACATCATGTGACACGATAGATGAATGAACTTAAGTCATGGAGCAAAGCATCATATATGGTGTAAAAAAGCGATCTTGAACGTCACTTAGGTCTGGAAGCTAAGCACGTATATAGATGAAGTGATTAAGAACGTCGCTTAGGTCAAGGAGCTAAGAACGATATGCTTTGTATTATTACAAATCATTGATATAGAAATGTTACTCAGCACATTATGTGATGCATGAAACAATGAACATAGCTCAGGTCAAGAAGCTAAGTAAGTATACAACGTTTCTTCTGATGAATGTTGTCTTGAAAGATGATGAAGCATGAGCGGTAGGGAAACAAGATTTCATGATAAAGGGTTCCTAAGGGAAAGACGTTATGGATATGTATGTGTGAAAGAAGTGTGTGAAAGTGATACTAAGGTGAAGCTGCAAAGGTTATGGTGATGGAAATATATGTGTGAAGAGTCAAAGATGATGACTCTTTAGGCTGGGTAAGCTAATGTGATGTGGGTTCAAGCCCCCAAGTCTAGCTCTAAAATGGGTAGGGATATAGAGATAAGCATTAGATATTCTTTGACTCGATCATGCACAGATATGAATATGAATGTGGTCGCACCTCAACGTGAGGTTGCCTACGTATCCGTAAGGAATCAGGCCGAACGTAGCTCTATCCGAACTTTGCACAAGTGTATGTACACCTCAAAGAGGTCTTTCAAGGGTTGTAATGTGGTTAAGTTGATGGTTTAAGGAAGAAAGGGGTAACAGGCTCAAGACCCGAGAGAAGCCCCCAAGATGTGTAATTGTGAATTTGAAAATTTTGAATTTTGCAAGTTTATTTTCAACACATTTTCTTTTCTTTTTTTTTGCTTTGATATTTTTTTTCATTCTTTTGAATCAATATAGGCAATCTCAGATCATGCGGTCCATCACTCACTTAAAATTTATGTTTCTCAGGCACGGTACCGAGCACTCGATGAGAGACGCAATTTGAGACGTGTTCGTATCAAAGACATTGGAATACTTGCCTTTAGACATTGTTTTATTGTTGCTTTGCTGCTTTTTTTTTTCCTTTCCTACTTGCTTTTTGAATGTTATACAATTACACATCTTCCAATCCCAAGATTAAGTGAATGTGTGTTGAAGAAATGAAGGCCAAACGTTAGACGAGGCTCAAAATGGTTGATGAAGAAATGGAATGTGATTGAACGATTAACAGGGAATGACAGGGTTGCAAAGGTGCCTCAAGTCATTAGTGTACCTTGGGTTTAGTTCGGTAATTGATTTTTTTTTCTTCTTATTTTTATTTTTTACTTTTTATTTTTTTTTTATTTTTTTTTTTTTTGAGAATGAATGAATGAAAAATTCTATGATCGAGATGTAAAGGAAATTTGCTCATTTTATTAATGGAAAAGGTGAACGAAACACATGAAACATATAAAATTCAAAGTAGAAAACCTATGCTTGACATGAATAGGGGAATAGAGATGAATGATAAAGAAAGAAATCATGAAATCTTGCACGAAGGATCTGATGTGCGCCTTGTGTTCATTACTTCTTGCCACCTGGAGGGACAGGAAGTTTGTTTGCATCCACCAAGTCTTGAATGACATCCTTCAAATTCCAACATTGCTCCGTAATGTGGCCCCTTCCTTGATGGTACTTGCTATGGGCATTGGGATTCCATTTAGCGCTCCTTTCTTCAGGTTTTGGCTCTGGAAATGGCCCAATAGGTGTGATCAAGCCTTGACCGTAAAGGCGATCAAAGGCCGCATCATAAGTCATTCCTAAAGGAGCGTAAATTCTTTTCTTCTTGGGCAATGGAGCATCAAGAGCTAACACTTCATTGATATCAACTTGGCTTATATTGTTGGTAGTATTTTCGTGCTTAGAAGAAGAAGGATGGTTGTTCTTCTTGTTTTTCCAAGTGTTATTATTGTTACTACTAGCAGTCTTTATTAGCTCATCCTCGATATTGATGCCGATGTCGTATACAGCTTCGAAAGTGTTCAGTGGAAGAAATTTGAGATGTTCCCTATATTTATGAGTCAGATTTTGAATAAAGAGGTGAACCATCTCTCTTTCTTTGGGAGGATCTACCAAGAGTGAAGTTGTTTCCCTCCATCTGTTCAGGTAAGCGGTGAAGCCCTCATTCTCTTTCTATTTGAGAATAGAGAGTTCACGTTCAGAAGTTTTAGTTTGAATGTTACACTTGTAACGATTCATGAAACTGTCGGTGACATCTTGCCAAGTCACAGTATGCTTGGCATATAAGGAATAAAACCATTGTTGGCAAGCATGTTCTAAGGAGAGAGGGAACACCGTAGGGAAGAGTGTTACGTCCAATCCCTTAAGAGCCATGGTTGTAGAGAACGCCTTCAAATGGAATATTGGATTGTCAGTAGGCTTAAACTTTGGAATATCAGCAGTGGAGAACTTTTCAGGGAGTCTGTCCTTCACATCCAAAGGAGTGGGAGGCCGTTCCACATAAGTGAAATCCTCAGAAATATTACTCATTGGTTCCTTTAATTTGTCAAGGGTGGAAACAGTGACCTTGTTTTGTTCCATGGTAGTGACCCTAGTGGTAAGGGTTTGCATCATGGCAGACAGTGCCTCGATGGATTTGTTGATGTTCTCAATATCTTCTTTAGTGGCCATTTAAAGGTGATAAGTAATGTGAAGATGGAAAAGTTCTCTTTGAACGCCTATTAGATCTGATAGATTTTTGCGATAATGACTCAAACCATATTAATCTATCCCTGTTCCTTGACCAAGTACCGTGAAATAAAATAATTCACTTAATTTTTTGACTCATTGCTCAAGATAGGAAAGGAAGGAAATAAATAAATAAATAAATAGACATTTGAAAATAGGTGAGAAAACTCCACTCATTTTTTATTATGACGAAAAAAGGGTGCATGAACCTAGTATACGATCATAAACGACCTGGTGCACGACTCGAGTCGGAACATAAAGAAAGTGTGTGGACTATACTTGACTCGTGAGTGACTAAATGATGTTATAAGACTCGTGGTATGATCGTATGGCTAAACATGTGAACAATAACCAAAATGGCTGACGCGAGGACCAAATTAACACGGAAGACTTGACTGGACTTATTTCAAAGGCACCGTGACACGGAAAATTGTACCGTTTCATGGTGCAAGCTGCCGTGACGCGGTTTTTTTTTTTTTGGGAAATCCACCATGCCACGGTGGAAATTGCCGTGACACGGTGAACTTTCCCGTGCCACGGTAAACATTCCCGTGGCACGGTGGATGCTGACGTGGCACGGGTTTTTTTTTTTTTTTTGAAATCCACCGTGCCACGGTGGAAATCGCCGTGACACGGTAGACTTTCCCGAATTTTTTATTTTTTATTTTTTAAATCCACCGTGCCACGGTGGAAATTGCCGTGACACGGTAGTGTTTCCCGTTCCACGGTAAACTTTCCCGTGCCACGGTGGATGCTGACGTGGCACGAGATTTTTTTTTTTTTGAAATCCACCGTGCGACGGTGGAAATTGCCGTGACACGGTAGAGTTTCCCGTGGCGCAGCAGTATTTTTTTTTTTTTTTTGAAATCCACCGTGCCACGGTGGAAATTGCCGTGACACGGTAGAGTTTCCCGTGGCGCAGCAGACTTTTTTGTTTTTTTGTTTTTTTGAAATCCACCGTGTCACGGTGGAAATTTTCCGTGACACGGTAGAGTTTCTCGTGGCGCGGCAGACTTTTTTTTTTTTTTGCTGCAGGTCCACTGCGCCACGGTGGACAGTCCCGTGTCGCGGCAACCCTTCCCCTTTTTTCTTTTTTTTTCTCTTTTTTTGCTAATTACTAAGTGAGTACGGTCCATTGGCAATCGTTAGTCATAAAATAATCCACACGTAGGTACAATGATGCAAAGAATAGTTCGCAACCTAAGGTCAATTTCTATGTTCGACTATGGTCAAGTTTATTTGGTGTCAATAGGGTACCATGGTTAAGAGTTTGGACGCGTTAGCAAGGCAGCCTCCTTTGAGGGTGTATGCAACCAGGCGGCTCCACGAGTTCGTGATGAAATCGAACTCGACTCCATAGTTTAGGTGGATTTAATAACTCGGATGAACCCTTATTGCCATGAGCGTTTTTGGGTTGATAGAGCTTAAATCCCCCAGGGCTAAAACGCATGTAAAACACACACGTTTTTTTAGAAAAATCGAAGGAAGTTGATTGTGAGAAGATAAAACAAGCCACTGGACCGATTTTAGGTCTGCCATGACACAGAAAAAATTCCCGTGCCACGGTACTACACACCGTCAGACGGTGCACTATACCGTGACACGACAGATTCTGCCGTGGCACGGCAGTCAAAAAATCTGACTAGTGCCCAGTTTTCCTTCGTACGCAATCAAGTTATTCAATTTCTCCTACGGGACAGACCTAAATGCGACGTTAAAACATCTATACATATGCAAAAATGCCAAATTAATCACAGGAATATTTTTCAAGAATCTTTCAAGTCTCATCCACTCATCTTAATTAAATACCGATCACTCAAATCGATAAATAACAAAGAATCCTCCCCGGTGGAGTCGCCAAATTTTAGGCGTCCTCAAAGTGCGCCTATGTTAAAAGCATGTTGTGAATATGCTTGGCAACAAGTTTTCAAGGAACTTGTAAACCGTTCACGGATCATAAAAGGCAACCACGATAAAGGGACAATGATAGGCAACAACGATTGACCCGTGAAGGTTACACCCCATTCATAATCCATGAGATATCTAACTCTGTATGGTTCGGAACCACGAAAGGAGGATCGGGGATGATGGTACGAAGTGAGTTATGGAGTCACATTCGCCCGCATTGGCCTCTACTCGATTCTTATAGTGAAAAGCATTCCTGCGATCTCAAAGGCATACAAACAGAGATTCAATCTGCTCCAAACTATTATTTAGCTAAATTGGTTGAATATTAATGCAACACATAATTATAAAATATTTGTGATCACTTGATTAAAACAACAAGATTAAAAAGGAACCTAAATCGGTTGTCCAAATTATCTTATTAGGCATGGTTTTCAATTACAGATTCCCTTTAAACATGCAATATGGTGATCATTAAAAACAATAGAATAACATCAATATTGGAAGCAATTTAACAATAATTCTAACAATACAAAATCGTTAGAAAAATAATAGAAATAAAAGGAACATAATTCTTACTTTGATTATGTTTGCTTGCAACTACAAAATAATAAACGAGTTAGTAACTTCAAGGAAATAATAATAGAACAATAATTAAAGTAAATTAAATAAATTAGAGTTGATTTGGGTCAAACCCTCAAACAATTCTACCTTCCACGCCTTGGCTTAAGGACGGAACCACAAGTAAAGTACGGACTCCTTGGAGTGCTTGAAGAAGGAATTTTGAAATAAAAAAGGGTAGGCTAGTGTTTAGGCTAGAGCATAGAAGAGAGAAAAAACTAGAGAATTAATTGATGCCCCGTATATCAGATATGAGGGGGTATTTATAGAAAAATGTGCTAAGGGAACACACGGAACCCTAAAATAATAAAAACCCTAAAAAAGTATACCAGGACACGACACTGTGTACCGTGACACGGGAATTCCCACCATCAGACGGGAAACATTCCCGTGACACGGTACAATTTTTGTGTGACGCGGGAAATATTTAGTAAACGGGAAAGAAAACGCGTTAAGGGTTTACGCGGAAAGGACACGGAAATTTTCGTGTTACAGCAGGTTTCCCGTGTCACGGGAAATCCCACCGTCAGACGGGAAAGATTCCCGTGACACGGTGGACTCTTGCCGTGGCGCGGGAATTTTCAGTCCGCTTTTCCGTCTAAATACATTTTTAACCCTAATTTCGTTCAGCATTATAAGTGTCGATTGATAATTTCGGGCCTTTTTCTGATTTATTATTATTTGGGCTAAAATAAGATAAAAGGTTTGGGCCAAAAATAAATAATAATAAAATAAAAAAAAAGTTAAGGCTAAAATTAAATAATAAGTTTGGGCTGAAATTAAAACTATGCTTTTACCAAACATCAAGACTAATCCATGGACTATTCAAAAATACGAATTTAATCAAATACGATTTTTTAAGCACTCTCGGGATTAAATACTAAACCCGACCAATAGTGACGGTGAAAGGTTGTTCATCATCGGGTTTAGTTTTGGGGAGACATTTTTAGGTGTCTAAATAACTAACTGAGGGTTTCGACCAAATCAACTCTACTTTTTATTTAATCTAATTATTTCAATTTGATTTATATTTTAATTGAAGTTACTAACAATTTATTCATGATGTAGCAATTTAAAGGAATGCGCGGAATGTGAGTAATTAATTAATTTAATTATTCTTATTTTAAATTTTAATATTTTTAGTATCATGATTAGGTTAATTTATTATTTGATTTGACTAACGTTATTATTGTTAAATTGCTTCCAATATTAATGTTTGTTCTATTATTATTGTGATCACCATATTGCATGTTAAAGGGAATATGTAATTGAAAATCACGCCTAATAAGATAATTTGGACAACCGACTTAGGTTTCTTTTTAATCTTTGTTGTTAAATCTAGTGATCACGATATTTTAGAATTATGTGTGCATTAACATTCAACCAATTTAGCCTAATAATATCTTGGAGTAAATTAAATCACTGTTTGTATGCCTTTGAGATCGCAGGAATCACTTTTCATTATAAGAATCGAGTAGAGGCCAACACGGGGGAATGTGACTCCATGACTCACTTCGTACCATCATCCCCGACCCTCCTGTCTTGGTTCCTAACCATATGGAGTTAGTAATCTCATGGATTATGAATGGGGTGTAACCTTCACGGGTCAATCGTTGTTGCCTATCGTTGTCCCTTATCGTGGTTGCCTTTTATGATCCGTGAACGGTTTACAAGTTCCTTGAAAACTTGTTGGCGGCTCCCTACTTTGCTTTGTACATAATCGTAATGTCAATTCCCACCTCCTATGATTTCCAAGCATATTCACACATGTTTTAACGTAGGCGCACTTCAAACGATGCCTACAGGTACAAACCCTAAAGGGGCACACACTCCCACCCCTATAAATACCCCAATCATTTATGATGGGAGGGGTGGATGCTGACATAACCTAAAAAAGAGCATTAAAGAGCTACAACTTCTCTCTACTTTCTCTCTCTAAACTTTCCGTATCCCGATCTCTAACTTGATCATCGGAGGCGAATATTCCGGTAAAGGAATATTCGTTGTTTTGCAGGTGTCTGTGTCTCATTGCCTGAAGAGCGAGACCCGTATCCGAGGAGATCACAAAAATACTCAAAACAACAAGCAGTTAGTCAAAATTTTCAAGGGCTAATTTCCTGGCTTGCTAATGTTCCAGCTTTTCTGGAAAGCTCCTGGGGCATACAATCCATTCACTTTCAAGAAAGCCATGACAACTTTACAAAAGGCAAATCCACTTGCATTGGTGTGACTTGCATAACTTGGCCCACATTCAACTTGGACAAAGCATGCTTTCAATCCAGCCACCAAAAATGATATCAACAAATCCAACTTTATTGAAAGCTTCAATTCTACTTTGGGAGTAGATAGATGCAGACCGGTATTGACCTTGCTTGAAGGTAATATTATTAATCAAGCTCTCATTTAAGCAAATTGAACACATGCTAATATGTTTGCTAACTTTATATATAGGTATAAGAAGGTTAACTGTGGTAAGAATGACAACTAGAAGGGAAGTTTGTAAAGCTTGGAAAGATGATTTCTGTCCTAACATAATGAGATGAATTCAAGTTATAAGGCTTTAGTCTAGGTCATATAAGTGCTTAAAATCTTGGGGATGGACTATTTGAAGTGTTAGATGGCAAGTTCTTGATGTGAACCTTAAGGATAAAACATGTGTGTGTAATGCATGGAAATTATCTGGGTTGCCTTGTAAACATGTTATGAGGGAAATATTGCACTCACATGATGACCCTAGGAAGTACATCAGTGAGTGGTACTCAGTTCATAGGTACAGGCTCACCTATGCAAACACCATCAAAGTGATACTTGATCTAGAGCAATGGCAGGACAACACTTATGAAGAGATTGGGACACCACCAATGAAGAGAGGAATAGGGAGGCCTGCTAGGAACAGAAGGAGAGAATAAGATGAGCAGACTAAAGGATAAAGGTCTAAGACAGTCACCAAGAAACAGGGCAAAGAAAGGAGTTTCAGCATCACATCCTTGTTAGATTATGCATTTCAGAGTTGAATTGTAATGTGTGGATGTTTTTTTGTATGATCACATTAGGTAATCAAACAATGTATGCCTTTTTACGTTGCCTAATCATGACTTTGATTTTTTTTTTTTTGTTTTTTGAACAAGTATGGTTTGGTTCAAGTCTATGACAATATGAATTTGTCCTGTGATTATTGTTTCAATACAATCTCTGTTTTTGTTCAATTATTTGCGCTGTTAGTTTTGGTTCAAAGTGAATAAGCCAACATTCGTTCTTGGATAATTTAAGCATAACTTTGAATAACACTTGAAATTGCAAACAATCTTATGAAAAATAAAGTGCTTTTATTCATGAAAATACAGTACATAATTTGAGATTTTTTCTAACAACCTTATCCATAAAACATACCCCCACCATCCTAACAACCTTAGTCATCACTTAACAACTACAAATAAAAGCACAAAATACATTATCAGGGCCACCCTAACAATTAATTTGATAAATTTCAACAACTCATCAAGCCTATCAATAACACCCAAAACCCCACCACCTTGCTCAACCTCCATTTCCTCGCCAACCCTAATTATATTCCCTTCCTTCAACCACGCAAAGAAATCGCAGCTTCTACACTTGAAGAATAACCTCTGTGGGTTTCTCGTTGTCTCTGAAATCATAACAGTAGCAATCTAGAGAGGAGAGAAATTGCAGTGAGTATGCTTCACCCACGCAATGCTCATCCATGGAGATTAGCTTCCTAGCAATAGATGAGCGAGAATATAATTTCCCATTGAATATGGTGGAAATTGGGGGGTAATTGCTGGCAGATAGAGAGATATCAACAGAGTTAAAAGTTAGGGTTCATATGAATTGGGGGAAATTGGGGGAAATGATAATATATAGACTTTGGGAGGGGAGATTCGTTTAGGAGGGAATCAGGGAAATGACTTTGGAGCGAAATCTAATTTTTTAGGGATAAGTTAGTAATTAGTGTTATAGTTAACCATGGTTGTTAAAAATTAGATTAAATGACCATTAAGGTTACCAATGAATTAGTAATTCTAAGTAAGGTTTACCGTTGATGATTAATTTTAAGAACGTTTACCACTTGTAAAATTAAGTAATTGAAGTTCACCAGTGACAAAAAAAAAAAAAAATTAAATTCGCCTTAAACAAGATTTATTGACATATGCATTATCTCCTTAATTAATTAAACCATTAAATTAATTGAATTTTGACTAATTGCACACACTAAACTAAACCTACCAAACAGGTCGTTCAGGTCGTGTTGATTCGGGTTAGCAAATATTCGGGTCAAGTCGAGTCAATTCGGGTTTCGCGTCATCACTTCGGGTCGGGTAAAGTTCGGGTCGTGTCAGTTTGTGTCGAGTCAATTTTTGGATCAATTTCAGTTCGGGTCGAGTCAATTTGGGTCGGGTCAGTTCAAGTCGGGCCAAGTTTGTGTCGGGTCAGTTCGAGTCGGGCCAAGTTTGTGTCCGATCACCAAAATAAATTTACTTACTAATAATAGTTGAAAAATAAAGCCAATCGTGAAAAAAAAAGTACCAATTACTTATTACTTTATTAAGAAAGAAATAAGCCTTAAACTAAATAATAAATCATTTCACCCTGTTCACTTTAGGAATCGGGTCAAATCGGGTTAGGTCACTTCAAGTCGGGTCATTTCGGGACGGGTCGATTCGGGTCAAAATTGAATCAGGTCACTTTGAATCGGGTCAAGTCATTGGTTAGTTCAAATTTGGGTCAATTCCAGATCACGGATCGGATCATTTGAGTCGGGTCAGGATTTTCATGTCTACACTAAACCATGATAGACAGCGACATCCTTTAGTTAATGATTATAGGGAAACAGAAGTCTTCAAAAATTAATAAAGATATAGCTAGGTTGCTTCGTAATACAAGCCTCCTTTAGTTTAATCAAAAGTACAAGAATTTTTACGAAGAAAGGCTACAAAATTTTCAAGAATTTTTACGAAGAAAGGCTACAAAAATTTTGAATGAGGTCCACCAACAATGATCCCATCAATGCTTCAAATTCACATGGTCCATGTGCCATATAATTAGCTGAAACATCACCATCCTACTTTGTAGATAATGTTCCGTGGAAATGGAGATAAAATTTTAGTCAAGAACCAAAACGATGGGTTACTCTATTAATCATTGTTCTCTTACAAAATATCTACTACCTCCAGATCGTATTATATGTAATTTTTGGGTATTATTTATAAGACAAAAAATATCAAAATTGCATATAATACGATCTGAAGGTAGTAAATATAAAAAGGGAATATCAATCTAGAGTACATATTCAGGCTTGGGTTTAGTTAGACCAATTGCAAACACCTTGATCTAAATAAAGCTTATATTATGAAGGTCAAACAACTGAAACAACATGTGCACAACATTTTTTCCTCTATATATAAAAATAGCGATCTTATTGGATGAAGACCTCTCACAAGTAAGACAAGCTAGCTACATAATCGAATCTATACCTCTAAAGTCATAAGATAAACTCCTACCAACTATGTCTAGTAATATTTGGGACATGTGTACAATATGGATCCAACAAAACTAACAATACTCTACCCGAAGGTACTTAACACAGTTTGACCCAACCAATAATAACCACACTGACCTTAATAGTCCATCAAAACTTACCCAGCCTGGTCCTAAAGTATTCAATTTTACATGAAACATGATGCAAATTCAAACTAGCCTAGTGTTTAGGGACAGCTGGCGCCTAAATCTTCTTTGCCGGTGTGACAAGTTACTTGACAAAATTAAGTTAGGTTCACCTAAATTAATCACTAGCACAGCATCCAACCACTGAAATCCACCCAAACATTCAACAAACTCAGCTGACAAATAACGGTATTGGCTACTAACCGAACTGTCAAAATTCACTCCGTTGCAATTAAAAAGGGTCTGCTCTCATTGAGGGTCTGCTCTCATTGACTGAACTCAGCTGAACTAAAATGAAATGTATATTTTATAAGAGAAGGAAATTAGGAGTTAAGCTGAACTGAATTGAATTTCAACGTATTGAACAGGCCCTAACTATCAACAAAACTATCAATTTGTACACAATAATACTACCTTTGTCACAACTCAAAAGGTCGCAATAAAATCAATAGACTTGTCACGTCTTTGAGTTCAAATTACACTATTATTCTATTAGCGTAAGTACTAGTCCTAAACAGAGTACATATATGATGCAGAGAAAAACGCTACTAACAAATTCAGTAAAATAAGTTGAGAGTGTGCAGCAAATTAACGTCCGGAAAATAATGTGCAAGATTTTGACCAAATAAAAGATACAAGCTAAAAAGCAAAAAGATTAGTAAATCACAAAAGTACAGCACAACTTACTCCGAAAAAGAATCCAAATTATGAACAATACACAAGTCAAAAATCATCTTGATCATCATTAAAATACACTAAACCCCAGAAATTTAATTATTGGAATTTACAAAAATCATAAAACTAAAATTAAACTTGATTTTTTTTTTAAAAATAATAATAATTATAAAAAATTAACAAGGGATCTTGGAAGTGAACCACTCCATGACATGAATAGGAGCTTTGATCAACTCAAGTGCCAATTCCACTAACACGGTCACACACAAACAGCACGGGCATATGCAACTCAACGTCAATCTGCCAAATTAAATCAAAATTCAATACAATAATAAATCAAATTAAAACTCAAAATTAAACAACAATTCCTATAAAAACTATATATAAAATAAATAAATAAAATTACCCGACGATCCAAATGATTATCCCGACAATGGAGAGGAGGAGAGATAAGAAAGCAAAAGGAAGGCCCAATAAGAAGCCCAATGGCCTGCAATCGCCGTCACAGCAACACATGATTATGGAATTATGGTGGTTTTTTGGGATTATGGTTTTTTTTTTTCCTTCTTTGAAATTGAAGAAAATTGCTAGTACTGTGTTTCTATTTTTTGGGTGAAGATGGAGTTAATATTTATGTAAGGAGATGAATGGGCGGTCAACTGAATTGTGCGGTTTTAATTATAATACGGAGTATATTTGTGGCTTTTTGTGGTTTGTAGTGGCCGTGTTATTTTAGACTTAAAAGGTTTATTGAACTCGTATTCTAATAGGTGACGTGATTGACTTGGTGAAGAAATTTGATACGAGGATGCGTATGCTCTTCAAACAATCCAGGTTGATATTATTATTAAAATTGAGAGCAAATAATTAGACCTTCTTGTAATTTTTATTAGGCCCCGTTTGGTTCAATGTAAAACATTTTCAATAGAAAATTAATTTTTATGGAAACATATTTTCAAGCAAATTAATTTTTCTTTGTTTGGTTGCATACAAGATAAATAAAAAAAAAATATAAGTGGAAATGTAAATATAAATTAAAGGGAAGTAAAAAAGGAGGTAAGGAGAAGAGGGGAAAATGTGGCTTCCCTTGTTTTGTAAAGGAAAATATTTTCCATTATTAAGGATGGAATTTTCCACACTTGAAAAAATTGTTTTCCATCCCTTAACAAATCAAACAAAAAAAAATGGGAAAAAAAAATGGAAAAATCATTTTTCATGAAAACATTTTACATCAAACCAAACGAGGCATATATCTTGTTTTCTTTATTCATTTAGAGAACCATAAGGGATTTAACTGTACAAGGAAGAGGTTACTTGAGAATTAATCTCATAATCTGCTTATGTGAACTATCCATCACTCTCTCACAGATTTAATGAAAGCAACTCCCAATAATGTCATTTAATATAATTACTCCCTCCATTCCCTTTTGATAGTTCCTTATGGACAAATTTTAGTCCCAAAATGTTCATCCCATTTGCTTTTTCCAACAACCATTAATATTAATTTTTTTTGTAACCAAAATTTCCTTCAATTTGCAAGAATATTTGTGCAAATTTAACTTTCTCATGTAAATTTTGTTTACCCATTTTTTAAAATTAATTTTTTTCTCTTCTTTTTAGCATACCCAATGTCAATTTACTTTTTCAATGTGTTTTAACTATTCTTATTTGTGTTTATTAATTCCCGTGAAAAATGCCATAAGAGACTATCAAAAGGGGACGGAGGGAGTATCATTTTAGCTTACTATTGAGAAGAATTAACTATATTATATTTCGTAATCTTTTTTTTTTGGCTCAAGATATATAGTAGTTAGGATTATTTAAAATTACAAGCAAATACTTACCTACAACCATTGGAATTGCTATTAGATCATCCACAATGGATATAAATAGGTCCTTGCAATTTTAAATAGTTAGAGCTAGTAGTAGATCACCATTGTGGAGCTACAAGGTTTGTATGTACTTTTGGTGAAACTACATAGTTCTACATAGCTTTGTAGTTTCACTTCACCTAGGGTGTGTGCTAATCGAGTTGAGCAGCTCGTGAGCAACTCGGACTCGATCAGGTCAAAACTCGACTTGAGTTTGCTCGACTCAAATTCGACTCGACTCAAGATGTTAACAAGCATGAGTTGAGCAAGCTCTAACTCGATTCAATAAGTTCGTGAACAACTCGATAATGTATTTTATTAATAAAGAATTTACAAACAAAGTATAAAGAAACAATGCCATGTGTCACACTTCAACGTATATGACACAATGTCACTATTAAAGTACGTACACGCGACACGTAAACTTACAACTTTATTTAACAAAATATATAAATTATGGTTTGATCTAGATTCGAACCTGCAACCTCCAACAAATAAAGGTTATACACTTACCATCTCAACCAACTTTTATTAGTATTTTAAAATTCACGTAATTAACATTATATATTCCTTTAAAATTAGAGGTTGTTTGATTTATTTATCCTTCACAAGATTGGAAAATAAATACATCAGAGATTAAAAAAAACGTAATATCCGAGGTAACGCTCAACTCACGCACTAGCTATACAAACAGTTGAATATAATTATCAAATTACAAAACTAAATACTAGCAATCCGAGGCATCGCCCGCGACACACACTAGTCTATCTATATCCATATCTATCTATACTTAGTATTTAAAAGCACAAACCACAAATTTTTCATATGATACATGGCATCACAAGTCACTCATTAACCCATATACTATTGTAAGCGTTGTTCGAAGCGCGTCTATGTTAAGCATGTTGTGAATATGCTTGGAACTCATAGGAAGTGTGAATTGAATTAATATATACGATTAGGGACAACGATTAGTGACAAGTAGGGATCTACCAACAAGTTTTTAAGGAACTTATAAACGTTCACGGCTCATTTAAGGCAACCACGATTAAGGGACAACGATAAGCAACAACGATTGACCCGAGTAGGTTACACCCCATTCATAATCCATGAGATTACTAAATCCATACACTATTAGAAAACAGCTAAATTTCGACGGAAAAATTTCGTCAAAAACACCCTGTTTTCGGTCGAAAGACCTGTTTCCGACGGAATTTCTGTCGAAAGCGGTTGTCGGAAAAAGATTTTGTAGGAAAAATGACCTTTTCCGACAGAAATTCCGCTAGAACCTATTTTTCAACGGAATTTTTATGTCGGACGACATATTCTGGCCAGGAAAATTCCGTCGAAAAATTCTATTATTAAAAAAAAAGAAAATAGAAAAATTGCACCCCCACCCTAGAACAACCATCCCCAACTAGAGGTGAGCATGGGACGGGTACCCGTACCGTTAGTACTAACGGTTTGGGCACCAGATAACCAAAATTCTTAAAAGTGATATCCATAACCCGAACCAATAAGTTCGGGTACCCGAACATCGGTTACTAGGATTTTTGGATTGGTTATCGGATACCCAATAAAATATCCAATAATGATAATTAAACTTAATTATGTAGTTATTATGATATAATTTACCACTAATTAATAAATATATATTATGATTTTGACCAAATTATTAATAATATTACTAATCATTGATATTATAAAGTAATTATAAAGTAAATTTAGAGTTTATATTTTAAAAAAAATAGATTTAAGTAGGGAAAAAAGCAAAAAAATGCTTATCGGAATGGATCGGGTAACCGTTAATTTTAAAATAATACCCAATAACCATACCCAATAACAAATTATTGGAACGGGTACCCAAACAGTTATGATTATCGGATCGGGTACCCTAATTTTCGGAACGGTTACTGTAGGGAATATTTCAAGCGTTAATCCCCTAGCTTGAACCCCACTGTGATCATACATTAAAGTACGGTGGCATCCAAAGGGAAAGAAGATAGAGCAAAATAGTCGCCAACAAGTTTTTTAGGAACTTGTAAACCGTTCACGAGGTAAAGGTTACACCCCTTAACGATCCAAGAGATCGTCAACTCCATAAGGTCTTGAACCAAATAGGGTTCGGGGATTAAGGTACAAATCCAACCTAAAAGAGATTGAACCTGCCCTAATAATAGACCTCTACTTTATTCTGATCGTATTCATGTGCGCTTTCTGACTAACATGCAATCAATAGGATTAACCCTAAACCTTTAATGCACAAATAAAACTATTATTGGCGATCACTTGAATTATAATCATATTAACCCTAAACAAGATTATTAATTATCTTATTAAGCGTGATTACAAGTACAAATTCCCTTTAAACATGCATAAAAGGCGTGATCAAGCAATAAAAATAAATATCAAGCAACATAATCATAATAATAATAAAATTATAATCATAATCAAAACAATTATAAAAATAATCATGAATCATGTTAAAGCATATTAATAGCAAGATCCTAGGCATGATACTAACAAGATTATTAACAAACCCTATCATGTCACTAAACATTAAAAAATCAAAGCTTTAACCCTAACATGATACTAACAATCATAAATATTAGGAAGAAAATAAAAGGCATCATACTTTTAATCATACTTAATATTAAATTTACCCTAGACATGATACTAGGAATATCATAATAACAACCTAAGCATGAACTCTATATCACAACATCAATGAAATCCATTAAAGTACTTACTTTGATGTCTCGTACCTCTTTCTAATAACAAAATACACACATTAGTAATTTCAAGGAAAATATAAAATAACAATTAAATTAAATAATTTAAAGAGAGATTTGGGACCAAACCCTCAAAAATTAAACCTTTCAAGTCTAGGGCAAAGGAAACTTCGAATATGGCTAGGTGTATCTAAGTCTAATGAATGCGGAATTTTTATATTTGAGAAAAGGCTAGTTTAGAAAATAGAGAGAGAGAGAGAGTAATCAAGAAAATCTTGATGAGAGTTGGTGAAAAAGAGAATTGGTGAATCAAAACGGAGTTTTTAACACGCTATTTATCGAGAAAATCAGCCAAAAAGATAAAACATCAAAAAAAGAGTTCTGACGCAAAAAGACAAGTTAGCGCCATACGCTAAGGCTAGCGCCAGGCGCTACAGCTGGCATTTGGCGCTGACTCAGAAATTCACGCGTTTTCTTAAAATCAGATAGAAATTGCCGCACAGGAGGATAAAATCGTATTATCCTCAAAAATGTTCTTTGATTCTGATTAAAACTCTAAAAAAGTCAACAAAAGTCAATTTATCAATGCTAATTGAATTAGATATGAAAAGAACCTTCTAGAAGAATCTAGAAGACTAAAACCATTCCTAATTGCATTAGGAATGATAGATAAATCCATTTTAGGCCCTCCTCTAGATTATTGGCCATTACATCAATTCCTCAATATTCATCGGAATTGGGCTTATAATATATCTTTGGAAAGCTCTTGTCAAGCCCCATCAAACTAAACTATTATTGGACCATATCCTGGACCAACCAAACTGGATTGGATGTTTTCCCATAATAGGTTTTCGAAAACAGAGAGAAAAGAAAAGAAATTAAAACTATCCGCAACACTAAACTTTCCACACTTTCACTTCATTCGATTATGATTTGACGTGAAAGGTACTCATCACTGGGTTTGGTTTTGGGGAGACACAAATGGGTGTCTACAGTTACGGATCATTTTTTCGGGTTTTTCGGGTGGTTTTGCTTAGCCCTATCCCCAACCCCAGAACCACTGCACACTGACCACAAGCACAAACTCACCCTCCGCCACAAACTCACCCCTACCCCTACCCCACCACCAAACACCACCACCGACACTACCACACCAAAAATTAACCCCAAAAAAACAAAAAATCCCCTAACTAAACCCAAAAACACGAAAATCAACCAAATTGAAAATCCCCAAAAATTCGAAAATTAACACCAAAAATAAAAAAATTAACAACAAAATCGAACCATACCACAAAAAAAATCAAAACTAGTAGATCTACATATTTAATCAGAATTTTGTAAAAACAAATGATAATTAACCAACAAAAATTACATGAAATATATAAATATACAATTATCTAATAACATTCATAAATTAATATTAAAATTACAAAAAAAAAATTAACTAGATCTAATATCTAATCTCATTTAAAATTAGATCTACAAAACAAAAACCTTAAGAGTGGGTGGCTCGGGACGGTGGTTATCGGCTTTGTTATTCTTGCGTCGTTTTTGTTGCGGTTGATGTTGGGGGTGGTTGACGTTGTAGCATTGCTGTTTGTTGACAGTGCTTGATGTTGGTTGTGGACTGATATATGTTTTTTATATGCTTTTTTTATCCCTGTCCCACGGTCATTTATATGCGTATTTGAGCTCTTCGGAGCTACTTTTAGCGCTAATGTGAGGTTTCAAGTATTTTATAGAGTTTACATTTGTTTTGTAGGAATTTTTTCGGATTTTTCGGTAGTTCTTATGGTTTTCCAGCCACTATAAGATGTTGAAGCTTGTAGCACATTCTTGACCGTTGATTGTAGCCCAAGATCTCTTTCTAATAACAAAATACACGTGTTAGTAACTTCAAGGAAAATATAAAATCAAACAATTAATTTAAATAATTGAAATAGCTATAGGGATTTGGGACCAAACCCTAAAAAATTATCAACCTTTCACGTCAAGGGCGAAGGCAACTTCAAACTTGGCTAGGTGTGTCTAGAACTCGTGAATGCGGAATTTTGTGAAAAGGATCAGAGGGTTTAGAAAGAGGGAGAAGAATAAGATCCTAACTTAAAGAGAGAAAAGAATAGAATTACATGATCGTTTATGAATAAAAACAGGGAAATACGACCCTTATTTAAAAAAAAAATAGTCCAGAATCGATAGAAAAGAATCAGAATTTGAATCGAAATAAAACTGACCCCTGTCACCAGCGACATAGCCCAACGCGAAATGACAAGCATCACGCATGACGTCAGGCTTTGTCGTTTGGCGCTGGTTTAAAAGATAAAATGCGCTTTGTACGGAATCCTCTTCTTAATATAATTAAGAAATTAAACTCCGTTTTAATTAATTTTAAATAAGATTTTATCATAATAAAACACTTGTTTTATTTCAAATCAAAGTCATTATTTTTCTAAAAGATAATTATCAGTCCTAATGCCATTAGAACTCAAAATAATCTTCTAGACTATTCCAAAAGATTAGAAATAATCCTAATAATTTTAGGAATAATAATTAATTGACCCTCCACTAGATCATTGGGCCATAAAACCATTTCAGACCCAATTTAGTATTTTGGCCATATCTTCCTCATTATTTATCGTAATTAGGCTTATAATATATCATTGGAAAGCTCTTTACAAACTTGACCCAACTACACTATTATTGGACCCTTTTCATGGACCAAGATAAATTGGACTGGCTATTTTCATAAATAGAGAAGATTTTCGAAAACCGAAAGAAAGATTTTATTAAAATGACCGCATCACAAGACATTTCACACTTTCACCTCATTCGATAATCAAGCAACGTGAAAAGTTTTCATCATTGGGTTTGGTTTTTGGAAAGACACATTTGAGTGTCAACATAAGCCCCCACTTTGACTAAGTTCGAAGAAACACAAGTTTCGAAAACAAAAGTCAAAGTAGTGATAGGGACGGAGAATGATTCAGAACGTTCTGCGATGCTAAATCATTCTTGTAAAGCCGATACCTTAAAACTAGCGTTAGTTAAACAATTTTAAGAGTTAAGAAACGCATATCTTGCACCGTCGAGCACACGTCTTCGGAGTAACCGATTTTTTTGCTCCGTTTTGTTGTGACAACCTCCACAGTACCTCATCGTTAACGCCATCGTCGAAGATCGCTACTTGTAGTTATCCTCGATTATTAGTGACAATCCTCCACATCCTAGGGAACAACGTCGAAGGTGACTACTTGTAGACATCTTCAGCTTTGTTGTGGCAGTACCTCGCCGCGGCAGTACCTCGCTGCTATACACAACCTCCTCTATACCTTGGGACATCGTCGAAGACCACTGCTTGTAACTACCTTTAGTTTTATAATGATAACTTTTCTAGAAAAATTACCAAAGACCATCGCTTGTTGATCCTCAATGCTTTTCTTGAATTTGCTTGTTGTGCCAATTTTCCACATCCTAAGGTACGTTGTCCATCATTGTTGTTATATCATGAGCTATTTTCTTGAATTAAGGTGACAACCTTCACAATCATAGCGAATGTCGTCGAAGACTGCCTCATCACGAACCGTTCTTCTCAAATCTAGGTGACAACTTCCACAATCTTAACGAACGCTATCGAAGACCTCCCATCTCGTGCCATCTTCTCAAATCAAGTGACAACCCCCACAATCATAGCGAGAGCTATCGAAGATCACCCATCTCGTGCCATCTTCTCAAATCAAGTAATAACTTCCACAATATGTAGACACTCAAATGTATCTCCCCAAAACCAAATCCACTGATGAATAGTTTTCACGTCATTGATTATCGAACAAGGTGAAAGTGTGAAAAGTCTTGTGATGCGGTCGCTATAATGAAATACTTCTTTCTGTTTTCGAAAACATATCTTATCTTAATCTATTTATGAAAAACGTTCAGTCTAGTTTAGTTTGGTCCATAATAAGGGTCCAATAATGGTGTAGTTGGACGGGGCTTGAAAATACCTTTTCAACAATATATTATAAGCCCAATTTTGATAAATAATAAGGAAGTTATGGCCAAAATACTAAATTGGCCCAAACCGGATTTTACCTGCGACCCAATGATCATGGGGAAGGTCCAAATAAAAGTTTAATCCCATTCCTAAAATAATTAGGATTTATTAGAATCTTCTATAAGTTTCTAAAAGATCTTAATTATCCCTTTTTGAAAAGATAAGATCAAAGAATTCAAAATTGAATAAAACTTCTCTTTTTTGAGAGTCCTTGTTCTGTGCGAAATGGAATATGTTTAGATATTGTTTTTGTGCCTCAAAATTTTTTATCCAAATCTTATATAGTTGGATAGATCTTAAAATTATCTTTTCAATGATATATTATAATATTAATTCTGAGCTATAACGAAAAAGATATGAAAGAAATACGAAACTCTATCCAAAACTAACATCCTTCAACTATTTCAGTTATATATTTTTATTTAAAAAAAAATTTAATCTGATTTTAAATGGGTTGAAAAGTAGACTTCAAGAGATTTTCAAGGACATATTATATGACTTATTTGGTCTTCTGGATCAAAAGATATGATAAAAACAAAATCCGTAAAAAAACTGTCCCAGCGCAAAACGACAAGCTTGTCGCCAAACGACAGAGCTTGTCGCCATTCTTGGTTCCTGTCGCAAGGCGACAGACTCTGTCACTCGCGACAAGGATCAGTTTTATTTCGATTCAAATTCTAATTTGTTTCTATCATTTCCGGACTATTTTCTCATAAATAGGGGTCGTATTTCCCCATTTTTAATCATTCACAATCATCAACAATCTCTATTCTCTCTCTCTCTAAAATCTAGAAGCTTATTCTCTCTCTATTCTTTTTCTAAACCTTTCCTCTTACAAAATACCGCATTCACAAGTTCTAGACACACCTACACAAGTTTGAAGTTGCCTTCGCCCTAGACGTGAAAGGTTGATAATTTTTGAGGGTTTGGTCCCAAATCTCTATTTCAATTATTTGAATTAATTGTTTAATTTAATATTTTCCTTGAAGTTACTAACGCGTGTATTTTGTTATTAGAAAGAGATATGAGGCATCGAAGTAACTAATTACTTTAATTATTCTTTTGATATAGAAATCATGCTTTGATTATTTTAACTCCAAGTATCATGTTAGGGATAAAGCTTTGATTTTTATTGTTTAGTGACATGCTAGTATTTGTTATCAGTCTTGTTAGTATCATGCCTAGGATCTTGCTAAAATTATTGCTTTGAGATTGAGATTATTATGATTATGATGATGATGATTGTTGTAATGTTGCTTGATATATATTATTGTTACTACTTGATCACGCCCTCTCTTGCATGTTTAAAGGAAATTTGTATTTGTAATCATGCTTAATAAGATAATTAATAATTTTGTTTAGGATAATATGATTATAATTCAAGTGATCCCAAAAAAAGTTTTGTTTGTGCATTAATATTTAACCAACATAGATTAAACAGGTTTAGGATTAACTTATTGTTTGTATCTTAGTCATAAAGCGCCCATGAATATGAGAAGAATAAAGTAGAGGCCTATTTTTAGGGCAGGTTCAATCTCTTTTAGGTTGGATTTATACCTTCATCACCGAATATCCAGTTATGGTTCCAGACCACTATGGAGTTAGAGATTTTATGGATTGTGAAGGGGTGTAACCTTCACCCTATGAACAGTTTACAAGTTCCTAAAACTTGTTGGCGACTCTTTTACTCTAGCTTCCTTCCCTTTGAATGCCACCATGCTTAAGTGTATGATCACATTGGGCTCAAGTGTGGGATGCTTGAAATATTCCCTACACAATATTAGCAAAATCCATTGAAGATCGCCCATTTCATGCCATCTTCTCAAATCAAATGATAACTGCCACAATCTTAGCAAAAACCGTTGAAGATCGCCCATCTCGAGCCATCTTCTCAAATCAAGTGATAATCTCCATAATCTAAGCGAAAGTTATCAAAGACCGCTTTATCTTGAAATGTCTTTCTCAAATCCAAGTGAGAGACCCTTTAATCTTAGAGCCTTTTGTTGAAGGCTTCTTCATCTCGAGTCTTCAAATTTTCTTGTCCTTACTCCTAGAAGTAATTGACCTTTCTATCTCATATCTAAGATTCTTAAAATTATTCATATTGATTCGTAGAAATTTTCCATCCTAGAAATCCTTTTGTGATTATAATCAATCACTACTAAAAACTACTTAATCAAATTTTCAATCTACTTCATTTGATCTTCATCAAGCCGATCATCAATCAAGTTGTAATCAAGCTGACTATTAATCAAAGGTGTTCATCAAAATATGATCGTCATCAGGCCGATCATCAATCAATTTGTAATCAGGCTAACTATTAATCAAAGGATCGAATGCTCATCAAGAGGCTTGACAGGGTAAAGTCGTATCCCCTAATCAAAAATAAATACCTAAGTCCTCTAACTAAAGTAGATAGGGAAGTAGGGTCGAACTCCACAGGGAAACGATTCTTTTTACTCCTAATTAATTATTATAATCTACATTATATAAGTAACCAATATTTTTGGGAATAAAAAATCTATACTACGAAGAATAAGTTTAGGGAGAAAAGAAACAATAATAAGGAAGCCTAGGATCACACGTTCACCAATAATTAATATTTCGGGATAAAACGAAGTAATTAATAATTAACATTGCACAAATAACATGATTAACAGGCTCTCGCAATTTATTAATCAACATAGATCTAACAGGCTCTCTTAATTTACTAGATCTAAGTTCCTATTAAAAATAGCCTTTAATATTAAATTAACATCTGCTCGATTCATCAATTCAATATTGCTAAACATTCACAATCAAATTACATCTGCTCGATTCGTAATCTAATTGCAAAGAATTAAAACAATTTAATAAGAAATTATCATGCAATATCAATAATCAATAATAAAAAATTATCCCTTCATATTAATTATGGATCCCCATAAACCCTAGAATTAAACTACTCAGACATAATAGAAACTAAACTAAACAAGGTAATTAAACAAGACATGAGAAAAGGAATGAAATAAACAACTAAGATTAAGAGAAGAGAAATCGTTACCAAAATAAATCTGGAATTAAGAGTTGATTAAGAACAAAGGTTTAAGAGAAATAAGTCTTAGATAACAATTAAGAGAGTAAAGTCAGAGTAAAGAGAGAGAGAGAGAGGTCCTAAAAACGTATCACGTAGGAGTATTTATACTCCGTACAAATCCTAAACTAAAACAAACTAAAACGACGCTAATCGTCTCAATGACTACAGGCACCCGATCGGGCGAGGCACCGCCCGATCGGGCGCGCCTTTTTGCTTCCTCAATACCAATCTCGCGCCCGGTCGGGCGCGTCACCTGGCGCAAACTTTAGCTTCTCCCGCCCGGCCGGGCGCGCCTCCGGGCGCCAGCCTCTTTGGTCGGGCGGCTCACTTGGGCCCCTATTTGGACTACGATTGGCTCCAATTCTTTGGGCCAATCTGGGTTTCCTCTTCCGGTCTTGAATACTTGGTCCAAATGCCCCAGTATCACCTACACCGAGCCCTTAATCACCAGTTCAATGGCTTTAACCGGCCCTGGGCTATAGAATCTGGTCGTGTTTCTCCAATGCTCGTGATTTCTCCAAAATATGTCGCGAAAATACTCCAAAAGCATAAATCCCTGCAAAAGTCAACCAAATCTACGAAAACACTAGAAAACACCATTAGTAGTAAAAGTGGCTCTAAAGAGCCAGAAACACTACTAATTATGACCAAGGGACGGGGGTAAATTACTATATAAAATGGACACATCAAACTCCCCCAAGCCAAACCTTTGCTTGTCCCTAAGCAAAGATCTCATCAATGAATCAATAAATATGCTTCACCCCAAAAAGTAAAAATCAAGCACAAACGATCCAGGGTAAATCAAATAAACATACTTCAAAATCAACCAATCGAATCCATCTAATTACCAATCTTCCCTAACAATTGTCAAACTGAGCAAACCACAAGAGCATATAGAACTCAAGACTAGTGCTCACGCACTCAACTCTAATTTTTGTGGCGAGTAAAAGATGTACTCGATCGTTCTCCATCCAACCCCTTTATGTGAATAATGCCCACCCATCTTACACTCTCGTGAGTATAAAACAATGAACGCTCAATCCTACTAGTCGACTCAAAATATGTCAAATCATAACTTGCATTGATAAGCAACACTTTCACATTCATACAATTCTATCCACAAAGGTCGGAAGGTCTTTAAAGCTTGTAATGTAAGGCTAGGGTAAAGGGTAGGATAAATCAGGGAATAAGTGAGAGAAAAGCTATGCTTAAGGGAGCAAATCCTAATAAAATCTATGATCAAAATAAATAATGATCAACATCTCCCACATAACCAACTCTAACATCAACTAAATATACTCCAATCATAATAAACAATCCCAACTCTTACATATCACTCATAAAAACATAATAATGAAGATGTGGAGTGAATAAACAAACTTTATTTCCAAACTTGAATTTTTCATTGAAGCTCTATTTTTTTCCTTTGATCAACCTCCAACTAGAACATTTGAACATTGAACACTTTTTTTCTTTTGAAGTTCACTTATTTTTCACATATTTTTTTGAACTTCTCTTGTTTTTTTCTTCATAACATCATGCTTTATTTTTCAAGAAAATATAACTCTCAAACTCATAAAAAATAAACATGATCAACAACAAAACAACTTCTCAAAAACCCACCCAAGCTGTGCAAATAATAAGCACACTACAAACTCCCTCACCTCACTCACTAATAGCTCCCCCAAGCCAAGCTTGGGACTAGTAACCAATGGGGCAAAATAGGCTTGTAATGTGGCTAATAAAACAACAAAAAGTCAAGGCAACAACATGGGTTGCAAGAAGGGAACAAATGTATCTACAATCATCTGGAGGCTACCTAAAAGAACAAATGCCTTCGTCCTCCACAATGTGCATAATAATGAATCATATAAATATTACTTATAGTTGCAAACCAATACTCAAATTCATTGACATACCAGGAACTATGGAACTATCACACATTCCTAACCAAATCAACTAGTCAAGCACTATATTCACAAGTAGTTGGACAAAATTGACGCATGTTAAGGTTTCAAGGCAATCAAACATCAAATCATGATCAACTAATCCACAATGCTTATCATCAAATACCAAGAATCAAAACAATTTTCTCAAGTAAGGGGCACATGGAAGCATAATTTACAATTCATTGGAATGTATTTTTGGATATTTTATTTTTTATTTTTTATTTTATATTTTTTCATATATAAGAAAGTAATAAAACTAACCTAGAAAGCAAGAAATCTAACCTAAGAAAACACACCAAAAATAAAAGAAAAGAGGAAAAGAAATATACCAAATCCAAAATCTCCCCCAAGCCAGAATCAGACAATGTCCTCATTGGCTCGGGAACTAGCCCAGCATAGCTAGTCCTGATCATCCTCATCCATCGAGCCGAAGCCCGCACCTCCACTGCCACCCAAATTTTGACAGGGTAAAGTCGTATCCCCTAATCAAAAATAAATACCTAAGTCCTCTAACTAAAGTAGATAGGGAAGTAGGGTCGAACTTTACAGGGAAACAAGTCTTTTTACTCCTAATTAATTATTATAATCTAAATTATCTAAGTAACCAATATTTTTGGGAATAAAATCTATACTACGAAGAATAAGTTTAGGGAGAAAAGAAACAATAATAAGGAAGCCTAGGATCACAGGTTCACCAATAATTAATATTCCGGGATAAAACAAAGTAATTAATAATTAACATTGCACAAATAACATGATTAACAGGCTCTCGCAATTTATTAATCAACATAGATCTAACAGGCTCTCTTAATTTACTAGATCTAAGTTCCTAATAAAAATAGCCTTTAATATTAAATTAACATCTGCTCGATTCATCAATTCAATATTGCTAAACATTCACAATCAAATTACATCTGCTCGATTCGTAATCTAATTGCAAAGTATTAAAACAATTTAATAAGAAATTATCATGCAATATCAATAATCAATAATAAAAAATTATCCCTTCATATTAATTATGGATCCCCATAAACCCTAGAATTAAACTACTCAGACATAATAGAAACTAAACTAAACAAGGTAATTAAACAAGACATGAGAAAAGGAATGAAATAAACAACTAAGATTAAGAGAAGAGAAATCGTTACCAAAATAAATCTGGAATTAAGAGTTGATTAAGAACAAAGGTTTAAGAGAAATAAATCTTAGAAAACAATTAAGAGAGTAAAGTCAGAGTAAAGAGAGAGAGAGAGAGGTCCTAAAAACGTATCACGTAGGAGTATTAATACTCCGTACAAATCCTAAACTAAAACAAACTAAAACGACGCTAATCGTCTCAATGATTACACGCACCCGATCGGGCGAGGCACCGCCCGATCGGGCGCGCCTTTTTGCTTCCTCAATACCAATCTCGCGCCCGGTCGGGCGCGTCACCTGGCGCAAACTTTAGCTTCTCCCGCCCGGCTGGGCGCGCCTCCGGGCGCCAGCCTCTTTGGTCGGGCGGCTCACTTGGGCCCCTATTTGGACTACGATTGGCTCCAATTCTTTGGGTCAATCTGGGTTTCCTCTTCCGGTCTTGAATACTTGGTCCAAATGCCCCAGTATCACCTATACCGAGCCGTTAATCACCGGTTCAATGGCTCTAACCGGCCCTGGGCTATAGAATCTGGTCGTGTTTCTCCAATGCTCGTGATTTCTCCAAAATATGTCGCGAAAATACTCCAAAAGCATAAATCCCTGCAAAAGTCAACCAAATCTACGAAAACACTAGAAAACACCATTAGTAGTAAAAGTGGCTCTAAAGAGCCAGAAACACTACTAATTATGACCAAGGGACGGGGGTAAATTACTATATAAAATGGACACATCAAACTCCCCCAAGCCAAACCTTTGCTTGTCCCTAAGCAAAGATCTCATCAATGAATCAATAAATATGCTTCACCCCAAAAAGTAAAAATCAAGCACAAACGATCCAGGGTAAATCAAATAAACATGCTTCAAAATCAACCAATCGAATCCATCTAATTACCAATCTTCCCTAACAATTGTCAAAGTGAGCAAACCACAAGAGCATATAGAACTCAAGACTAGTGCTCACGCACTCAACTTTAATTTTTGTGGCGAGTAAAAGATGTACTCGATCGTTCTCCATCCAACCCCTTTATGTGAATAATGCCCACCCATCTTACACTCTCGTGAGTATAAAACAATGAACGCTCAATCCTACTAGTCGACTCAAAATATGTCAAATCATAACTTGCATTGATAAGCAACACTTTCACATTCATACAATTCTATCCACAAAGGTCGGAAGGTCTTTAAAGCTTGTAATGTAAGGCTAGGGTAAAGGGTAGGATAAATCAGGGAATAAGTGAGAGAAAAGCTATGCTTAAGGGAGCAAATCCTAATAAAATCTATGATCAAAATAAATAATGATCAACATCTCCCACATAACCAACTCTAACATCAACTAAATATACTCCAATCATAATAAACAATCCCAACTCTTACATATCACTCATAAAAACATAATAATGAAGATGTGGAGTGAATAAACAAACTTTATTTCCAAACTTGAATTTTTCATTGAAGCTCTATTTTTTTCCTTTGATCAACCTCCAACTAGAACATTTGAACATTGAACACTTTTTTTCTTTTGAAGTTCACTTATTTTTCACATATTTTTTTGAACTTCTCTTGTTTTTTTCTTCATAACATCATGCTTTATTTTTCAAGAAAATATAACTCTCAAACTCATAAAAAATAAACATGATCAACAACAAAACAACTTCTCAAAAACCCACCCAAGCTGTGCAAATAATAAGCACACTACAAACTCCCTCACCTCACTCACTAATAGCTCCCCCAAGCCAAGCTTGGGACTAGTAACCAATGGGGCAAAATAGGCTTGTAATGTGGCTAATAAAACAACAAAAAGTCAAGGCAACAACATGGGTTGCAAGAAGGGAACAAATGTATCTACAATCATCTGGAGGCTACCTAAAAGAACAAATGCCTTCGTCCTCCACAATGTGCATAATAATGAATCATATAAATATTACTTATAGTTGCAAACCAATACTCAAATTCATTGACATACCAGGAACTATGGAACTATCACACATTCCTAACCAAATCAACTAGTCAAGCACTATATTCACAAGTAGTTGGACAAAATTGACGCATGTTAAGGTTTCAAGGCAATCAAACATCAAATCATGATCAACTAATCCACAATGCTTATCATCAAATACCAAGAATCAAAACAATTTTCTCAAGTAAGGGGCACATGGAAGCATAATTTACAATTCATTGGAATGTATTTTTGGATATTTTATTTTTTATTTTTTATTTTATATTTTTTCATATATAAGAAAGTAATAAAACTAACCTAGAAAGCAAGAAATCTAACCTAAGAAAACACACCAAAAATAAAAGAAAAGAGGAAAAGAAATATACCAAATCCAAAATCTCCCCCAAGCCAGAATCAGACAATGTCCTCATTGGCTCGGGAACTAGCCCAGCATAGCTAGTCCTGATCATCTTCATCCATCGAGCCGAAGCCCGCACCTCCACTGCCACCCAAATTTTGACAGGGTAAAGTCGTATCCCCTAATCAAAAATAAATACCTAAGTCCTCTAACTAAAGTAGATAGGGAAGTAGGGTCGAACTCCATAGGGAAACAAGACTTTTTACTCCTAACTAATTATTATAATCTAAATTATCTAAGTAACCAATATTTTTGGGAATAAAATCTATACTACGAAGAATAAGTTTAGGGAGAAAAGAAACAATAATAAGGAAGCCTAGGATCACAGGTTCACCAATAATTAATATTCCGGGATAAAACAAAGTAATTAATAATTAACATTGCACAAATAACATGATTAACAGGCTCTCGCAATTTATTAATCAACATAGATTTAACAGGCTCTCTTAATTTACTAGATCTAAGTTCCTATTAAAAATAGCCTTTAATATTAAATTAACATCTGCTCGATTCATCAATTCAATATTGCTAAACATTCACAATCAAATTACATCTGCTCGATTCGTAATCTAATTGCAAAGAATTAAAACAATTTAATAAGAAATTATCATGCAATATCAATAATCAATAATAAAAAATTATCCCTTCATATTAATTATGGATCCCCATAAACCCTAGAATTAAACTACTCAGACATAATAGAAACTAAACTAAACAAGGTAATTAAACAAGACATGAGAAAAGGAATGAAATAAACAACTAAGATTAAGAGAAGAGAAATCGTTACCAAAATAAATCTGGAATTAAGAGTTGATTAAGAACAAAGGTTTAAGAGAAATAAATCTTAGAAAACAATTAAGAGAGTAAAGTCAGAGTAAAGAGAGAGAGAGAGAGGTCCTAAAAACGTATCACGTAGGAGTATTAATACTCCGTACAAATCCTAAACTAAAACAAACTAAAACGACGCTAATCGTCTCAATGATTACACGCACCCGTCGGGCGAGGCACCGCCCGATCGGGCGCGCCTTTTTGCTTCCTCAATACCAATCTCGCGCCCGGTCGGGCGCGTCACCTGGCGCAAACTTTAGCTTCTCCCGCCCGGCCGGGCGCGCCTCCGGGCGCCAGCCTCTTTGGTCGGGCGGCTCACTTGGGCCCCTATTTGGACTACGATTGGCTCCAATTCTTTGGGCCAATCTGGGTTTCCTCTTCCGGTCTTGAATACTTGGTCCAAATGCCCCAGTATCACCTACACCGAGCCCTTAATCACCGGTTCAATGGCTCTAACCGGCCCTGGGCTATAGAATCTGGTCGTGTTTCTCCAATGCTCGTGATTTCTCCAAAATATGTCGCGAAAATACTCCAAAAGCATAAATCCCTGCAAAAGTCAACCAAATCTACGAAAACACTAGAAAACACCATTAGTAGTAAAAGTGGCTCTAAAGAGCCAGAAACACTACTAATTATGACCAAGGGACGGGGGTAAATTACTATATAAAATGGACACATCAAACTCCCCCAAGCCAAACCTTTGCTTGTCCCTAAGCAAAGATCTCATCAATGAATCAATAAATATGCTTCACCCCAAAAAGTAAAAATCAAGCACAAACGATCCAGGGTAAATCAAATAAACATACTTCAAAATCAACCAATCGAATCCATCTAATTACCAATCTTCCCTAACAATTGTCAAACTGAGCAAACCACAAGAGCATATAGAACTCAAGACTAGTGCTCACGCACTCAACTCTAATTTTTGTGGCGAGTAAAAGATGTACTCGATCGTTCTCCATCTAACCCCTTTATGTGAATAATGCCCACCCATCTTACACTCTCGTGAGTATAAAACAATGAACGCTCAATCCTACTAGTCGACTCAAAATATGTCAAATCATAACTTGCATTGATAAGCAACACTTTCACATTCATACAATTCTATCCACAAAGGTCGGAAGGTCTTTAAAGCTTGTAATGTAAGGCTAGGGTAAAGGGTAGGATAAATCAGGGAATAAGTGAGAGAAAAGCTATGCTTAAGGGAGCAAATCCTAATAAAATCTATGATCAAAATAAATAATGATCAACATCTCCCACATAACCAACTCTAACATCAACTAAATATACTCCAATCATAATAAACAATCCCAACTCTTACATATCACTCATAAAAACATAATAATGAAGATGTGGAGTGAATAAACAAACTTTATTTCCAAACTTGAATTTTTCATTGAAGCTCTATTTTTTTCCTTTGATCAACCTCCAACTAGAACATTTGAACATTGAACACTTTTTTTCTTTTGAAGTTCACTTATTTTTCACATATTTTTTTGAACTTCTCTTGTTTTTTTCTTCATAACATCATGCTTTATTTTTCAAGAAAATATAACTCTCAAACTCATAAAAAATAAACATGATCAACAACAAAACAACTTCTCAAAAACCCACCCAAGCTGTGCAAATAATAAGCACACTACAAACTCCCTCACCTCACTCACTAATAGCTCCCCCAAGCCAAGCTTGGGACTAGTAACCAATGGGGCAAAATAGGCTTGTAATGTGGCTAATAAAACAACAAAAAGTCAAGGCAACAACATGGGTTGCAAGAAGGGAACAAATGTATCTACAATCATCTGGAGGCTACCTAAAAGAACAAATGCCTTCGTCCTCCACAATGTGCATAATAATGAATCATATAAATATTACTTATAGTTGCAAACCAATACTCAAATTCAATGACATACCAGGAACTATGGAACTATCACACATTCCTAACCAAATCAACTAGTCAAGCACTATATTCACAAGTAGTTGGACAAAATTGACGCATGTTAAGGTTTCAAGGCAATCAAACATAAAATCATGATCAACTAATCCACAATGCTTATCATCAAATACCAAGAATCAAAACAATTTTCTCAAGTAAGGGGCACATGGAAGCATAATTTACAATTCATTGGAATGTATTTTTGGATATTTTATTTTTTATTTTTTATTTTATATTTTTTCATATATAAGAAAGTAATAAAACTAACCTAGAAAGCAAGAAATCTAACCTAAGAAAACACACCAAAAATAAAAGAAAAGAGGAAAAGAAATATACCAAATCCAAAATCTCCCCCAAGCCAGAATCAGACAATGTCCTCATTGGCTCGGGAACTAGCCCAGCATAGCTAGTCCTGATCATCTTCATCCATCGAGCCGAAGCCCGCACCTCCACTGCCACCCAAATTTTGACAGGGTAAAGTCGTATCCCCTAATCAAAAATAAATACCTAAGTCCTCTAACTAAAGTAGATAGGGAAGTAGGGTCGAACTCCATAGGGAAACAAGACTTTTTACTCCTAACTAATTATTATAATCTAAATTATCTAAGTAACCAATATTTTTGGGAATAAAATCTATACTACGAAGAATAAGTTTAGGGAGAAAAGAAACAATAATAAGGAAGCCTAGGATCACAGGTTCACCAATAATTAATATTCCGGGATAAAACAAAGTAATTAATAATTAACATTGCACAAATAACATGATTAACAGGCTCTCGCAATTTATTAATCAACATAGATTTAACAGGCTCTCTTAATTTACTAGATCTAAGTTCCTATTAAAAATAGCCTTTAATATTAAATTAACATCTGCTCGATTCATCAATTCAATATTGCTAAACATTCACAATCAAATTACATCTGCTCGATTCGTAATCTAATTGCAAAGAATTAAAACAATTTAATAAGAAATTATCATGCAATATCAATAATCAATAATAAAAAATTATCCCTTCATATTAATTATGGATCCCCATAAACCCTAGAATTAAACTACTCAGACATAATAGAAACTAAACTAAACAAGGTAATTAAACAAGACATGAGAAAAGGAATGAAATAAACAACTAAGATTAAGAGAAGAGAAATCGTTACCAAAATAAATCTGGAATTAAGAGTTGATTAAGAACAAAGGTTTAAGAGAAATAAATCTTAGAAAACAATTAAGAGAGTAAAGTCAGAGTAAAGAGAGAGAGAGAGAGGTCCTAAAAACGTATCACGTAGGAGTATTAATACTCCGTACAAATCCTAAACTAAAACAAACTAAAACGACGCTAATCGTCTCAATGATTACACGCACCCGATCGGGCGAGGCACCGCCCGATTGGGCGCGCCTTTTTGCTTCCTCAATACCAATCTCGCGCCCGGTCGGGCGCGTCACCTGGCGCAAACTTTAGCTTCTCCCGCCCGGCTGGGCGCGCCTCCGGGCGCCAGCCTCTTTGGTCGGGCGGCTCACTTGGGCCCC
The DNA here is from genome assembly GCF_001683475.1 of Chenopodium quinoa. Classification (NCBI taxonomy): domain Eukaryota; kingdom Viridiplantae; phylum Streptophyta; class Magnoliopsida; order Caryophyllales; family Amaranthaceae; genus Chenopodium; species Chenopodium quinoa. The sequence continues at coordinate 792,329 of NW_018745188.1, forward strand.
TATTTGGACTACGATTGGCTCCAATTCTTTGGGTCAATCTGGGTTTCCTCTTCCGGTCTTGAATACTTGGTCCAAATGCCCCAGTATCACCTATACCGAGCCGTTAATCACCGGTTCAATGGCTCTAACCGGCCCTGGGCTATAGAATCTGGTCGTGTTTCTCCAATGCTCGTGATTTCTCCAAAATATGTCGCGAAAATACTCCAAAAGCATAAATCCCTACAAAAGTCAACCAAATCTACGAAAACACTAGAAAACACCATTAGTAGTAAAAGTGGCTCTAAAGAGCCAGAAACACTACTAATTATGACCAAGGGACGGGGGTAAATTACTATATAAAATGGACACATCAAACTCCCCCAAGCCAAACCTTTGCTTGTCCCTAAGCAAAGATCTCATCAATGAATCAATAAATATGCTTCACCCCAAAAAGTAAAAATCAAGCACAAACGATCCAGGGTAAATCAAATAAACATACTTCAAAATCAACCAATCGAATCCATCTAATTACCAATCTTCCCTAACAATTGTCAAACTGAGCAAACCACAAGAGCATATAGAACTCAAGACTAGTGCTCACGCACTCAACTCTAATTTTTGTGGCGAGTAAAAGATGTACTCGATCGTTCTCCATCCAACCCCTTTATGTGAATAATGCCCACCCATCTTACACTCTCGTGAGTATAAAACAATGAACGCTCAATCCTACTAGTCGACTCAAAATATGTCAAATCATAACTTGCATTGATAAGCAACACTTTCACATTCATACAATTCTATCCACAAAGGTCGGAAGGTCTTTAAAGCTTGTAATGTAAGGCTAGGGTAAAGGGTAGGATAAATCAGGGAATAAGTGAGAGAAAAGCTATGCTTAAGGGAGCAAATCCTAATAAAATCTATGATCAAAATAAATAATGATCAACATCTCCCACATAACCAACTCTAACATCAACTAAATATACTCCAATCATAATAAACAATCCCAACTCTTACATATCACTCATAAAAACATAATAATGAAGATGTGGAGTGAATAAACAAACTTTATTTCCAAACTTGAATTTTTCATTGAAGCTCTATTTTTTTCCTTTGATCAACCTCCAACTAGAACATTTGAACATTGAACACTTTTTTTCTTTTGAAGTTCACTTATTTTTCACATATTTTTTTGAACTTCTCTTGTTTTTTTCTTCATAACATCATGCTTTATTTTTCAAGAAAATATAACTCTCAAACTCATAAAAAATAAACATGATCAACAACAAAACAACTTCTCAAAAACCCACCCAAGCTGTGCAAATAATAAGCACACTACAAACTCCCTCACCTCACTCACTAATAGCTCCCCCAAGCCAAGCTTGGGACTAGTAACCAATGGGGCAAAATAGGCTTGTAATGTGGCTAATAAAACAACAAAAAGTCAAGGCAACAACATGGGTTGCAAGAAGGGAACAAATGTATCTACAATCATCTGGAGGCTACCTAAAAGAACAAATGCCTTCGTCCTCCACAATGTGCATAATAATGAATCATATAAATATTACTTATAGTTGCAAACCAATACTCAAATTCATTGACATACCAGGAACTATGGAACTATCACACATTCCTAACCAAATCAACTAGTCAAGCACTATATTCACAAGTAGTTGGACAAAATTGACGCATGTTAAGGTTTCAAGGCAATCAAACATCAAATCATGATCAACTAATCCACAATGCTTATCATCAAATACCAAGAATCAAAACAATTTTCTCAAGTAAGGGGCACATGGAAGCATAATTTACAATTCATTGGAATGTATTTTTGGATATTTTATTTTTTATTTTTTATTTTTTATTTTATATTTTTTCATATATAAGAAAGTAATAAAACTAACCTAGAAAGCAAGAAATCTAACCTAAGAAAACACACCAAAAATAAAAGAAAAGAGGAAAAGAAATATACCAAATCCAAAATCTCCCCCAAGCCAGAATCAGACAATGTCCTCATTGGCTCAGGAACTAGCCCAGCATAGCTAGTCCTGATCATCCTCATCCATTGAGCCGAAGCCCGCACCTCCACTGCCACCCAAATTTTGACAGGGTAAAGTCGTATCCCCTAATCAAAAATAAATACCTAATTCCTCTAACTAAAGTAGATAGGGAAGTAGGGTCGAACTTTACAGGGAAACAAGTCTTTTTACTCCTAATTAATTATTATAATCTAAATTATCTAAGTAACCAATATTTTTGGGAATAAAATCTATACTACGAAGAATAAGTTTAGGGAGAAAAGAAACAATAATAAGGAAGCATAGGATCACAGGTTCACCAATAATTAATATTCCGGGATAAAACAAAGTAATTAATAATTAACATTGCACAAATAACATGATTAACAGGCTCTCGCAATTTATTAATCAACATAGATCTAACAGGCTCTCTTAATTTACTAGATCTAAGTTCCTAATAAAAATAGCCTTTAATATTAAATTAACATCTGCTCGATTCATCAATTCAATATTGCTAAACATTCACAATCAAATTACATCTGCTCGATTCGTAATCTAATTGCAAAGTATTAAAACAATTTAATAAGAAATTATCATGCAATATCAATAATCAATAATAAAAAATTATCCCTTCATATTAATTATGGATCCCCATAAACCCTAGAATTAAACTACTCAGACATAATAGAAACTAAACTAAACAAGGTAATTAAACAAGACATGAGAAAAGGAATGAAATAAACAACTAAGATTAAGAGAAGAGAAATCGTTACCAAAATAAATCTGGAATTAAGAGTTGATTAAGAACAAAGGTTTAAGAGAAATAAATCTTAGAAAACAATTAAGAGAGTAAAGTCAGAGTAAAGAGAGAGAGAGAGAGGTCCTAAAAACGTATCACGTAGGAGTATTTATACTCCGTACAAATCTTAAACTAAAACAAACTAAAACGACGCTAATCGTCTCAATGATTACACGCACCCGATCGGGCGAGGCACTGCCCGATCGGGCGCGCCTTTTTGCTTCCTCAATACCAATCTCGCGCCTGGTCGGGCGCGTCACCTGGCGCAAACTTTAGCTTCTCCCGCCCGGCCGGGCGCGCCTCCGGGCGCCAGCCTCTTTGGTCGGGCGGCTCACTTGGGCCCCTATTTGGACTACGATTGGCTCCAATTCTTTGGGCCAATCTGGGTTTCCTCTTCCGGTCTTGAATACTTGGTCCAAATGCCCCATTATCACCTATACCGAGCCCTTAATCACCGGTTCAATGGCTCTAACCGGCCCTGGGCTATAGAATCTGGTCGTGTTTCTCCAATGCTCGTGATTTCTCCAAAATATGTCGCGAAAATACTCCAAAAGCATAAATCCCTGCAAAAGTCAACCAAATCTACGAAAACACTAGAAAACACCATTAGTAGTAAAAGTGGCTCTAAAGAGCCAGAAACACTACTAATTATGACCAAGGGACGGGGGTAAATTACTATATAAAATGGACACATCAAACTCCCCCAAGCCAAACCTTTGCTTGTCCCTAAGCAAAGATCTCATCAATGAATCAATAAATATGCTTCACCCCAAAAAGTAAAAATCAAGCACAAACGATCCAGGGTAAATCAAATAAACATGCTTCAAAATCAACCAATCGAATCCATCTAATTACCAATCTTCCCTAACAATTGTCAAACTGAGCAAACCACAAGAGCATATAGAACTCAAGACTAGTGCTCACGCACTCAACTTTAATTTTTGTGGCGAGTAAAAGATGTACTCGATCGTTCTCCATCCAACCCCTTTATGTGAATAATGCCCACCCATCTTACACTCTCGTGAGTATAAAACAATGAACGCTCAATCCTACTAGTCGACTCAAAATATGTCAAATCATAACTTGCATTGATAAGCAACACTTTCACATTCATACAATTCTATCCACAAAGGTCGGAAGGTCTTTAAAGCTTGTAATGTAAGGCTAGGGTAAAGGGTAGGATAAATCAGGGAATAAGTGAGAGAAAAGCTATGCTTAAGGGAGCAAATCCTAATAAAATCTATGATCAAAATAAATAATGATCAACATCTCCCACATAACCAACTCTAACATCAACTAAATATACTCCAATCATAATAAACAATCCCAACTCTTACATATCACTCATAAAAACATAATAATGAAGATGTGGAGTGAATAAACAAACTTTATTTCCAAACTTGAATTTTTCATTGAAGCTCTATTTTTTTCCTTTGATCAACCTCCAACTAGAACATTTGAACATTGAACACTTTTTTTTCTTTTGAAGTTCACTTATTTTTCACATATTTTTTTGAACTTCTCTTGTTTTTTTCTTCATAACATCATGCTTTATTTTTTCAAGAAAATATAACTCTCAAACTCATAAAAAATAAACATGATCAACAACAAAACAACTTCTCAAAAACCCACCCAAGCTGTGCAAATAATAAGCACACTACAAACTCCCTCACCTCACTCACTAATAGCTCCCCCAAGCCAAGCTTGGGACTAGTAACCAATGGGGCAAAATAGGCTTGTAATGTGGCTAATAAAACAACAAAAAGTCAAGGCAACAACATGGGTTGCAAGAAGGGAACAAATGTATCTACAATCATCTGGAGGCTACCTAAAAGAACAAATGCCTTCGTCCTCCACAATGTGCATAATAATGAATCATATAAATATTACTTATAGTTGCAAACCAATACTCAAATTCATTGACATACCAGGAACTATGGAACTATCACACATTCCTAACCAAATCAACTAGTCAAGCACTATATTCACAAGTAGTTGGACAAAATTGACGCATGTTAAGGTTTCAAGGCAATCAAACATCAAATCATGATCAACTAATCCACAATGCTTATCATCAAATACCAAGAATCAAAACAATTTTCTCTAGTAAGGGGCACAGGGAAGCATAATTTACAATTCATTGGAATGTATTTTTGGATATTTTATTTTTTATTTTTTATTTTATATTTTTTCATATATAAGAAAGTAATAAAACTAACCTAGAAAGAAAGAAATCTAACCTAAGAAAACACACCAAAAATAAAAGAAAAGAGGAAAAGAAATATACCAAATCCAAAATCTCCCCCAAGCCAGAATCAGACAATGTCCTCATTGGCTCGGGAACTAGCCCAGCATAGCTAGTCCTAATCATCCTCATCCATCGAGCCGAAGCCCGCACCTCCACTGCCACCCAAATTTTGACAGGGTAAAGTCGTATCCCCTAATCAAAAATAAATACCTAAGTCCTCTAACTAAAGTAGATAGGGAAGTAGGGTCGAACTCCACAGGGAAACAAGTCTTTTTACTCCTAATTAATTATTATAATCTAAATTATCTAAGTAACCAATATTTTTGGGAATAAAATCTATACTACGAAGAATAAGTTTAGGGAGAAAAGAAACAATAATAAGGAAGCCTAGGATCACAGGTTCACCAATAATTAATATTCCGGGATAAAACAAAGTAATTAATAATTAACATTGCACAAATAACATGATTAACAGGCTCTTGCAATTTATTAATCAACATAGATCTAACAGGCTCTCGCAATTTACTAGATCTAAGTTCCTATTAAAAATATCCTTTAATATTAAATTAACATCTGCTCGATTCATCAATTCAATATTGCTAAACATTCACAATCAAATTACATCTGCTCGATTCATAATCTAATTGCAAAGAATTAAAATAATTTAATAAGAAATTATCATGCAATATCAATAATCAATAATAACAAATTATCCCTTCATATTAATTATGGATCCCCATAAACCCTAGAATTAAACTACTCAGACATAATAGAAACTAAACTGAACAAGGTAATTAAACAAGACATGAGAAAAGGAATGAAATAAACAACTAAGATTAAGAGAAGAGAAATCGTTACCAAAATAAATCTGGAATTAAGAGTAGATTAAGAACAAAGGTTTAAGAAAAAGAAATCTATGAAAACAATTAAGAGAGTAAAGTCAGAGTAAAGAGAGAAAGAGAGAGTTCCTAAAAACGTATCACGGAGGAGTATTTATACTCCGTACAAATCCTAAACTAAAACAAACTAAAACGACGCTAATCGTCTCAATGATTACATGCACCCGATCGGGCGAGGCATCGCCCGATCGGGCGCGCCTTTTTGCTTCCTCAATACCAATATCGCGCCCGGTCAGGCGCGTCACCGGGCGTCAACCTTAGCTTCTCCCGCCCGGCCGGGCGCTCCTCCGGGCGCCAGCCTCTTTTGCCGAGCGACTCACTTGGGCCACTGTTTGGACTACGATTGGCTCCAATTCTTCGGGACAATCTGGGTTTCCTCTTCCGATCTTGAATACTCGGTCCAAATGCCCCGGTATCACCTATACCAAGTCTGTAATCACCGGTTCGATGGCTGTAACAAGATTAATAACAAAACCTAGCATGTCACTAAGCAATAGAAATCAAATCTTTAACCCTAACATGATACTAACATGAATTAATATAAGGAAGAACATAGGAAGCATCATTACAATCATATTTAATATTAAAAATACCCTAGACATGATACTACGAATATCATAATAACAATATAAACATGATTTGTACATCATAAAATAAATTAAACCATTAAAGTACTTACTTGGATGCCTCGTACCTCTTTCTAATAACAAAATACACATGTTAGTAACTTCAAGGAAAAATAATAAACAAAGCAATTAAATTAAATAATTGAAAGAGAGATTAGGGACCAAACCCTCAGAAATTAAAACCTTTCACGTCTAGGGCGAAGGAAACTTCGAATATGGATAGGTGTATCAAGATCTTGTGAATGCGGAATTTTGTGTTTGAGAATAAAGTTTAGAAAGAATGAATGAAAGATTAATGATTCATAAACTAATTTGTTGACGATTGAAAATTGTAGATGAATGAACGAAAACGTAATTTAGAAGTGGTGAATGATAGATGATAATCCGTCCTTCAAAACAGAATTTTTGATACGATATTTATAAAGGAAATCAGCCAAAAAAGATAATTTATCAAAACAGAGTCTGAAGATCGCAAAAACAACTTGGCGCCAGCCCTGGCTCATTGGCGCCAGAACCAGTGGCTAGCGCCAGCCGCCAATGGCTGGCGTCTGGCGCCAATCCTGGTTCCAGGCGCCAAGGCCTGGGGTTGGACGCCAAACCGACTTTTAACACTTTTTTGAAAATCCGATAATTTTACTGTACTGGAAGATAAAATAATATAATTTCAGTCGAAAATGCTATTTGATCTAATTAAAACTCTAAAGAATCCTAATTGAATTAAGAATGATGAGAACCTTCTAGAATGTTCTAGAAGACCAAAACCATTCCTAATTACATTAGGAATGATAAATCATATTAGGCCCTCCCCTAGATCATTGGGCCGTACTTAATACTCAAACCGGGCCCAGTTTAGTAAATTGGCCATAAATTCCTCAATATTCATCGGAATTGGGCTTATAATATATCGTTGGAAAGGTATTTGCAAGCCCCATCCAAATACATCACTATTGGACCCATATCATTGACCAACCAAAATGGATTGGCTGTTTTCTTAAAATAAAGTTTTCAAAAACAGAGAGAAGAGAAAAGAAAAGAAATAAAACTTTCCGCAACACTAGACCTTTCCACACTTTCGTTTCATTCGATTATGATTCGACGTGAAAGGTACTCATCACCGGGTTTGATTTTGGGGAGACACAAATGGGTGTCTACAGAAGCCCCCACTTTGACTGAGTTTGAAGAAACGCAAGTTTCGAAAACGAAAGTCAAAGTAACGATAGGGACGGAGAATGATTCAGAACGTTCTGCAATCCTAAACCAATCTTATAACACTGATACCTGCAAAACTAGCATTAGCTAAACAGATAAAAGAGTTAAGAAACGCATATCTTGCACCGTCGAGCACACGTCTCTGAAAGTAACTGATTTGTTTTGATGACCTCCTGCAAGCTAAAGAATGCCATCCCGCTTGAAAACCGCTACGCCTTGTAACTGCTTCCAAAGAAGATTGCTTCGCCTGAAACGATCCTCTCCGCCATGATAATATTCCACGTCCAAGGGAATATCATCGAAAATTATTTCTCTTGAAATAATTCTCATTCGCATTATGATCATCTTCCATGCCTTAGGAACTATGATCGAAGACGATTTCGCCCGAAATTACCTTCAGTTGTTTGTGACAACTTTCCACAAGATAGGGAATGATGCCGAAGACATCTTCTCTTGAAGTCATCCCCATTTGATGCGATAATCTCCTAAAGGAAAATACCGAAGATCCACGACCGTCGATCTTTAAAAGTTCGCCTGAACTTTGCTTTTTGCTATGCCTGTACGTCGGCGTTCTTTGCTCTTGAACCTATATATCGGTGCCCTTCTGCTAATGAACCTGTATGTCGGTGCCTTTTGCTAATGAGCCAATGCATAGGCGCTTTAAGCTTAGTGAGACGATCTTTTCATCAGGTCGATCACTTCATGTAATCAAACCGACTACCTAATCATGTCAAATTGCTCAGAGGGGCTAACTGGCGTACCAAGGAACCCAAAATATATTGCAGAAGGCTAGCACTACCCCAAAAGGTGGCTGGCTGCTTTGGCGTCGCTGAAAATCAATCAGCGCCAGCTTTATCGCATTAGCGCCATGCGCTGAAATTGGCGTCTGACGCCAAGAATAGAACGTGACGCCAATGCCTAGGGACTGGCGCCAGCACGTGAATCACTTTAAATTCCCGTTTTCAGTTCATTTCGTGCTCTGGTTTGTTGCGAACGCTGCTCGAAAGAAGTCGAAACTTCAATTGATCGTTGCTCATTCGTTTCTCAGCCGAATTTGCTCAAATTTGTTGCAAATCAAAGCTATTTTCATCCATATTCCCGATCTATGTAATTTTCCTTCCAACTCACACCGGTTTTTATGAATTATTGGCATGTTCATTCACGAATTTCATGAAAATTCAAAACTTATAATGCTCAATTTGCTTTGTTTATCAAGTTTTATGCCATGAAATTGCTTGTTTATGTTTGTATATTGCCTTGGGAGTAATTTAAGACTTGTTTGACTCAATTTGGCGAAGAAATGAGCAATCCGCCATTGTTGGACCTCCTAAGGTCGTGAAAAACAATGTGGTTCGTTCTTGATGTTTTTGCTAGCAATTCTTGTTCAATTTGTTACAATAATCACTATAGTGTTGCAAGAAATTGTTTGATTGCTTGAAAAATGCTTATCATGCTCAATTCGAATTTGTGCTCTGTTTTAGTACTACGTACTCTGTTTTTGTGAACATAGTATCATGCGGCTAGGCAAACCTTTAGACACTATAGAACCTTGATTTATGATGATTCTGCACAATGTAGCATGGCTAGACAACGAGGCTCCGGTTCACGGTCCCGAAACACTAGACGGGAGCATGAGCCCGTGGAAGACGACACTACACCGTCTACTTCGCTTGGTCAGTTCCCAGAGTGGGACGAGCAAACCTTGTTCTTTGCCCCTGTCCACCACATTTCTAAGAGGGTGAGACGGGGAACCGAGCCGGGAAGGACACGACATCACGGCTTTGGCTGCGATGGTCTCGGTGATTTGTATAGGATGCATATCGCCAGAGATCGAGAGACGAGACTCCTATGGGAGTCTTGCGGGTTGGTTGCTCTGTTTGAGACCTCCGAGGCTATGGTCGCCTCCAGCGGGGGTCACCACGTAGTACGCGCTCTGGTGGAGTTCTTTTGGGACACCACCAACACATTTCATTTTCCATGGGGTGAGATGATGGTCACCCTTACAGACTTCAGTCTCATCACAGGACTGGAGTTCTGTTCTGTGCCGCTGCCATTCGACGGCGGTTTCGACGTCTTTTCTCCAGAGGTCGAGGAACTACTAGGGCCGATTGCTGTTCGGGCTCGAGCTGAGGTCGAGACGACTCAGTTTAGTGCTAAAGGGATTCGCCGCTCGACGCTGGCAGCGGCTCTTGATGACGATGCGACCACCCGAGAGCAGCGGGTGCGCATCTTTGTGCTGATGTTATTGTCAGGGACATTCTCCCTTGATAGGGGTAGTAGGGCATTGCTTTACTATCTCCCTGCTATTCGCGATCTCCGGCGGATCGGGACTTATGACTGGGCTAGCTTGGCCTATACTAACTTCGTTCGCGCACTGAGTAACTCGTGTCACCACTGGTCTCTTAGGACGAATGTCGCTTTGTCCGCTTTCTGGAAAGTTGTAGAGGTAAACATTATTCCCTATAACATTTAGCCCTATATGTTTAGTTAGCATTTACTCATGCTTTAGCCTTTTGTAGATCTGGTTCTATGAATACTTTCCTTCCATTGCGCCGGCGAGACCATCGCCGAGGGGGTATCCGGTGAGCGCCTCTTGGGGCGACCACCATGTGGACCTGTCTACTGCACGTGTCCGGAGTCGGATCATCTCGGTGCGTTTTTTTGGTGCTTACCTTGCTCTTCTGCGACGTTTTATACATGTTCTTACCCGATTGATATTTTTATAGGGACCTGAGGTAGTATACCGGCCATGGGGTGGTTGGACAGTCCCTGGATTAGCCGCACAGTACTCTGCTGAGCGCCGTTACTTTCTGGGGACCTACGGAGCAGTTTCGTATTTAGGAGAGAGAGTTGCTAGACAACACTCTTCCGATGTCTTTGTCGTTCCTGCTCCTCCACCACGCCACATGTTCGACGAGAGAGAGTTGTCGAGCATGGCTGAGGAGCCTGGTTCTCTTTGGCGGTCCCATGTGATCCTTGGGCGGAGTTTTGCCGAGGAGCTACTTCCTTTGTTAGCTCCAGCCCCTGTGCCGACCGAGGATGTGAGGGTAAGATTCTTGGCTTTTTGATTTACGCTGAGTAGCCCCCAAGTAACACCTTACTGATTTCTTTTGTTTTATCAGGATGGTCCCACTGAGTTTGTGCCACCCCGTATGTCCATCCACTACCAGGGGATGTACGGGCCGATCGAGGAGATGATTTCTCCGGCTCTTGAGGGTGAGCGCTTCGTGAAGCGGTTGATTCCTCGCCACCAGACCAGGGTAAGTCTAGCTCTAATTCAGAATTTTGTATTTAGTTATCATGCATTTTTACTGACTTAACTTTCCTTGACAGTTCTCACGCGAGGTGGTTTCGGCTATGGCACGATGCATAGATGCCTTCCGGAGCCAACTCGTCCGGATGAGGAATGCAGCTACCTGTCGTCGAGACGACGCTGTCCGAGAGGTAATTTTTCTTTACTTATTGTTTCTGCACTATGCTTCAGTTTTCACCTTGTTTCTGATTTATTTCTTTTTGCAGGATCAGCCGATTGCTTCTCACACCCGTACGAGGCCTGAGGGGCGAAGAGAGCCGGCGAGGTCTAGCTCGAGACGTCGTCGCACTTCGTCAGGAGGTAGCGGTGGCCGTTCCGAGGCTGCTCAAGCCGACGTTGCTGAGGGCTCATGGTCTTCTTCTAAGGAGGTTCCGGCTGCACCTTTAGGAGAGGCTACCTCGGCTTTCAGAGGTGGTGGGATGTACGAGGTTCGCTCGTCATCGCAGCAGCCTCCGTGGTCTTAGCCTCAGGTTGGCCTTGGCTGGAAGGGGTCCTGTTTTGAGTTTCCCTCCTCCTACGGAGACTGGAACTGGTGCTGAGGCTGGAGCTGGTGGAGAGGTGACTCCTCGGACGACGCAGTTTTATGGCATGATGGGCCTACGTCCTCCGGCGCCGTAGTTTATTTCTGTATATGCATTTTATTTTGACTTTTTATAGAACTTTGCCTTTAACTTGTTACTTAGACACTATGTTCTGTAAATCTATTATTATGTATTATTATTATGTTAGTGTATGTTAGTGTGTGCAAATGTGATAACAATTTTGCACAACAATTTTGCGCAAAAATTCCGTCATTTTTATTATTGATGGAGGGTATTATCTGACTCTCTCCCCCAAAAGGAAAAAATAAAAAGGAAAAATAAAACGGAGAGAAAGGCTGATTTTTTAATATAAAATCGAGAGAAAATAAAAATTAATTAAAAATATTTGATATTTTTAATTAATTAATAAAAGGATAGAAAATTATTTAGAAGAAATTAAAACGGGGCCACAAAGTCATTAACCGACTCTAAATTAAAATCAGAATGCAAACTAAGTACGCGTGGCTGTCCTGCTGACTTGGTGCCAGGCGCTATTTCTAGCGTGTGGCGCCAATAGCAGATAGGTGACGCCAATTTCGGGTGTGTGACGCCAGCTGACGGTGACTACGTATTCCAGTCAGGTTGAAATTCCTCGCAATTTGTGCATAAATAGCCCCCTGCTCAGTCGATTATTCACATAATTCCAGCGAAAAAATTATTCTTCTCTTTAGAAAAAATAGTAATCATGTCTTTAGCCACTAAAGCCGTCACCCAATATTCTCATGAATGGTGTCGATCTCTCAATGCTAGAGAAAGAAAAAAATTGGATTTATTTCACTTGGGGGGAATATATGGCATTAAAGGGGTAGATCTAAACATAGACTTCATTCATACCGCTTTAGAATATTAGAACATTGACACACATTGTTTTACTATAGGGTATGATGAAATTAGCCCTTTGCCAGAGGAATTTGGTGCTATTTTAGGCTTCCCTGTAATAGACCTGGTAGTGATCCCTAGAGTAGATGCATATTACTATAAGGATTTTGAGCGCTTCTTTAATTTGAAGGAAAGGGATTTATCAAGGATAGTGAATGGCAACGTGGTGAACTTAAAAGAATTCGCACGCTATTATTTTGATAAACCGCTTTCTGAATCTCTTCACATATATAGAAGAAGGGAGTTCTTATTTTGCATGCTTAATCAATATTGTCTTAGTAGTGGTAAAATTAATGAGGGTCGATCAATTATAACCACTGTGCTAGAATAAATTGAATCAGGGAGAAATCCGATGCCTTTAATAGTTGGAGAGACTATGATTAGTCTAGATGAGTTGAAAAGGGACCCAAAAGCACCTCTTTTCACATAATATTTTATTACAGGTAGAAAAATAATATTTTTAATTACAGAAATTAAAAAATATATTTTTGTATTGTAATATTAATTTATTTGCATTCCTAACTTTTCCCTTTTTTTTTTTTTTTTTTTTCCAGATGTGGCTAATGGAAAGGCTAGGATTAATTAGCCCTCCGGACGACATTGAAAGTTATACGCCCACTTGCTTTGTAAGAAGAAAGAAGCGCATCCCTAAAATTGGGCGTCATGGGTGGAAGAAAGTCTTTGAATCACGTGACTTTGCTATCAAGTGGGTCATCCCATGGTGGAAAATAAAAAGGATGGTTGGTGTTAACAAGCAACCTTTCTGCCGTATTCCAAGCTTGTCTCTCATGACATATTATTATCCCTGCAGAGTGAAGAGACAATATGACTTGCTTCAAAATATTCCTTCCGGGGATCTTCGTCCTCCCTATGAGTATCCCATATCTCAAGAAGTAGATAAATTTGACACGTACTGGAGCGCTAGACCTTTATGGGAAGTGATTACCCAAAAGGTTCCCCCTTCTTTGCCTAATGAGGTAAAGAAGTGGTTGCTGAAGAAGTCTTCAATTGATCAAGGTAGAACTGATGTGAAGAATCGTCTAGGTGACAGGGTGACACCAGCCAAGGATGCTTAGGTGCAAGAATTGAGTTCAAGACACCTACAATGCCTAAGAAGAAGAATTCTACTAAAGACAAGGGGAAAAGGAAAGCTACCACTACAGACAAAAAGGTTAAGGTGGAAAAGAAGCATGGGGCGCTAGCGGAAGGGGAAACAATCCATTCCAAGATTGAATGTAGGTCCTCCAAAGGATGCCTACTAGCTAAAGTAATGGATGAAGAGGAGGAGGCAGAAAAGAATTGGAAAAGAGCAAAGAAGGAGAAGAAAGATTAGAACTTTGCTTAGCTTTCGATTTATTAGATTCTTAGTTTTTATTTAAAGTTAATTTATTTCAGCTTTATTTAAATTCCATTAACAATGCAATTTTATTTTATTAATGAAATTTCAGCTTTCAATTAAATTGTTACTTTAAATTTGTTTTATTAAAGCAATAAAAAACCGAAAAAATTTATTTTCCAGAAATTCTTCGAGTACGGAAGTCGAAAATTTTCCGAAAAACGCCGAAATTCACCCAGATTTTATTACTGAATTGGCGTCAATAATTGCAAATTGGCGCCGGATATTGAGGTCTGGCGCTAGGCGCCAATACTGTCGTCTGACGCTAATGGCCTTTTGCTGGCGCCAGGCTCTGTTCTGCGACGCCAGTTGCTTTTCCGACTTTTGTTGACTTTTTGTTGATTTTGGAATGCGGAGATGTCGAAAAATAAAGTGGCCGCACCCGTAATGGGTTGCCTACGTATCCTTTCCTAAGGAATCAGGCCGAACGTAGCTCTCTTGAGTATCCTACTCAAGTAATTATGGGTAGTATTTTTTAAGTTGGTCAAGATTGGTCATGTTTGAGAATTCATTGCCATCCATGTCAGTTAATTTTGCTGCACCACCTGACAGGATTGTTTTGACAATGTAGGGGCTAGACCAATTAGGTCTAAACTTTCCCCTTAGATCTAAAATATTTTTCCTTAGTGCCTTTAATACAAAATCTCCTATATTGATATTTCTTGTCTTGACCTTCTTATTAAAATGTCTAGCCATACGAGTTTGATAACACTGAGTGTGATGTAGAGCTTCTAGTCGTTTTTCGTCGAGTAGGATCAATTCTTCATATCGTGCCCTAGTCCATTCGACTTCATCGAGTTTACTTTCTAGCGTAATACGTAGAGATGGTATTTCTAGTTCGACAGGTTGTACGACATCCATTCCATATACCAAATAAAATGGTGTATTTCCTGTTGACGTACGGATTGACGTACGATAACCCCACAATGCAAAGTGAAGTTTGTTAGGCCAATCCTTGTAATTTTCTGTCATTTTCTCGATGATAGTCTTTAAATTTTTATTAGCTGCCTCAACTGCTCCGTTTGCTTGAGGTCTATAGGGGGACGAATGATGATGTTGGATTCCATATTTATGTAGCAATTCTTCACATTCGGCTTGAAAGTGAGTTCCATTGTCACTTATCATTTCATGTGGGACTCCATATCGACAAATGATATTTCTCTCGATAAAAAGTGCTACATGTTTTGCGGTGAGTTTAGCATATGATTGTGCTTCGACCCACTTCGTAAAGTAATCAATCGCTACTAGAATAAATTCATGGCCTCCTGTCCCTGGGGGAGCGATCTTGCCAATTATGTCAATTCCCCATGTAGAGAATGACCATGGTGATGTGTAGGTGTAGAGTAAAGATGGAGGAACGTGTTGTAAATTGGCATAAATTTGACACTTAGGGAATCTTTTTACATATTGATGGCAATCCCTATTCATGGTAGTCCAATAATACCCTTCTCGCATTATTTTCTGGACTAATATTTTGCCATTTATGTGAGTTCCACAGATTCCTTTGTGAACCATTCTCATTATTCTTTGTGCATCCACTTTCCTTACACATAGGAGGGCTCGACCTTTAGGTACCCTTTTATGTAGCTCGTTATCTATGAGTACATATTGAGAAGCCAAAAGTCTCAAGGCTCGCTTAGCTCTTTTGTCAGCGTGAGGAGGGTATTCTCCATTGGTGACATAGTTGAGAATGTTTGTGTACCATGGTTTTTCTTCTCGTTCTTCATCTTCGTCTTGGACTGGATTGTCATCTTCTATAGCCTGTATATATGCCGGTTTGTGCCTTTTTTCGATAGTTAGAGGCATTTGCTCGATATCCGTTGGAATCCTAACCATTGAGGCTAATCTTGCCAAGGCATCAGCAAATTGATTTTCTTCTCTTGGTAGATATGTCTATTCTACCTTCTCTAACTGATCGGTAAGAGTTTCCAGATAAGTTTGGTAAGGAGCTAGGCTTTCACTCCTTACTTTCCACCTTTTAGATATATGATTGATGATTAGAGAGGAATCTCCGAATATCCTTAATTTCTTTACTCCCAATGCCAGGGCTGTTTCAAGGCCTACCACACATGCTTCATATTCAACAGCATTGTTGGTAACGTCGAAATCAAGCTTTATTGAGATTGGGACGTGTTCTTCTTTAGGTGATACTAGGAGCACTCCGACACCACATCCCTTTTGGTTTGAGGCTCCGTCAAAGTACAAGGTCCAAGTATCATCTTCGGTGACCATAAAATCTTCATCTTGAAATTCACTGTCCTGTATTGGTGTCGAGTCTTCTATTGGAAAGTCTGCCAGAAAGTTTGACACCACGGATCCTTTAATAGCTTTTTGTGGCATAAACCGTACATCGAACTGGGCTAAGTTGACTATCCATCTTGAAATACGTCCATTGAGCGTTGATTTCTCGAACAAGTATTAGAGTGGATCCAATCGAGATACCACGAAAACGGTATGCACCAACATGTAATGTCTTAACTTAGTTGTGGCCCACACCAAAGCGAGGCACAATTTCTCGAGTGGTGTATAGCGTGTTTTGTATTCGAGAATCTTCTTACTTAAGTAATAGATTGCATTCTCTTTGTTTTCTACCTCTTGTGCTAGCATGGCTCCCATTGTCTCTTTGGTAACCGTCAAATATAACCTAAGAGGTATTCCAGGAAGTGCTGGCGCTAATATGGGAGGATTTGCGAGATAGGCTTTGATCCGGTCAAAGGCTTTTTGACACTCTTCATCTCATATTACTGGTATATTCTTCTTGAGCTTTTTGAAGATTGGTTCACATATCGTTGTTAATTTTGATATGAACCTACTTATGTATTGTAACCGGCCAATGAATCCTCGAATCTGTTTCTCGGTCTTGGGCGGTGGCATTGACATGATTGCTTTAATCTTGGTTGGATCTATCTCTATTCCTCTAGAGCTTATGACGTATCCCAAGAGCTTGCCCGAGGTGACTCCAAAAGCGCATTTTGAGGGATTTAACCTCATATTATATTTTCTTAGCCTTTCGAAAAATTTCCTTAAGGCTACTTGATGGCCTGGACGGTCTTTTGATTTTACAATCATGTCGTCTACATATACCTCGACTTCTTTGTGCATCATGTCATGGAGCAAGGCAGTTGTTGCACGTTGGTAAGTAGCACCTGCGTTTTTCAACCCAAATGGCATTACCGTGTAACAGTAAGTGCCCCATGGTGTGATAAAAGTTGTTTTCTCCATGTCTTCTTCCGCCATGAGAATCTGATTGTACCCTGCGTATCCATCCATGAATGAGAGGAGCGCGTGATTTGCTGTGTTGTCTACCAGAATATCGATGTGTGGCAAAGGGAAGTCGTCCATTGGACTTGCCTTATTTAGATCTCGATAGTCGACACACATCCTTACCCTTCCATCTTTCTTTGGTACTGGGACGACGTTAGCGACCCATTCGGGGTATTTGGATACCTTGATGAAACATGCAATTATTTGTTTTTGAACTTCTTCTTTTATTTTAAGTGCTACGTCGGGTTTCATTCGACGTAGCTTTTGTTTTACAGGTTTCATTCCTAGAATTAATGGTATAGTGTGTTGAGCTATTTCTCTGTCAATGCCTGGCATATCTTCATATGACCAAGCAAATACATCGATAAATTCTTGAAGTAAGTTAATTAAATCGGTTCTTTCTTGTTTATTCAATGTTAGTTCGATTTTAACTTCTCTTTTATGAGTTGAATCATTTGAGATGTCAACTGTTTCAGTCTCTTCAATTACTGGTGTTTTCTTTTCAAGTGTTTCCGTTGCTTTAATAAATTCTTTATCTTTTTCGTCGTTAGCTAAGCAATGTTCGTCATCTTGGGTTAGGGAAGAACACGAGAAGTAAGGAGAATAAGCGATATTATTATACTCTGAGATCATTACGTCAAAGAGTGATATGTCCTCAGGGACTGGATCACTAACTATCCTAGGAGAAGAAACAGGAAGGGAAGGCGTTATAACTAAAGACTTAGAAGATTCTAAAGGGAAAGACTCTGACTCAGACTCTGACTCTGACCCTGACGATTCTTCAAACATTGGCCCTTGTCCTGTCGTGATTGATATCTTCCTCCCACTTGGAGTAATCACCCTGATAGTCTTGCGCCACCCTTACAATAATCCTTCAGCTGGAGTAATTAGCTTTGAGGGATCGAAGTTTTCGCTTTGTAGGACCGTTTGAATGAGTGAGGAATTGTCTTCCTCATGAACTGGCTCATTGTTTTCTCACCCAAACAGTAATCCCATGACGTTAAAGTCGAAGCATGGAGGTGCTTTCTCCTTATGGACGAGAATTGGGATTTCATCAGTGAAATAGTAATCCAAGAAAATCTCGAATCCTGGTTGTCGTATTCCATTTATAACAAATGGTTCGGGAAATTCATAGCATGGATAGTCCTCTCCTTCTTTTATAAACTGACAATTAAGCGCAAGAGGGTATTGATCCATTGGAATTGCTTTCTTTTGAATGCGAGCGTCCCTACGTGCTTTTAATTTGTCCTGGGCTCGCTTGAGATCTTTCCGAGTCGGTTCGAAACCAAGTCCGAAAGTATCTAGTTTAGGGAGGCCAGGTGACACTATCGATTTTGCTATCCCCTTCTTCTTTCCTAAGGTCATCCTAGGGAAGTGTCCTTGTTTTTTCAGCATAGTGTTGATAATCATGTTGGAATGGGGGTCGCGGCAAAGAGATGTCCTTTCATCCTCTTGGATTAAGGAGACTTCTTCGTTAAAGCCCCATAGGTCTTCATCATCTTCGTCGTGCTCCACGTTGATGATTGGATTCTCTATTAACTTGATCCTCATTGGCGAAGAATCAATGGTGATGGGGGTTCCTCCAACTATAGCTTTCACTTGTTGGTGGAGAGATGAAGGGACGGCCTTTAGATCATGGAGCCAAGGGCGTCCTAACAACAGATTGAATGAGGCTTTGATGTCTACCACTTGAAAAGTAGTAGCATGTTCTATTGCTCATGCCGTCACATTTAGGGTTATTTTTCCAAGAGCTTGACGTCGAGTATTATCGTAAGCTCTTATTCCTTGTGTGGACGGAGTTAAATCCTCATTCTTTATGCCGAGCATCCTCGCAGTCCTAAGTGGACAGACGTTAATAGCCGATCCATTGTCTACAAGCGTCGTGGGAACATTCATTCTTTTGCAGACTACTGTGAGGTTTAACGCTTTGTAGTGCTTGTCACCTTCCGGGGGTAAATCTTTATCAGAGAAGGTGATTAGAATAATTGGACTAGGGAGATCACTCGTGAGGAAGTTAGCTAGTCCCTCAGGAGTGGTGTCAGAATCGATCCCGATTTTATCCAAGGCATTCATCACAGCCAACCTATGTTCTCGAGATGTTGCTAGAAGCTTCCATACATTCATCTCAACTTTTGTCTTCTTGAATTGTTTAACAATGTCATTGTCCTCGATGATAGGTATGGGAACTTGTTGTAAGGTAGGCATGGGTTGCGTTGAAACAGGAGGTTGTATTCTCCCGGATCTTGTGAGGACGTCTATTGATGCATCTTCTTCAGCCCAAATGTCGTCTGGGGTGTATGATATGGAAGGTGAAGGTTCTAATTTGTCTTTTAGATAGACATCTTCTTCATCACTGTCCCATACTCCATTAACATTTATATCCTCTTCTTGTTGAACTTGGACTAATTCCTTTCTATCAATCATTTTCTACACCAAATCCTTGAATTTGAAGCAGTTTTCTATGGTGTGTCCTCCTGACTGATGGTATTGACAGTAATATCTATCTTTTCTTTTTAATGATTCAAATGGTCTCGGTTCGAGAGGTTTGACCTTGCCATTCTCGGAGAGCATTTTAAACATTTGTGCATACGGGATCCCAATTGGAGTATAAATTTTATTGCTCTTCTTGGGTCTTTCGGTGACTTGTAAGGGAAAGTATTTTGCCTCATAAGTCGTTTTTACTGGTGTGAATTCTCTCTTAGGTTCTTGATCATATTCCTTGCGAAGTTCATTCAGAATTTTGAGAGTTTCATGTAACAGTTGTGATGTCTCCCTCAGATATTGTGTGAGTATTCGTATCTCTACCTCATTTGCTAGTTTTGGAGGATTATCCTCGACATCGAAAAAGATCTATTCTTCTTCTTCTTCGGTCACTTTGACAGGCTTAATGAGATATGAGGGGTCAACTTCGCTTTTTTCATCGGAGATAACCAATGTGTGAGCTAGAGGTGCATTATCAATACTCGGTTTCTTTCTGGCAGGAGGCAACGACAGCTTATTACTGTCAATCAGGTCTTGGATAGCTTCCTTAAGTTTCCAACAGCTTTCAGTAGAATGGCCCCTACCTTGATGATACTTGCAATGTGCATTGGGGTTCCAATTAGGCGACCTCTTCTCGACTGGTGGATCTCCAAATGGTCCAATGGGAGTTATAAGACCTTTTGCATTTAGCCGATCAAAAGCGATGTCATAACTCATGCCAATAGGAGTGAAGTTTCTCCTAAACAGTTTCTTTTGTCCTTGGTTGTTCATGGCAAGGACTTCTCCTAGATTAAAGGCGCTAACATTATTTGAGTGGGCGGTTTTGGAAGAAGAAGGATTGTCGTTCTTCTTTCCTTTCCAACCACTGTTGGAGTTATTGTTGGCAGCTTTAGATTTAGCTAAGTCATCTTCAATATTAATCCCAATATCATAAACAGCCTTAAAGGTGTGAAGGTTATTTTGATATTTAAGATGTTTTGAATATTTTTCTTGGAGATTTTTAATGAACAATCTCACAGACTCTTTTTCACTTGGTACCTCAAACATTTTAGTTGAGGTTTCTCTCCACTTGTTAAATAAAGATGTGAAGCCTTCATTCTCCTTCTGCTTGAGAATTTCAAGTTCTCTATGGTCAGTTTCGACTTGAACATTGCACTTGTACCTATCAAAGAAAGTGTTTGCTATGGATTCCCAGGTAGAGGTCTTTTCTTTTTCAAGAGAAAAGAACCATTGTTGGCAAACGGTCTCGAGAGATAGCGAGAACAGAGAAGGGAAAATTTTCTTATCGATACCCTTGATACTCATTATTGTTTCAAATGCCCTTAGATGGAAGTAGGGGTTGTCGATTGCCTTAAAGATGTCGTTGGCACTGAACTTCTGCGGAAGAAGATCCTTATTCACCGAGACCCCTTGGGATGTGAGTTCTTGAAACTTGTAGTCGCTGGACAACTTGCTTAGGCTTTCTTGCATGAGGTCCATTTGTTGTTGCTTCGCGGGATCCTCGATCTTAAGTGTGAGAAGCTTTAGTGTCTCAGTTACAGTAGCCAATTGGTTCTTGAGATCGTTAACTTCTTCCTGAGTTGCCATTATAACTCTTGCTTTCCTCTTGCGGGCTATAGGTTTGTCGAAAAGTTGGACTTGTACGAAGAGGTTATCTTTGATTAATCGTCCTTCCTTTCTTGAGCACGCACTGTAGATTAAGCCAGTTTGCGTTTTAATTACTTGACTCAAATCAGTTCGACTTTATGGCTTTTGTTTAAAAAAAGAAAAGTATGCATATTTTTAGGGAGCAGTAATGTACATGTGTTTAGGGAACTTAAGTACTATTATTTATTGGAGGATTAATATCCGACTTACCCCCCTAAAAAAAATGACGAAAAATAACGCGCGCACACAAGACTCCCTTAATCATGGTCAAGACATGTGTAATGGTGTGTGTATTGAGTGTAAGTGACATGTTTGGACTCTTGTGTAAGACCATGGGACTTAGTGCCTAAACTCGAATATTGATTCAATTAAGCAGAATTAACCGAATTAAACAGGAAACTGAATAATTAGACGTTAGGTGATGACTCGACAAATAATCCGAACTGTCGGCCAAGCGACAGGACTGGCGTCAAAATACGGTGGTTGGCGCCAGACTTTTTAGTAAATGTCTGGCGCTACACACCATACAGTGGTGCTATAGCCCAGATTTTGGCACCAACATTGGAGCCTCGGTCTGGGACTGTTTTCGATATTATTAGTAAACTTGGGTATGCCTAAAGTCGTATTAGGTTAATTCCGATTAAAAGAAGAAAAAATTTATTGACTCGAATTAATTAATTAATTAGGCAAAGTTCTTTAATTCATTAATTATAATCTCGACATAAATCAACAAACGGTTAGGAGGAGCATAGAATATATATGCACAACAAATAATGCATAATTAGTCAAGTAGGCACAATATGATGCAATGAGTTCGTAACCTAACTATGGCGCTAGTTCTCTAAAGTTCGGGATATGGTTTAGTCAAATAGGGTCCATGGTTAATTGTTCAGATGCACCGCGTAGAAGCCTAACCATGAAGGGTTAACACGTGTGGATAGAACACCGCGAGTTTTTTTAGAAAAAACTCACTTCCATGGTTTGGTGAATTCAACATCTCAGATGTATCCTTTGTTTCCAGGAGCGTTCAATCGGGTAGATAGAGCATGAATTCCCAGAGGGTTATGTCCATATGTAGAACACATATGGGTTTCAGAAAAATGAGAAAAAATCCAATCAGGAAGTAGGATCGAGCAAACAATACGAAAAACCGGTCGAAATTAAAACGCATATTTCTGGCTCGGTATTGGGGAAATTGGCGCCAGCAAACAGGGACTAGCGCCAACTTTTAACTGTAGCGCCTGGCACCAATACTGGCGTCTGGCGCTACGGCTAAAAGTATGGCACCAAGCTCTGGCCCCTGACGCTACTTCCCACATGCCTCAGCAGCTTTATGTGCTCAATAAAATCTTCCAGTTTCGCGCGGTGTTATTTCAGTCCTAGTTGTGAAAGACATTTCTCAAATTTCCTACGTGTAAAATCCTATGTTTTTGACTCATTACGGATGGTCTTTCCAATGAGAACCTTTTTATGCATATGACAATAATGTTAATCAAAATTACGCACATGAAATACTTAGAACTTTTCGAGTCTCATCCACTCATTCTAAATCATTGCCGAAACAAATTCAGGAATTAAAATAGAAATCCTCCCCAGTGGAGTCGCCAAAAACTGTAGGGAATAGTTTCAAGCCTTTAAAATCCCACTAGCTTGAACCCCACTGTGATCATACACTAAAGTACGGTGGCGTCCAAAAGGGAAGAAGATAGAGCAATAGAGTCGCCAACAAGTTTTTAAGAAACTTGTAAACCGTTCACGAGGTGAAGGTTACACCCCTTAACGATCCAAGAGATCGCCAACTCTATAAGGTCATGAACCAAATAAGGGTTCGGGGATGGAGGTACAAATCCAACCTAAAAGAGATTGAACATGCCCTAATAATAGGCCTCTACTTTATTTTGCTTGTATTCATGTGCGCTTTCTGATTAACATACAATCAATAGGATTAACCCTAAACCTGTTTATCTATGTTGGTTGAATATAATGCACAAATACATTATTATTGGCGATCACTTGAAATTATAATCACAATTAACCCTAAACAAGATTATTAATATCTTATTAAGCGTGATTGCAAATACCAATTCCCTTTAACCTGCAATAAAAGGTGATCAAGCAAAACAATAAAATAATATGCATATCAAGCAACATAATAAATAATCATGATAATTAATAATCATAAATATTATAATCATGTTAAAGCACAGCAAGATCCTAGACTTGATACAAACAAGATTAATAACAAACCCTAGCATGTCACTAAGCAATAAAAATCAAATCTTTAACCCTAACATGATACTAACATGAATTAATATTAGGAAGAACATAGGAAGCATCATAACAATCATATTTAATATTAAAAATACCCTAGACATGATACTACGAATATCATAATAACAATATAAACATGATTTGTACATCATAAAATAAATTAAACCATTAAAGTACTTACTTGGATGCCTCGTACCTCTTTCTAATAACAAAATACACACGTTAGTAACTTCAAGGAAAAATAATAAACAAAGCAATTAAATTAAATAATTGAAAGAGAGATTAGGGACCAAACCCTCAGAAATTAAAACCTTTCACGTCTAGGGCGAAGGCAACTTCGAATATGGCTAGGTGTATCAAGATCTTGTGAATGCGGAATTTTGTGTTTGAGAATAAAGTTTAGAAAGAATGAATGAAAGATTAATGATTCATAAACTAATTTGTTGACGATTGAAGATTGTTAATGAATGAACGAAAATGAAATTTAGAAGTGGTGAATGATAGATGATAATCCATCCTTCAAAACAGAATTTTTGATACGATATTTATAAAGAAAATCAGCCAAAAAAGATAATTTATCAAAACAGAGTCTGAAGATCGCAAAAACAACTTGGCGCCAGCCCTGGCTCATTGGCGCCAGAACCACTGGCTAGCGCCAGGCGCCAATGGCTAACGTCTGGCGCCAATCCTGGTTCCAGGCGCCAAGGACTGGGGTTGGACGCCAAACCAGCTTTTAACACGTTTTCGAAAATCCGATAATTTTACTATACAAGAAGATAAAATAATATAATTTCAGTCGAAAATGCTATTTGATCTAATTAAAACTCTAAAGAATCCTAATTGAATTAAGAATGATGAGAACCTTCTAGAATGTTCTAGAAGACCAAAACCATTCCTAATTACATTAGGAATTATAAATCTTATTAGGCCCTCCCCTAGATCATTGGGCCGTACTTAAAACTCACACCGGGCCTAGTTTAGTAAATTGGCCATAAATTCCTCAATATTCATAAGAATTGGGCTTATAATATATTGTTGGAAAGGTCTTTGCAAGCCCCATCCAACTACATCACTATTGGACCCATATCATGGACCAACCAAACTGGATTGGCTGTTTTCTTAAAATAAAGTTTTCAAAAACAGAGAGAAGAGAAAAGAAAGGAAATAAAACTTTCCGCAACACTAGACCTTTCCACACTTTCGTTTCATTCGATTATGATTCAACGTGAAAGGTACTCATCACCGGGTTTGATTTTGGGGAGACATAAATGGGTGTCTACATTAATAAAAATGGCTCTAAAGAGCCATAAACACTACTAATTATGACCAAGGGACGGGGGTAAATTACTATATAAAATGGACACATCAAGGCTCAAATTGATTATTTGCAGACCATCCAATCAAAGTTATGAGACCATTGAAGGCTGACGCGGGCGAATCAGAGCCATTGCGTAACGGCAATGTTATCGTGCAACGACAGGTCTGTTGCGCTGCGTCAAGGTGTATTGCATTGCGCCAAGGTGTATCGTGCTATGTTGGGGTGCATCATGTTACATTGTGCTTGAATCCAAGTCAGAGTTTTTTCTACTCCCAAATTGCTTCTTTGTGTACCTGTAGCTATGTTTTGGACTATAGGACTTTGCTCATGTTTTTCTTACGGTTAACCTATGGCTTGGTGCTATTCAACTCATTGTGACTCGATGTGTTCTAGCACATGTGTTAAGACTCGACTCAAGGTGAAAACTCGACTCGGTGATGACATGACTTGGCGTATATGACTCGAGTGTGAATTGTATCATGATGTGCTTGGCTCAAAATGCAGAAAAGAAAAAAATTTCCGTCATTTTTGTAGAGGGTACCGACTTTCTCCCGAAAAATAAAGACACAAAAAAGAATAGAAGTGAGGTGTTTGAGTTTGAACGAGATTAGTCAAATATATACGCCAATGTTATATCTCATAGTGCAAAGGATTATTAATCCCAGGCTATCTCAATTGTTGACTTGATGATGCAAGTATTTTGATAACTTAGGCACGGAGGCTAAGTACTTCATACTTTGTGATTTAATGATGTTTGTGATGATGAGTGATGAATGACTCTAAGATGACGAGGCATGCTTCAACGTCGTGTTAAGATTTCGTGACAAAAGGGTTCCTATGGTGTAGACACCTAAAATGTCTCCCCTAAACCAAACCCGATGATGAAGAAGCTTTCACCGCCATTATTGGTCGGGTTGAGTATTTAATCCCGTGAGTGCTTAAAATTCATATTTAATCAAATTCAGTTCATAAAATAGTCAACATATCAGTCCTAATGTTTAGTCAAAGCATAGTCCAATTTATATTTTGACCCAAACCTTTATATTCATTTCACATTATTTATTATTTTAGCCCAATTAATAAAAAATAAACCTGAAATAGCCCGAAATTATGAAGCGACACATAAAAATGCTGAACGTAATTACAATTAAAACGTATTTGGACGGGAAAATGGAAGCAGGATTCCCTTCGTCACAGGAAACTGTGCTACGACATGGGAAATACTGTCGTGTCACGGTATAATTTTTCGTGTCATGGTGCCCATCCCGTGACACGGGGCTGTTCTGTGTTTTCTCCGCATAAACCTGTAGACACTCAAATGTGTCTCCCCAAAACCAAACCTAGTGATGAATACCATTCACGTCATTTGATCATCGAACGAAGTGAAAGTGTGGAAAGTCTAATGATGATGATGTTTTTATTAAAATATTTCTCTTTCTGTTTTCAAAAATATTTCTTTTCTTACTTTATTTTATGTAAAATAGCCAGTTCAATTGTGTTTGGTCCATGATAAAGGTCCAATAATTGTGTAGTTGGATTGGGCTCAAAAAGAGCTTTCCAATGATATATTATAAGCCCAATTCCAATGAATTATTAGGAAGTTATGGATTAAATTAAAGGAAAAATTGATTCTAATAATCCCACCTTTGACCGGTTCGCTACTAATAATCACACCTTTGGATTATTATTTAATGATCGCACCTTTGGATTATTATTTACTAATCCCACCTTTTTAGTGGATCTTCTTCTATTGGTCCCTAATCTGTTGGTAACCGGTTTTAATAAGTTAAGATGCCATATGTCATTTTATAATTAGTTGAAAAAAAATTAAAAACTTAAAAAAAAAAAACCCCACCAGCCACCCCCACCCAACGTGAAACCCCTTAGCCTCAACCTAGCCGCAATAATAATCGGTCGGCTGGCACCCTAATCCCCCTACAACAGTTGGCCGAAACCCCCCATAACCGAAAACCACCTCGCCGACCAAAAGCCATCCCCTAAATCACCCCCTGACCCATATATCCCAACCTTGAAACCACCATACCCACCACCTTGAAAACCCCGAAAACCGCCAAATAAACCCCTATCACCGCTGAAAACCACCGAAAAGTTCTTCGAACTGCTGAAAAGCTCCTTAAATCCTACCCAATTAAATATAAAGCCATCTCTTCTGCTCTTGAAGATTTTTCTCTTTTGACTTTTTTTTTTCTAATTCATTGAAATCAAGGGGTAGTTTTTGTCACGCGACGGTGGAAATAGAGGTTCCGGCGGTGGAATTGGGGGTTCCGGCGGTTCCGACAGTGGGGATGGGGAAGGGTTGTCGGAGGTTGGGAAGGGTGGTTGTTGGGAATTGGCTGGGTGTTTTTTACAAAAATCTTTTTTTTAAAAAAAAATTTTGACTAGATTTTTTAATTCCCAATTATTTAGTGGCATGTGGTCACTCAAATTAAAAAAAATAAATACCCAATGTACATGTTACTAGTTATAAGGGACCAGTAAAAGAAGATCCCACATAAAGGTGGGATTATTAACAGTAAACCGACCAAAGATGGGATTATTAAAATTAATTTTTCCTAAATAAAATTAGGCCCAATGATTTTTAATGTGGCCCAAGGATCTAGAGGAGGGTCTATTAATTATTATTCCTAAATTTATTAAGATTGATTTTAGTCTTCTAGAAATATCTAGAAGGTTCTCTTTAAGTCTAATAAGGTTAGGATTGATAATTATATTTTTAAAAGATATTTTATTTAGAATAAAATATATTAAATCTGATTTTAAAACTGCTTGGACGCATAATTACCTGCAACCTGTTTTAAAGGTAATTACGCGTGTAAAAGCGCGTTGATTTTTAAACTAGCGCGAGACGACAGAGTCGTCGCCAGGCGCTGACTTTCGTCACCTGGCGCCGACCTTCATCGCCTGGCGCTGACCTTCGTCGTCTGGTGACAAGCTTGTCGTCTGGTGACGAGCTTGTCGTCTGGCGCTGACACCTGTCGTTTGCGACAGGAGGTATTTTATTCCGAATATGATTTTCTTTGATCTTGTGCTATTTTTCCTAAAAATAGGGGTCGTATCTGTAAGGCTAGAAGCTTTCCTTCTCTCTCTATTCTTTTTCTAAACCTTCCCTTTCTTAAATTTCCTCATACATTAGTTCTAGACACACCTAGCCAAGTTCGAAGTTGCCTTCGCCCTAGATGTGAAAGGTGTGATATTTCTGAGGGTTTGGTCACAAATATTTACTTCAATTATTTAATTTAATTGTTTGATTTAATATTTTCCTTGAAGTTACTAACGTGTGTATTTTGTTATTAGAAAGAGGTACGAGTATAGGCGTCGTTCGAAGTGCGCCTACATTAAAGCATGGGTGAATATGCTTGGCACTCATAGGAAGTGAGAATTGAAATTATACAATTAGGGACAAGGAAAGTAGGGAGCCGCCAACAAGTTTTTAAGGAACTTGTAAACCGTTCACGGATCATAAAAGGCAACCACGATTAAGAGACAACGATAGGAAACAACGATTGACCCGTGAAGGTTACACCCCATTCATAATCCATGAGATTACTAAATCCATATGGTTCGGAACCACAAAAGGAGGATCGGGGATGATGGTACGAAGTGAGTCATGGAGTCACATTCGCCCGTATTGGCCTCTACTCGATTCTTATAGTGAAAAGTGATTCCTGAGATCTCAAAGGCATGCAAACAAAGATTCAATTTGCTCCAAAATATTATTAAGCTAAATTGGTTAAATATTAATGCAACACATAATTCTAAAATATTTGTGATCACTTGAATTAATAACAAGATTAAAAAGGAACCTAAACCGGTTGTCCAAATTATCTTATTAGGCGTAATTTTCAATTACATATTCCCTTTAAACATGCAATATGGTGATCATAATAAATATAATAGAATAAACATTAGTATTGGAAACAATAATAACTTTATTCAAATTGAAAAATATACCTAATCATGATACTAGCAATATAAAAATAAAGTAAGGAATTAAATTAATTAATTACTCACATTACGCACGTTCGTTTAAATTGTTACATCATGAATAAACTATTGGTAACTTCAATAAAAAAAAAACAAATGGAAATTAAATTAAATAAATGTAGAGTTTATTTGGTCCAAACCCTCAGTTAATTATACCTTTCACGCCTTAGTTTAAGGACGGATTCTCAGGTTTAGTATTGACTCTTTAGAGTGCTTAAGGGAAGTATTATGGAAGAATAGGGTGGCTAGTATTTAGGCTAAAGAGGGAGAAAATAATTATTTTGTGATCAAGCTTATTGATGGTTGAAAAAGGGGAGATATGACCTCTATTTATGGAGAAAAAATAAGGGTTGAAAAAACAAGATAAGATAAGAATTCGAATCGGATAAAACTATTGCGATAGACAACAATTTTTGCGGTTTTTATTTTTATCATATCTTTTGATCTAGAAATCGGAATAACATAAATAAGATATTTTTGGAAAGCACTTGAAGTCTACTTTCTAAAAAAAATTAGAAACAGATTAAAATAATTTGTAAAAAAAAAAGATATGGCCGAAATATTTAGACGGTGTCAGTTTTTGATAGAGTTTGATATTTTAATCATATCTTTTCCGTTATAGCTCGGAATAGATATTATAATATTTCATTGGAAATATAATTTCAAAGGCTATCCAACCATTAAATATTTGGATAAAAAAATATGAGGCACGAAAATAATATCTGTCTATCTTTGAACATCTTTCAATTCGAATAGAATTAGGACTTTCAAAATGAAAAGTTTTATTCAATTTCAAACTCTTTAATCTTATCTTTTCAAAAGGGATAATTAAGATATTTTAGAAACTTATATAAGATTTTCAATTATTCCTAATTGGTTTAGGAATGGGATTAAATCCTTTTCACTCTCCATATGATCATTGGGTCGTAGGTAAGGTGGGCATAGGTTCGATTTAGGCTCATTTTAAAATTTTGGCCATAACTTATTCGTTATAACTCGGATTTGGGCTTATAATATATCGTTGGAAATCTCTTTTCAAACCCCATCCAAATATTCAATCATTAGACCCATATTATGGACCAAAAGAAACTGTACTTAACATTTTTTATAAAAAGGACACGAAATGAATTATTTATGGTTTAAAGGCACGAAAAGAAAAAAATAAGTTATGGTTTGGGAAAATGAGATAGGAAAATGATTGTTTTATGAAATGTATTGGATAGACATGTATTTAAGCACTCCAAAGATTAAATACTCAACCCTACTAATAATGGCGGTGAAAGGATGTTCATCATCGGGTTTGGTTTTGGGGAGACATTTTTAGGTGTCTACAGAAGCCCCCACTTTGACTGAGTTTGTAGAAACTTTAGTTTCGAAAACGATAGTCAAAGTATTTGATAGGGACGGAGAATGATTTAAGACGTTCTGCGATCCTAAATCACTCTGTATACGCTAATACTTGCAGAAAAGTGTTAGATCCACAGCTAAAAGAGTAAAGCGATATAATGCTTATATAACCAGTGTATCGGTGACAAATGAGTTTGGTAGCTTCCTGTGCTTGAAGGAATCCACCGAATGGCGTTTTGTTGAAATACTTTCCATGCCTGAGTAAAGTCGACTGATGAGTTTGGTAGCTTTCTAAGCTTGAAGAAATCTACCGGATGATACTTTCCATGTTTAAGGAAAGTTGACATATGAATTTAGTGGCTTTCTATGCTTGAAGTAATCCACCGGATAATACTTTCTATGCTTGAGGAATGTCGACATAAGAATTTGGCGGCTTTCTATGCTTGAAGAAATCCACCAGATGACACTTTCCATGCTCGAGGAAAGACTTGTCTGATTTTGGCAGGTTCGATTGTTCCCGAACGTGGGCTATAGTTGGTTCGATTGTCCCCGAACGTGGGCTGTAGTTGGTTTGCTTGTCCCCAAACGTGGGCTGTAGTTGGTTCGCTTGTCCCCAAACATGGGCTGTAAATGGCCCGCTTGTCCCCGGACGTGGGCTGTAGATGGCTCGCTTGTCCCCGGACGTGGGCTGTAGATGGTCCTAAAACTTGTTGACGACTCTTTTACTCTAGCTTCCTTCCCTTTGGACACCATCATGCTTAAGTGTATGATCACAGTAGGGCTAAAGTGTGGGATGGCTTGAAATATTTCATACAGTTTTTTGGCGACTCTACTGGGGAGGATTTCTATTTCAATTCCTGAAATTTATTTTGGCAATAATTTAGAATGAGTATATGAGACTTGAAAAGTTCTAAGTATTTCATGTGCGTAATTTTGATTGACATTATTGACATTAGCATAAAAAGGTTCTCATTGGAAAGACCATCCGTAATGAGTCAAAAACATAGGATTTTTACAGGTAGGAATCTAGGGAAATATACTTCACAACTAAAATACAAATAATGCTACGAAAAAACTGGAAAATTCAAGAACAGAAAGCTGCCGAGGCATGTAAGAATTAACGCTGAGAAAACAGCGTCATCGCCAAATGATGGCACTGTCGCCTGGCGACAGCGCTATTTTCTCGCGCCAAATTCTTCCACTGTCGAGCCAGAAATCTACCTTCTTGTTTCAACTAGTTTTCTAGTACTGTTTGCTCGATTTTACTTCCTAATTGAGTTTTTCCCTTTTTTATGAAACCCATATGTGTACTACATATGGCCATAACCCTCTGGGAATTCATGATCCATCTACCCAATCGAACGCTCGTAGCAACGAAGGTTTCATCCGAGATTGATGCATTCATGAAACCATGGAATCGAGTTTAACTCACGGGGTCCCATCCACACGCGCCAACCTTGCCAAAGGTAAGGATTTCGCGCGGTGCATCCGGAATCATAACCATGGAACCTCTTTGACTAACACATATCCTGAACTTTAGAGAGCTAGAGCCATGGTTAGGTTGCAAAGTCATTGCATCATATTGTGATTATATGTCTACTTCTGTATTATTTGTTGTGCATATCTTATATATGTTTTTCCTAACCTTTTGTTTGACTTGTGTATGAGATAAATAAATAAATTAATGACTAAAGGACTTTGCTAATTTAATTAATTAATTAATTAATAATTGATTAAAGTGTAATAAATTGATCAAACTTGACTTAGTACGACTTTTAGGCCAGTCCCTTTAGAGCAAAATACTGGAAACAATCCTAGATCGATGTTCCAGAATGGCGCAGAGATTTGGGCTATGGCGCCACACGCTAGTGATTGGCGCCAAGCGACGATCTCGTCGTCTGGTGCTGACCGTTAGCGTCTGGCGACAGTAATGTCGTATGACGACAGCCTGTATTTTTGCTCGAGTCTTCATGACGAATCAGTCTAATCAATTTGCTAAAACCGTTTAATCAGTTTATTAATGATAGTAATCATGTTCAGTCCTTAATTAAGTCTAGGCACAAAGTCCCATGGTCTCACACAAGAGACAAAGTTTATCACTTACATTCACTATTAAAGCACACTTTATGGATATGTGACCATGACCATGTCTTAGGTTCATGCATGAGTTGATATTTCCATCATTTGAGTTGGTGGGTCCACTTTATTCCTAAATTCTTTCATATCTTCCCATATATATTATTTTTTCACTCTCTACATACTTTTTCCATACCTATCATTCTCCCCTTTCTTCCATGATCTCTTCCCATCTATTCCATGTTGAATAGAGCTTGAGTCAAAAATGAAAAACTTACCCCTAATTTTCCTTTCCACAGCACTTAGTCAAGGAGGGAAGGACGATTAATCAAGGACAACACCTTTGTCCAAGTGCTACTTGTTGACAAACCAATTAGTCGGAAAAGAAACGCTAAGAAGATAATGACGTCTCAGGAAGAAGTTAATGAACTCAAGAAGGATGTGGCCCACCTAACTGAATTAATGAAGAGTATAGCTCTTCAAGTAAATTGACCCTTCAAGGTTACAACAAATGGGGCCCATGCAAGAAAGCTTGAGAAAAATATCCAATGGCTATTGATTTCAGGGCATTAGCTCACAAGGGGTCTTGGTGGACAAGGAGCTTCTTCCGCAGAAGTTCATTGCCACTGACATCCCTAAGTTCAAGGCAACAAATAATCCTTACTTCCACTTAAGGGCATTCAAGACAATAATGAACATTAAGGGGATGGATAAGAAAATTTTTCATACATTGTTTTCTTTATCTCTTGAAACCGTTTGTCTACAATGGTTCTTTTCTCTTGATAAAGAGAAAACCTCTACTTGGGATGCTATTGTAAACGCTTTCATTAATAGATATAAATGTAATATTCAATTCGAAACCGACTATACAACTTGAGATGCTAAGACAAAAAGAGAATGAAGGCTTTACTTCTTTCTTTAATAAGTGGAGGGAAACTTCCGCTAAGATGATTGAGGTGCCCACCGAAAAAGAATCTGTTAGGATTTTCATCAAGAATCTTCAAGACAAGTATTCGAAGCATTTGAAATATCAACACAACTTGAATACTTTCAAAACCGTCTATAACATAGGAATTGAAATAGAAGATGACCTTGCAAAGCAAAAAGCTACTAACAATAACAATAACAGTGGCTGGAAAGGAAAGAAGAACGACAATCCTTCTTCTTCCGAAAACGCCCACTCTAGTAACAATGTTAGTACCTTTGATATGAATGAACTCTTAGCCATTGATAATCAAGGGTCTAAAAAGCAACTAAGGAAAGATTTCACTACTATTGGGATGAGCTATGATACTGCCTTCGATTGACTCCATGCCAAGGGACTCATCACTTTCATTGGACCTATTTAAGATCCCGCACCTAAGAAGAGATTGCATAGTTGGAACCCAGATGGACATTGCAAGTACCATCAAGGTAGGGGTCATACTACTGAGAACTGTTGGAAGCTAAAAGAGGTCATCCAATACCTAATTGATAATAACAAGCTTCCCACACCTCTAAATGGCAAGAAGACTGGGTGATGATAAAATAAAGACACGAGGCGAGCTTAAAGATTTCGTGACCTTTTTTCTATTTCTTGTATTCAGCCTTTCCCCAATAAGTCTAGCATAGACACCTTTTATTTTCCTTAGATCTTATTTTGTAGGTTTTTTCCTTTTTACCTTTTAATAAAAATAAGCATTTCTTTTCTTGCATATGTTTATTTCATTACATTGAAAAAAAAAGAAAAAAAAATCCATATCGAACTAAGTACAAGGTATACCAATGATTTGAGGCACCCTTTGTAGCCTATCATATCATCTTCACCCTTTCAAATATACAATCTTTTTTTCATAAACCAGTTTTAGCCTCACCTAACGATATGCCTTTCTTTTTTCAACCCACATCTACCTAACCTTGGGATGGGATAGTGTGCAATTCATGCAATTTTCAAAGAATAAAATCTTGAGTGATTTTATAAATCAAAAGAATAAAAAGCAATAAAAGTGTGCAAAAGGGCAAGTGTTCCAATGTCATTGATATGAACATGTCTTTGATATGAACACGTCTAAGATTGCATCTCTTATCGAGTGCTCGGTACAGTGCCTGAGAAACATGAATGCCAAGTGAGTGATAGACCGCATGATCGGGATTGCCCACACTTATAAAAAAGGTTCAAAAGAAAAAAAATGCAAAAGAAAAAAAAAGAGAGAAAAAATAAAAAAGGAAAGCGCTCAAAAGTGAGAAACCTCAAGCATAATGATACAAAGATTCAAAAGCAAGGTTGCACACCTTGGGGGCTTATCAAGGGTCTTGAACCTTTATCCCTTTCTTCTTCAACCTTTAGCCTAACCACGTTACAACCCTTAAATGACCTCTTTGAGGTATACACATACTTGTGTGAGGTTCGGCAAGAGCTACGTTCGGCCTGATTCCTAACGATATGTAGGCAACCTCACATCGAGGTGCGACCGTAATAAAAATGCATTCATATTTAAATCGGATTTTTCACCAAATACCACTGAGTTATTGCGTTATTCACCAAATACCACAAGAAACTTTCTAATACACCAAATACCACTCAGTTAATGTACATTAACACAAAATGCCATTTTTGGTAACTGCCGTTAGTCTGCCGTTAACTCCGTTAGTAATTAAGGTTAACTGTGCCACGTGGCTGTCACTTATTGACTCTTATTAATATTATCTAATTAATTACTTAAATAAAGAATTAAAAAAAAAACAACCACCACCTCCTCTCTCCACCAACCCCGACACCCCTTCCCCCCACCAGCCTAGCTCCCTCTCCCTGTCGTCGGCCTTACCCAGCCTCCTCCCTCACTGGCCCTCCGGAGCTCCCCCTACCCCTATCGTCTCTTCTTCCCGTCCTCCTCCCAAACCACCATCCTCTAAATGCACTTCAATTCTCTCAACCCATCTTCCCAAAAATCAATCTGCATCTCCTGCCGGCCGGAATCCAACCAAAACCCCCCGCCGGCGCTCCTCACCTTCCCCTGAATCGCCGTGCCCGCATCTCCCACGAAAACCCTCCCCTAACCACCGCCCAACTTCAAACTCACTCCTCTCACCTCCAATCACCAACTCACCAATTCCAATTCCTCCTCACTACATTTCTTCACTGGAAGCCACCAATCGCAGCAGCCTCGCCTCCTTACTCACCACTTTTAACCCACCCCTGTCCCTTGAATTCTCTCGATGAATTCATGAATTAATTTCAAAAACTCCAATTACAAACAATTAAGAGAAGGAGCAACCTGAGTGGAGAGCGTGGAGAGTGCTTCAACGGGAAATTTTAAACAGCAATGGAAGAGGTAGCATGCGTAGTGGTCGCCGGCAGTGGAAGATCGAGGTAGCAGTGGTCGTCGTGCCCGCATTTCGCGGCGATTTCGTGGGGGGTGGTACTTTCAGCAAGTTAGGCGGCAGTTTTGTGGCGATTTCATGGTTGTTTCGTGGTGGTTTCGTGGTTGTGGTTTTCGGATAAGGTGTTGGCTGGGGTCGGGGTTGTGGCCAGCCAGCTGGCGAAGTGGCTGGGGTCGGGATTGTCGCCGGCAGGGGTGGCGGTGGCTTGTATTGGTGGTGTTTAATTTTTATTTTATTTTTTAAAATAATTTTTCTAAAGTTAATTATATAAATAAATAATATTAATTAGAACCAATTACAAGCTGTCACGTGGCACAATTAACGTTAATGACTAACTGAGTTAACGGAAATGGCATGTTGTGACATTTATGTTAAACTTAGTGGTATTTGGTGTATTAGAAAGTTTCTTGTGGTATATGGTGAATTACACATTAACTCAGTGGTATTTGGTGAAAAATCCGTATTTAAATTCATAATTGATCATATGAAAGGGATCTCCTATGCTCATACTTATCCATTTAGATCTAGACATGGGGGCTTGATCCCTACATCATTAGCTTACCTAGCCTAAAGAGTCACCATTATTTGGCTCTTCTCATAATACTTTCCCATACACTTGGCCTTTGCAGCCTAGCTTTAGTGTCACTTTCACACATTGCACGGATACATGACCAAATGATACTTCCCTTAGGAACCTTTTGTTATGAAATCTTAACATAACGTGGAATCATACCTTGTCATCATTGCATCACAAAGTATGAAGTGCTTAGCCTCCGTGCCTAAGTTACCTAAATACTTTCATCCAAAAATTAACAATGGAGATAGCCTAGGATGTTACAATTTTTTGTTTTTTCTGCGTTTTCGAGTCGAATGCACACATAAGTCATGTACATATCAAGTCTTATGAGTCAATACTTTGCACACATAAGTCACAATCGAGTTGAGTCGACCTCGAGTCGGTCAATCGTATTAAGTCAAGTTTACACCTTGAGTCATGTCAAGCCATATGTGTCAAAACGCTTTGATTCGAGTCATGACAAGTCATGTGTTAAAAACACATTAAGTATTATGCAATGAGTCAAGCAACATTAAGCCTTAGGTCAACCCCTAAAGAAAAGATGAGCAAAGTCCTATAGTCCAAAATATAAATGCGGGTACAAAATATTTGAAGCAAAAGGACGCAAATGGCTTAGCAAATTAACTAGAGTCGGACTGATTGTAGTTTGATTAACGATCAGCCTGATTGATCAAGCACATCCAGATTTTGATTAAGCACCTCAGACTTGGTAAAATCCTGAAGAATAGAGTTTTCAACATAAGTTTAAAGGCATAGGAAGCTATCACTTCCAAAGAGCAAGTGTGCAAGAATGTTCCCGAATTTTTCGAAAAACCGCGAA
Source organism: Chenopodium quinoa (assembly GCF_001683475.1). Lineage (NCBI taxonomy): Eukaryota > Viridiplantae > Streptophyta > Magnoliopsida > Caryophyllales > Amaranthaceae > Chenopodium > Chenopodium quinoa. The sequence goes on from NW_018745188.1 coordinate 829,439, forward strand.
TATAAACGCATGCAATTCTTCCAAGATAAGAGGACTTTGAGAAAAACTTACATGGATCAATAAATTAGAGATGAAGAGCTTCAATTTGCAAAATATTCGAGCAGATTTGGTTGAAAGGAAACGACCAAGTTGAAGGTTCAGAGCGAAATTGAGCAACGAACAATAGTAATGGAGAAGAAAAGTGTTTTTAGTTCAAAAACTTGACTCTGTTTCCAAACGACAATATTGTCTTCTAGCGCTGGTTTTTGTCGCCTGGTGACAGAGCTAAATCATGGCGACAATGCATTCCGGTGTGTGCTTGAGCGCCGACAAGATATATGACCCTCATAAATGACTATGCGAAACTTATGCGGAAATTTTGGGTTCCTTGGTACGCCAGTTAGCCCCTATAAGCAATTTGACATGATTAGGTAATCGACTCGATAACAATCACAGTAGGTGATCAACTTGATAAAAGATCGTCTCACTTAGCTTAAAACGCATAAAAATTGGCTCATCGCAAAGGCGCCAACGTAATGGTTCATAAGCAACAGAAGGCACCGAAGTAATGGTACATAAGTAGCAAAATGCGCCGACGTACTGGCACCGCAAAAATTTCAGCAAATATCATGGCAGCAAAGTTCAAGCGAGCTTTAAGGACCGACAAGCGTTGGTCTTCCGTAATTTTCTTCGGAATATTATCGAAACAACTGAGGATGGCTTTAAGCGAAGTTATCATCGATGACGTTTGCTAAGATTGAGGAGGTTGTCACCCAGATTTGTGAAGATAGCACGAGATGGGCAGTCTTCGATGACGTTCGCTAAGATTAAGAAGGTTGTCACCAATATTTGAGAAGATAGCACGAGATGGGAGGTCTTCGACAGTGTTCACTAAGATTGTGGAGGTTGTCACCTAGATTTGAGAAGAACGTGAAAGGAATGGTGTCCTTCGAACAAGTGTACTATTCCGTTAGTGGGTTCAGAATTATTAGAAAGCTAATATATTCAGTAAGGTCAAGTGATCGGAATGCCTGGGTGGAGGCCGCTTCCGATCAGTAATATTAATGCATAATTAATATTACAAATTAATCTTGACTGAACCCTTCGGGTCACACCCAAGCAACTAACGAACCGAATCAACGAATTAATTAGGAATTAATTAATAAGTCGACCGAGTAATTAATATTTAGACGTTGGGAATTCGAGCTTAGAGCGTCGAAATCGAACGTCAGAAGTCGAGTCAAAAAATAGTAAAAGACGAGACATGAAAATAACAATAAATCAACAAAGACCAAAATACCCCTAGCATCGGAATGCCCCGAGCAAACCGAGTAATAGGGGAATATGACCTAGGATGGTGGCTAGCATGCGCACCAAGTCGAGCCTAGGCTGGCTGGTGTGTGCTCGCACACCAAGGCTAGCATCGCAAGGCTAGACACTACCTAGTGCGTACTAGCATGCTGGGGGCTGCCTTGTGCGCGCATTGGCTAGCAGCCATGCCACAGCAAGCTGCACCAGCTAGCACGCTAGGCGCGCCAGCCGCAGCAGCTAGCATCAATATGGCTGGGCCAATGTGTGCTGGCTAGCGCTGCTGGGCCTGTTGGTCATGGCAGCCACGGCAAGGCAGCCCACCTTATTGGGTGCCTTGATGCCCAAGGGTGGGTGCCATGTGGCGCATGGGGAGAGGTGTGTGAGGTGTTGCGTTTGCCGGTTTTGGGAGAGGGAGTGGGGAGCAATTTTGGTCCCCCCTCCTCCAAATGGTCCTCACCTAACCTCTCACATGAGCTTGCCACTTGTTGATTTATTACTAGTTTGATTATTAATATGCAATTAATTTTATTTTACTAGTTTGATTATTAACCATTGTGAAAACCTTTGAACTCATTAATCACTCGGGTTTTGGTCGGGCCTTGCTAACCCCAAGGCATTGGACCGTTTTCAGTGGTAGAGTTGTGGGTGGACTATCGTTGGAGGTTGTCGTAATTTTGAGGCTTGCTTTAGAAGTAAGAGCCCCTTCCTTTTGGGCGAAGCACGCTCCAAAGGTAATTATCTTATCTTAATCTTGTGATTAATTTAATTATGTTTATGGTTTTATTTATTGCGAGTGTGGTCTTGTTTTTGGGTTTGTTTCCGCGGTGAGTCGGACTCACCAAACCCCAATAGCGGTATCGGAGCCTCGCTCGTTTATTTTTAAAATCATAATATTTTTTAAGGTGTTTTTATGGTTTAATTTTTCTGGTATTAAGTTCCTAATTAGATTAGTAGCCCGTTTTATTTATTTTAACCTCGTATTAAAGCTGCCTTCAGCCCCGAACCCAGATTTCGACCCAAAATAGTGAATTTTGGGTGGAAAAGGCGTTCTGGAAATGGTTTTGCCATTTTATGACTCTATTTTTAGCTAAAAACGACCAGAAATGCACTTTTCGAGGGATTTTTAATTTTGACGAAAATTTTAAGTCTTTCTAACCTTAAAAATTAATTGCATATTTATGGTGGTTATGTAATTGGTTCAATACATATATATTTTATATGCAATTTTAAACCTCTTTAGGCATGGTTACTTGGTGGTAATTTGTGTTTGAAAGCTTGGTTTTATTTTTCACATAATTGCAAACTAATTGCATTAAGTGTGAAATTGCTGTTCTTTGAGGCTTCCAAGTACTAAAGATTCAATCTTTAATTATGTTAAGTGATTAAAACTTTAATTTACTAAATTCCATGAATTTTTGTTAAACTTTGTTGGATTTAATCATTTTTAGTTGATTGGAATCATAAAGTTTGAAACTTTGTTATAGAAATTTGTTTATCTTCATATGGGAAGATATAAATTTTCAAGGATTCACAAGTATTAAAGTTGGAATCTTTATTGAACTTATGTTCATTTTTCCAACTCCCTTTTATTTGGTAAAAAAACTCAAGATTAATTTAAATTAATTTAATTGATAGTGAGTAATTGCCTTCTTATTTTTTGCACCTAGTTAAACCAATTTAATTAAAGAATAGTTCATAGGAATTATTTTGGTTAGATGCACTTTGAAAATTTTATTTTAAGTTAGACTTGTTTAAATTTTTCATTTTGCTCAATGAATTAGTTCTAAAATTAATTTAGAATTAATTATAATGTCACGGAAATTTTGGGATCAAAGTCCCGTGGCTATGGCACGCAAATCAAGGCGTAAGCACCCTTGGCTAGCCGGGCTGCATAGCAGCCCGCATGTAGCTGCCAAGGGGCTGCCTTGATGGTGCGTGCAGCCAAGCCGTGGCTGGTGCACACGGCCGCAAGCAGCATTACAGCAGCAGCACGCTGCCTTGATGGTGCGTGCGTGCGTGCTGTGGTGCGTGGTGTAAGGGCTGTTGTGGCGCGGGTGTGGTGCACGAGCATGGTGTGCTTGGGCTTGGTGCATACGTCGTGTAAAGGGAAATATGCGTAGACGTTGCTTGCGAAGCAATTTAGTGCAACGAGTTTGTACAACATGGCCATCAAGGGCGACGCTATTGATGCGTGAAAGTTCGCTGATGTGGGCGGTGTAACGGTTAGCGACATCGGGCCTACTCCCACGTTCATTGAGCATCAAACGGTTGTGCGAGGTGTGAGCACTCCATGTCTTAGTGCTAGGAACTTAGACATTTTTGGACTACGTAATTTTTGCTTAAATTGTCGTTTTAATTATTTTTTTTAATTAAAAATTTTGGAGGCTAGTCCTCGGGTTTTTGAGCGACATTGCAACATTTAATTTTGGCAAATATTTGGGTTTACCGACTTAATTAATTAGGTTAATTAAGTTGGATGCGGAATTTAGTGGGAGCTTCATTTATTATTTTCATAACTGGTTAAAACAACTTTGATTAGTTTTAATTAGGCGTGTTAAGTGGATTATCCACCTAGACTGTGATCCGTGATGTATTTTTGTAAATCTAAATACGGTCTGCGAACCGTTGAGTATTTCTGTACTTTAATATTTTGATTAGTCCTAATCGTAGATACTAGTAGTTGTATTTATTTTTGGTCAAGTCTTGGAAGACGAAGCCATGAAGTTGCAAATGAAGACCTTTTGAAGATTTGAAGATCTCAAGGGGTCATGCTAGTTGCCAAATGCATCTCTATTTATGTTTTTCGATATATATATATGTGTTTATGTATATGAATTATGTGTTAGATGCATGTTTAAGATTTCAAATGTTGTGATGATTAATTAAGTTCACTTAAATCAACCAACATAGGAACCCTAGGTCCCTAAATATTGAGTAAAACTTGCCATTCCAAAACAACACTTACCAACCGAACGAGGGTAGTGGCGGGCTATGCCAAAGCGAGGCATCACTACTTCTCCAAGAAACGTAAGGCATACCAGGTATGCAAGTTGGTTTTGGTTGTACTCAACGATATGAGTGATGGAGTCCTAACATGTCGTGGCAAAGTGAATAATTTGTTGAGAGAGCATTAGATGCAACGATTTTTTCAACCAAGAGTGGCTTGGAGCCATTAGTAAAGTGTTGCTTACCTTAGGAGATTGAGTGTTAAGACAAGCCAAAGCATGCTTAACCAATCTTTGTTTCTTCGGATCTTGGAATTGACTTAATCTCACCCAAAATGGGGACAACTGTTAAATGTGTGAATAAGACGTTTTAAATAAGTTTGATTAAAATGCATGAATTCAATCTTATTTAAGTATTATGAATGGTTTTTCATTTAAAAATTCTTTCAAATGTTGAATCATCTCTTCAATTATCGACAACAATCCAATGTTCCCAGAACTTCCCGAGAAGTTATCATTTAGCTTGAATTCGGTAAACTTCAAGGAATGGGAAGAGGAACTCCGTTTGACCCTCCGAAATTGCTACCTAGAGCATATCTTGGATACGCCCATCCCGAGTTTCTGCTTAAAAGGGATTATGAGAGATATGGCTCATGAGGAGTGGAGTTATGATTGCAAGAGAGTCTTTCGACTCATGGAAAACTCCATTCCGGAACAGTGGAAGAAGAAATTCTCCAACTACCTTCCAGATTTACTTCTCAAGGCTCTAGAAGATGTGGTCAATTTGAGGGTAACAAAGAGAAATAAGGGCAACTATGATGGACTCGTGGAAGAAGTGACTTGGTCATTGTCTAACATGAGGATCAAGCCACCGCAAAATGGGTTTCTTAGCAAAGAAAGGCAAGAAGTATGGTTTAGGGTCTATAGTGCAAGACTTAGACCCGGGATGCCACTTCAAGCCCATGTGCAAAAGATGACGAGGTTATTTAACCATCTGGAACTGATTGGTCAACCGGTGGAGGATGAGCAAGTGGCTCATATGCTTTTAAGCTAATTCCACTTGGGATACGTTGCAATTAAGATGCGACTTACCAACAATCGGAACAAACTATCCTACAAGGAAGTTGTCCAAGAGCTAAATAAAACCTATTCTTGCAAGGCGGCTAAGTTTACTCTAAGGCTTAAGAAAAAGGAGTTCAAAAACAAGGCTAAGATGCGCTGCTTCTATTTTAGTAAGAAAGGCCACTACAAAAGAGAATATAGCGAGTATTTAGAAGATGAGGCAAGAGGAAAGAAAGCCTCTATCTCAGGTATCATCTAGACACTTGAAAATAAGAAATTTATAAGGTATTAGATATCGAAAAATTGACTCATTTTATGCTCCTATTTCAGGAACAAAATGAGCGGTGTTTTTCAAGTGGTCATGAGTACACAAGTGGAAGATGAAGAAGATCTATCCAATGAAAGCTTGTAATCTCATGTATTTTTTCTAAATTCTAAAACTTGCTAAGTTTCATCTACTATACTTTGATCTTGCGACGTTGGACGTCATTTTAACCTTGATCACAAGACCTTTTGTTTAGTGTCTTGTTTACATTTATGGAAATTACACCTTTTTTGTGTTTAGACAAAATTGTTTATCATGATACAAAAAGAGCTAAGACCATGGAGTCAAATCAGACTTACTTGTGGCATTTTTGTCTTAGCCACATTAACATTAAACGCATCAAGAGACTTCTACAAGAAGGTGTTCTTGACTCTTTAGATTTAGAATCGTTTGAGAATTTCGGGGATGTTTATTAGGCAAGATGATTAAATAGTCATTCTCCAAGTTGGGAGAAAGGGAAAGAGACTTATTAGGTCTAATTCACACTGATGTATTTGGACCAATGAGCTCCACCACAAGAAATGGACACCGATATTTTATCACCTTCACAGATGACTATAGTAGATATGGTTATGTCTACCTAATGTCGCATAAACCTGAATCTTTGAAAAGTTCAAAGAATTTCAAAGTGAAGTTGAAAATCATCTTGGCAAGAAAATCAAAGCCTTTCGATCGGATCGAGGAGGTGAATACTTGAGCCAAGAATTCGATGACCATCTGAAAGAAAAGGGTATACTTTCAGAATTGACACCTCCAAGAACTCTACAATGGACGGAGTATCCGAAAGGAGAAATCGGACCTTGTTAGACATGGTACGATCAACAATGGGTCTTAGTGATCTTCCTATCTTTTTATTGGGACACGCACTTATAACTGCGGCACTAACTTTGAACCGTGCACCATCAAAAGCTGTAGAAAAGACTCCATATGAATTATGGACGAAGAAACCTCCTAGGTTGTCTTTTCTAAAGATATTGGGATGCGAAGCATATGTCAAGAAATTGATTTCTGACAAACTTCATCCCAAATCTGACAAGGTTTACTTTGTGGGCTACCCAAAAGAAACCAAAGGTTATTAATTCTACAACAAATCGGAGAACAAAGTGTTTGTTGCTCGCGATGGTGTCTTTTTGGAGAAGGAACACCTTTCCAAAATGACAAGTGGAAGGAAAATCAAACTCGACGAAGTTTGTGAGGATAAGCAACAAAATCAGAATGACAGTCAAAGTGCTGAAACAACATCTGATGACGCAGGTCAAAATGATCAAAATGTCCAAAGTCAAACCGGCAATGCAAATACTCAATCCATTACCCTACGTAGGTCTTAGAGGCCGAGATCTTAACCTGATAGATATCTTGGTTTAGTATTAACCGAGAACCAAGACATCCTGATTATGGATGGAGATGAACTAGCAACCTACAAGCAAGCGATGGCAAGCACTGACTCTGCTAAATGGCAAGAGGCCATGAGATCTGAAATGGATTCCATGTTTGAAAATCAAGTATGGGATTTGGTTGACTTACCCGAAGGTTATACACCTATCGAATATAAGTGGATTTTCAAGATGAAAACCGACAACGATGGAAATGTATTCATTTATAAAGCTAGATTGGTGGCAAAAGGTTACAGACTAGTTCATGGTATTGATTACGCTGAAACCTTTTCACCAGTCGCAATGCTGAAATACTTTCGGATCCTTCTAGCAATTGCTGCATATTACAATTATGAAATATGGCAGATGGACGTCAAGACCACCTTCCTTAATGGTATTTTGGAAGAAACTGTGCATATGAAACGGCCTGAAGGTTTTGTCGACCAAAACAATGCTGGGAAGGTTTGTAAGCTTAAGAATTTCATTTATGGACTAAAGCAAGCAAGCAAAAGTTGGAATCTGCGATTCGATGAAGCCATCGGTAAGTTTTGTTTTATCAAGAATCCAGATGAATCTTGTGTTTACAAGATGGTCGGTGGGAGTGACATCGCCTTCCTATTCTTATATGTCGATGACATATTGCTCATTGGAAACATCATTCCGTTGTTAGAGTCTGTAAAGGCCTGGCTTGGAAAGTGCTTTTCAATGAAAGACTTAAGAGAGGCTCATTACATAATAGGCATAAAGATCTATAGGGATAGATCAAAAAGAATGATTGGATTGAGTCAAAGTACTTATATTGATAAGGTACTTGCTCAATTTGGCATGGATGAGGCCAAGAGAGGTCACCTGCCAATGTCACATGGCATAACCCTAAGCAAGAAGCAGTGTCCACACACACTTGATGAGCGGGTAATAATGAATCAGATTCCATATGCTTCGCTTATTGGATCGATCATGTATGCCATGATATGTACTAGGCCAGATGTATCGTATGCCTTGAGTGCTACGAGTCGTTACCAATCAGATCAAGGAGAGGCCCATTGGACTGCGGCCAAGAATACCCTAAAGTACCTGAAAAGGAATAAGGATAAATTCCTGGTGTATGGTGGTTCAGAGGAATTAGTTGTGGAAGGTTATAACGACGCAAGCTTCCAGACAGACAGAGACGATTTCAAATCGCAATCTGGATATGTGTTCTATCTAAATGGAGGAGCGTTTAGTTGGAAGAGTGCCAAGCGGAGTACAACTGTAGATTCTACAACTGAAGCCGAATACTTAGCAGCTGCTGAAGCAGCTAAGGAGGCTTTTTAGATTCGTAAGTTCGTTGGTGAACTTGATGTTGTACCCTCCATAAAGGGTCTAATAGCCCTCTATTGTGACAATAATAGAGCTATTGCTCAGGCTAGAGAGCCAAGGGAACATCAGAAGGTCAAACATGTCAAACGCCGGTTTCACATGATTCGAGAATGAAAATTAGAAGGTGAAATCAGAATTTAAAAAGTTGGAATGGATGACAATGTAGCCGATCCACTTACTAAACCTTTGCCTCAAGTGAAGCACAACAAGCACGTTGAGGCAATGAGAATCAAGCATGCAGGAGACTGGATTTGATTTCCTTGTTTAGTGTTTTAGTTAATTTTGAACATTTAATGTAAGACACATGTATTGGTTTAGAACCATACTGGATTGACCTATGAGAATACTTTAATAGATTAAAAATCGTCATAAGTATACTTCTCATTATGGCTATCGGAACCTATTTCCTCGACCATGAGTATTGTGAGTTCTTTTGTTTGAGTACTAGTCCGCTTTGATGTTGTCAAACGTCTGCCGTAATAGGGGATTATAATGGCAACACTTGGGCGACTAGTTCCTCTCAGTAAGAGGAGCTACATTACAAGACTGGGAATGTCCCCCTACTAAAATAGGGAAAATGTCTTTGTTGTATACAAGGCCTCTCGTAGAGCAAGACTGTGAAAATGCATGGTCGTGCTCGGATAGATTTTAGAAATCATCTGTTTATTGACAGTCGAACTCGGAATCGAGAAACACTTTTGGACGTAATAAGGATGACAAAATAATCTTACCTTATAGTTCATGAAGAGACATAGGAAACAGGTTGTACACTAAATACGCACTTGTCCGGAAGGATAAGTGGGAGATTGAAAGGAATGGTGTCCTTCAAACAAGTGTACTATTTCGTTAGTGGGTTCAGAATAATTAGAAAGCTAATATATTCAGTAAGGTCAAGTGATCGGAATGCCTTGGTGGAGGCCGCTTCCGATCAGTAATATTAATGCATAATTAATATTACAGATTAATCTTGACTGAACCCTTCGGGTCACACCCAAGCAACTAACGAATCGAAGCGATGAATTAATTAGGAATTTATTAATAAGTCGACCGAGTAATTAATAATTAGATGTCGGGAATTCGAGCTTAGAGCGTCGAAACCGAACGTCGGAAGTCGATTCGAAAAATAGTAAAAGACGAGACATGAAAATAATAATAAATCAACAAAGACCAAAATACCCCTAGCATCGGAATGCCTCGAGAAAACAGAGTACTAAGGGAATATGACCTAGCATGGTGGCTAGCATGCGCACCAAGTCGAACCTAGGCTGGCTGGTGCGTGCTCGCACACCAAGGCTAGCATCGCAAGGCTAGGAAGTACCTAGTGCGTGCTAGCATGCTGGGCATTGCCTTGTGTGCGCATTGGCTAGCAGCCATACCACAGCAAGCTACGCCAGCTAGCACGCTAAGCGCGCTAGCCGCAACAGCTAGCAGCAGTATGGTTGGGCCAATACGTGATGGCTAGCGCTGCTGGGCCTGCTGGTCGTGGCAGCCACGGCAAGGCAGCCCACCTTATTGGGTGCCTTGATGCCCAAGGGTGGGTGCCATGTGGCGCATGGGGAGAGGTGTGTGAGGTGTTGCGTTTGCCGGTTTTGGGAGAGGGAGTGGGGAGCAATTTTGGTCCCCCCCTCCTCCAAATGGTCCTCACCTAACCTCTCACATGAGCTTGCCACTTGTTGATTTATTACTAGTTTGATTATTAGTTTTATTTTAGCTTTAAATAAAATGGGAAAATCGTATTCTCCCACATTGACGGGAGAGCTTTTCACTCTCTAGCTTTTCCCTATAAATACCCAAGTTGGGGTATTGGGAAAATCACTTGAGTGAGAGTTGAAAAAGGCATCACATTGTGAAAACCTTAGAACTCATTAATCACTCGGGTTTTGGTCGAGCCTTGATAACCCCAAGGCATTGGACCATTTTTGGTGGTCGAGTTATGGTTGGACTATCGTTGGAGGCCATCGTAATTTCGAGGCTTGCTTTCGAAGTAAGAGCCGCTTCCGTTTGGGCAAAGCATGCTCCAAAGGTAATTATGTTATCCTAATCTTGGGATTAATTTAATTATGTTTATGGTTTTATTTATTGCGAGTGCGGTCTTGTTTTTCGGTTTGTTTCTGCGGTTAGTCGGACTCACCAAACCCCAACAGAACGGTTCTTGATGAGGCGGTCTTCGACAACATTCGCTATGATTGGGAAAGTTGTCACCATGATTCAAGAAAAAAGCTCGAGATGTAGCAACATTGATTGACGGCGTTCCCTAGCTTGTGGAGAGTTGTCATAGAAAACTGAGGATGGCTTCAAGCGAAGTTATCATCTACAGCGTTCCCTAGGATGTGGAAGGTTGTCAAAAGCAGGAGGTGATTTCAAGCGAAGATATCTTCGATCATATTCCCTAGGATGTGGAAGATGGTCATAAAAAGGGGAAATTGGAGGCAGATACAAGCGTAGCAATCTTCAGGTTGTATCCCCTAGCTTGAGGATGATCGTCAAACAACTCGGTTACTCCAGAGATGTGTGCTCGATGGTGCAAGATACGCGTTTCTTAACTCTCTTATCTGTTTTAACTAACGCTAGTTTGCAGGTATCGGCGTTACAAGAATGATTCGGGATCGCAGAACGTTCTGAATCATTCTCCGTCCCTATCGTGACTTTGACTTTTGTTTTTAAAACTTGCGTTTCTTCAAACTCAGTCAAAGTAGCGGCTTCTGTAGACACCCAAATGTTTCTTCCCAACCTAGTGATGAATACCTTTCATGTCATTTGATCATCGAACGAAGTGAAAGTGTGGAAAGGCTAATGATGAGGATGTTTTTATTAAAATATTTCTCTTTCTCTTTTCAAAACTATTTATTTTCTTACTCTAGTTTATGGAAAATAGCCAGTCCAATTTGGTTTGGTCCATGATAAGGGTCCAATAATTGTGTGATTGAATTAGGCTCAAAAAGAGCTTTCCAATGATATATTATAAGCCCAATTCCAATGAATTATGAGGAAGTTATGGATTAAATTAAATTAGGCCCAATGATTTTTAATGTGGCCCAATGATCTAGAGGAGGGCCTATTAATTATTATTCCTAAAGTGATTAAGATTGATTTTAATCTTTTTGAAATATCTAGAAGGTTCTCTTTAATTCTTATAAGGTTAGGATTGATAATTATATTTTTAAAAGATATTTTATTTAGAATAAAATATATTAAATCTGATTTTAAAACTACTTGGACACATAATTACCTGCAACCTATTTTAAAGGTAATTACGAGTGTAAAAGCGCGTTGATTTTTAAACCAGCGTGAGACGACGGAGTCGTCACCAGACTTTCATCGCTTGGCGCTGACCTTCATCGTCTGGCAACGAGCTTGTCGTCTGGCGTTGACTCCTGTCGTTTGCGACATGAGGTATTTTATTCCGAATATGATTTTCTTTGATCTCGTGCTATTTTTCCTATAAATAAGGGTCGTATCTTCCTGTTTTCAAATCATCTAAATTGACAATCTCTCTCTTTCTCTCTCTCTAAAGCTAGAGAGAGAAATTTCATATTATGCTTTATTGAGATTATGATGGTTATTATTGTTATGTGAAATTATATAATTTAATGTAATTTGTTAATTTGCGAATTGTTTTATGTAATTTGTTAATTTATGAATTATTTCATGTTATTTGTTCATTGTTGGATAACTTACATATAATTTGTTGATTATTATGTTGCTTGATGTTTATTGTTGTTATTACTTGATCACACTTTTTATGCATGTTTACAGGGAATTTGTACTTGTAATCACGCTTAGTAGATAATTAATTATTTTGTTTAGGTTAATATGATTATAATTCAAGTGATCGCCAATAATAGATTTGTTTGTGCATTAATATTCAACCGACATAAATTAAACAGGTTTAGGGTTAACTTAATGATTGTATGTTAGTTAGAAAGCGTACATGAATACGAAAAAAATAAAGCAGATGCCTAATATTAGGGCAGATTCAATAAATTTTAGGTTGGATTTGTACCTTCATCCTCGAACTTCCAGTCATAGTTCCAGACCTATTAGAGTTAACGATCTCTTGGATCGTTAAGGGGTGTAACATTCATCCTGTGAACGGTTTACAATTTCCTAAAACTTGTTGACAACTCTTTTACTGTAGCTTCTTTCCCATTGGACGCCACCATGCTTAAGTATATGATCACAGTGGGGATCAAGTGTGGGATGACTTGAAATATTCCCTACAAAACCCTTCACGCGTTTTAACTCTCGTAGGTTAATTATGTCCCACATCCACTACAAGAAAAATCTCTTTTCGTAGCGATTATTTCATAGCAATTGTACATTCGCTACAATATGTACGTATGTTGGTGAAATAATTAAGGATGTTGTATCATTTTTAAAATCGCCATGGTTTTCCCATATAAAATCGATACGGAAAACATAATAATACATATCAACACTATTTTACAAATTTATATAATTTTGAGAAATCGTATCATGTACAATCGCCACTAAATCCTAAAAATCGATATGAAAAGCCTTTTCAACACTAGATATATAAATATTGTTTGACAAAGAATACATAAAATATGTCATACCTTATTGGTGAAACATTAAATATAAGAGTTTTAGATTGCATGTTCGAATCTTGTAAAGATTATATGAATGTTTTTTTTTTTTGAAGAAAATGAGTTAAACATTTATAACGATTGTAATCGCTACAATAATCATTACGATTGGATGTAGTTTTCCGTATCGATTATTGAGGCCAACCCCAGCTATATTGAAACCACTACTAAAGCCTAAGGCAACGGGGGATATTGTATCGAATGACCATTCATTGGGAAAGCTTTTTGTTGCAATTACAATCGATACTAAAGGTTAAAATAATCTCTACAAAAAGGTCATTTTCTTGTAGTGATCAGACCAGGTACCCCCGTGTCATGGGATTTTGTGTCATGTCACGTTAGTGTTTTTAGGGTTTTTACCTCTTTTAGGTCTCCGTGTGTTCCCTCTACTCATTTTCCCTATAAATACCCCCTCATTTCTGATGTTCGGTGCATCAATTAATTCTCTCCTCTCTTTTCTATGCTCTGGCCTAAACACTAGCCTACCTTATTCTTTAAAAATTCCTTCCTTAAGCACTGCAAAGAGTTCGTACTTTACTCGAGATTCTATTCATAAACCAAGGCATGAAAGGCAGAACTGTTTGAGGGTTTGGCCCCAAATCAACTCAATTTAATTTTATTTAATTTTAATTATTATTTTATTAATTTTCCTTGAAGTTACTAACTCATTTATTGTTTTATAGTTGCTAGGAAACAAAATCAAAGTAAGAATTATGTTCCTTTTATTTCTATTATTTTTCTAACGATTTTATATTGTTGGATTTATTGTTAAATTGCTTCCAATATTAATTTTTAATCTATTTTATTTATTAATAACCATATTACATGTTTAAAGGGCATATGAAATTGAAAATCACGCCTAATAAGATAATTTGGACGACTGGTTTAGGTTCCTTTTTAACCTTGTTGTTTAATCAAGTGATCACTAATATTTTAGAATTATATGTTGCATTAATATTCAACCAATCTATATTAATAATAGTTTAGAGCGAATTGAATATTTTGTTTGCATGCCTTTGAGATCGCAGGAATCACTCTTCACTATAAGAATCGAGCAGAGGCCAATACGGGCGAATGTGACTCCATGACGCACTTCTTACCATCATCCCCGATCCTCTTTTTGTGGTTCCGAACCATATGGAGTTAGTAATCTCATGGATTTCTGAATGGGGTGTAACCTTCATGGGTCAATCGTTGTTGCCTTTCGTTGTCCCTTAATCGTGGTTACCTTTTTGACCCGTGAACGGTTTACAAGTTCCTTAAAAACTTGTTGGCGGCTCCTTACTTTCCTTGTCCCTAATCGTATATGTCAATTCCCACTTCCTATGAATGTCAAGTATATTCACACATGCTTTAACGTAAGCTCACTTCAAACGACGCCTACAATTTGACGATTCCACTGGGAAGAATTCTTAGTTATTTATCGATTTGAGTGATCGTTATTTAATTAAGATGAGTGGATGAGACTTGAAATATTCTTGAAAAGTATTCCCGTGATTAATTTGGCATTTTTTCATATGCATAGACGTTTTAACGTCACATTTAGGTCTGTCGCGTGTAGGAAAAATTTAATAACCTGGTTGCGAACGAAGGAAAAAGGCACCAGTCAGATTTTTCTGACTGTCGCGCCACGACAGATCTTGCCGTGTCACGGCGCAAGGCACTGTTACGCGGTGTTTAACACCGTGACACGAGACATTTTTCCGTGTCGTGACAGTCCTTAAATCATTCCAATGGCTTATTTTCTCTTCTCACAATCAGCTTCCTTCGTTTTTTTCTAAAAAAACGTGTGTGTTCTACATACATCTTAGCCCTAGGGGATTTAAGCTCTATCAACCCAAAAATGCTCATGGAAATAAGGGTTCATCCGAGTTATTAAATCCACCCAAACCATGGAGTCGTGTTTTCACTGTTAACCATGAAGGTTACACCCAGCCACCTCTTTGTCCATAAGGGACAAGCTTCCTAAGAAGTTTTCACTGTTGACATTCCCAAGTTCAACCCTACTGATAACCAAATGTTCCACTTGAAATCCTTTTCTACAACCATTTCTATAAAAGGATTAGATGTGGCACTCTTTCCTACTGTGTTCCCTCTTTCTTTGGAGCATGCCTGTCAACAATGGTCTACTCTCTGGAATCCAAGCATGTTGCGACTTGGGAGGATGTTACTGAAATCTTCATGAACCGTTACAAATGTAACATTCAAGCTAAGACTTTTGAACGTGAAATCTCCATTCTCAAATAGAAGGAGAATGAAGGCTTCACTACCTACTAAGCAGGTTGAAAGAAACAGGTGCACTCTTGGTTGATTCTCCCAAGGATAAGGAGATGGTTCGTCTCTTTATTGCAAATCTGACTCATAAGTACAAGCATCACTTGAAGTTTCTGCCTTTGAACACCTTTGAAGCTGTGTACGATGTTGGGATCAATATTAAGGATGAGTTAATGAAGACTGCTGGTAGCAACAACAATAACAACACTTGGAAAAACAAGAAGAATTACACTCCTTCTTCGTCTTCTGTAGGGAATAAATTTCAAGCGTTAATCCCCTAGCTTAAAACCCACTGTGATCATACACTAAAGTACAGTGGCGTCCAAAAGGGAAGAAGATAGAGCAAAAGAGTCGCCAACAAGTTTTAGGAACTTGTAAACCGTTCACAGGGTGAAGGTTACACCCCTTAACGATCCAAGAGATCGTCAACTCCATAAGGTCTTGAACCAAATAAGGGTTCGGGGATGAAGGTACAAATCCAACCTAAAAGAGATTGAACTTGCCCTAATAATAGGCCTCTACTTTATTTTGATCGTATTCATGTGCGCTTTCTAATTAACATACAATCAATAGATTTACCCTAAACCTGTTTATCTATGTTGGTTGAATATTAATGCACAAATAAATCTATTATTGGCGATCACTTGAATTATAATCATATTAACCCTAAACAAGATTATTAATTATCTTATTAAGCGTGATTACAAGTACAAATTCCCTTTAAATATGCATAAAAGGCGTGATCAAGCAATAACGATAAATATCAAGCAAGATAATAAATCATAAATATCATAATAATAACAATCATATTAATCATAATAATAATCATTATCATAAAAATCATATTAATCACAATAATAATCATCATCAAAATAATAATAATAATAATATTCATAATAACAATTATAATCATAATCATGTTCACGTTAATATTAAAGCATAATAATAGCAAGATCCTAGGCATGATACTAACAAGATTAATAACAAACCCTAGCATGTCACTAAGCAATAAAAATCAAATCTTTAACCCTAACATGATACTAAAAATCATAAATATTAGAAAGAACATAAAAGGCATTATAGAAATCATAATTGATATTAAAATTACCCTAGACACGATACTAGGAATATCATAACAATTTAAACATCATTTCTACGTCATAAAACCAATAAAAAAACAATTAAAGCACTTACTTGATGCCTCGTACCTCTTTCTAATAACAAAATACACACGTTAATAACTTCAAGGAAAATAATAAACAAAACAATCAAATTAAATAATTGAAAGAGAGATTTGGGACCAAACCCTCAGAAATTAAACCTTTCACTCTAGGGCGAAGGCAACTTCGAATATGGCTAGATGCTTCTAGGTCTAACGAATGCGGAATTTTGTTTGAGAGAAGCTAGTTTAGAAAAAGAGAGAGATGAAGATGGTGAATGATTAAAGAGAATGAGAGAATTGATGATTGCGAATAAAAACTTGTTGTAGGTGAATATAATTGAAAACTGGTTGTTTATGAATGAAAATGGAGTTTTTAATAAGTTATTTATAGACAAAATCAGCCAAAAAGATAAAATCTCAAAATAAAGCATTGGCGCACCTAAAAACAGATTAGCGCCAATGCCTGGCGTTAGGCGCTAATCCTGTTTTTGACGCGTTTTCTAAAATCAGATAAATTTTGCCGTACAGGAGGATAAAATCGTATCTTTTCCCCAAAAATGTTCTTTGATTTTAATTAAAACTCAGAAAAGTCAACAAAAGTCATTTTATCAATGCTAATTGAATTAGGAATGAAAAGAACCTTCTAGAAGATTCTAGAAGACTTAAGCCATTCCTAATTGCATTAGGAATGATAAATCTATATTAGGCCCTCCCCTAGATCATTGGGCCGCATATAAGGCTCAAACCGGACCCAGTTTAGTAAATTGGCCATAACTTCCTCAATAGTCATCGGAATTGGGCTTATAATATATCGTTGGAAAGCTATTTGCAAGCCCCATCCAACTACACTACTATTGGACCCATATCATGGACCAACCAAACTGGATTGGCTGTTTTCTTAAAATAAGTTTTCAAAAATAGAGAGAAGAGAAAAGAAATTAAAACTTTTCGCAACACTAAACTTTTCACACTTTCACTTCATTCGATTATGATTCGACATGAAAGGTACTCATCACCGGGTTTGGTTTTGGGGAGACACATTTGGGTGTCTACATCTTCCAAGCCCAATAACGCTACCAACATCATTAACGTCAATGATGTGTTAGCTCTTAATGCTCCCACTCAGAGATTCCAAAGGCAAAGGAGGGTTTACATGCCTTTGGGAATGAGCAACAATGCTGCTTTTGATCGCTTGCATAGTCAAGGATTGATCATGCCTATTTGACCCTTTTTAGAACCTCGACCAGAGAACAGAACTGCTAGCTATGACCCCAATGCTCTTTGCAAGTTTCATCAAGGTAAAAGTTAAACTACTGAAAAATTTTGGAAGCTAAAGGACGCGATCTAAGACCTGATTGATGTTAATCAACTTCTTGTCCCTCCAGGGGGCAAAAAGCCTAATATTCAAACAGGTCCCCTTTTTTATGCTTTGGCTATCATGGGAGATAAAGTCTCTTTTCATCCGTAACTACTCATTCAACCAGTGAATGAACCTCTAGCAGAAGTTGTCTTTGTTTCAAGCTATGAAGAAGTGAATGGAATTTGGGAAAGTGACAATAAAGACGTATATCTCAAATATATAGCATGTTCATCTCTTGGCACCAGTGAAGATGTTTTTTGGGACCTTAAGGTCAAGGTTCTTACCAGGAATGGAAGGTTGCAACAACCTAGTCCACCTCCACCTCCACCGCAAGCATAACCAACAATTGATCCCATCGACCCTATGAGCAATGATGTGATCAAATAACTACAAAAGACTAAGGTGGAAATGAATGTATGGATGCTTTTGGCTACCTCCCCAATCATCGAAAGGCTGTGATGAATGCTCTGGTGAAAATAGTTGTTGATAGTGACATGACTCTGAAGGATTTATGTCTTCGTTGTGTGCAATTACTAGATATATCAATGGATCAAATTATGGAGATAATTAAGTTCGGACATTTGGGTCGTCGTTTTATCATAGCTAGAGGTACTAACGATCTTTTGGCCAGTAAAATAGCCCAAATCTCAATTTGACGGATCCTATAAGGTCACACAAAGGGTCTAGATCGGGCACGAGAGGACGAGGCCCAAGATGGGCCTCATCCCCTAGTATGGCTGGCCACATGGAATGGATTGAAGGGTTTTGGGCTTCCTAACCCTAGTCTAATTATAATGTGATTATAAATAGACTAGGTGCCTAAGGTTTACATGTAAGTAATTCAATGATCAGTAAGATCAAACCCAAATTAGCAAACACGAGACCAACCCCTCTCAAAATCTCGTCTCTCTCACGGCACTCTTTCTCCTCCTCGGCGCTAGTGTGCTGGTTCGTGGTGCTGGTGGATCGTGGTAGTCGCCTTAGTCCATTAAAGGTGGAGATCGCGGTTTTCCTCAATCACTCGACCAATATAGTATTGGTGGACGACTCGTTCGAAGCTCGTGGACTAAGTAGAGGAGCAACGCTTGGGGCTCTATTCTCTCCCTAATTTGTCAATCAAATTGCTACGTGAAATTCACGCTTCAAAGGTATGATTATGTGCCTTGTGTATTATGCATGTGATCTTGGGATTAGGTACTTGCAATGCTAGAAAACTGTCCATTTCCAACGGAAAAGTTCCGTCGAAAACACTTTGAAATCTATCGGAAAAGGTGTTTTAGACGTAATTCCGTCGGAAAAGGTTGTCGGAAACACCTTGGTAGGAAAAACCACCTTTTCCGACGGAAATTCCGTTGTAAACACTATTCCGACGGAATTTTTCGTCGTGAGACAATTTCCGGCACCGAAATTCTGTCGAAAATATTTTTGGGAAATTATAATTTATAATTCGATAAGAAATTTTCGACGGGAATTCTGTCGAAAATATTTTTGGGAAATTATAAAAAATACATCGTGCCACCACCGGCACGGCGTATCACCACCTCCACCCACCCATAAAGCCCTCCCAACCCCAACCAAACCCACATCACCACCATCTACCACATCAGACCACCACCGCTACTACATACCACCACTAAACCTTAACCAACTGCCACTACAGACCACCACAAAACCTAAGAATCAGATTAGCACCATCGCCACCTACTGCCACCACCACTCAAACCCTAACCCAAACCTAAACGAACCTAACCAAGACCCAAACCCTAACCCAGACCCAACCTAAAACAGCCCATTTCCCTAACCCATACCCGACCGAACACACCCTTAAACTGACCCAGACCCACCCAGACCACGACCCTAAAACTGACAACCCTTAAAATGACCCAGACCGCGGCCAAATCTTAACCCACGAGTCCATCATCATCGCAATTCAACCAAAATCACCATAAAATTTTTAAAAAAAATCGCAAAAACCAAAAATAAGCAAGAAAAAAAGTATAACATACCTTGAAATTCACCAACAAAACTCTGAAATTGGCGTGTTTTTGGGTTTTAAACGTCAAATTTGACCATGAAAACTCTAGATCTAGAGTTTTCATGGTCAAATTTGACATGAAAAACTTTTATTTATACAAAAAATTAAAACCCAAGTTGAGTTCAATGTTCATGCGTGAGTATTGAGAAGAAAAAACTGAAAAAGAAAGCGGAAAAGGAAAATAAGCGGCGAAGAAGAAGAGGAGGCAGAAGAAAAAGGGAGAGAGGAGACAGTCAAAATAAGAAGTGAGGAAGAGAAAGGAGCAGAAACTCAGTAGATGAGAGGAAGAGAGGAGAGGAGAGATAGTGAGAAGAGAGGCGGAGTGAGAAGAGAGAAGAGAGAAAGAGAAATTAGAATATAAAGAGGGAGGGGGACACTGTTTTTAATTAGGGTTTGGGGTTTTATTTAAAAAAAACAATTAAATTCCGGCAGAAACAGATAATATTCCGTCGGAAATTTTCCGATGGAATTAAATTCCGTCGGAAACTTTAATTTTCGACCGAATATTCCGTAGGAAATTTCCGTGGTAAATTTCCAACGGAAATTCAAAATTCGTCGCAAATTTTCTACATAAAAAAAATTCGTCGAAAATTAAGTTTTTTTGACGGATTTTCATGTCCGTCGTAACCGTTTCGTCGGAATTAGACCATTTTCTTGTAGTTTTAATTGAATATGATTTATGATTTTCTGCTGCGTAGTACCTATAAAATCCTACAGTGGTATCAGTTAGCCTATTACATGAACGCGCTTGATCTTATTAATACGATTAATTTGAAGTCCATGTGATTAAACTTTTGGAATTGTTTAAATGTGATTTAATTATGCTCAAAATAGCTATGAATAGGACAAAATTAAGCCCTAGATCATTCGAAATTTTCGAACCCTAGAACCTTAGTTTTGGATTTTCGAAAACCCTAACCCTAATTTTAAATTATTTCGAAAATTCCTAGCCCTAAAATGTGATTTTTGTGCTTGATTTTGATTTAATTCGAATTGTTTTATATTTCATAATTTTAATCGGATTGATTTTACATAAAAATGTTTTGTGTATGATCATCGATTTAATTTTAAGAGTTAGAATTAAATTGGGATTAATTTTATGATGAATCCTAATTTTAAAATTGAATGTTGATTTAATTTAAATTTTTGGACTGATTTAATTTAATTTTTATAAAAATTATTTTAATTAAATTGAAAACCAAAAAAAAAAATAGTTTTGGTGGTCGGCAGCCGCGGCTAGGTGACGCAGCCACGGCGGCTACCGACCTTGGTGGCAGTCTAAGAAGGAGGGGAGGGGAGGGCGGCGGTCCAAGGTGGCTGAGGCAGCAGCTGTGCAATCGTTGCATGCTGCTGTCGTGGCTACCTCTGCTTCTGGTTGTTGTTGCCTTGCGGCAGTGCCTGCTGCAAAGCAGCCAGCCACCGTGGCTAGTGAACCACGGTGGGCAGCAATTGTGTAGTGTGTTTTTTCAAGTAAAAAAAATCTGTTTTTTTTGAAAAATATTTTCAAGATTGTTATAAAATTTTTTGAAAGATAAAATAGGTCTTATTTTAGATAAAATCTTTTGTTTTAGGATAAAATCAAATATTCAAAAGTTGTTATATTTGATATTATCCATATTTAAAGTTGTTAAATTGGTAATTATCTATAATTAAAGTGGTTATTTTTTGATAAGATTGATTAGGATATTTTAAGCATTTTACAAAAGGATAATGATTTTTTTAAATAATGTGATTATCCCATAATTAGATAAGGATATAATTGATTTTAGAATTATTTGATTGGCTAGTAATTAGGAGAAAATCTCCTAAAGTTGTTAGGATAATAATGGAAGATTAAATATGATTTTTCTTTCTAGATTAAAATAAGATTTGATTCTATCTTATGCCTAAATTAAAATATATGATATTTTATGATTGGTCATGATTAATATATGATATTATTTAATTATGACTAACATATGAGATATTTTAGGAAATGCGTTGTCTTAATTATGAACATTCGATGTTGTAGTTTAGACAAGCATGTTGAGTGATTTATTTTATGGCATTTTATAATATATGATATTATGTTGCTATATATAGACTAGTGTGGCCCATAGATTCTAAAATACAATCTGCGCATCGTGATGTATTTTTGTAATCTAAATACAGTCTGCGTACCGTTAAGTATTTTTGTAACATTTATTAAAGTAAATAGATTAGTTATTTAAATAGTGTTAGTCCATAGAAGCCCACGAAGTGATGGCCTAAAGGAGCAAGGTGGATGGAGATACATGATGATTCAAGTGAGAGCATTTCATTTCTAGTTTTCTTAGGACTAAGGGGTCATACTATGTCATGTTTTATTGCATTTGTAGATTATGCATGTTCGATTTTATTTATGTTGATTGATGATGCGTTAGAGTTCACTAAATAATCACAACATAAATGAATCTAGGTCCCAGTAATATTGAGATTGCTTTTCCAATTAGATACCCAACGATCCTTTAATTGTGAGGGATGGGTCGACCTCAGAAGAGAGTCACTTGTTATTGTAGGTATTGTGGGGTAGATCACGTTCTACATATTTAATTGGTTATGCTCAACAAGGTTACCTAAAGAGTTTAGAACCTTGAAGCAAAGGATAATAATTAAACATCTGATGGTTAATTATTCAACCAAGAGTTACAAGAGTTGTTATCAGCAAAGAGTTTACTCACCTTGAAAATGTAATGCTTGATGGTAGGGCCTCAGTCCGGTCAACTATTACATAAATAAATGATCTTGGAATCACTTAAAATTTAATTGGGATCAATTGATATTGAATAAAGTGCTTTAAAGTTACCTATATTATTCGTTTATGGTACTTTAATGTTAAATTAAACATAATTATTAAACTTTGCCTTAGTTTGACATAGATGGGTAACTGTAATCACAACGACAACAACATTTATAATCTTTGACCATTCTTGGAGAAGGATAGGTTGACATGAGAAAACTTTTCCACTTGGTAAAGAATGCTAAGGCTCGTTCTGAAATCTTAAGGTAGAGAGGATGTCATTGACACCCCATTTCCAGGACCTCTGCCAGAAACTGCAACTGTGGCAGAAGTCAAGAAGCACAAGGAAGCTCATGATAGAGTTGTGCCTATCACTTGCTTGATGATTGCTACCATGGAACCTATTCTTCAAAAACGTTTTAAGGATCAGGACGCGTACACAATCATGCAAGAACTCGAAGATTTGTTTATGAAACAAGCTAGAGTTGAAAGGTACGAGCTCCATCGTGAGATTCTGGATTGTAGGATGGAGAAGGGTGCCACAGTTCATGATCATGTTTTCAAAATAATCGACCTTATTCAAAATATGGAGAAATTGGGGCACCCATACAGTGATGAGATGCCAACTAACATCATTCTCCGCTCACTTCCAGAAAGTTTTAACCAGTTTAACATAATTGCGACTGCAAAGACTATGAATCAATTGCACGCAATGTTGGTTAGTGCTGAAAAACAAATCCCTAAGGAACCTAAGAAGGAAGTTCTTATGATTCAAGTAGGAAAGGGGTTCAAGAATAAGGGGCAAAAGGCTAGTGCCAAGAGCAAGGGCAAGCAAGTTGCCAAGGCTCCTGAGAAGCCTAAGGCAAGTCCAAAACCCAAGGCTGCAAGTGAAAGTGAATGCTTTTACTGCAAGAAGAAGGGGCATTAGAAACGCAATTGCAGGAAATACCTTGACTTCCACAAGAAGAATGGCGCATCAACCTCAGGTATTATGTTATAAATATTTTAACTTTAACTTAGGTATGTGATACCAAGTTGCAGTGCTTAACATTATGAATGTTGCGCAGGAACTGCAAACAAGTGAGGTTAGCATGGAAATGGAGCTTAAAGGTGCACTAGAAGGGTTTGAGTGACCAGAGATAGCTTCATAGTTTTATTATCAGATCAGTTTATCATGATTTTAGAACATTTTCCGGTTTTGATGATACAATTTTCAGTGTTAGTTTGAATACTGAATTGGTTTACTTGGTTTGGACAAGTGTTGATCCATGACCAAGGTAATAAATTGTTTTCATTTTGCTAGATATAAATTATTTTGTTTTATAACATTGATATAAGTAGATCACAAAACAAAAATTAGATGATATAAGTAAACTTACTTATAACAACGTAAGGTTAAGTCACATAAACCATTTGCACATCCAAAATTGCATTGGATGCACTCTTATGAAGGAATTTTGTCTTCGATAAGTGCAATTACTAGATATATCAAGAATCACTATTATGGAGATACTAAGTTCATTCTTTTGGGTTGTCATTATCTATAGCTAGACTATGATCAATGATCTTTGGGCTAGTTAAATAGTCTATAGCCTGCTAGAATGGATCCTATGAGGTCACACACAAGGGTATTGGGTTAAGCAAGTTAGAGTCCCATTAATGGGCCTCATGAGCAATTAACTAATCATGAAATGGATTAGGCTAGCATAGTTAGATTGAAATTAGGTTTTGGGCTTTTGACATGGGTTCTTATTTAGAGATGAGATCTATAAATAAGATCCATGCCTAGGGTTGCTTGCAAGAAGCCATAATTCACACACAATGTATTTTGACATCAAGGCAACCAATCCTAAAAACCCTAATTCCACTCTCTATCTCACAACCATCTCTCTCCTCCTTGTATCGTACGGCCGGCCACCCTTGGTGGCGCGTGTGGTGGTTCGTGGCTCGCTCTTCTCCATAGAAGGTCAATTGAAGGGTTCAATTACAACTAACTAGCATTAGTGGAGCCGTGGAGGTCTTAATCTGTGACCGTGGACGAAGTAGAGGAATCACACTTGAGGTTCTTTATCTCCCATTGTTCTTGCTCGATCGCACGTGGAATCACGCTTCAAAGGTACAATAATATGTTCTTTATGTGTTATGCATTAGATCTTGGGATTAGGTACTGTATGAATATGATTCATGTTTATTCCGCAATTAGTACCTATAAACTCCTATAGTGGTATCAGTTAGCCTATTGCATTTACGCATATTGACAATAATTCTTTCATAATCCACAATTTTAGTTCAATTAGGAGGGAGAATAATTTAATATGGGTCAATTATTATATTTAATGTGATTTAACTCTTGTAATTGATTAAATGTGATTTAATTCGCTCAAAATAGCCATAAAGAGGATCGAATTTTTCCCTATTGAATTCGGATTTTTTCAAACCCTAACCCTAATTTTTCAAAAATTTCGAACCGTTAATAAGCCCTAAAATTTGTTTTTGTGCTTGTTTTTATTCGAGTTTGTTTTAAATATGCCTCATGATTTTAATACTATTTATTTCATGTATAAATTATGAATTTTGCATGACAAATGATTTATTTTAAGAGTTAAATTAGATTGGGGATTATTTTTCATGAATAACCCTAGTTTTAAAATTAGATTTGTGAATTTAATTTTAATATGATGAATTAGCAGAAAAGATATGTTTTAATTTATCATGGACCACACTAATTTTATTTAGCAAAAGTTTTTAATTAAAATTGAAACCAAAAAAAAAAAAAGGTTATTGCAGCAGCAACAGCGGATGGGTGGCGCGGCCACGGCGGCAGCCGCTGTAGGTGGTTTGGAGGGAGTGACAAAGCGGGGCAGCAGGAGGATCAGAAAGGTGCAGCAACAGCAGCGCTGTGCAACAG
Source organism: Chenopodium quinoa (assembly GCF_001683475.1). Lineage (NCBI taxonomy): Eukaryota > Viridiplantae > Streptophyta > Magnoliopsida > Caryophyllales > Amaranthaceae > Chenopodium > Chenopodium quinoa. The sequence continues at coordinate 854,897 of NW_018745188.1, forward strand.
TTGCGCGACACTAATACTGCTGTTGTGTTTCGCTGCCTATAGCAGCGTACACCTCTCGGTGTACGGCCACCGTGGCTAGCTTCGGCTGGCCACACCACGGTAGCTGGCGCATATTTTCAAAGAAAAAAAATCAGTTTTTTGAAAATATTTCAAGATAATTAAAAAATTATTTTGGGATAAAATCAGTTTTATTTTGGATGAATATTGTTTATTATAGGATAAAATCAAATCTTTCAAAAGTTGTTATGTTTGATATTATCCATATTTAAAGTTATTATTTTGATAATTATCCATAATCAAATTGGTTAATTTTTTAAAAGATTTGTTAGGATATTCTGAGCATATTCCAAACGGATAATAATTGATTTAAATAATGTATATATCCCATAATTATTTTAGGATTTAATTGATTTAAATTATTGTGATTGGCCAGTAATTAGGATAAAATTTCCTAATTTGTTAGGATAATCTTTGATGATAAATATGATTTATCTTTTAAGATTAAAATACGATTTGATTCTATCACATGAATAATTTAAAATATACAATATTTTATTGATAATCATGAATAATATATGATATTATTTAATTACATTAATTAAAATATGAGATATTAAGATGCCATGTTTCCTTAATTGTGAACATTCGATGTTGTAGTTTAGGAAAACATGATGAGTGATTTATTATGTGGCAATTTTATAATATATGATGTTGTTTATTGCTATATAATGACTAGTTGATATGTCCATTTTATATAGTAATTTAACCCGTCCCTTGGTCATAATTAGTAGTGTTTTTGGCTCTTTCGAGCCACTTTTATTACTAACTTGTGTTTTATAGTGTTTTCGTAGTTTTAGTTGTATTTTACAGGAAATTGCACTTTTGGAGCATTTTCCCGGGTTTTATAGATCAACTACGGAAGCTAAAAAGACACGGCCACTTTTGAAGCCCAAGATCGGTGAGAGCTGATGATTAAGGGCTCGGTATGAGGTACCGAGGCTATTGGATCGTTTAATCAAGACCCGATGAGGAAACTTAGATTGGGCCGAGGAATTTAGCCTGATCGAAATCCAAGCCTCGAAGAAGAAGACTGGGCCCGATCGAGTAAGCATACGCCCGATCGGGCGGCTGCGCGCATAAAGACCCTCAAGGAAAAGGCGCGCCCGATCGGGTGAGCATAAGCTCGATCGGGCGCGGCACACCAGCAGCGGGCAAGGCACACCCGATTCGGCGGCCTCTAGCCCGATCGGGCGCGTGTTTCTGGAAGGCTTTGTTAGACGAGCACTTAGTTTCTAATTAGGAGTTTTTAGTTGGTTGTTGAAGTACGAATTATGTACGTAATTTTAGTTTACCTTTTTTTTAGATTTTCTCTCTCTACTTAGAATATTTCTCTCTCTTAAATTCTCTCTCAACTCTTGTTCTTAATTACTTCCATTTATTCAGATTTCCTTTGGTAACTATTTCTGTTCTCTTAATCTTAGTTGTTATTTTTTTCATTTAATCATGTCTTGGTTTATTGCTTTGATTTGTTTATTTTTTATTATGTGTGAGTAGTTTCCTTTCTAGGTTTTGTGGGGATCCATAAATAATATGAGGAGGTAATTTATTTTTGTTAATTGTCAATGCTAGATTAATTTCCTATTGATTAGTTTAATGCTCTGTGACTAGATTTGCGCAGATCTTTTATGCATGAGTTTGACAATATTGATTGAGATTCGACAAATGAGAATTAATGTTTAGGTCTAGTTTCAATAGGCATGTTAATTTATAAATGGTTAATCGAGATTCGAGAGATGAGATTTAATACCGGTAAATTAATTGTGTGATTGTAATACGTAGCGAAAGCCCTTTATAATCTGATTAATGAATGCATTGATGATTGATTATTATGTTTTACCTGGAATATTATTTATTGGTGAACCTATACCCTAGGCCTTTTATTCATTGTTTCTCCTCCTACTTTTATTCTTTCCCACTTTTACTCTTAGTAGTTTAGTTTCCTTAGATTATTATATTTTGGTTACTTTATAATCTAGATTATATTAATTAATTAGGAATAGAAAGACTCGTTTCTTTGTGGATTCGACCCTACTTCCCTATCTACATTAGTTAGAGGATTTAGGAATTACTTTTGATTAGGGGATACGACTTTACCTTGTCAAAATTTGGCGCCGTCGTCGGGGAAACAATTTTATTTTTATTTTTAATTATTATTAAAGTCTAGATTATTTTTTATTTTTTTTATTTTTTTTATTTTTTTTATGAGTTGAAAATATCCATGCTTACGTCACTACAAGAATTATATAATTTTTATGCAGCACCTATCTAACTAATGTAGTTGTCAACGTCTTTGTCATGAAAATCCTGAATGCCCTTATAGTGAGTCTTTTGTGCGTGCTCCGGATGATTTTAGAGTCTTTCCATATACATATAATCATATTCGGAAACGATTAGTTGCTAATGAAAGTTATTGGAAGGCTCTTGATGAAAAAGTCTATGGACACTATAATAATATGAATGTTATTGAGGATGAAGAACCATTGGTTATAGAATTTGTGGTTGAAAAATCATTGATTGACGAATCGGTGATTGAAATATTATTAGTTTTAGAAACGGTGGTTGAAAATTCCTTTGATGATGATGAGGTTATTCGTAAGGGTGAAATTTTCAAGTCATTATTGGATGATGAAGACAATGACTACCTCCATGTTCGTTCTATTAATTCTAAATTTTTAAGGGAGGATGTAGAAGGTTGTGGTGTATTTTCATCTCTCTCTTTTTATTTTTCCTTATACCTTGAGTTCTCTTTATGTCCTCCTAACCTTTTCTTTGTAGGGATTAATGTGCTTGCAATTAAGCCCTATATAGTGTTTAATGAAATGTAGGGATTAATGTGCTTGCAATTAAGCCCTATATAGTGTTTAATGAAATGTTTGCAGGAGCGTTTAATAAGTTACTCAAGGCGTTGAATTCTTCTGATTGAGAGAAGGAGTATGGTCGAGCGGGACCTTGATAAAATAGTGCATTGCGGGAGGCAACCCGTACTTTAATTTGCTTTTTAGTCTAGTTTTTTCTTATTTTTGTGTGTGTGTTTTATTTTATTTTATTTTTTTTTTTAGAGAGGTAAGGAGAGTGTAACTTATGCTTGTGGGAGTTTACTTTTGTGCAGATTTTGAGCTAGAGAAGGCTTCAATCACGCTGGAACTGCACTCGCATTCGTTCGGGCAGAGCTCGCCCGATCGGGCGCGCGTTTGCGTCAACAAAATTTGTCAACTTCAACAAGCCATAACTTTTGCGGTTCTTATCCGATTCTTGCGTGTGACCTGTTGTTGGAAATCTCTTCAAGTCTAGTTTCCAATGCAATTAGAATAACGGTATTATCAGTTATGTATCAAAGGTTATGATCAGAATAGTGCACCTGACTCAAATTTGAACTTTTCCCCACTAAAACTTTATTTCTTTCTTGCCCAATTTTGTTCCAAAGAGATGCATTACAATCCTCAAGCCTTTGGTGAAATTGATGAGGTGATGATGAGGAGTAGTCACCTTGACTACTAGCTTCCCTTTAAGACAATGAGGACATTGTCTAATTTAGCTTGGGGGGAGGTTCTCGTGTGCGTTTGGTATATCTTTCACACTCTCTTTTTTATTTTATTTTATTTTTATTTTTTTTTCTTTTGGTGTGCTTAGTATAGATTTTATTTCTTTCTTAGGTTAGTTTTATTGCTTTCAAAATAAAAAAAAATCCAAAAATACATTCCAATGAATAATAAATCACGCTTCCCTATGCCCCTTGATAAAAAAAATTTCAAAATTGTTTTGATCCTTGGTATTTGATGATAAGCATTGTGGAATAGTTGATCATGATTTAATGTTTGATTGCCTTGAAACCTTAACATGAGTCAGTTTTGCCCAACTACTTGTGAATATAGTGCTTGACTAGTTGATTTGATTAGGAATGTGTGTTAGTTCCTGGTATGTCAATGAATTTGAGTTTTGATTTGCAACTATAAGTAATGTTTATATGACTCATTATTATGCACATTGAGGAGGACGAAGGAATTTGTTCTTTTAGGTAGCCTTCAAATGTTTGTAGATAGATTTGTTCCCTTCTTGCTACCCATGTTTTTGCCTTGACATTTTGTTGTTTATTAGCCACATTACAAGCCGATTTGCCCCGTTGGTTACTATTCCCAAGCTTGGCTTGGGGGAGCTATTAGTGAGTGAGGTGAGGGAGTTTGTAGTGTGCTTATTATTTGCACAATTTGGATGGGTTTTGAGAAGTTATTTTGTTCTTGATCGTAGTTTATTTTTGATGAGTTTGAAAGTTTAATCTTCTTGAAAAAATAAAGTATGATGTTATGAAAAAAAAGAGAAGTTAAAAAAAAAAGTGAACTTCAATAGAAAAAAAAGAGCAAAAGAAAAAAATTTGTTTAATGTTCAAATGTTCTAGTTGGAGATTGATCAAAAGAAAGAAAAAAATTTAGAAGTTGAGTTTCAATGAAAAATTTCATGTTTGTTAGTAAAGTTTGTTTGTTCATTCAAGTTATATATTATTATATTTTTATGAGTGAAATTGTAAGTGTTGGGATTGTTTATTATGATTGGAGTATGTTTGGTTGATGTTAGAGTTGGTTATGTAGGAGATGTTGATCATTATTTATTTTGATCATGGGCTTTATTAGTATTTGCTCCCTTAATGCATAGCTTTTCTCTCACATATTCCCAAATTTTTCCTACCCTTTACCCTAGCCTTACATTACAAGCTTTAAAGACCTTCCGACCTTGTGCATAGAGTTGTATGAATGTGAAAGTGTTGTTTATCAATGCATGTTATGACTTGACATATTTTGAGTCGACTAGTAGGTTGAGCGTTCATTGTTTTAAACACACGAGAGTGTGAGATGGGTGGGCATTGTTCACAAATAAAGGGGTTGGTTGGAGAGCGATCGAGTACATCTTTTACTCGCCACATAAATGAGAGTTGAGTGTGTGAGCACTAGTCAAGAATTCTATATGCTCATGTGGTTTGCTTTACTTGACAATTGTTGGGGATGAATGATAATTAGATGTATGAGATTGATTGACATTGAAGCATGTTCGTTTTATTTATCTTGAATCGTTTGTGCTTGATTTTGATTGTTGGGGTAAGGCATGTTTTATATGTTCATTGATGAGCTCTTTGCTTAGGGACAAGCAAAGGTTTGGCTTGGGGGAGTTTGATATGTCCATTTTATATAGTAATTTACCCCCGTCCCTTGGTCATAATTAGTAGTGTTTTTGGCTCTTTCGAACCACTTTTATTACTAATTTGTATTTTCTAGTGTTTTCGTAGTTTTAGTTGTATTTTACAGGAAATTGCACTTTTAGAGCATTTTCCCAGGTTTTATGGATCAACTACGGAAGCTAGAAAGACACGGCCATTTTTGAAGCCCAGGATCGGTGAGAGCCGAAGATTAAGGGCTGGGTATGAGATACCGAGGCTATTGGATCATTTAATCAAGACCCGATGAGGAAACTTAGATTGGATCGAGGAATTTAGCCTGATCGAAATCCAAGCCTCGAAGAAGAAGACTGGGCCCGATCAGGCAAGCATACGCCCGATCGGGCGTCTGCGCGCATAAAGACCTTCAAGGTAGAGGTGCGCCCGATCGGGTGAGCATAAGCTCGATCGGGCGCAGTACACTAGCAGCGGGCAAGGCATGCCCGATCGGGCGGCCTCTAGCCCGATCAGGCGCGTGTTTCTAGAAGGCTTTGTTAGACGAGCACTTAGTTTCTAATTAGGAGTTTTTAGTTGGTTGTTGAAGTACGAATTATGTACGTAATTTTAGTTTACCTCATTTGAGATTTTCTCTATCTACTTAGAATATTTCTCTCTCTTAAATTCTCTCTCAACTCTTGTTCTTAATTACTTCCATTAATTCAGATTTCCTTTGGTAACTATTTCTCATCTCTTAATCTTAGTTGTTATTTTGTTCCTTTAATCATTTCTTGCTTTATTGCTTTGATTTGTTTAGTTTTTATTATGTGTGAGTAGTGATGAGTGTCATTTATGGCACTCATAGGGTAGTCTTTTAGGGTTATTTCTTTCCCTTTTCATGCTTTCTTCTCTTATTTTTGGTCCTTTTTCCTTAGGTTTCTCTTTCTCTTCTTTTCTTTATGGCTCTCGTGTTTTCCTCGTGTTTTCCTTTTATTTCCTTTCTTTGTTTGCTTGTGTAGGTATTTGGAGTATCACCTTTTCAAAGGAATCAAGTTGGGGCCTTAATGATCAAGTAATGAAGAAGCATTTGGCTAGAGAGGGCTTAGAGAGGCCTAGGAGAGGCCTCGGAGAGGTCTCCAAAGTATTCCCATCAAGCCGCGGGCGCGGGTCAGTGGAGCCGCGGGCGCGGGCTTAAGAGAAGCAAATTGCAAGATTTTGGCAGGAGCTCCCCGCGATTGCCCCACGGGCTGTCCGCGGGCACGAGAAATCTGGAGAGGGCGCTCCTTCTCAGAGAGACCGCGGCCCCCTGATTGAGTTTTGGGAGCAGGGGATTGGCCGCGGGCGTGACACCTTTGGCCGCGGGCGCGGGTCCATCTTGCCGCGGGCGCGGGTCCATCTTTCAGTGGGCGCGGGTGCTGCCCAGAAAGCCCGCGGAGGGTTCCGTACCCATTTCTCTGCGGCCGCAGATTCATCGAGAGGGACCGCGGGATTTGCCGGTTTCTTCTTTACCTATAAATAGAATTGTAATTCCTTTTTAAAGGGGAACTTTTTGATAATTTTCATTAGCTTAGTTTTAGAGAGAGATTCTAGAGAGAAGTTCTTGGTTTTGGATTTGTAACTCAACATTTGATCAATCAAGTTTGGATTTCTTCATTTTCAATCATCAATATTAGTGAGAATCTCTTCCTTCTTTCATCTTTTACTTACTTGCTATTTGATTTTTGCTTGTTGCTTGTTCTTCTTTGGATTTGAATTTGATATTGTTGATTATTTTGATTTCTCTTAGATTTTGATATAGAAATGAAGATTAAAGCAATTTCTAGTTATTTGTTCTTGAATTTCACCATGATTAGTGAGTAGATTAGTTGCTAGGGAAAGGGGAAGCATGTTTGATTAATGAAATTTCTAGTTGATGCTCTTTGATTGATTGATTTCTTGCAATTAAATTGGTTGACATAGTATTGCATGAGATTGATTAGACTAGGAGTTATCAACCTATAAGATTAATCTAGATTGCATTGCAACTCTTAATGACATGAACAATTGAATTGAAAGTTGCTCTAATTGATTGGGTTTGCTTGTGATCCTTCTTGATTTGCCTTTCATAGTGACACCTAGATTGGCCTATAGGAGATAACATTTGAACTCTCTTGATTGCTACTATTGTTTGTCCATTGCAATACTTGAATTAATTGATTGAGCTCTAAACTAGCATTATCATTGAACTTGCATGTGGAACCCATATCCCTAGTGTTTAGACCTTTGTTTTACTTGATTAGACTTGCTTTAGTTTACCATAGTGCCAACCATAATCTCAACTTCATCTTCGAGGTAGCTTGACTTAGACTCTAGTTTTCATCATTGCATTCACTAGGGATCGACCCTTAACTTGCCCTATATTCATATAAGGTTGGTTAGGTGTTTACAAATTTTGTTTGACCGAGGGAAGATTAGATAACGACCTAGTTTTCCCCTTGTCAAAATGGCGCCGTTGCCGGGGAATGCTATTGGTGCTTAGCTTTTGTTGTTGAGTCTACTTCATTTTAATTGAAAAAAAAATATAAAAAGATTTTGTTTCTTTAGGCTACACTTGTAGCCGTGCTACTAATATTTTCTTTAAAGTTTTGCATGCATAGAGCTCGTGATCGATCCATTGTGCCTTTTGACCCGGAAATTGAAAGGACTCTCTCAAGAAGAATAATAGCTAATCGATTCTTCTTGGGGTATAGTTCTTCAAGTGAAGAAGAGATTGAAGAAGAGCAAGGCATGGGAGAAAATCCGAGAGTGGCCTTGAAGAAGCTAGGAATACCCAGTGCTTATAGGTTTGAGAGCGGCATAGCTCCGCCTACAACACCGGCAAATGATTTCGAGATTCGGCCGGCCATGATCACCTTAATTGAGAGGAGGCAATATAGTGGGGCTAAGAATGAGAGCCCGTTGAACCATCTTAAAGAATTTGAAAAATATTGCAACACCATCAAAGTCAACGGAGTTTCTCAAGAGTTCATACGCCTCAAGTTGTTCCCCTTCTCTCTCATAGGAAGATCCTTAGAGTGGCTAGATAAAGAGGTGAAGCCCAATTCCTTGAGAACATGGGATGATGTTACAAAGGCCTTCTTGTCCCGTTTCTACCCTGAAAAGAAGACAGCGGAGGCAAGGGCCTTGATTCAAGGGTTAAAGCAAAGGCCAAATGAAAGCCTTTACAAAGCATGGGAGAGATACAAAGAGTATCAAAGGGAGTGCCCTCACCATGGAATCCCAACATACCAAGTGGTCCAAATCTTCTATGGCGGTTTAAGTCCCCAAGGCAAGTCATGCCTTGATGGGGGGCCGGGGGTACTATCATGAACAAGAGCGAAGAAGAAGTGGTGGACATCATTGAGGACGTGGTGACGTACTATAGAGATTGACAAGATGGGGAGAGATACTCTTCAAGCAAGCAATCTTCATTGTACTCGGTAGACCATCTAAATGCGATCAACAACCTTTCCTCCCAAATGACAAACTTGGGAAAGTTGATGACCGCAATCAAAGCCAAGTTGGAGAGCACTTCTACTTCATCCCAAGCTTCGAATCTTCCCTCCCAATTTAAGGGGATAGGTACTCCTTCTAACTCTCAACCCCCTCCCTCTTCACATAATATGCCTATGGGTTGTTTGTTTTGTGATGCATGTGGATCGTATGATCATGACTCTAGTAATCGTCCTAATGAATGTGTTGATGAGTTTGATAACAATGAGAGTGAGCATGTGAATTATGTGTCAAATAATAATGCTCAAAGGTTTGATAATCAAAGAGGTCAATGGAATAGGAATTACCAAAACCAAGGCAATTTTGACAACTATAATCAAGGTGGTGGTTATAGAAAGCAAGGGAACCAAGGTTTTCGTGGTAGCTATAATAATCAAGGTTATAGTGGCCAAAATCAAAGCCAAAATTATGGTAATCAAAACCAAGGTTATGGAAATCACAACCAAGGTAGTGGTAACCATAATCAAGGTGGTGGTAACCATAATCAAGGTTATGGACAAAATCAAAATAGGGGTACTTGGAACAACCAAGGGAAGGGCAATTTTCAAAATAATGCTCAAAGAGGTCCCCCACCCGGATTTGTTCCAAGGACTCAAGGAGAAAATTCCTATTCACAACCTTCTTCACCTAGGACCAAATTGGAAGAAATAATTGAGAATCAAACCAAGTTGTTGAACACATACATGGTCGTTAGTGATAAGAAGTTCAATGAAATGATGACCCACAATAAAATGCTTGAAAATCAAATTTCTCAACTTGCTAATGCTTTGAAAGATCATGCAAGCCCTTCTTCTTTACCTTCCCAAGGTCTTGATCCCAAGAAACACGTGAATGCTATTGTTACTAGGAGTGGTAAGGTTCTTGAGGAGAGATTTCCTAGGAATGGTGAGGATAAGGAGATTCCTAAGAAAGCCTTGGTTGAGAATGAGGGGGATAGGGCATCATTGGATGAGGTTGTGGTTGAGACACCTAGAGAGGTGAGAGTAGAGAAAGAAATTGTGAAACCCAAGCTCCCTTACCCACAAAAATTCATGAGACACAAATTGGATGAGAAATTTGGGAGATTCATTGATATGCTAAAACAACTTCATCTTTCTCTACCTTTTACCGATGTGATCAACCAAATGCCAAATTATGCCAAATTCCTCAAGGACATTTAGAGTGGGAAAAGGACTTGTGAGGTTGTGGAAACTATCAATTTGACCAAAAATTGTAGTGCTATCATCATGAACAAAATGCCACCCAAATTGAAAGACCCCGGGAACTTCTCCATCCCTTGTGCCATTAATAAGATGCAAATTGATAATGCCGTATGTGACTTGGGAGCTAGTGTTAGCATAATGCCATATTCGGTTTATCAAAGGCTTAAACTAGGGGAACTCTTACCTTCTAACATTACCTAGCAATTAGCCGATAGGTCAATCAAGTTTCCAAAAGGTAAGGTAGAAGATGTTCCATTGAGGGTTGGGAAGTTTGTGTTCCCGGTGGATTTTATTGTGCTTGAAATGGATGAAGATGCTACCATTCCAATCATTTTAGGTAGACCCTTTCTTGTTACCTCGGGTGCTATGATTGATGTGAGGAGTGCAAAGATTTCCCTTAAGGTAGGAGATGAGGTCATTGAATTTGATTTGAATGAAAGCTTGAAATATCCATCTTCTTCTCTAGAAAATTGCATGATGATTGATTCACTTGATCATGTTGTGCCTTCCATGCATGAGCACTTTCTCACCTCTAACGATGCTCTTGAGAATGTTTTGTTGAACAAGGACAAAGTAGGTACACCATGCAAGGAAGTGGCATTTTTTGAAGAATTACTTAATGGAAGCATGGAGGAAGTGGATGAGCAAATGTGCTTGAAAATCTCAAGCCAAGAGGCTTTGCAAGCGGCCACATCAAAGGAAGGTAATGGTGTGCCTATGGTGGAGCTAAAACCTCTACCATCACACCTTAGGTATGAATTCTTGGGCCCTCATTCCACTTATCCCGTGATAGTTAGTGCATCCTTGAGTGTGAGCCAAGCTCAAGCGTTATGTGGTGTTTTGAGAAAGCACCAAGGTGCTTTGGGGTACACAATTGATGATCTTAAAGGTATAAGCCCCGCCTTGTGCCAACACCATATAACACTTGAGGAAGGCGCCATTCCTTCTATCGAACGACAAAGAAAACTATATCCCCAAATGGGAGAGGTAGTTAAGAAGGAGATCACCAAGCTATTGAATGCGGGAATCATATTCCCCATCTCTAGCTCAAGGTGGGTCTCCCCCGTGCATGTCGTTCCAAAGAAGGGGGGCATGACCGTGGTTAAGAATGAGAAGGGTGAGCTCATTCCAACTAGGACGGTCACGGGTTGGCGGATGTGTATAGACTATAGACGTCTAAACACATCCACCAAGAAGGATCACTTCCCTCTTCCATTTATTGATCAAATTCTTGAAAGACTAACAAGGCACAAGTTCTATTGTTTCCTCGATGGATATTCGGGATTCTTCCAAATCCCCATTCACCCCGATGATCAAGAGAAAACTACCTTCACATGTCCTTACGGGACCTTTTCCTATCGAAGAATGCCCTTTGGGTTATGCAATGCACCCGCTACATTCCAAAGGTGCATGATGAGTATTTTTGGGGATATGTTGGAGGAGGAAATGGAGGTCTTCATGGATGACTTTTCGGTGGGGGTGTGTCTCATTTGAGGAGTGCCTTGTGAACCTTGAGAAGTGTTTGGAAAGATGTGTTAAGGTCAATCTTGTTTTGAATTGGGAGAAATGCCACTTCATGGTGGAAGAAGGTATAGTGCTTGGGCACAAGATTTCAAATAGAGGCATTGAGGTGGATAAGGCAAAAATAGAAGTTATTGAGAAACTTCCACCTCCGGTGAATGTCAAGGGTGTGAGATCGTTCCTTGGTCATGCGGGTTTCTATAGAAGATTCATCAAGGATTTTTCACTTATTGCTAAGCCCCTAAATGACCTTCTTCAAAAGGATGTTGAGTTCATTTTTGATGACAAATGCTTGAAGGGATTTGATAAATTGAAGAAGGCCCTTATCTCCACTCCTATTGTTCAAGCCCCAAGGTGGGATCTTCCTTTTGAATTGATGTGTGATGCAAGTGATTGGGCTATTGGAGGTGTTTTGGGACAACGTGTAGAAAAGAAGCTTCATGTGATCTATTATATGTCCAAGACACTCAATGGGGCTCAAAAGAACTATACAAAAACGGAAAAGGAATTTTTAGCAATTGTGCACTCTTTTGAGAAATTCCGTTGTTACTTGTAGGGTTCCAAGACCATAGTCTTCACGGATCACGCGGCCCTCAAGTATCTCTTTGCCAAGAAAGAGTCCAAGCCTAGGTTGATTCGATGGGTGCTTGAATGGAAAACTTTTGAGATTGAGATTAGGGATAAGAAGGGTGCGGAGAATGTTGTGGCGGACCATCTTTCTCGCCTTCAGGGTGATCACATTCATGATGATGGTTCACCAATTGAGGATAGAATGCTTGATGACTTTTTATATGCCATAGAGGTGAAGGAACTCCCATGGTATGCCGACTTGGTGAATTTTCTAGCATGTGGGGAGTTTCCACCCTCTTTCTCAAAGAACCAAAGGAAGAAAATCAAAAGGGAGGCAAGACATTACTTGTGGGATGATCCCATCCTATATAAATGAGGGGTTGATGGCTTACTTATGCGTTGTGTTCCAAATGAAGAGGTGCCTAGTGTTTTAAGGATGTGCCACTCGGACCCTAGTGGTGGGCATATGGGTGTTTCCAAGACCGCTACCAAGGTTCTTCAATGTGGTTTGTGGTGGCCGCATCTCTTCAAGGACTCATGGGGCTTTGTGAAGTCATGTGACCGATGTCAAAGGGTTGGAAAACTTTTGAGATTGAGATTAGGGATAAGAAGGGTGCGGAGAATGTTGTGGCGGACCATCTCTTCAAGAAGAATGAGATGCCTCAACAGCCCATTCTTGAGTTAGAGGTGTTCGATGTTTGGGGGATTGACTTCATGGGACCGTTTCCATCTTCATATGGTAATCAATTCATACTTGTGGCTGTGGACTATGTTTCTAAATGGGTTGAGGCCATTGCCTCCCCTACTAATGACCACAAAGTAGTGTTGAAGTTGTTCAACAAAATCATCTTCCCAAGGTTTGGCGTGACTAAGGCTGTGATAAGCGATAACGGATTTTATTTTTTTCACAACTAGCACTAGCACTAGGAGAACCGGCACCTACTCTTGGCTAGTGAGAAATACCCACCATTGCCTTCTCCCTAACCCGGCCGCCACCTCCATCCTTCGTGAGGCTAGGAACATTTGGATGGTCCCTAGGGACAATGGGAGGATTGAGGATGAGATGGAGGAGGATGATGAGATTGATGGGGGTGATGAGAATGATGAGGAAGAAGAGGAAGGAGGAGGATATGAATATGATGAAGAGCAACAACAACCGCCACTACAACAACAACATGAGCATTTTCATGATGATGCTCATAGAAGAAGAAGAGAAAGAAGACGAAAACAACAACAACAAAAACAACAACAGCAAGGTTTCCAAGGAGATGCTTATCTCCGAGAGATGGAGGCCATGAGAGACCACATGGAGCGCATGAAATTGAGCATGCAAGGTATGTACTCAGACCACAAAACTTTGTCTTATCAAACTAGCTCATTGTATGACGCTAGTGTGCGTAGGGGGGAGGTCACACCTCCGGTCAACTACCCTTATGTGCCACCCTAACAAGGGCCGGTACCTTCATGGGGTGGTGACAACCTCCCTACGTACCCATATTGGCCCGGGGTGGAGGACCCCGATGTGCCAAGGCGCGATTTCCCACCTTATGATTATAGGGTCTCGGGGGGGAGTGATTATCGGGGTGATCCCACATATTACTATGTTCACCCCCATCACCCCGAGCCCCTTGTTCAGCCTGAGCCCTTTGACCAATTAACCCGATCCCAACTTGACCTATTCCAGGGTCACTATGGTTTTCCTCCCGGTTACACCGGAGGTTGGGATAGGGGTGTTGATGGTTCCGGCCCTAGTGGCCAATAGTCCCCTTATGCATGTTTGTTTCCCTTTTTGTTCTCCCCTTTCCCTATTTTGCATGATTATAGGCATCGCGGTCGATGCCTTCATTTTGTGAGGGGGGGGGGTCAAAAAGGATGTTTTATGTTGGTTTAGGGAAGCACCTGGGGCTCCGTGGGAAGTCTTTGATAAGGCTTTTGGTGGATTTTTTCTAATGGTCTCGTTACTCTGTTGCTTGTTTTTTTGTTTCATTTCTTGATGTTTTTAGGAGTTTCTTGAGAAGAAAAAACAAATAAATAAAAATTTTGATGATGATGGTTTCTCTAGGTCTTTGTATATAATTTGTATCTAAGTGTTTTATTGGTTGCTTTTGTTTGGAAGTTATTAACAATTTAATTTTGTATATATAACCTTTTTCTTTAACTCACCTTACTCGTAGCCTATGCTTTGGATTGCGGAACCTTTTGGAGATGCACGTTCCTACTCCTTGGGTACTTTAATTTAGAGCGGATGCTTGGTGAGGCCTTTCTTATTTTACCTTTTTATTTTCACTTCTTCATTTTCTTGGTTGCTTAGACTAAGATTAGATTTAGGAGAAGTTGAACGGTTCGAGGATGTATGATTTTAACACCTAGTGTGTTTGGGGTCTTTGGCGATGTGGCCATTAGACTGCTTGTATGTCGATTGGGATAAACGTGTTATGATTGTATCTTTGCTCTTTTCATTTTTCCCTTTCTTGTCCTTGTCTAAGTTTTCCATTCTTTTCTTTTCTTTTCTTTCCTTTTCTTTTAATCTTGTTTGTGTGCATAACTTTTTGAGGCTTTATTTTCACTCTTTCTCTTTTTGAAAATTGGACTTGTATGCAATGGACTTTTACTTTTGAATAATGGCCTTCTTAGGTAATAATGGTATGCACGGTTTGAGATTACGTTTGGTTGATTCTAGGATAAAGCATGCTATGATAGTTGTCTAGAACTAGGGGGATCATGAAACCGGATTCTACTCGTTTGTGGCATGTTGGTAGTTGCTCCCTATCTTTGATTTGACACCCTTAGTGAGTCTTTGCTACACCCATGTGAGATTTATATTTGTTCAAGCTTTCATCATACTCTTGCATGAGCGGCATGGATCCTTGATTTTTGCACACCTAATCTAGAATCTTAGCGTATGATTCCTAAGACTGTGACCAAACTACCTAGGGAGGACAAAGGCAATTTTTCGGGGAGGTATTTTTCTCTTTCTAGGATAGTCCCTTTTTGGTTTGGGATACATTTGCCTACTTGTTACCCCTTTGAACCCTTTTTCCCTCTTTTCAAGCCGCATAATTAGATATCTTGAGCCTTTTGTTTCGTTCTCGTTCTTTTTGGTTTTTGTGAAGCAAAGGTCAATGTTTAGTGATTGTGGTCTATGAAGTTGGGGTTTGGTTCGAAGTGGTACACATAATTGAGTTGTTTATATTTGGTAAATAATGGCAAATGGTTATGTAAAAGTCGTCCTTAGTAAAAAAGGCAAGGACTAATGCTTTTAAGGAGTTGAAGGAATTTCAAACAAATTTATAAATGAGAACATGCAAAAAAAAAAATGAAGTGTTTTTCTCCTTTCTATGCATTGAGGACAATGTTTCTTTTAGCTTGGGGGGAAAGCGCTTGCGCTTTTTGTTCTAATGATTGTAGATTGTTTCTTTGAATAAGCTTGGGGGTGTTAATACGTTTTTGTTTGGAGATTACTTATGTTTGGTGTTGAGATTTGGCCGGTCTTTGCTTCACAATTTAGGATAACCACCAAATTTTAAATTTTAGCCTACCTTAACCCTTCTTGCCTTGCGTTACAACCTTGGGGAAGACCTTTGGACCTAGGACTTGAGTCTTTCATCGGTGGAGGGAATCATAGGTTGTAGACTAAGGAAAGGGGATGTGAAATCAAGATGTCGAGTAGCCCAAAAATTTGATCTTTTTCCGGTTCTTTCGCGGAATCTATGAGATGCTCACTAAGGGGAGACATGAGATTAGTAGGGGGAACGCGGTAAGACCGATTGGGATGAAAGTGGAATGTGATAACTAGTTTCTATGCTTAGCATGTTTATGTTTCAATCAACCTTAGGTATCTTATAACGTGCATACCATAATTCTCTTTAGAAAGGTTGTTATTCATTTGAATTAGTCTCTTTGTGAAGTCCATTTCGTAAAGATTTTGTTTCCTTTTTCCTCTTTCTTTTCCTTCTTTGGTTTGCCTCTTGGGGGTTTGGTGGAGAGTTATGGGTAAACTCTTAGGATACCCTTACGAGAGCATCACTCATCCTCTAGAGCAATCTAGGGGTTTAAATGGCTTGTTGTAGCTAAAAACAACCGTGATTCCTACGACAGTGAGTCTTAGTGTAAATTCTCGCCCCTCTTTTTCTTATTGCTTCGAATAAACCCTTCTTATTCCCTTTTAGCCTTTGTTTTGCTCGGAACGAGCAAAAGTCTAGCTTGGGGGAATTTGATAAGTGTCATTTATGGCACTCATAGGGTAGTCTTTTAGGGTTATTTCTTTCCCTTTTCATGCTTTCTTCTCTTATTTTTGGTCCTTTTTCCTTAGGTTTCTCTTTCTCCTCTTTTCTTTATGGCTCTCGTGTTTTCCTTTTATTTGGCTCTTTTTCCTTTTATTTCCTTTCTTTGTTTGCTTGTGTAGGTATTTGGAGTATCACCTTTGCAAAGGAATCAAGTTGGGGCATTAATGATCAAGTAAGGAAGAAGCATTTGGCTAGAGAGGGCTTAGAAAGGCCTAGGAAAGGCCTCGGGCGCGGGGCAGTGGAGCCGCGGGCGCGGGCTTAAGAGGAGCAAATTCCAAGATTTTGGCAGGAGCTTCCCGCGGTTGCCCCGCGGGCTCTCCGCGGGCGCGGGAAATTTGGAGAGGGCGCTCCTTCACAGAGAGACCGCGACCCCCTGATTGAGTTTTGGGAGCAAGGGATTGGCCGCGGGCGCAGGTCCATCTTGCTGCGGGCGCGGGAGCTGCCCAGAAAGCTCGCGGAGGGTTCTGTACCCATTTCTCCGCGGCCGCGGATTCATCGAGAGAGACCGCGTGATTTTCCGGTTTCTTCTTTACCTATAAATAGAATTGTAATTCCTTTTAAAAGGGGAACTTTTTGATAATTTTCATTAGCTTAGGTTTAGAGAGAGAATCTAGAGAGAAGTTAGAGAGAAGTTCTTGGTTTTAGATTTGTAACTTAACATTTGATCAATCAAGTTTGGATTTCTTCATTTTCAATCATCAATATTAGTGAGAATCTCTTCCTTCTTTCATCTTTTACTTACTTGCTATTTGATTTTTGCTTGTTGCTTGTTCTTCTTTTGATTTGAATTTGATATTGTTGATTATTTTGATTTCTCTTAGATTTTGATATAGAAATGAAGATTAAAGCAATTTCTAGTTATTTGTTCTTGAATTTCACCATGATTAGTGAGTAGATTAGTTGCTAGGGAAAGGGGGAAGCATGTTTGATTAATGAAATTTCTAGTTGATGCTCTTTGATTGATTGATTTCTTGCAATTAAATTGGTTGACATAGTTTTGCATGAGATTGATTAGACTAGGAGTGATCAACCTATAAGATTAATCTAGATTGCATTGCAACTCTTAATGACATGAACAATTGAATTGAAAGTTGCTCTAATTGATTGGGTTTGCTTGTGATCCTTCCTGATTTGCCTTTCATAGTGACACCTAGATTGGCCTATAGGAGATAACATTTGAACTCTCTTGATTGCTACTATTGTTTGTCCATTGCAATACTTGAACTAATTGAATGAGCTATAAACTAGCATTATCATTGAACTTGCATGTGGAACCCATATCCCTAGTGTTTAGACCTTTGTTTTACTTGATTAGACTTGCTTTAGTTTACCACAGTGCCAACCATAATCTCAACTCCATCTTCGAGGTAGCTTGACTTAGACTCTAGTTTTCATCATTGCATTCCCTAGGGATCGACCTTTAACTTTCCCTATATTCATATAAGGTTGGTTAGGTGTTTACAAATTTTTTTTGACCGAGGGAAGATTAGATAACGACCTAGTTTTCCCCTTATCAAGTAGTTTCCTTTCTAGGGTTTGTGGGGATCCATAAATAATATGAGGGGGTAATTTATTGTTGTTAATTGTCAATGCTAGATTAATTTCCTATTGATTGATTTAATGCTTTGTGACTAGATTTGCGCAGATCTTTTATGCATGAGTTTGACAATATTGATTTGAGATTTTGACATATGAGAATTAATGTTTAGGTCTAGTTTCAATAGGCATGTTAATTTATAAATGGTTAATTCGAGATTCGAGAGATGAGATTTAATACCGGTACATTAATTGTGTGATTGTAATACGTAGCGAAAGCCCTTTATTATCTGATTAATGTATGCATTGATGATTGATTATTATGTTTTACCCTGGAATATTATTTATTGGTGAACCTATGCCCTAGGCCTTTTATTCATTGTTTCTCCTCCTACTTTTATTCTTTCCCTCTTTTACTCTTGGTAGTTTAGTTTCCTTCGATTATTATATTTTGGTTACTTTATAATCAAGATTATATTAATTAATTAGAAATAGAAAGACTCGTTTCTCTGTGGATTCGACCCTATTTCCCTATCTACATTAGTTAGAGGATTTAGGAATTACTTTTGATTAGGGGATACGACTTTACCCTGTCACTAGTGTGGCCTAGTAGATTACTAAATAAAATTTGTGCATCGTGATGTATTTTTGTAATCTTAGTACTGTCTACGTACCGATAAAGTATTTTTGTAATTTTATTTCATTTTATTTAAGTAGTAGATAGAATAGAGTAAAAGTACAGGTTGTAGTTAATCCAAGAATCCCATGAAGTGAAGGCCCAAAGGAGAAAGGTGGATGAGATCCATGATGATTCAAGTGGGAGCATTTAATTTATTAGTTTTCTTAGGATTAGGGGCCATGCTATGTCTTGTTTATGCATTCAGTTTATTATGCATGTTAGATTTTATTGATGTTTTGTGATGATGTGCTAGAGTTCACTAAATAATCACAACATAATAAATCTAGGTCCCAATAATATTGAGGTTGCTTTTCCAATTAGATACCCAACAATCCTTAATCGTGGGTATGGGTAAGCCTTAGCAGAGCGTCATTTGTTATTTTAGGTATTGTGGGGTAGATCACGTTTTACACATTTAATTGGTTATACTCAACAAGGTTACCTAAAGGGTTTAGAACCCTGAAGCTAAGGGTAATAATTAAACATGTGATTATTAATTATTCAACCAAGAGTTACAAAGAGTTGTAATCAGTAAAGAGTTTACACACCTTGAAAATGTAATTCTTGATGGTAGGGCCTCAGTCCGGTCAACTATTACACGAATAGGGTCTTGGAATCATTTAATTCAATAGGGATCAATTTAAATTGAATAAATGTTTTAAAGTTACCTATTTAATTTTCTTAAGGTGCTTTAAATTTTATTAAACATAATTGATTTTTGCATTTACTTATAAGTAACATGTCGTCGATTGGAAATAAAGTTGAGAAACGTTCTCAAAACTTAAAAGGTTACCATAAACCTACATTCCAATTTTGCTAAGATGGTTCCAAAAGGCAAGTTTTAAAAACCCATGTCAAATATCTAAAGTTAGTTTTATTCAAAATGTTTGAGTAAAATGCCAACACATCTTCATTTTGAAAAGTGTTTTGACGAGTGAAAAACTCGGTCGTTATCTAATCTTCCCTCGATCAAACTAAATTTATAAACACTTAAAAAACCTAAATACGAGTATAGAGGCAAGTCAAGGGTCGAACCCAAAGGAACGGTAATGTTCAAGCACTTTCAATGTTACGCCTAAGATAGGTCAAAATCAAAGGTAAGAGAGAATACTAACAACTAACAAAACAAGTAACCAAGGAAATAAAACATTAGGAACGGGGATCAACAAGTAATCATGTCAATTGCAACAACTTGGAAAGATCAATTCAATCAAAGGTTGTGAAGACTAATGATAAGAGCAATCAATTGGAATCAAAGAGCTATCTCCTAATTGTTAAGCTAGGGTTCACTATGAATAACAAACTAAGAGAATCACAATCAAAACCAATCGATAATTGCAATTACTAAATCAATTGTTCGTGTCATTAGCAATTACAATGCAATCTAGCATAATTCTTGAGGCCTAATCGAATAACACACATGCAAACCTTCATTAATCACTTTAATCTCAACAATCAATCAACACAATTCCCAAATTAATCACAATTAATCAATCATAAAAGTTTCACCCAATTCCTAGCCAACAACTACCCTAACATCATCATCTAATCAACAATCAACTAAAGAAATCCAGAATTCACAAAATATCAAGAACAATTACACTAAACAATCAATCAACACAATTCCCAAATTAATCACAATTAATCAATCATACAAGTTTCACCCAATTCCTAGCCAACAACTACTGTAACATCATCATCTAATCAAAAATCAACTAAAGAAATCCAGAATTCACAAAATATCAAGAACAATTACACTAAACAATCAATCAACACAATTCCCAAATTAATCACAATTAATCAATCATACAAGTTTCACCCAATTCCTAGCCAACATCTACTCTAACATCATCATCTAATCAACAATCTACTAAAGAAATCAAGAATTCACAAAATATCAAGAACAATTACACTAAACAAGCATTAAACATCAAAATCAATTCAAACAAACATGAAATTGAATAAAGCAATAAGGTGAGATAGATTTAAGAATGCTCATTGATAATAGAAAAGATCTTGAACACAATTGTCACACTTGTATCTTCAACCACTCAATCACCATTGAAATCCCTCACTTTCTCTCTCTAAAACTACTCCTAAACTAGCCTAACCTAGAGAGAGAAGCTCTCAACCTAAGAGAGAGACAACTATTCTCAAACTAAGAATTACATGAATGAATCATAATGAAAACCCCAAAAACTATCTATAAACAAAAGGAGAAAAGAAGCTTAAAATCATGAAAGACCCGGAAGCCCGCGCCCTCGGAGAAATCGGCCGCGCTCGCGGAGAGGAACGGACACCCCGGAAGCCGCGCCCGCTGCCAAAGCCCGCGCCCGCAAGGAGCCTACGGCCAGCCCTCAGAAACATACTGCCAAAAATCGGCAATTTTAAAGTGCAGCAACCACGCGCCCGCGGCGGCAGACTCCGCGCCCGCGGCTACCTGCTGCGCGCAACGTGCGTGGCTACTGTGCGCTAGATGCGTGGCTGTTGCCTTGGGGTTCGTGCTTGCGAGGCTTGCTCGGTTTGGCTTGACTTGCATGCTAGGCTTTCCCAACTAGGGTCCGTTGACTTCCTTGAATGCGCTTGAGCTTCCTTCGTGATGATTAAATCCCGGGAAGCTCGACACTCCTACAAAAAAAGTCAAAGAAACGGAGAAGCGAGGGAAATAGTCGAGAAATAAATAAAATAATAAGAAAACCATTAAAAGCACGCATTTCTCTAAACTAACACACAAACATGCAAATCAAGCATTATTCCCTAAAAACACGACATAAAATACTAAAAACGAACATAAAAATACGTAGAAAACCTATCCTAAGAATGCCAAAATGGCACGCATCATGTTTCAATGGATATAATGAGATGGGAGGAATAAACCCTCTAAAAGACAAGTGTAGTAGTCCAATAAAATCTCTTATCCCCAATATAATTGAATATAAGAAAGTGATTGGAAATCTCTACGATCAAAAGTTGAATTATTCTTCATCCATTTCATATAGAGTTAAATGGTTTATTAAACTCTAATATGAATAATGATTGAATAAGACTTAGCAAAATCATATAAAGTGCTTAAAGTAGTTAAGCAAAGAATCATTTTGAACCTAAGAGAAGTTTTCTAAATGGCTCAAATGGGAATGGGTTAGGAATATATGAGGATTGCATTAAGAAGTTATAGGCCAAGAAATGCAAACAAGTTGCTACTTCTCAAACCGAGAACTAGTTACATGCTAAAAGTTGTTATGAACAACAAATGTTTCAAATTAAATGATCAATTCCAATTGATTAGAAACTACCTCATATAGTTGGAAGGTAAAAGAATGGAAATTTTCCAATTTAAGAAGTATATTATAGAAATTGATTAAGCATATTGCTACTTCTTAGACATATGATGTCTTGTTTAGTTCACTCATTAAACAATGTGGTTGAACTAAAGAAAGAAGTTATGGCTAAGGGAGAAATAAATCTACAAGTTTACAAGCAAATGTTTCTACTTCACAAGTAGAATCTACAAGTCCGGAAGCAAAAGTTGCAACTTCACAAGTAGAACTTATATTTCACCTTACCTAGTTATTGACTAGAATTAAATAAATGTTATTCATTCTTGTCATTATCAAAACATACCCATTCAATGTTAGTAATGACTCGGCATTGAAGATTCAAAAACATGGAGTTTAATGTTATTCTATGCTTCATTGAGTCATAATATGTTTTGAATTGCTAAAAAGGTTTAAAATTCTATATGATAGAAATATTTAAACCATATATATATATATATATATATATATATATATATATATATATATATATATATATATATATATATATAAACTGTCTCTAATATGTTAATTAATTCGAATGAAAAATGAACATTGCATGCGGAATATCCAAAGGGATGGACTTTCAATATCATTGGGTTATGAATCCATTGATATATGTAAATATTATTCTAATTTGAAACTTTGACAAAGTCACCATTTAGAGAAATGATGATGTGAACTTGAGGTCGAATACATATCGATGTAAGAAAACCAAAAGTTTAAAGGCTAAAGACGGACAATGAAACTTCATTTGTGATATGATCACTTGTGCTTGGTTGAAGCATAACTGTGAAAGTTATGAAAAGTTCAAAACGTCCAGTATGAAGTTCCGTATCAACTTGACAAGATAATAAATACACTACAATATGATTGTAATGATGAAAGTTTGAGTCAAGACATTTACTTGACAACACATTTAAAATATTGCGATATGATCGTAATAATGAGAATTAAGCCAAGACCTTGATGAACATCCAAGAGTTGTGAAATCATTTTACGACAAACTTCGAAAGAAAACCTTGTGAAGTGTTTATGAAGGGAGCTATCAATCTATATGATATATATTTTGATAATGGATGAAAATTACCTATCTTCCAACCATACTTCAAGGGATATACTTTTAAGATAAGCTACAAAATTAAACAAACTATATATGTCAAATCAAAGTAGCAAAGACTCCATATATTATATGGATAAGAAGAGTTCTTATAAAGTCTTTTTAAGCAAGGAATAAAATTTGTATTAAATCATTTAATGGACAATCAATTCCTATAAAAATCACGGAGTACTACTACACAAATCATACTTAGCACAATATGTTTTTTGCTCAAGTAGGTGCCCTTATGGAAAATCGTTCCAAAAGGTCAAGTGGGAGTAGTATGATTGGTTCACCCTATGATAAATATGCCTCCTAAAAATGCAAGTGGGAGTATAAGAATCTCAAAAAGTTTGAGAGTTTTGAAAGAGTTCAAGAAAAGTGATTTCGAAAATCTTGAAAAATTTGAGAAGTAATCAAATCAAAGAAATAATATGAGCATGATTCACCTCATGTTACAAATGACAACGCGTAGTCTCATTAAGTGTAATGGGAATAATAACCATGTGTCGAAGGTAGTACATTCCAAGTGCACATCCTCAAATTGTCGTTTCTCATTGAAAGCTAAA
The DNA here is from genome assembly GCF_001683475.1 of Chenopodium quinoa. Classification (NCBI taxonomy): domain Eukaryota; kingdom Viridiplantae; phylum Streptophyta; class Magnoliopsida; order Caryophyllales; family Amaranthaceae; genus Chenopodium; species Chenopodium quinoa. The sequence goes on from NW_018745188.1 coordinate 878,404, forward strand.
CAAAGTTGTTGTATGAGTTTCAATTGTTGCATAAAAACCCACAATTATGACTAGCATATGTAAAACTTAGTCAAAGAAATATGATTTCATATTGATTAAGAGTTCTAAAATATTCATTGTGAAACATGATGATTATGCAAGTAACAAAGATGATTTGACAAGTTATAACTCCAAGTGGTTTAAAAACTAGGAAATCTGAAATAGATTCTAAGTCTGTAAGCAAGTGTATGACACTTGAATAATTTGCTTAATTAGGTGAGACCCATTATAAGCAAAACAGACAAGATAGAAAAATGTTTTCTAACTAAAGCAAAGACTTGTTAAAGGATTCAACTAATTCATAGTATGACTATGACTACGATGAAACCATTACATTACTCATTTTGCAAAGATCTATTAAAGATACTTTAGTGATTTCTACCTTATAAGATTTGGTAGATGGATTTCAAAACACTTTCTTGAAATTGTTCATGAAAAAAGTTTTGTATATGATACAATCAAAAGTTTGAAAATCCAATAATCCTAGGGATGCATAGCATCATGGAGTTAGTGTTCTTAATTTTGTGAGTTAATTAAATCGTTTGATGTTCTCGTAAAATGAAGAAAAGGTCGTGTGTGTACAAGATGTATTGTGGGAGCTATATAGTATTTTTAGTCTAGTAAAAAGAGTGATAATTCATTTCTTGAACAATCAAGTGATGGTTAATGCATTTTGTATGAAAACCTAGAAGAGGAAGATGAGTACAGTTGGGATTCAAGATCTATAGAGATAGGTTTTGAAGTATGTTTGAGCTTGGTTAAGAAACTTATATTGATAAGATTCTTATAAGGTTCAACATTATATTGAAAGGAGTTTCAATCCCATGTAACATGAAACATTGATAAATGATTCAATGCTTTGAGAAAGTTTGATGAAATTAAGGTTTTGAGTGATGATCCTTATGCAGTATGCAAAGGATGCATCATGCATGTCATAGACTATACTCGTCTATTTGATTCACGTGTTTTAAGAAAAAGTGATGATAGATTTCAATCGAAATCAAATGTAACATTGAAATACAAATTAGAAATTTCTACGTTCAATTCCTTATGAAAGGACGAAGGAAAATTCTTAGTGTATGGAGATGAATATAATTATAAAATTTAGAAATTGCAAAATTCATGTTTATGAGAATGTCTCGTGAACTCTACTTAATAAACCCCTTCCATTACCATGGTATGAGAGTCATACTAAGGTTCTTGGACTGAAGCAAGTTGTAGGGAATATTCAAGCATTACCCCAAACTTAAACCACAATGTGATCATACACTTAAGCATGGTGGCGTCCGAAGGGAAGGAAGCTAGAGCAAAAGAGTCGCCAACAACTTTTAGGAACTTGTAAACCGTTCACAAGGTGAAGGTTACACGCCTTCATGAACCAGGAGATCGTTAACTCCAATAGGTCTGGAACCATGACTGGAAGTTCGGGGATGAAGGTACAAATCCAACCTAAATGAGATTGAACCTGCCCTAATAATAGGCCTCTACTTTATTCTTCTCATATTCATGTGCGCTTTCTGACTAACATACAATCAATAGGTTTACCCTAAACCTGTTTATCTATGTTGGTTGAATATTAATGCACAACTAAAACTATTGTTGGCAATCACTTGAATTATAATTAAATTAACCCTAAACAAGATTATTAATTATCTTATTAAGCGTGTTTAAAAGTACAAATTCCCTTTAAACATGCATAAAATGCGTGATCAAGCAATAACAATAAATATAATCAAGCAACATAATAATAATAATGATAATCATTATAAAAATCATAAAAATAATTATCATAATCATGTTAAAGTATAATATTTATAGCAAGATCCTTGGCATGATACTAACAATATTAATAACAAACCCTAGAATGTCACTAAACATCAAAAATCAAAGCTTTATCCCTAACATGATACTAACATGAATATATATAAGGAATGAAAGTAGGAAGCATCGCAGGAATCACAATTGTCATATTTGATACTATAACCTTTTCCCAAAATATAATACTAGGAATCATAGTTGTCATTCAAAACATCAAGCATCCTAATATGATACCAGGAATCATAATAACAACCTAGACATGATTTCTATATCATAATATCAATAAATCAATTAAATCACTTATTTGGATTCCTTGTACCTATTTCTAATAACTAAAAACACGCGTTAGTAATTTCAAGGAAAATAATAAATAAATAATTAAATTAAATAATTGAAATAGAGATTTGGGACCAAACCCTCAGAAATTAAAACCTTTCACGTCTAGGGCGAAGGCAACTCCGAACTTGGCTAGGTGTTTCTAGATCTTTTGAATAAAGAATTTTGTGTGCAAAAGGCTAGTTTAGAAAAGAGAAGAGAGTATCAAGAATTTCTTGATGAGATTTGGTGATTGTTGATGAGAATTGATGATTGTTGGTGATTGAAATTAGAATTTTTGGAGACTATTTATAGAGAAAATAACCCAGATATGATAAAAAGCGAATCAGAGTTTTGAAAAGAATAAATAAATAGTATCAAGGCCAAACGATAGAGCCTGGCGCCAGACGCTTCACTCTGTCCCCAAGCGACAGAGCTGTCGTATGGCGCTGCAAATCAGTTTTCCACGCGTTTTCTTATTTTGATAAAATTTAAGCGTACGAGAGGGTAAAATTGTAATTTCCTTAAAAACACTTCTTTTATTCTAATTAAAATTCTAAAAAGTCAATTTATCAATGCTAATTAAATTAGGATTTAAAAGAAAATTCTAGAAGACTCTAGAAGACTATAATCAATCCTAATCACATTAGGAATGGTAAATCATAATAAGCCCTTCTCTAGATTATTGGGCCGCATATAAAGATTAAACCGGGCCCAGTTTAGTAATTTGTCCATAACTTCCCCATTATTCATCGAATTGGGCTTATAATATATCGTTGGAAAGCTCTTTTCAAGCCCAACCCAACTACACTGTTTTTGGACCCTTTCCATGGACCAAACCAAGCTGGTTTGTCTGTTTTCTTTAAATAGGTTTTCAAAAACAGAGATAATGAAAATAATTAAAAATAACAGCAATACTAGACTTTCCACAGTTTTACTTCATTAGATTATGATTCAACGTGAAAAGGTACTCATCACTGGGTTTGGTTTTTGGGAGACACAAATGGGTGTCTACAAAAGCCCTCACTTTGACTGAGTTTGGAGAAATGCAAATTTTCGAAAACAAAAGTCAAAGTATCGATAATGATGGAGAATGATTCAGAACGTTCTGCGATCCTAAATCATTCTTGTAACGCCGATACCTACAAAATATCATTAGTTAAAACAGATAAAAGAGTTAAGAAATGCATATCCTGCACCGTCAAGCACACGTCTCTGAAGGTAACCGATTTGTTGATGTTGCTTTGCTTTTGTTGACAACCCTCCACAAGCAAGGGAACGCCGTCGATCATTGCTGCTACATCTCGAGCCTTTTTCTTGAATCATAGTGACAACCTTCCAAATCATAGCAAAAGTTGTCGAAGACCGCCTCATCACGAACCACTCTTCTCTAATCATGGTGACAACCTCCACGATCTTAGCGAATGCTGTCGAAGATTGCCCATCTCGTGCTATCTTCTCAAATCTTGGTGACAACCTCCACAATCTTAGTGAATGTTGTCAAAGACAGCCTATCTCGTGCTATCTTCTCAAATCTTGGGTGACAATCTCCACAATCTTAGCGAATGCTGTCGAAGACCGCCCATCTCATGCTATCTTCTCAAAACTTGGGTGACAACCTCCACAATCTTAGCGAATGCTGTCGAAGACCGCCCAACTTGTGCTATCTTCTCAAATCTTGGTGACAACCTCCACAATCTTAGCGAATGCTATCGATGACCGCCCATCTCGTGATATCTTCTCAAATCTTGATGACAACGTCCACAATCTTAGCGAATGCTGTCGAAGATTGCCCATCTCGTGCTATCTTCTGAAATCTTGGTGACAACCTCCACAATCTTAGAGAATGCTGTCAAAGATATCCCACCTCGTGCTATCTTCTCAAATCTTGGGTGACAACCTCCACAATCTTAGCGAATGTTGTCGAAGACCGCCTATCTTGTGCTATCTTCTCAAATCTTGGTGACAACCACCACAATCTTAGCGAATGCTGTCGAAGACCGCCCATCTCGTGCTACCTTCTCAAATTGAAGACCAACGCTTGTCTATCTTTAAAGCTCGCTTGAACTTTGCTTTGCGTCGGCGCTTCCGCTGCTTGTAAACCAGTATGTCGGTGCTTGTGAACCAGTATGTCGGTGCCTTTGTGTTGTGAACCATTATGTCGGTGCTTTTGCAGTGAGCCAATGTTTAGGCGCTTTAAGCTAAGTGAGAAAATCTTTCGTCAGGTCGATCACTTATTTGCGAATGTAATCAAGCCGACTACTTAATCATGTCAAATTGCTTATAGGGGCTAACTGGCGTACCAAGGAACCCGAAATTGTTGTACGAGGTCGAAATAATCATTCTGAGTGGCTTAGAGTTTTGTCGCCGCAATTTTGCTCTGTCGCCAGGCGACAGATGTTGGCGCCTGGCGACAGCCTTGTCATCTGGCGCTGAAGTCGGGTCTTCCTTATTTTGCTCTTGCTGCTGATGTTCGTTGCTCAATTTTGCTTCGAACTTTGCATTTGTTCGTTTCCTTTCAACCAAATCCGCTCAAATCTTTTGTAAATTAAAGCTCTTCATCTCTAATTTACTAATTCATGTAATTTTGCTCAAGCTCTTCTCATCATGGAAGAATCTGTTGTGTCATATTCGCAATTTTTCGAAAAAAATCCAAGAACGTTCTTGCTTGCTGGGATGCACATGCATTTATATCTTTGACTATAGGACTTTTCTAATCTCTTTAAAAATATTAGGGTTGACCTAAGGTTTAGTGTTGCTTGACTCAAGGTATAAACTTGACTCGTTGTGATGACTCGAGGTTGACTCGACTCAATGTGACTCGTGTGTGTGTAGTGTTGACTCAATGTGATAACATGACATGACTCAATGTGTACATGACTCGTGTGCATTGTGATGTGATCGTTGGCCTCGAAAATATAAAAAAGCAAAAATTTTCGTCATTTTTGTGGAGGGTACCGACTTTCTCCCGAAAAAGAAAGACGCGAAAAAGAATCAAAGTGTTTGATGGTGCATGTTGAATGAGCTTAGTCAAATGTTTGTTTGATACTATCTCTCAAGGTGCAATTATTAATTCATCCTAGGCTATCTCAATTGTTTACTCAATGATGAAAGTATTTGGGTAACTTAGGCACGGAGGCTAAGCACTTCATACTTTGTGATGCAATGATGATTATGATTGATGAGTGATGTTGATATGACAAGGAATGCTTCAAAGTTGTGTTAAGATTTCATGAAAAAGGGTTCCTAAGGGAAGTATATTTGGTCATGTATCTGTGATTTGTGTGATAGTGACACTAAAGTTAGGCCGCAAGGGCTAAGTGTGTGGAAAGAAATTATTTTTAGAAGAGTCAAATAATGGTGACTCTTAGGCTAGGTAAGCTATCAATGTAGGGATCAAGCCCCCAAGTCTATCTCTAAATGAAAAGGGATGAGCATAGGAAATTCCTTGATATGATCAATTATGAAAGAAAACATGAATGCATTTTTATTACGACCGCACCTTGATGTGAGGTTGCCTACGTATCCGTTAGGAATCTGGTCGAACGTAGCTCTAGCCGAACCTCGCACAAGTGTGTATACCTCAAAAAGGTCTTTTTTAAGGGTTGTAACATGGTTAGGCTAAAGGTTTAAAGAAGAAGGGGATAAAGGCTCAAGACCCTCGATAAGCCCCCAAGGTGTGCAACCTTGCTTTTGAAATCTTTATATTCTCATGCTTGAGTTTTCTCATTTTTGATCTCTTTCCTTTTTTTTGCTCTCTTTTTTTGCTTTATTTATTTATTTTTATAAGTGTGGGCAATCCCGATCATGCGATCTATCACTCACTTGGCATTCATGTTTCTCAGGCACGGTACCGAGCACTCGATAAGAGACGTAATCGGAGACGTGTTCATATCGAAGACATTTTCATATCAAAGACATTGGAACAGTTGCTCTTTTGTATACTTTTATTTATTTATTTTTTTTGCTTATTTTTTTGCTATTTTAATCTTTTGAAGTCACTCAAGCTTTTTATGAAATTGAAAATTGCATAAGTTGCACACCATCCCATCCCAAGGTTAGGTAGATATGGGTTGAAAAAATGAAAAGTCTATCGTTAGACGAGGCTCAAAGTGGTTTATCAAAAAAGGATTGCATATTTGAAAGGTTAAAGGTGATATGATGTGACTACAAGGGGTGCCTCAAATCATTGGTATACCTTGTGCTTAGTTTGACATGATTTTTTTTTATGCAATGTAATGCAATGATCATATGCAATAAATAAATGCTCATTTTATTAAAAAAGAAAAAGAAAAAATCTACAAAATTAATCTAAGTTGCCTATGCTAGACTTATTGGGGAATAAAAGAATAAAAGAAAAAATAGAAAAAGAGGTCACGAAATCTTATCGTTGAAGCTCGCCTCTTGTCTTGTGTCATTTTCATTATCATCACTTTCTCTTCTTGCTAGCTGAAGGCATGGGAAGCTTGTTATTATTGATCAAATGTTGGATAGCCTCCTTTAACTTCCAACAGTTCTCAGTAGTATGACCCCCTACCTTGATGATATTTGCAATGTGCATATAGATTCCAACTAGGCAATCTCTTTTCAGGTGCGGAATCTTGAATAGGTCCAATGGGAGTAATGAGTCCCTTGGCATGGAGTCGGTCGAAGGCAGTATCGTAGCTCATCCCAATGGGAGGTATGAGTCCCTTGGCATAGAGTCAATCGAAGGCAGTATCGTAGCTCATCCCAATGGGAGTGAAGTCTTTCCTTAGTTGCTTCTTAGGTCCTTGGTTATCCATGGCTAAAACTTCACTGAGATCAAAGGTACTAACATTGTTACTAGAGTGGGCGTTTTCGGAAGAAGAAGGATTGTAGTTCTTCTTGCCTTTCCAGCCACTGTGGTTACTATTGTTAGTAGCTTTTTGCTTTGCGAGGTCATCTTCGATCTCGATGCCTATGTCATAGACGTCCTTGAAAGTATTCAATTTGTGTTGATATTTTAAGTGCTTTGAATACTTTTCTTGTAATTTTTTTATGAACATCCTCACATATTCTTTTTTGGAGGGCACCTCAATCATTTTAGCGGAAGTTTCCCTCCACTTAATAAAGATAGAGGTAAAGCCTTCATTCTCTTTTTGTCTTAGCATCTCGAGTTGTCTATAATCGGTTTCGACTTGAATATTGCATTTATACCTATCATTGAAAGCGTTTACTATCGATTCCCACGTATAGGTTTTCTCTTTGTCAAGGGAGAAGAACCATTGTTGGAAAATGGTTTCAAGAGATAAAGAAAACAAGGAATGAAAGACTTTCCTATCAATCCCCTTATTGTTCATTATAGTTTCAAAGGCTCTTAAGTGAAGATAAGGATTTTCAGTTGCCTTGAATTTCGGAAGAAGCTCCTTGTCCACCGAGACCCCTTGTGAACTAATGCCCTGGAATTTATAGTCATTAGATAGCTTGCTCAAGCTTTCTTGCATGAGCTCCAATTTTTGTTGCTTCAAAGGGTCATTGATTTGAAGATTTAAAGCCTTTAACACTTCAGTTGCGTCAGTCAATTGATTCCTAAGTTCGTTGACTTCTTCCTGAGTTGCCATTATCTTTTTAGCTTTTCTTTTTCGACTCACTGATTTATCAAAAAGTTGAACTTGAACGAAAGTGTTGTCCTTGATTAATCACTCTTCTCTCCTTGACCAAGTATTGGAAAGGGAAATTAGGGATATCGACTGTTAATTATTTGACTCAAACTCTATTCAACATGCAAAGATGGAAGAAGGTAAGAAGAATGAAGGTCGTGATATGGAGAAAGCATGTAGAGAATGGAAAGATGATGTAAGTGGAGAGATATGAAAAATTATGAATAAAATGTATCCCTAATTCAAATGACGGAAAAAACCGACTCATGCATAAACCTAAGACATGGTCATGCTGCCATATACTCAAAGTATGTGCTAAGACTAGTGGGTGTAGTAAGTGTTAAGACTCTTGTGTAAGACCATGTGGCTAGACTATGTGACTAGACTCAATTAAGAACTTAACAAAGGTACTGTTTTTAACAAATAATCGAACTGATTAGTAAATTGTTTAATTAAACTCGTCGTGATAACTCGAGCAAATGTTGAACTCTCGCCAAAGCAACAGGACTACCGCCGCACTCTAAAGTGCAGCGTTAGACGACAAAGATGTCGCCAGACGTTGCATAGCAAAGTGTTGCGCTGTAGCCCAAATCGTGGCGCCATTGCTGGAGCGTTAATCTGGGACTGCTTTCAGTATTTTAACTCTACGAGACATGCCTAAAGTCTCACTAAGTAAATTTCGATTAAATTATTAGACATTAATTACTCAAATTAATTAATTAATTAGACAAAATCCTTTCAGTCATTAATGATTTTATTTAAGACTTAAACACAAGTCAACAAACGGTTAGGAAAAATATATAGAGTATGCACAACAAATAATGCGCAATTAGTCAAGTAGGCACAATATGATGCAATGAGTTTGCAACCTAACCATGGCTCTAGTTCTCTAAAGTTCGGGATATGGGTTAGTCAAAAATGGTCCATGGTTACTTGTCTAAATGCACCGCGCGGAAGCTTTACCTTTTGAAGGGTTGGCGCGTGTGGATGGGACACCGCGAGTTAAAAACTCGCTTCCATGGTTTGGTGAATTCAACATTCTCGGATGTACCCTTTGTTGCACAGAGCGTTCAATCAGGTAGATGGAGCATGAATTCCCAGAGGGTTATGTCCATATAAAGAACACATATGGGTTTCAAAAAAGTGAGAAAAACTCAATCCGGAAGTAGGATCGAGCACACAGTGCTTAAAACTGGTCAAAATTAGAACGCATATTTCTGGCTCAGTATTGGAAGAACTTGGCGCCAGCGAACAGAGGTCGTCGCCGCAATTTAGTTCTGTCACCTGGGTCTGTTTTCTGGCCGCCAGTTCCTACATGCCTAAGCAGCTTTCTATGCTCGATAAAATTTTCCAGTTTCGCGCAGCATAATTTCGATCCTAGTTGTGAAAGATATACCTCAAATTTCCTACGTGTAAAAATCCTATGTTTTTAACTCATTACGGATGGTCTTTCCAATGAGATCTTTTTTATGCATATGGTAATAATGTTAATTAAAATTACGCATATGAAATACTTAGAACTTTTCGAGTCTCATCCACTCATTCTAAATCATTGCCGAAATAAATTTCAAGAATTAAAATAGAAATCCTCCCCAGTGGAGTCGCCAAAACTGTAGGGAATATTTCAAGTATTATCCCTAGCTTGAACCCCACTGTGATCATGCACTTAAGCATGGTGGCATCTAAAGGGAAGGAATCTAGAGCAACAGAGTCGCTAACAAGTTTTAGAAACTTGTAAACCGTTCACAAGGTGAAGGTTACACCCCTTAACGATCTAGGAGATCGTTAACTCCAATAGGTCTGGAACCATGACTGGAAGTTTGGGGATGAAGGTACAAATCCAACCTAAAAGAGATTGAACCTGCCCTAATAATAGGCCTCTACTTTATTCTTCTCATATTCATGTGCGCTTTCTGACTAACATACAATCAATAGGTTTACCCTAAACCTGTTTATCTATGTTGGTTGAATATTAATGCACAACTAAAACTATTGTTGGCAATCACTTGAATTATAATTAAATTAACCCTAAACAAGATTATTAATTATCTTATAAGCGTGATTACAAGTAAAAATTCTCTTTTAACATGCATAAAAGGCGTGATCAAGCAATAACAATAAATATAATCAAGCAACATAATCATAATCATAATCATAATCATAAAAATAATTATCATAATCATGTTAAAGCATAATAATAATAGCAAGATCCTAGGCAGGATACTAACAAAATTAATAACAAACTCTGGCATGTCACTAAACATCAAAGATCAAAGTTTTAGCCCTAACATGATACTAACATGATTATATATATTATGAAAGAAAGTAGGAAGCGTCGCAGGAATCACAATTGTCATATTTGATATTATAACCTTTTCCCTAAACATAATACTAGGAATCATTGTTGTCATTCAAAACATCAAGCATCCTAACATGATACAAGGAATCATAATAACAACCTAGACATGATTTCTATATCATAATATCAATAAAAGCAATTACTTGGATGCCTTGTACCTCTTTATAATAACAAAATACACGCGTTAGTACTTCAAAGAAAATAATAAATAAACAATTAAATTAAATAATTGAAATAGAGATTTGGGACGAAACCCTCAGAAATTAAAACCTTTCACGTCTAGGGCGAAGGCAACTTCGAACTTGGCTAGGTGTTTCTAGATCTTGTGAATGCGGAATTTTGTGTGCAAAAGGCTAGTTTAGAAAAGAGAGAGAGAGTATCAAGAATTTTTTGATGAGAGTTGGTGATTGTTGATGAGAATTGATGATTGTTGGTGATTGAAAACAGAATTTTAGGAGACTATTTATAGAGAAAATCAGCCGGATATGATAAAAAACGAACCAGAGTTTTGAAAAGAATAAAACACGACGTTGTCGGCAACAACGCGCCTGTCGCAAAGACGCCAAGCCTGGCGCCAGACGCTGCACTCTGTCGCCAAGCGAAAGAGCTTTCGTATGGCGCTGCAAATCAGTTTTCCACGCGTTTTCTTATTTTGATAAAATTTAAGCGCACGAGAGGATAAAACTGTAATTTCCTTAAAAACACTTCTTTTATTCTAATTAAAACTCTAAAAAGTCAACTTATCAATGCTAATTAAATTAGGATTTAAAAGAACCTCCTAGAAGACTCTAGAAGACTATAATCAATCCTAATCACATTAGGAATGATAAATCATAATAGGCCCTTCTCTAGATCATTGGGCCGCATATAAAGATCAAACCGGGCCCAATTAAGTAATTTGGCCATAACTTCCTCATTATTCATCAGAATTGGGCTTATAATATATCGTTGGAAAACTCTTTTCAAGCCCAACCCAACTACACTATTATCGGACCCTTATCATGTACCAAACCAAACTGGTTTGGCTGTTTTCTTAAAATAGGTTTTCAAAAACAGAGAGAAAGAAAAGAATTAAAAACTAACTGCAACACTAGACTTTCCACACTTTCACTTCATTCGATTATGATTCGACGTGAAAGGTTGTTTAGGGTGACACAAATGGGTGTCTACACAAGTTCTGTAATTTAAGTTGTGTATGTTTTGAGAAAACATATTACATAAGTAATACATTAACTTGCAGAATTATGTTTATCAATTGAAACAAAGTTTCAATATTATTTAATTATGGTTTTCGATATTAAATAAAATGTCCAAAATAATTATGAATTGATGGGCTCATCAGGTTGATGACCTGGTGAATGAAACCCCACAGGTGAAGTAAATTCATATATTATTTAAGTTCCTAGTTTGAAATCATTAAAGTGTACATAAATGATTTTAATAAATGGACTATCATGTAAGGTTGATTTGATAGCGCAGTTTCATGGGCTATACGAGCGTAGTAAAGCTCGGTCAATCACATGGATATACATGAATGATGCATGATCGAACTATAGACCTACTTTGAAGTCCAAGTATAGAGCTTCCGGATATATTAGTGGATTCCTTTGACATGAGTGGAACACTTATTCTATTCAATGGCTAATTTGACTGTGGTACATTCAAACGTCTTCCCGTAACTAGAGATTATAAAGGATGTGTCCCGGTTACATCAAAAGTTGAGTGGGAGCTTTGGTTGCCACAAGATTGGATTGAGTCTACCTATTTAATTAGGAATGTATCTTGGCCCCTTAAAGAGGGAGAATTCAGAAAATGCATGGCCGTGCTCAAATGATTACATAATAATCATTTGTTTTGTAATTCTAACTAAGTTTCTCAAGAAAAGATTTGTAGATTAATATGATCACGACATGAGATGCAATCATATTATCAAATCGACACACATTGACTTATGTACTTTGAATATTGTGCACTTGTCTCAGACAAGTGGGAGATTGAAGGAGTTTTCTCTTCGATAAGAGCAATTACTAGATATATCAAGGATCACTATTATGGAGATAATAAATTCGTTCTTTTAGGTCGTCATTTTCTGTTGATAGACTATGATCAATGATCTTTGGGCTAGTTAAATAGTCCAAAGCTCGCTAGAATGGATCCTATGAGGTCATACACAAGGGTATTGGGTTAAGCAAGTTAGAGGCCCATTAATGGGCCTCATGAGCAATTAACTAATCATGAAATGGATTGGGCTAGCATAGTTAGCTTGGAATTAGGTTTTAGGCTTTTGACATGGGATCTTATTTAGTGATGAGATCTATAAATAAGATCCAGGCCTAGGGTTGCTTGCAAGCAGTTATAATTCACACATAGTATATTTTGACATCAAGGGAACCAATCCCAAAAACCTTAATTCCTCTCTCTATCTCACGGCTATCTCTCTCCTCCCCTCGTTCGTACGGCCGGCCACCATTGGTGGCGCGTGTGGTGGTTTGTGGTGGTTCATGGTGGTTTGTTGCTCTCTCTTCTCCATAAAAGGTAAATTGAAGGGTTCAATTGCAACTAACTAGCATTAGTGGAGCCGTGGAGGTCTTAACCTGTGCCCGTGGACGAAGTTGAGGAATCACACTTGAGGTTCTTTATCTCCCATTATCCTTGCTCGATCGCACGTGGAATCACGCTTCAAAGGTACAATTATAGTTTCTTTATGTGTTATGCATTAGATCATGGGATTAGGTATTGTATGAATATGATTCATGTTTATTCAGCAATTAGTACCTATAAACTCCTACATCTTATCCTTATATGATTATGAATCATTCGAGAATTAGAAGTCATGCTTGATAAGGTAAGATGACCAAGTTGCGTTTTAGTTGAAAGGGTGAAAGAGCTAATGACCTTTTGGAACACAAACATATGATGTGTGTGAACCAATAAGCTCAAGAATTAGCAAAGATATTTAACCATTTCATTGCGTTTACTAACAATTTAAGTAACTATATTGATAATTACTTAATGAAGTAAAGCTTGGAATCATTCAAATATTCAAGAATTCCAAAATAAAATGTAAAATCAGTTTGAGATAAATAATTTAACGCTATAATATGATTGTTGTGATAAATATTTAACTCAAAAGTAAATGATCATCTAAAGAGAATTGTTGAATTAGTTCACAATCCAGAAACATTACAATTAAAATGTATGTTTATGAAGAAGGAATCAAACTTTTCTTGCCATGGTTCGATCCTAGATTAGCTTTAATGATTTACAAATATCGTTTTGTGGAAATATATTATAACAACAATTGCAAATATACTAAACAAGAAACTTAACCAAAGTAGAAGAAAAGATGTCATAAGAGTTATGATTTGGAAATGTTCCAAAAGTTATCTTTTCAAAATAGGATAAAGGGTCATGAAATCAATGTAAAATGTTTACAAAGATGACATGATGCACCCGTAGTCAGACAAATAGTTCTTCATGGGTTTTCTCATGGAAACTAAAAGGTATTGTTCCTACAATCGTGAAGAAAACAAAGTGTTTGTTGCTCGCGATAGTGTCTTTGTAGAAAGAAATCTCTTCCGACAAATCCAAGTGGGAGTAAAGTTAGATCTCGATGAGATTTGAGACGATTAACAAAAGGATGTGAATAACACCACATCAGAGACGAAGGCATAAGAAATCAGCTAATTTGATAAACCATATGTCGAAGCAAGCTAATTCAACTAGCGAGGCTTCTATCGTCTCACTTGAATGAAATGTTGTAATGAGTTTAAGAGAATAATTCTATTGTTGCTCATACCTATTGTAGGTTACTTGGAATCAAAACAAACAGTTTGTTGAAATTCTAAGAAAAGGTGGATTCTAAAATTTTCCTATTGGAATGGTTGGAATCCATATCCTATAACCAAGCTTTGGATAAGTGACAACTCAGGAAATGGCTTAAAGATAAGAAATCCAGAATGGACTCCATGTCTGTAGAGATGTGCTAATCCATTTATAGTCTTACAAATAGAGTCAAAGCTATTAGTTGTGTAAGCCTATTCGAATTCTTCTAGTGATTGCTGATTTCGATTACGAAGTTTAGCAATGGATATCAAAATAACCTTCTTGAAATGTTCTTAATGGAGGATATGTATATGATACAACCTAAGAATTTTGAAATCCAGAAATTCATTTAATAGATTGGAGTAAGCATTAGGAAGTTGGAACATTCGTTTCGATTACGCAATCAAACAGTTTGATTTCCTCAAAGAGTGAAAAGGAATCTTGTAGAGACATGAATTTTAGTGGGAGCAATTGGTCTTCTTGGTCATGCATGTAGATGACATACAGTTCATATTAAATGACATATCAATGCTCAAGTAAGTCAAGCGGTGGTTAAGGAGTTGTTTCAATATGAAAGACTTAGAGATGTTGAGTACATATTGGGAAATAAGATCCATGAAGTGAATCTTGAAGAATTATAGAACAACATCAAGAGACTTATGTTGATAAGGATCTTGACAAGTTCATGAATCAAGACTCTAAGAGAGGATGTCTTCCCATGTTTCATGGTATTACACTCAGTAAAACTCAGTGCCTTCAAAATCTAGTAGAGTTGAGTTGTATGGATAGTGTACCTCATGCTTTTGCAAAAGGGTCCATTATATATTCCATGATATGTGCAAAGCAAGATGTTGCATATGACTTGTGCATGTGTAACAGGTTTCAAGAAAATTCGGAATAAGCACATTGAAACTTGCAAAGTACAAATCCTTGAGTACTTGAGAAGATTTAAAGGAATATTTCTACCTAATGGTGTTAAAAGTAAATAAGTTGTCAACGGATGCAAGTTTACCAAACAGGTAAGATGACTCTAGATGTTGATCTAGATGCATATTCATGTCTGTATGAAGAAGGACAGTAAGCTTGAAGAGTTCAAAGCAGAATGATGTCGCATACCCAATGTCAGGATATATGCATTTAGCTACAGTAAAGTAGTTAAGGAGGAAGTTTGGATCAAGCTGTCTTGTGACTAAAAGGACACCTTTGCCAAAACAAAGGAGCAAGGGTCATATCACAAATCTAAACACATAGATATGAGATATCACCTCATTTATCAGATCAATGACAAGAGAGATGTCGTGATCTGCAAAGTTTTATTATGAGTGAGAAATCACTAAACCCTTTCCATAGACTAAGATATGAGAGTCGTATAAAAAAATTTGGATTGAAGCAAGTTATGTAATTCAAGTTGTATATGTTTTGAGAAAACATGTTACATAAGGAATGCATTAATTTGCAGAATTATGTTTAAAATAGAAATTATTATTTCTCTTATTTAATTATGGTTTTGGAAATTACATAAAATGTCCAAAATAATTATGAATTGATGGGCTCGTCAGGTTAATGACCTGGTGAATGAAACCCCACAGGTGAACAAAATTCATATATTATTTAAGTTCCTAGTTCGAGATCATTAAAGTGGACATAAATAATTTCAATTAATGGACTAGCATGTAATATTGATTGGATAGCGCAGTTTCATGGGCTATAGGGGCATAGTGATGCTCGATCAATCACTTAAATATACATGAATGATGCATGATCGAACTTATAACCTACCTTGAAGTTCAAGTATAGAGCTTCCGGATATATTTGTGGATTCCTTTGACATGAGTGGAACATTGATTTCATTCAAAGGATGTTATGACTGTGGAACACTCAAACGTCTGGCCGTAACTGGAGATTATAAAGTGTGTTTCCCGGTATTTCAAAAGTTGAGTGGGAGCTTTGGTTGCCACAAGATTGGATTGAGTCTACCTATTAAATTAGGAAATGTGTCATGGCCTCTTGAAGAGGGAGAATTCAGAAAATATGTGGCCACGTTCAAATGCATTACTCAGTAATCATTTGGTTTTGTAATTCTAACTCAGATTTCAAGAAATGATTTGTAGATTAATCAGATCCCGACATGTGATGCAATCATATTATCAAATTGACACATATTGACTTGAGGAATTTGAATATTGCACACTTGTCTCAGACAAGTGGGAGATTGAAGGATTTATGTCTTTGTCGTGTGCAATTACTAGATATATAAATGGATCAAATTATGGAGATAATTAAGTTCGTACATTTGGGTCGTCGTTTTAACATAGCTAGAGGTACTAACGATCTATAAACCAGTAAAATATCCCAAAGCCAATTGGATGGATACTATAAGGTCACACAAAGGGTCTAAATCGGGCACAAGAGGACAAGGCCCATGATGGGCCTCATCCTCTAGTATGGCCGGCCATATGGAGTGGGATAAGAGGTTTTGGGCTTCCTAACCCTAGTCTAATTATAATGGGATTATAAATAGACTAGGTGCCTAGGGTTTGCAAAAAAATTTGAATTTAGTTGATTAGTAAGATCAAAACCTGAATTAGCAAATATGAAACCAACCCCTCTCAAACTCTCCTTTCTCTCCTCCCTCGGCGCCAGTGTGGTGGTTCGTGGTGTTGGTGGATTGTGGTGGTCGTCTTAGTCCATTAAAGGTGGTGATCGCTTTTTCCTCAATCACTCGACCAATCTAGTATTGGTGGATGGCTCGTTCGAAGCTCGTGGACTAAGTAGAGGAGCAATGCTTGAGGATATATTCTCTCCCTAATTTGTATTTATATTTTCCTAAGACTAATCTAAAGATAACTAAAGAAAATAAATAAGTGTGTTGAAAAAAATTAATAAATAAATAAGAAGATAATAAATACATAAGTTGCAAAACTATTGAACCATAAACAATGACGTGGCACGAAGATGATCGAATCGAGGGACTAGTGAAGATGTGCAGAGGCAAAGCCTCGTGGGCTGCTTTGGCTGCTCGGCAGAAACCTGCGGCCGCAGGGTGGTGGCCGCGCCCTGGCAGTAGCAGCAGGGAGGTTCGTGTGGGCGCGGGGTTTGGTTGCAGGGTACATAGCACAGTTAAAACGGACATAAATTCTTTTATATAAGAATTCTTGAGACGTGTGACCTATCATCAGAAATCTATTCAAGTGTAGTTTTCAATGCAATTTGAATCGCTTCAATCCAATATGTAGAACTAAAGTTATGATCAAAAGAGTAAACGACGGTCAGTTTTGACACGTTGCAAACAATCGTTTTCCTTCGTTTCTAACTCCGATTTAATTCCGAAAGGTACATAGCGACCCTTATGGATGCTAATATTAATCCTCATGCATATAAATCTCAACCAAAGCTTCCACAAACACATATCCTTCATTGAGAGACCTCAATTCATCGACTTTTTATCCTTTCATTGTCCGATTTTTCCAAAATCACTCCGGAAGCGTCCAAATAGTTATAGAAACTACCTGAAAGAATAAGAACACACAAACAAAGTGTAATAGAGCATAAAAAGGACAACTTATGCGATTGCGACCTAAAAAGCGATAAAAGACTTAAAAAGCAACTATAAAACTAGCATAAACTTGCCTATAAATTCTATATAAATGTGACTCATCAGTACTAAAAGTGTCGAGACAACGCAAGGAATAAGGCTCTCCCTCACATAGCCTCTCTCAATTAATTCATTCACTTGCCTCTCAAGTTCCTTACTCTCCTCCAAATTACACCTATAAGCAGCCTTGTTGGGCAAAGGTGCTCCTGGAATCAAGTCAATGGCGTGCTCAATGCCCTTTATAAGTGGGAGGCAATTATGCAAGTCATCGGGAAACACATCTCTGTACTCTTCTAATAACTCATTTAGTGAAGATGAGTTATTACAAGAAGTACCAAAATCATCTTTAGTTCTTACAACCAAAGGATACCTTCCCCCATTCTTTTTAACTATTTTCTCAAATTCATTACAAGTTACAAGATAGTTGTTTTTATCCTATTCTTTCTTAGCAACTTTAGGAGGTAAAGGCAATAATCTAACTTTTCTACCATCTCTAGTAGTAACAATATACACATTAGATCTACCTTTATGGTTCGAATTATGATCAAATTGCCACGGTCTTCCAAGCAACAAATGGCCCTGTAGGGATTATTTCAAGCATTATCCCTAGCTTGAACCCCACTGTGATCATACACTACTAAAGTACGGTAGCGTCTAAAGGAAAAGAAGATTGAGCAAAAGAGTCGCCAACAAGTTTTAGGAACTTGTAAACCGTTCACGAGGTGAAGGCTACACCCCTTAACGACCCAGGAGATCGTCAACTCCAATAGGTCTGGAACCATGACTGGTAGTTCGGGGATGATGATACAAATCCAACCTAAAAGAGATTGAACCTGCCCTAATAAAAGGCCTCTACTTTATTCTGATCGTATTCATGTACGCTTTCTGACTAACATGCAATCAATAGGTTTACCCTAAACCTGTTTAATCAATGTTGGTTGAATATTAATGCACAAATAAAACTATTATTGGCGATCACTTGAATTTTAATTAAATCAACCCTAAACAAGATTATTAATTATCTTATTAAGCGTGATTACAAGTACAAATTCCCTTTAAACATGCATAAAAGGTGTGATCAAGCAATAACAATAAAAATCATCAAGCAACATAACAATAAAATCATCATTATAAAATAATCAACATAATAATAATAATCATAACAATTATAGTTATAATCATTAAAATAATAACCATAATTAAAATAACCATGTTAAAGCATAAAGCATAATAATAGCAAGATCCTAGGCATGATACTAACAAGATTAATAACAATCCCTAGCATGTCACTAAACATCAAATATATATCCCTAACATGATACTAACATGAATATTAGGAAGAAAATAGGAAGCATCACAGGAATCATAATAAGCATATTTGATATTAGAAATTATAGTTGTTACCGTAAACATAATACTAGGAAGATCAAAACATCCTAACATGACACTAGGAATCAAAATAAAAACCTAGACATGATTTCTAAGAATCATAATATCAATTAAACAATTAAAGCACTTACTTGGATTCCTCGTACCTCTTTCTAATAACAAAATACACGCGTTAGTAACTTCAAGGAAAATAAAAAAAATTAAATTAAATAATTGAAATAGAGATTTGTGACCAAACCCTCAGAAATTAAAACCTTTCACGTCTAGGGCGAAGGCAACTTCAAACTTGGCTAGTTATTTCTATATCTTGTGAATGCGAAATTTTGTATGCAAAAAGCTAGTTTAGAAAAGAGAGAGTGTGTGTGTGTAATCAAGAGATTCTTGATAAGAGTTGGTGAAAGAGAGAATTAGAGAATTGATGATAATAATTGATTGTTGATGAGAATTGATGGAAATTAATAATGGAAAACGGAGGTTTTAAGAGGCTATTTATAGAGAAAATAAGCCGAATGGATAGAAAAACAAATATGAGATTCGACCAGAATAAAACAGTTTAGCGCCATACGCCAAGCCTTAGCGCCAGGCGCTAATTCTTTTGTCAGGCGCTAGAAATCAGCTTTACGCGTTTTCTTAATTTTGATAAAATTTAGCCGTACAGAAGGGCAAAATCGTATGTTCCTTAAAAACACTTTTTTTATTCTGATTAAAACTCTAATAAGTCAACTAAAGTTAATTTATCAATGCTAATTAAATTAGGAATGGAATGAAAAGAACCTTATAGAAGAATCTAGAAAACAAAAATCAATTCTAATTGCATTAGGAATGATAAATCAATATTAGGCCCTCCTCTAGGTCATTGGGCCGCATATAAGGATCAAACCGGGCCCAGTTTAGTAATTTGGCCATAACTTCCTAATTATTCATTGGAATTGGGCTTATAATATATCGTTGGAAACCTCTTTTAGAACCCGACCCAACTACACTATTATTGGACCCTTGACATGGAACAAACCAAACTGGATTGGATGTTTTCTAAAAATAGGTTTTCAAAAACAGAGAGAAAGAAAAGAAATAAAAACTAACAGCAACACTAGACTTTCCATACTTTCACTTCATTCGATTATGATTTGACGCAAAAGGTACTCATCACTGGGTTTGATTTTGGGGAGACACAAATGGGTTTCTACAGAAGCCCCCACTTTGACTGAGTTTGGAGAAACGCAAGTTTCGAAAACAAAAGTCAAAGTATCGATAGGGACGGAGAATGATTCTGAACGTTCTGCGATCCTAAATCATTCTTGTAACGCCGATACCTGCAAACTAGCATTAGTTAAACATATAAAAGAGTTAAGAAATGCGTATCTTGCACCGTCGAGCACACGTCTCTCTAGTAACCGATTTTTGCTGCATTGTTGTATTTGCTGTTGTTGACAACCTTCCACAATCTAGGGAACGCTATCGAAGATAACTTCTCTTGAAATCACCTCCAGTTGTTTGTGACAACCCTCCACAAGCTAGGGAACGTCGTCGATCAATGCTGCTACATCTTGAGCCTTGTTCTTGAATTATAGTGACAACCTTCCCAATCATAGCAAAAGTTGTCGAAGACCGCCTCATCACGAACCGTCCTTCTCACATCTTAGTGACAACCTCCACAATCTTAGCGAATGTCGTCGAAGACCGCCCATCTTGTGCTATCTTCTCAAATCTTTGGTGACAACTTCCACAATTTTAGCGAACGTTGTCGAAAATAACTTTACTTGAAGTCATCCTCAGTTGTTGCGATAATATTCAGAAGAAAACTACCGAAGACCAACTCTTGTCGATCTTTAAAGCTCGCTTGAACTTTGCTTTAGCCAGTGCGTCGGTGCTTCTACTACTTGTAAACCAGTATGTCGGCGCTTCTGAATTGTGAACCAGTATGTTGGTGCTTCTGAACCAGTATGTCGGTGCCTTTGTGATGAGCCAATGTTTAGGCGCTTTGCGATTATAATCAAGTTGACTACTCAATCATGTTAAATTGCTTATAGGGGCTTAATAGCGTACTAAGGAACCCAAAATTTGCTCCGTCGCCAGACACTGGGATCTAGCGCCAGGCGCTGAAATCTATTGCCAGACGCCAGATGGTTTTGTCTGGCGCTGGAGTCGGATCTTCCCTATTCTGCTCTTACTGCAGCTGTTGCTTGGTTTCGCTCCTGTAGGGAATAATTTCAAGCCTTTAAAATTCCCACTTGCTTGAACCCCACTGTGATCATACACTAAAGTACGGTGGCGTCCAAAAGGGAAGAAGATAGAGCAAAAGAGTCGCCAACAAGTTTTTTAAGGAACTTGTAAACTGTTCACGAGGTGAAGGTTACACCCCTTAACGATCCAAGAGATCGTCAACTCCATAAGGTCTAGAACCAAATAAGGGTTCGGGGATGATGGTACAAATCCAACCTAAAAGAGATTGAACCTGCCCTAATAATTGGCCTCTACTTTATTCTGCTTGTATTCATGTGCGCTTTCTAACTAACATGCAATCAATAGGATTAACCCTAAACCTGTTTAATCTATGTTGGTTGAATATTATTGCACAAATAAATCTATTATTGGCGATCACTTGAATTATAATTAAATCAACCCTAAACAAGATTATTAATTATCTTATTAAGCATGATTACAAGTACAAATTCCCTTTAAACATGCATAAAAGGTGATCAAGCAATAATAATAAATATCAAGCAACATAATAAATAATCAATATCATGAATAATAATTAGAATCATCAATTGTAACGATTATAATCATAATCATGTTAATGTTAAAGCATAATAAAAATAGCAAGATCCTAGGGATGATACTAACAAGATTAATAACAAACCCTAGCATGTCACTAAGCAATAAAAATCAAAGCTTTACCCCTAAAATGATACTAACACGAATTAAAATTAAAAAGAAGATAAGAAGCATCATAAAAATCATATTTAATATTAAAAAAACCCTAGACATGATACTAGGAATATCATAATAACACTGTAAACATGATATCTACATCATAATATCAGTAAATCAATTAAAGTACTTACTTTGATGCTTCGTACCTCTTTCTAATAACAAAATACACACGTCATTAACTTCAAGTAATAATAATCAAAACAATTAAATTAAATAATTGAAAGAGAGATTTGGGACCAAATCCTCAAAAATTAAAACCTTTCACGTCTAGGGCGAAGGCAACTTCGAATATGGCTAGGTGTTTCTTGATCTTGTGAATGCGGAATTTTGTATGAAAAAGCAAGAAAGAATTTAAGAAATAAAAGAATGCTAAAGAACTAATGTTTGTTGAGAATTGATGAATGAGAGATAAAGATGATGAATGATTGTAGATGAATGAATTGTGAATGAAGAGAATTCCTGAAAATTGGTGAATGAAAATGGAGTTTTTGATACGATATTTATAGAGAAAATCAGCCAAAAAAGATAATTTAACAAAACAGAGTCTAACGATCGTAAAACAGGATTGGCGCCAACCCTGGCTAGCTGGCGCAGCCTGGGGTTGGACGCCAAACTGGATTTCAAAGCGTTTTCAAAAATCTGATAAATTTCCTGTACTGGAAGATAAAATAATATAATTTCTTCGAAAATGCTATTTGATCTTGATTAAAACTCTAAAAAGTCAACAAAGTCAACTTATCAATGCTAATTGAATTAGGAATGAAAAGAACCTTCTAGAATATTCTAGAGGACTAAAACCATTCCTAATTGCATTAGGAATGATAAATTATATTAGGCCCTCCCCTAGATCATTGGGCCGTACATAAAGCTCAAACCAAGCCCAGTTTAGTAAACTGGCCATAATTTCCTCAATATTCATCGGAATTGGGCTTATAATATATTGTTGAAAGGTCTTTGCAAGCTCCATCCAACTACACCACTATTGGACCCATATAATGGACCAACCAAACTGGGTTGGCTGTTTTCTTAAAAATAAAGTTTTCAAAAACAGGGAGAAGAGAAAAGAAATAAAACTTTCAGCTACACAAGACCTTTCCACACTTCGTTTCATTCGATTCGACGTGAAAGGTACTCATCACCGGGTTTTGTTTTGGGGAGACACAAATGGGTGTCTACAGAAGCCCCCACTTTGACTGAGTTTCGAGAAACGCAAGTTTCGAAAAACGAAAGTCAAAGTATCGATAGGGACGGAGAATGATTCAAAACGTTCATCGGTCCTAAATCAATCTTATAACGCCGATACCCGCAAACTAGCATTAGTTAAACAGATAGAAGAGTTAAGAAACGCGTATCTTGCACCTGAAAGTAACCGATTTGCTGCCGCTTTACTGTTGTTTGATGACCTCCTGCAAGCTAGAAAATGCCATCCCACTTGAAAACTGCTACGCCTGTAATTGCTTCCAAATTAGAAGATCGCTTCGCCTGAAACTATCCTCCCCGCTATAATAACATTCCACGTCCAAGGGAACACTATCGAAGATTATTTCTCTCGAAACAATCCTCATCTGAATTGACAATATTCCACGTCCAAGGGAACAGTATCAAAAACTATTTCTCTTGAAATAATTCTCATCCGCATTGTGATCATCTTCCATACCTAAGGGAATATGATCGAAGACAACTTCGCCCGAAATTACCTTCAGTTGTTTGTGACAACTTTCCGCAAGCTAGGGAATGATGTCGAAGATATCTTCTCTTGTAGTCATCCTCATTTGATGCGATAATTTTCGAAAGGAAATTACCGAAGATCCACGCCTGTCGATCTTTAAAAAGTTCGCCTGAACTTTGCCTTCGCTATGCCTGTACGTCGGCATTCGTTTGCTTTGAACCTGTATGTCGGTGCCCTTTGCTCTTGAACCTATAGGTCGGTGCCTTTTGCTCTTGAACCTATATGTCGGTGCCTTTTGCTAATGAGCCAATGCTTAGGCACTTTAAGCTAAGTGAGACGATCTCTTATCAGGTCGATCACTTTATGTAATCAAGCCGATTACTTAATCATGTCAAATTTCATAGAGGGGCTAACTGGCGTACCAAGGAACCCAAAAATATGTTGCATAAGACTAGCACAACCTCAACAAGTGGCTGGGTGCTTTGGCGTTGCTAAAAAACCATCAACGCCAACCTATTAACATTAGCGCCAGGCGCCAAGCCTAGATGGTGACACCAATGCCTAGGGACTGGCGCCAGCACGGGATTCTCTTTAAATTCCTGTTTTCGGTTCATTTCTTGGCTCTGTTCGTCGCGAACGCCGCTCGAGGAAACCGAAAGCTTCAATTGCTCATTGCTCACTCGTTTCTCAACCGAATTCGCTCAAATTTGTTGCAAATCAAAGCTCTTTTCATCTATTTTCCCGATCTATGTAAGTTTTCCTCAAACTCACACCGGTTTTTATGAATTCTTGGCATGTTTATTCACGAATTTTATGAAAATTCGAATTCTATGATGCTCAATTTGCTTTGTTTATCAAGTTTTATGCCATGAAATTGCTTGCTTATGCTTATATATTGCCTTGGGAGTAATTTGAGACTTTTTTGACTCAATTTGGTGAAGAAATGAGCAATCTACCATTATTGGACCTCTTAAGGTCGTGAAGAACAATGTGGTTTGTTTTTGACATTTTTGCTAGCAATTCTTGTTCAATTTGTCACAATATCACTATAGTGTTGCAAGAAATTGTTTGATTGCTTGAAAAAATACTGTCATACCCAATTTGAATTTGTGCTCTGTTTTAGTACTACGTACTCTGTATTTTTACGAACATAGTATCATGCGGCTAGCCGAACCTTAGATACTATAGAACCTTAATTTATGATGATTCTGCACAATGTAGCATGGCTAGACAACGAGGCTCAGGTTCACGGTCCCGAAACACTAGACGGGAGCATGAGCCCATGGAGGACGACGCCACGCTGTCCACTTCGCTTGGTCGGCTCCCGGAGTGGGACGAGCAGACTTTGTTCTTTGCCCCTGTCCACCATATTTCTGAGAGGGTGAGACGGGGAACCGAGCCTGGGAGGACACGGCATCACGGCTCTGGCTGTGATGGTCTAGGCGACTTGTAAAGGATGCACATCGCCAGAGACCATGTTCGAGACCTCCGAGGCTATGGTCACCTCCAGCGGGGGTCACCACGTAGTGCGCTCTTTGGTGGAGTTCTTCTAGGACACCACCAACACCTTTCATTTTCCCTGGGGCGAGATGATGGTCACCCCTACAGACTTCAGTCTCATCACAGGACTGGAGTTCACTTATGTGTCGTTGCCGTTCGACGGTGGGATCGACCTCTTTTCTTTAGAGGTCGAGGAGTTGTTGGGGCCGATTGCTATTCGGGCCCGAGCTGAGGTCGAGACGACTCAATTCAGTACTAGAGGGATTCGCTGCTCGACGCTGGCAGCGGCTCTTGATGATGATGCGACCACCCGAGAGCAGCGGGTGCGTATCTTTGTGCTGATGTTATTGTCAGGGACATTCTCCCCTGACAAGGGTAGTAGGGCATTGCTTTACTACCTCCCTGCTGTCCGTGATCTCCACTGGATCGGGACTTATGACTGGGCCAGCTTGGCCTACGCTGATTTCGTTCGTGCGCTGAGGGACTCGTGTCGTCACCGGTCCTTTAGGACGAATGTCTCTTTGTCTGCTTTCTAGAAGATTGTAGAGGTAAACATTATTAGTTAGCATTTACTCACGCTTTTAACTTTTTGTAGATCTGGTTCTACGAGTACTTTCCTTCCGTTGCGCCGGCGAGACCATTGCCGAGGGGATATCCGGTGAGCGTCTCTTGGGGCGGCCACCACGTGGACATGTCTACTGCACTTGTCCGGAGCCGGATCATCTCAGTATGACTTTTAGTGTTTATCTTGCTCTTCTATGGTGTTTTAGACATATTCTTGCCTGATTGGTGCTTTTTATAGGGACCTGAGGTAGTAAACCGACTGTAGGGCGGTTGGACAGTCCCTGGATTAGCCGCACAGTACTCTGCTGAGCGTCGCTATTTTCTGGGGACCTATGGAACGGTTATGTATTTAGGAGAGAGGGTTTCTAGACAGCACTCTTCTGATGTTTTAGTCGTTCCCGCTCCTCCGCCACGTCATATGTTCGACGAGAGACAGTTGTCGAGCATGGCCAAGGGATCTGGTTCCCTTTGGCGGTCCCATGTGATCCTTTGGCGGTTTTACGCTGAGGAGATACTACCTTTATTAGCTCCAGCCCTTGTATCGACTGAGAATGTGAGGGTAAGATTCTTAGCTTTTTATTTTTCGCTAAGTAGCCCACAAGTAATACCTTACTGATTTCTTTTTGTTTTACCAGGATGGTCCTGCTGAGTTTGTGCCGCCCCGTATGTCCATTCACTACTAGGGGATATACGGGCCGATCGAGGAGATGATTTCTCCGGCTCCCGAGGGCGAACGCTTCGTGGAGTGGTTGATTCCTCGCCACCAGACCAGTGTAAGCCTGGTTTTAATTCAGAATTTTGTATTCAGTTATCATGTATTTTCACTGACTTACTTTTCTGAAAGTTCTCACGCGAGGTAGTTTCGGCTATGGCACGATGCATAGATGCCTTCCGGAGCCAGCTTGTCCGGATGAGGAACGCGGCTACCTGTCGTCGGGATGACGTTGTCCGAGAGGTAACCTTTCTTCACTTATTATTTCTGTATTATGGCTTCAGTTTTACCTTGTTTCTGATTTAATTCTTCTTTTTTTTTTAGGGTCAGCCCATCGCTTCTCACACCCGTACGAGACCTGAAGGGCGGAGAGATCCGACGAGGTCTAGCTCGAGACGTCATCATACTTCGTCAGGAGGTAGAGGTGGTCGTTCTGAGGCTGCTCGAGCCGACGTTGCTGAGGGCTCGGGATCTTCTTCTGAGGGTGCTCCTGCTGCGCCGGTAGGAGAGGCTACCTCGGCTTTCAGAGGTGGTGGGATGTACGAGGTTGGCTCGTCATCGCAGCAACCTCCGCGGTCTCAGCCTCAGGTTGATCTTGGCTGGAGCGGTCCTGTCTTGAGTCTTCCTCCTTCTACGGAGACTGTAGCTGGTGCTGAGGCTGGAGCTGGTGGAGAGCTGACTCCTCGTACGGCGCAGTTTTATGGCATGATGGGCCTACTTCCTCCGGCGCCGTAGTCTGCTTCTGTATATGTATTTTATTTGAATTTTTTTATAGAACTTTTGCCTTTGACTCACTATTTAGACACATTTGTATTTTTATGTTATCGTAAATTCATTTGATTGTTTATTATTATGTTAGTGTATGTTAGTGTGTGCAAGAGAAGTGTGATACCAATTTTGCGCAAAAAATTCCGTCATTTTTATTATTATTGATGGAAGATATTATCCGACTTTCTCCCCTAAAAAGAAGAAAAAAATAAAAAGGAAAAGAAAACGGAAAAGATGCTGGTTTTTGAAAATTAAAATAAAATCCAAAAAAAGAAAATAAATAAATTAAAAATAATTGCGATATTTAATTAATTAAGGAAAAAGATAGAAAATATATTTAGGAAAATTAAACGAGGCCATAAAGTCATTAACCGACCCAAGTTAAATATCAAAAACGCAAACTGATCACGCGCGGCTGCCATGGTGACTTGGCGCCAGCTGGCGCCACACTATGGCGCGTGGCGCCAAGCGCTACACTTAGCGTGTGGCGCCAAGCACTGGAGGGTGGCGCCAATGTCGGGGTTTTGACGCCAATTGACGCTGACTCCGTATTTCATTCAAATTAAAATTCTTCGCAATTTGTACATAAATAGCCCCCTGCTTAGCCGATTCTTCTCATATTTCCAGTGAAAAATTTATTCTCCTCTTTAGAAAAAATAATAATCATGTCTTTAGTCACTAAAACCTTCACCCAATATACCCATGAATGGTGTCGATCTCTTAATGCTAGAGAAAGAAAAGAATTAGATCTATTTCACTTGGGGGGAATTTATGGCATCAAAGGGGTAGATTTAGACATAGACTTCATACATACCGCTTTAGAATTTTGGAATATCGATACGCATTGTTTTAGAATAGGGATGATGAAATTAGTCCTTTGCCAGAGGAATTTGGTGCTATCATAGGGTTCCCTGCAATAGACCTGGTAGTAATCCCTAGAGTAGATGCATATTACTATAAGGATTTCGAACGCTTCTTTATTTTAAAGGATAGGGATTTATCAAAAATAGTAGATGGCAGTATAGTTAATTTGAAAGAATTCGCATGCTATTATTTTGATAAACCTCTTTCTGAATCCTTTCATATATATAGAAGAAGGGCGTTCTTATTTTGAATGCTTAATCAATTTTTTCTTAGTAGTGGTAAAAATAACGAGGGTCAATCAATTATAACCACTGTACTAGAACAAATTGAATCAGGGAGAAATCCAATGCCATTGATAGTTAGAGAGACTATGATTAGTCTAGATGAATTGAAAAGGGACCCAAAAGCGCCTCTTCGCGGCTCTCCAATTTTATTACAGGTAGAAAAATAATATTTTTAATTACAGAAATCAAAAAATATATTTTTGTATCGTAATAATAATTTATTTGCATTGCAATTTTTTTTACAGATGTGGCTAATAGAGAGGCTAGGATTAATTAGCCCTCCGGACGACATTGAAAAATATACTCCCAATTGCTTCGTGAGAAGAAAGAAGCTCATCCCTAAGATTGGGCGTCATGGGTGGAGGAAAGTATTTAAATCACGTGATTTTGCTATCAAGTGGGTCATCCCATGGTGGAAAATAGAGAGGATGGTTGGTGTTAACAAGCAACCTTTCTGCCGTCTTCCAAGCTTGTCTCGCGTAACATATTATTATCCTTGCAGGGTAAAGAGACAATACGGCTTACTTCAAAATATTCCTTCCGGGGATATTCGTCCTCCCTATGAGTATCCCGTATTTCAAGAAGTAGATAGATTCGACACTTACTGAGCGCTAGACCCTTATGGGAAGTGATTACCCAAAAGGTTCCCCCTTCTTTACCTAATGGTGTAAAGAAGTGGTTGCTGAAGAAATCTTCAATTGATCAGGGTAGAACCGATGTGAAGAATCGTCTAGGTGACAAGGTGACACCGGCCAAAGAACGCTTAGGTGCAAGAATTGAATTCAAAACACCTACAATGCCTAGGAAGAAGAATAATACTAGAGACAAAGGGAAAAGGAAAGCTAACACCACGGACAAAAAGGCTTGGGTGGAAAAGAAGCATGGGGTGCTAGCTGAAGGGGAAACAATCTATTCCAAAATTGAATGTAGGTCCTCTAAAGGATGCCTACTAGCTAAAGTAATGGATGAAGAAGAGGAAAAAGAAAAGAATTGGAAAAGAGCTAAAAAGGAAAACAAAGATTAAAAACATTGCTTAGCTTTATATTTATTAGATTGTTAATTTTTATTTAAAGTTAATTTATTTCAGCCTTATTTAAATTTCATTAACAATATAATCTTATTTTAATAATGAAATTTCAGCTTTCAATTAAATTGTTACTTTAAATTTATTTTATTAAAACAATGAAAATCGAAAAAAATTAATTTTCCAGAAATTCTTCTAGTACGGAAGTCGAAAATTTTCCGAAAAATTTTATTGCTGAATTGGCACCAGTAATTGTAGTTTGGCGCCAGCTATTGAGGTCTGGCGCCAGGCGCCAATACCATCGGCTGGCGCTAATGGCTTATGGCTGGCGTCAGACTCTGTTCTGCGACGCCAATAATTTGCTGACTTTTTGTTGTCTTTTAGTTGATTCTGGAACGTGGAGATGTCGAAAAATAAAGTGGCCGCACCCGTAAAGGGTTGCCTACGTATCTTTTCCTAAGGAATCAGGCCGAACGTTGCTCTCTTGAGTATCCTACTCAAGTAATTATGGGTAGTATTTTTTAAGTTGGTCAAGATTGGTCATGTTTGAGAATTCATTGCCATCCATATCAGTTAGTTTTGCTGCACCACCTGACAGGATTGTTTTGACAATGTAGGGGCCAGACCAGTTAGGTCTAAATTTTCCCCTTGGGTCTAAAACATTTTTCCTTAGTGCTTTTAATACCAAATCCCCTACTTTGATATTTCTTGTCTTGACCTTCTTATTAAAATGTCTAGCCATACGAGTTTGATAACACTGAGTGTGATGTAGAGCTTCTAGTTGTTTTTCGTTGAGTAGAATCAATTCTTCATATCTTGCCCTAGTCCATTCAACTTCATGAAGTTTACTCTCTAGCGCAATGCGTAGAGATGGTATTTCTAGTTCGACAGGTTGTACGGCATCCATTCCATATACCAAGGAAAATGGCGTATTTCCTGTTGATGTACGGATTGACGTGCGATAACCCCACAATGCGAAGTGGAGCTTGTCAGGCTAATCCTTATAATTTTCTGTCATTTTCTCGATGATAGTTTTTAGATTTTTATTAGCTGCCTCGACTGCTCCGTTTGCTTGAGGTCTATAAGGGGACGAATGATGATGTTGGATACCATATTTATGTAGCAATTCTTCACATTCGGCTTGAAAGTGAGTTCCATTGTCACTTATCATTTCATGTGGGACTCCATATCGACAAATAATATTTCTCTCGATAAAGAGTGCTACATGTTTTGCAGTGAGTTTAGCGTATGATTGAGCTTCGACCCACTTTGTAAAGTAATCAATTGCCACTAGAATAAATTCTTGGCCTCCTGTCCCTAGGGGAGTGATTTTGCCAATTATGTCAATTCCCCATGTAGAGAATGGCCATGGCGATGTGTAGGTGTAGAGAAAAGATGGAGGGACATGTTGTAAATTGGCATAAATTTGACACTTAAGGCATCTTTTTACGTATTGATGGCAATCCCTATTTATTGTATTCCAATAATATCCTTCTCGCATTATTTTCTGGACTAACATTTTGTCGTTTACATGAGTTCCACAGATTCCTTCGTGAACTATTCTCATTATTCTTTGGGCATCCACCTTTCCTACACATAAGAGAGCTCGACCTTTAGGTACCCTTTTATGTAGCTCGTTGTCTATGAGTACATATTGAGAAGCCAAAAGTCTCAGTGCTCGCTTTGCTCTTTTGTCAGCATGAGGAGGGTATTTTCCATTGGTGACATAGTTGAGTATGTCTGTATACCATGGTTCTTCTTCTTGTTCTTCTTCTTCGTCTTGGACTAAGTCGTCGTCTTATATAGTCTGGATATACGCTGGTTTGTGCCTTTTTTGATAGTTAGAGGCATTAGCTCGATTTCCGTGGGAATCCTAACCATCGAGGCTAATCTTGCCAAGGCATCAGCAAATTGGTTTTCTTCTCTAGATAGATATGTGTATTTTACCTTCTCTAACTGATCGGTAAGAGTTTCCAGATAGGTTTGGTAAGGGGCTAGGCTTTCACTCCTTACTTTCCACCTTTTAGATATCTGATTGATGATCAAAGAAGAGTCTCCAAATATCCTTAACTTCTTTACTCTCAATGCCAGGGTTGTTTCAAGGCCTACCACGCATGCTTCATATTCAGCAGCGTTGTTGGTAACGTCGAAATCAAGCTTTATTGAGATTGGAACGTGTTCTTCTTTAGGTGATACTAGTAGCACTCCGATGCCACATCCCTTTTGGTTTGAGGCTCCGTCGAAATACAAGGTCCAAGTATCATCTTCGGTAACCATCAAATCTTGATCTGGAAATTCATTGTCCTGTATTGGTGTCGAGTCTTCTATTGGAAAGTCTGCCAGAAAGTCTGACACCACGGATCCTTTAATAGCTTTTTGTGGCATGAACCGTACATCAAACTGGGCTAGATTGACTATCCATCTTGAAATACGTCCATTAAGTGTTGATTTCTCGAACAGATACTTGAGTGGATTAAGTCGGGAGACTACGAAAACGGTATGTACCAACATGTAATGTCTCAACTTAGTTGTGGCCCATACCAAAGCGAGGCACAATTTCTCGAGCGGTGTATAGCGTGTTTCGTATTCGAGCATCTTCTTACTTAGGTAATAGATTGCATTCTCTTTGCTTTCTACCTCTTGTGCTAGCATGGCTCCCATTGTCTCTTTGGAAACCGTCAAATATAACCTAAGAGGTATTCCGGGAAGTGTTGGCGCTAATACGGGAGGATTTGTGAGATAGGTTTTGATCCTGTCAAAGGCTTTGACACTCATCATCCCATATTACGGGTACATTCTTCTTAAACTTTTTGAAGATTGGTTCACATATCGTTGTCAGTTTTGATATGAACCTACTTATGTATTGCAACCGGCTAACAAATCCTCGAATTTGTTTCTCGGTCTTGGGCGGTGACATCGACATGATTGCTTTAATCTTGGTTAGATTTATCTCTATTCCTCTAGAGCTTATGACGTATCCCAAGAGTTTGCCCGAGGTGACTCCAAAAGCACATTTAGATGGATTCAACCTCATATTATATTTTCTTAGCCTTTTGAAAAATTTCCTTAAGGCTACTTGATGGCCTGGACGGTCCTTTGATTTTACAAACATGTCGTCGACATATACTTCAACTTCTTTGTGCATCATGTCATAGAGTAAGGCAGTTACTGCACGTTGGTAAGTAGCACCGGCGTTTTTCAACCCAAATGGCATTACCGTGTAACAGTAAGTGCCCCACGGTGTGATAAAGGTCGTTTTCTCCATGTCTTCTTCTGCCATGAGAATCTGTTTTTACCCTGCATATCCGTCCATGAATGAGAGAAGCGCGTGATTTGTCGTGTTGTCTACCAGAATATCGATGTGTGGCAAAGGGAAGTCGTCCTTTGGACTTGCCTTATTTAGATCTCGATAGTCGACACACATCCTTACCCTTCCGTCTTTCTTTGGAATAGGGATGACGTTGGCGACCCATTCGGGGTATTTGGATACCTTGATGAAACCTGCAGTTATTTTTGTTTGAACTTCTTCTTTTATTTTAAGTGCTACGTCGGGTTTCATTCCTGGGATTAATGGTATAGTGTGTTGAGCTATTTTTCTGTTAATGCTTGGCATATCTTCATATGACCAAGCAAATACATCGATAAATTCTTTAAGTAAGTTAATTAAATCGGTTCTTTCTTGTTTATTCAACATTAGTCCGATTTTAACTTCTCTTTTATGAGTTGAATCATTCGAGATGTCGACTATTTCAGTCTCTTCAATTACTGGTGTTTTCTTTTCAAGTGTTTCCATTGCCTTAATAATTTCTTTATCTTTTTCATCGTTAGCTAAGCAATGCTTGTCATCTTGGGTTAGGGAAGAACACGAGAAGTAAGGAGAACGAGAAATATTATTATACTCTGAGATCATTACATCAAAGAGTGATATGTCCTCAGGGACTGGATCACTAACTATCCTAGGAGAAGAAATAGGAAGGGGAGGCATTATTGCAAAAGACTTAGAAGATTCTAAAGGGTCAGACTCTCAATCGGACTCTGACTCCGACGACTCTTCGAGCATCGGCCCTTGCCCTGTCGTGATTGATATCTTCCTTCCACTCGGAGTAGTCACCTTGATAGTCTTGCGCCACCCTTGCAATGATCCTTCGGCTGGAGTAATTAGCTTTGAGAGGTCGAAGTTTTCGCTTTGTAGGACCGTTTGAATGAGTGAGGAGTTATCTTCCTCATAAGCTGGCTCATTCTTTTCTCGCCCAAACAGTAATCCCATGACGTTAAAGTCAAAGCATGGGGGTGCTTTCTCCTTACGGACGGGAGTTGGGATTTCGTCAGTGAAGTAGAAATCCAAGAAAATCTCGAATCCTGGTTGGTGTATGCCATTTACAACAAATGGATCGGGAAATTCATGGCATGGATAGTCCTCTCCTTCTTTTATAAACTGACCATTAAGCGTAAGAGGGTACTGATCCATTGGAATTGCTTTCTTTTTAATGCGAGCGTCTCTACGTGCTTTCAACTTGTCCTGGGCTCGCTTCAGATCTTTCTGAGTCGGTTCGAAACCAAGTCCGAAAGTATCTAGTTTAGGGAGGCCAGGTGACTCCACCGATTTTGCTATCCCCTTCTTCTTTCCTAAGGTCATCCCAGGGAAGTGTCCTTGTTTCTTCAACATGGTGTTGATAATCATGTTGGAATGGGGGTCGTGACAAAGAGATATCCTTTCATCCTCTTGGATTAAGGAGACTTCTTCTTAAAGTCCCATAGGTCTTCGTCATCTTCGTTGTGCTCCACATTGATGATTGGATTTTCTATGGATTTGATTCTCATCGGCGAAGCGTCAATAGTAATTAAAATTCCTCCAACTATGGCTTTCACTTGTTGGTGAAGAGATGAAGGGACGGCCTTTAGATCATGGAGCCAAGGGCGTCCTAACAACAGATTGAATGAGGCTTTGATGTCTACCACTTGGAAAGTAGTAGCATGTTCTATTGCTCCTGCCGTCACATTTAGGGTTATTTTGCCAAGAGCTTGACGGCGAGTATTATTGTAAGCTCTTATTCCTTGTGTGGACGGAGTAAAATCCTCATCCCTTATGCCGAGCATCCTCGCAGTCCTAAGTGGACAGACATTGATAGCTGATCCATTGTCTACAAGAGTCATGGGAACATTCATCCTTTTGCAGACTACCGTGAGGTTTAACGCCTTGTAGTGTTTGTCACCTTCTGGGGGTAAATCTTTATCAGAGAAGGTGATTATATTAATCGGACTAGGGAGGTCACTTGTGAGGAATTTAGCTAGTCCCTCAGGAGTGGTGTCAGAATCTATCTCGATTTTATCCAAGGCATTCATTACAGCCAACCTATGTTCTCGAGATGTTGCCAGGAGCTTCCATACATTCATCTCAACTGTTGTCTTCTTAAACTGTTTAACGATGTCGTTGTCTTCGATGATAGGTATGGGAATTTGTTGTACAGTAGGCATAGGTTGTGTTTAAACGGGAGGTTGCATTCTCCCGGATCTTGTGAGGACGTCTATTGATGAATCTTCTTCAGCCCAAATGTCATCTGTGGTGTATGATACAGAAGGTGAAGGTCCTACTATGTCCTTTAGGTAGATATCTTCTTCATCACTGTCCCATACTCCATTAACAGTTATGTCCTCTTCTTGTTGAACTTGGATTAATTCCTTTTCATCAATCATTTTCTGCACCAAATCCTTGAATTTGAAAAAGTTTTCTATGGTGTGCCCCCCTGACTGATGGTACTGACAGTAATATCTATATGTCCTTTTTAATGATTCAAATGGTCTCGGTTCGAGAGGTTTGACCTTGCCGCTCTCGGAGAGCATTTCGAACATTTGTGCATATGGGATCCCAATTAGAGTGTAAACTCTATTACTCTTCTTGGGTTTTTCGGTGACTTGTAAGGGAAAATACTTTGCCTCATAAGTCGTTTTCACTAGTGTGAATTCTCTTTTAGGTTCTTCCTTTGGACATGGAAGTTCATCATATTTCTTGTGAAGTTCGTTCATAACTTTGAGAGCTTCACGTAATAGTTGCGATGCCTCCCTCATAGACAGTGTTAGCAATTGTATGTCTTCCTTGTTTGCTGGTTCTGGAAGGTTATCTCTGACATTGAAAAATATCTCTTCTCCTCCTTCTTCGACATTAGTTGCTTTGACAGGCTTAATGAGAGATGAGGGGTCAACTTTGTTTTCTTCATCGGAGATAGCCAAAGTATGAGCTAGAGGTGCATTGTCAATACTTGGCTTCTTACTGGCAGGGGGCAACGACAGTTTGTTACTGTCAATTAAGTCTTGGATAGCTTCCTTAAGCTTCCAACAGCTTTCAGTAGAATGGCCCCTACCTTGGTGATATTTGCAATGTGCGTTGGGGTTCCATTTAGCCGACCTCTTCTCAACTGGTGGATCCCCAAATGGTCAAATGGGAGTTATAAGACCTTTTGCATTTAATCGATCAAATGCGGTGTCATAACTCATTCCAATAGGAGTGAAGTTCCTCCTAAATGGTTTCCTTTGTCCTTGGTTGTTCATGGCGAGGACTTCTCCTAGATTAAAGGTGCTAATATTATTTGAGTAGGCGGTTTTGGAAGAATAAGGATTGTCGTTCTTTTTTCCTTTCCAGCCACTATTGGAGCTATTGTTGGCAGCTTTAGATTTAACCAAGTCATCTTCAATATTGATCCCAATATCATAAATAGCCGTAAAGGTGTGAAGGTTATTTTGATATTTAAGATGTTTGGAATATTTTTCTTGGAGATTTTTAATGAACAGTCTCACGAACTCTTTTTCGCTTGGTACCTCGATCATTTTAGCTGAGGTTTCTCTCCACTTGTTAAAGAAAGAAGCGAAGCCTTCATTATCTTTCTGTTTGAGGATTTCAAGTTCTCTATGGTCAGTTTCGACTTGAATGTTGCATTTGTACCTATCAACGAAAGCGTTTGCTATGTATTCCCAGGTAGAGGTCTTTTCTTTTTCGAGAGAAAAGAACCATTGTTGGGAGACGGTCTCGAGAGATAGTGAGAACAGAGAAGGGAAGACTTTCTTATCAATACCCTTCATACTCATTATTGTTT
This sequence comes from Chenopodium quinoa, assembly GCF_001683475.1. Classification (NCBI taxonomy): domain Eukaryota; kingdom Viridiplantae; phylum Streptophyta; class Magnoliopsida; order Caryophyllales; family Amaranthaceae; genus Chenopodium; species Chenopodium quinoa. The sequence continues at coordinate 914,775 of NW_018745188.1, forward strand.
AAAATGTTCTTAAATGGAAGTAAGGATTGTCAATTGCCCTAAATTTTGGGATGTCGTTGGCGCTGAACTTCTGCGGAAGAAGATCTTTATCCACCGAGACCCCTTGGGATGTGAGTTCTTGAAACTTGTAGTCGCTGGACAACTTGCTTAGGCTCTCTTGCATGAGGTCCATTTGTTGTTGTTTCACGGGATCATCGATCTTAAGTGCGAGAAGCTTCAGTGTCTCAATTACAGTAGCCAGTTGGTTCTTGAGATCATTGACTTCTTCTTGAGTTGCCATTATAACTCTTTCTTTCCTCTTGCGGGCTATAGGTTTGTCGAAAAGTTGGACTTGTACGAAGAGGTTATCTTTGATTAATCGTCCTTCCTTTCTTGACCACGCGCTGTAAATTAAGCCAATTTGCGTTTAAATTAATTGACTCGAATCAACTTGACTTTATGGTTTTTTTTAAAAAAAAAAAAGGTATGCATATTTTTAGCAACAATAATGTACATATTTTTAGGGAACTAAGTGTTATTATTTATTGGAGGATTAATATCCGACTTACCCCCTAAAAAAATGACGAAAAAAGCGCGCACACAAGACTCTCATAATCATGGTTAAAACATGTGTATTGGTGTGTGCATTGAGTGTAAGTGACATGCTTGGACTCTTGTGTAAGACCATGGGACTTATTGCCTAAACTCGAACATTGATTCAATTAAGCATTATTGTCAGCAAAATTAACCGAATTAAATAGAAAACTGATTAATTAGACATTAGGTGATGACTCGACAAATAATCCGAACTGTCGGCCAAGCGACAGGACTGGCGTCACACTATGGTGGTTGGCGCCAGACAATTTAGTTAATGTCTGGCGCTGCACATTATAATGTGGCGCTACAGCTCAGACTTTGGCGCCAATATTGGAGCTTCGGTCTGGGACTGTTTTCGGTATTATTAGTCAACTGGGGTATGCCTAAAGTCGTACTAGGCCGATTCCGATTAAAAAAAGACTTTATTGACTCAAATTAATTAATTAATTAATTAATTAATTAGGCAAAGTTCTTTAAGTCATTAATTTTAGTCTCAACACAAATCAACAAACGGTTAAGAGAAACATAAAATATATATGCACAACAAATAATGCACAATTAGTCTAGTAGGCACAATATGATGCAATGAGTTTGCAGCCTAACCATGGCTCTAGTTCTCTAAAGTTCGGGATATGGTTTAGTCAAATAGGGTCCATGGTTAATTGTCCGGATGCACCGCGCGGAAGCCTAACCGTGAAGGGTTGGCGCGAGTGGATGGGACACCGCGAGTTTTAGAAAAAACTCACTTCCATGGTTTGGTGAATTCAACATCTCGGATGTACCCTTTGTTGCACGGAGCGTTCCACAGGGTAGATGGAGCATGAATTCCCAGAGGCTTATGTCCATATGTAGAACACATATGGGTTTCAGAAAAGTGAGAAAAAATTCAATCAGGAAGTAGGATTGAGCAAACAATACGAAAAACCGGTCGAAATTAGAACGCATATTTCTGGCTCGGTATTGGGGGAAATTGGCGCCAGCAAACAGAGACTGGCGCCAACTTTTAACTGTAGCGCCTGGCGCCAATACTGGCGTCTGGCGCTACGGCTAAAAGTTTGGCGCCAAGCTCTGGCCCCTGACGCTACTTCCCACATGCCTCAGCAGCTTTCTGTGCTCGATAAAATCTTCCAGTTTCTCGTGGTGTTATTTCAGTCCTAGTTGTGAAAGACACTTCTCAAATTTCCTGCGTGTAAAATCTTATGCTTTTTTACTCATTACGGATGGTCTTTGCAATGAGAACCTTTTTATGCATATGACAATAATGTTAATCAAAATTACGCACATGAAATACTTAGAACTTTTCGAGTCTCATCCACTCATTCTAAATCATTGCCAAAACAAATTCAGGAATTAAAATAGAAATGGTCCCCAATGGAGTCGCCAAAAACTGTAGGGAATAATTTCAAGCCTTTAAAAATCCCACTTGCTTGAACCCCACTGTGATCATACACTAAAGTACGGTGGCGTCCAAAAGGGAAGAAGATAGAGCAAAAGAGTCGCCAACAAGTTTTTTAAGGAACATGTAAACCGTTCACGAGGTGAAGGTTACACCCCTTAAAGATCCAAGAGATCGTCAACTCCATAAGGTCTAGAACCAAATAAGGGTTCGGGGATGATGGTACAAATCCAACCTAAAAGAGATTGAACTTGCCTTAATAATAGGCCTCTACTTTTTTCTGATCGTATTCATGTGCTCTTTCTGACTAACATGCAATCAATAGGATTAACCCTAAACCTGTTTAATCAATGTTGGTTGATTATTAATGCACAAATAAATCTATTATTGGCGATCACTTGAATTATAATCACAATTAACCTAACAAGATTATTAATTACCTTATTAAGCATGGTTACAAGTACAAATTCCCTTTAAACATGCATAAAAGGTGATCAAGCAATAACAATAAATATCAAGCAACATAATAAATAATCAATATCATGAATAATAATTAGAATCATCAATTGTAACGATTATAATCATAATCATGTTAATGTTAAAGCATAATAAAAATAGCAAGATCCTAGGCATGATACTAACAAGATTAATAACAATGTCACTAAGCAACAAAAATCAAAGCTTTAGCCCTAACATGATACTAACACGAATTAAAATTAAAAAGAAGATAAGAAGCATCATAAAAATCATATTTAATATTAAAAAAACCCTAGACATGATACTAGGAATATCATAATAACACTGTAAACATGATATCTACATCATAATATCAGTAAATCAATTAAATTACTTACTTTGATGCTTCGTACCTCTTTCTAATAACAAAATACACATGTTAGTAACTTCAAGGAACAATAATCAAAACAATTAAATTAAATAATTGAAAGAGAGATTTGGGACCAAACCCTCAGAAATTAAAACCTTTCACGTCTAGGGCGAAGGCAACTTCGAATATGGCTAGGTGTTTCTAGATCTTGTGAATGCGGAATTTTGTATGAAAAAGCAAGAAAGAATTTAAGAAAGAAAAGAATGCTAAAGAACTAATGTTTGTTGAGAATTGATGAATGAGAGATGTAGATGATGAATAATTGTAGATGAATGAATTGTGAATGAAGAGAATTCCAGAAAATTGGTGAATGAAAACGGAGTTTTCGATACGATATTTATAGAGAAAATCAGCCAAAAAAGATAATTTAACAAAACAGAGTCTGACGATCGCAAAACAGGATTGGCGCCAACCCTGGCTAGCTGGCGCTAGGCACCGGTGGCTAGCGCCTGGCGCCAAGGCCTGGGGTTGGACGCCAAACTGGATTTCAACGTGTTTTCAAAAATCTGATAAATTTCCCGTACTGGAAGATAAAATAATATAATTTCTTCGAAAATGCTATTTGATCTTGATTAAAACTCTAAAAAGTCAACAAAGTCAACTTATCAATGCTAATTGAATTAGGAATGAAAAGAACCTTCTAGAAGATTCTAGAAGATTAAAACCATTCCTAATTGCATTAGGAATGATAAATCATATTAGGCCCTCCCCTATATCATTGGGCCGTACATAAAGCTCAAACCAGGCCCAGTTTAGTAAACTGGCCATAACTTCCTCAATATTCATCGGAATTGGGCTTATAATATATCGTTGGAAAGGTCTTTGCAAGCCCCATCCAACTACACCACTATTGGACCCATATCATGGACCAACCAAACTGGATTGGCTGTTTTCTTAAAAATAAAGTTTTCAAAAACAGGGAGAAGAGAAAAGAAATAAAACTTTCCGCTACACTAGATCTTTCCACACTTCGTTTCATTCGATTCGACGTGAAAGGTACTCATCACCGGGTTTAGTTTTGGGGAGACACAAATGGGTGTCTACAGCTCCGAACTTTGAACTTGGACATATCCTTTCAACCAAATCCGCTCAAATCTTTTGTAAATTAAAGCTCCTCATCTCTAATTTATTGATCAATGTAACTCCTCTTATCTTGGAGGAATTTCCTGTGTCATATTCGCGGTTTTTTTTTCCAAAAAAATCAGGGAATGTCCCTGCTTGCTAGGATACACCTGCATTTATATCTTTGACTATAGGACTTTGCTTATCTTTATTTAGGGTTAACCTAAGACTTAGTGTTACTTGACTCATTGACTTGACATGACTCAAGGTATAAACTTGACTCGCTGTGATTGACTCGAGGTTGACTCCACTCGAAGTGTTTGACACATGTGTTAGACTCAAATCAAGGTGATATGACACGACATGACTCAACGTGTACATGATTCGTGTGTGCATTATAATGTGATTGTGCGACTCGAAAATGCAAAAAAGCAGCAATTTTCCGTCATTTTTATGGAGGGTACCGACTTTCTCCCCAAAAAAGAAAGATGCGAAAAAGAATCGAAGTGAAGTTTTTTTTGAAGATGCATGTTGAATGAGCTTAGTAAAATTTTATTTGATACTATCTCTCAAGGTGCAAGGATTAATTCATCTTAAGCTATCTGAATTGTTGACTCAATGATGAAAGTTGTTTAGGGTGAAAATACCCTAAGACACGTGGCCCAATAAAGGCTTGACACGTGTCAATCTTTCAACGGTCTGCAAAGGCCCAATCCCTTTGCGACACGTGTCCCTTATACCCTAATTGAGGTACAGTTCTCCCTTACTATAAATAGTAAGGGTAGACCTCATTTATGAAAAAACACACATTAATTGCAACCACACAAAAAACAAACAAAGCCCAAACCTACTGAAACGCTCTCGAACCGAGAAGCTTTTATTGTTCTTATTCCACTTCGAAAAGATACTAACTTAATCTTCGGAGGCGGAACTCCCACCCCATCCGGAGTCTCCGTTACTTGTGCAGGTACAGGCGTAAGAAGGAAGTCTGCTAGGAAATTGTAACTCTCCCGAAGGACATAAAATACCCCCAAACAAAAGTATTTGGGTAACTTAGGCACGGAGGCTAAGCACTTCATACTTTGTAACGCAATGACAATTATTATTGATGAGTGATGTTGATAAGACAAGGCATGCTTCAACGTTGTGTTAAGATTCCATGACAAAGGGTTCCTAAGGGGAGGTATATTTGGTCATGTATCTGTGATGTGTGTGATAGTAACACTAAGCTAGGTTGCAAGGGCTAAGTGTGTGGGAAAATATTATTTCATGAAGAGTCAAATGATGGTGACTCTTACGCTAGGTAGGCTAATGATGTAGGGATCAAGCCCCCAAGTCTAGCTCTAATTAGATAGGGATGAGCATAGGAGATCCCTTGATATGATCATTATGAACGTAAATATGAATGTATTTTTATTACGGTCGCGCCTCGATGTGAGGTTGCCTGCGTATCCGTTAAGAATCAGGCCGAACGTAGCTCTAGCCGAACCTTGCACAAGTGTGTGTATACCTCAAAAGGTCTTTTGAAAGGTTGTAACGTGGTTAGGCTAAAGGTTTGAAGAAGAAGGGGATAAAGGCTCAAGACCCTAGATAAGCCCCCAAGGTGTGCAACCTTGCTTTTGAATCTTTATGTTTTTATGCTTGAGTTTCTACTCTTTTTTAGCACTCTTTTCTCTTTTTTTGCTTTATTTATTTTATTTTTATAAGTGTGGGCAATCCCAATCATGCGGTCTATCACTCACTTGGCATTCATGTTTCTCAGGCACGGTACCGAGCACAAGATAAAAAACGCAATCTGAGACGTGTTCATATCAAAGACATGTTCATGTCAAAGACATTGGAACATTTGCCCTTTTGTACACTTTTATTTATTATTATTATTTTTTTTTCTTATTTTTGCTATTTTAATCTTTTGAATCACTCAAAATTTTCATAACTTACACACCATCCAATCCCAAGGTTAGGTAGATATGGGTTAAAAAAGAAAGGTCTATCGTTAGACGAGGCTCAAAGTGGTTTATCAAAAAAGGATTGCATATTTGAAGGGTGAAAGGTGATATGATGTGGCTACAAGGGGTACCTCAAATCATTGGTATACCTTGTGCTTAGTTTGACATGGATTTTTTTTTAAAAAAAAATGCAATTCAATGCAATGATCATATGTAAGGAAATAAATGCTCATTTTATTAAAAGGAAAAAGAAAGAATCTACAAAATAATCTAAGGGAAAAGAAAGGTGTCTATGCTAGACTTATTGGAGAAAGGGTAAATAAAAGAAATAGAAAAGTGAAATTCATGAAATCCTCGTCATTGAAGCTCGCCTCTGTCTTGTGTCGTTTGCTTTGTCATCACTCGCCTTGTTAGCTGGAAGCATGGGAAGCTTGTTATTATCGATCAAATGTTGGATAGCCTCCTTTAGCTTCCAACAGCTCTCAGTAGCATGACCCCTACCTTGATGTTACTTGCAGTGTTCATCTGGATTCCAACTAGGCAATCTCTTTTCAGGTGCGGGATCTTGAATAGATCCAATGGGAGTAATGAGTCCCTTGGCATGGAGTTGATCAAAGGCAGTATCGTAGCTCATCCCAAAGGGGGTGAAGTATTTCCTTAGTTTCTTCTTAGGTCCTTGGTTATCCATGGATAAAACTTCACTGAGATCAAAGGTACTAACATTGTTACTAGAGCGGGCGTTTTTGGAAGAAGAAGGATTGTCGTTCTTCTTTCCTTTCTAGCCACCGTGGTTACTATTGTTAGTAGCTTTTTGCTTTGCGAGGTCATCTTCGATCTCAATACCTATGTCATAGACGGCTTTGAAAGTATTCAAGTTGTGTTGATATTTTAAGTGCTTTGAATACTTTCCTTGGAGATTCTTGATAAACATCCTCACAGGCTCTTTTTCGGTGGGGACCTCAATCATCTTCGCGGAAGTTTCCCTCCACTTATTAAATAAAGAAGTAAAACCTTAATTCTCTTTTTGTCTTAGCATTTCAAGTTGTCTATAATCGATTTCGACTTGAATGTTACACTTGTATCTATCAATGAAAGCGCTTGCTATCGATTCCCATGTAGAGGTTTTCTCTTTGTCAAGGTAGAAGAACTATTGTTGGCAAATGGTTTCAAGAGATAAGGAAAACAAGGAATGAAAGACTTTCTTATCAATCCCTTTGATGTTCATTATAGTTTCAAAGGCTCTTAAGTGAAGGTAAGGATTATTTAATGCCTTGAATTTAGGGATGTCAGTGGCATTGAACTTCTGCGGAAGAAGCTCCTTGTCCACCAAGACCCCTTGTGAACTAATGCCTTGAAACTTGTAATCAATTGATAGCTTGCTCAAGCTTTCTTGCATAAGGTACATTTGTTGTTGCTTCACAGGGTCATTGATTTTGAGGGCTAAAGCCTTCAACGCCTCAGTCACGTCAGTCAATTGATTCCTAAGTTCGTTGACTTCTTGCTGAGTTGCCATTATCTTTTTAGCTTTCCTTTTCCAAATCACTGGTTAATCAAAAAGTGAACTTGAACAAATATGTTTTCCTTGATTAATCGCCCTTCTCTCCTTGACCAAGTACTGCGGAAAGGGAAATTAGAGATATTCATTGTTAACTATTTGACTCAAACTCTATTCAACATGCAATAGATGGAATGAATATTGTGATATGAAGGATTCATGTAGACGGGGAGATCTGAAAAAATTAGGAATAGAATGTACCCCCAACTCAAATGACGGAAAAAACCGACTCATGCATGAACCTAAGACATGGTCATGGTGACATATACTCAAAGTTTGTGCTAAGACTAGTAGGTGCAGTGAGCGTAGGTGACATATTAAGACTCTTGTGTAAGACCATGTGGCTAGACTATGTGACTAGACTCAATTAAGGACTTAACGAAGGTATTGTTACTAACAAAATAATCGAATTGATTAGAAAACTGTTTAATTATAATCATAGTGATGACTCAAGAAAAATACTGAGCTATCGTCAAAGCAACAGGACTGGCGCCGCACTTTGCAGTGTAGCGCTAGACAACAGATTTGTCGCCAGGAGATGCACAACAAAGTGTGACGCTACAATCCAAATCTCGGCGCCGTTGCTGGAACGTTGATCTGGGACTGCATTCAGTATTAATACTCTACAAGACATGTCTAAAGTCGTACTAAGTCAGGTCTGATTAAATTATTAGACCTTAATTATTCAAAATTAATTAATTAATTAATTAATTAGGCAAAGTCCTTTAGTCATTAATTAGTTTATTTAATCTTCACACAAGTCAAACAAATGGTTAGGATAAAACACATGGAGTATGCACAACAAATAATGCGCAATTAGTCAAGTAGGCACAATATGACGCAATGAGTTTGCAACCTAACCATGGCTCTAGTTCTCTAAAGTTAGGATATGGGTTAGTCAAAGAGGGTCCATGGTTAATTGTCCGGATGCACCGCGTGGAAGCCTTATCTTTGAAGGGTTGGCGCGAGTGGATGGGACACCACGAGTTAAAAACTCAATTCCATGGTTTAGTGAATTCAACATTCTCAGAAGTACCCTTTGTTGCACAGAGCTTTCAATCAGGTAGATGGAGCATGAATTCTCAGAGGGTTATGTCCAATTGTAGAACACATATGGATTTCAAAAAAAGTGAGAAAAACTCAATCAGGAAGTAAGATCGAGCAAACAGTGCTAAAAACTGGCCAAAATTAGAACGCATATTTCTGGCTCAGTATTTGAAGAGATTAGCGCCAGCAAATAGAGGTCGGCGCCGCGATTTGGCTCTGGCGCCTAGCGACAGGAGCTATCGCCTGGCGCCAGAGTCAAATCATCGCACTAGACTCTGTTTTCTAACGCTAGTTCCTACATGCCTCAGCAGCTTTCTGTGCTCGATAAAATTTTCCAGTTTCGCGCAGCGTTATTTCGATCCTAGTTGTGAAAGATATTCCTCAAATTTCCTACGCGTAAAAATCCTATGTTTTAACTCATTACGGATGGTCTTTCCAATGAGATATTTTTTATGCATATGACAATAATGTTAATCAAAATTACGCACATGAAATACTTAGAACTTTTCGAGTCTCATCCACTCATTCTAAATCATTGCCGAAATAAATTTCAGGAATTAAAATAGAAATCCTCACAAGTGGAGTCGCAAAAAATTGTAGGGAATATTTCAAGCATTATCCCTATCTTGAACCCCACTGTTATCATACACTAAAGTATGGTGGCGTCCAAAGGGAAAGAAGATAGAGCAAAAGAGTCGCCAACAAGTTTTAGGAACTTGTAAACCGTTCACGAGGTGAAGGTTACACCCCTTAATGATCCAGGGGATCATCAACTCCAATAGGTCTAAAACCATGACTGGTAGTTTGGGGATGAAGGTACAAATCCAACCTAAAAGAGATTGAACCTGCCATAATAATAGGCCTCTACTTTATTCTGATCGTATTCATGTGCACTTTCTGACTAACATGCAATCAATAGGTTTACCCTAAACCTGTTTAATCTATGTTGGTTGAATATTAATACACAAATAAAACTATTATTGGCGATCACTTGAATTATAATCAAATCAACCCTAAACAAGATTATTAATTATCTTATTAAGCGTGATTACAAGTACAAATTCCCTTTAAACATGCATAAAAGCTGTGATCAAACAATTACAATAAAAATCATCAAGCAACATAATAATAAAATCATCATTATAATAATAATAATAATAATAATAATAATAATAATAATAATAATCATAACAATTATAATTATAATCATTAAAATAATAACCATAATTAAAATAATCATGTTAAAGCATAAAGCATCATAATGGAAAGATCCTAGGCATGATACTAACAAGATTAATAACAATCCCTAGCATGTCACTAAACATCAAAGATGAAATATATAGCCCTAACATGATACTAACATGAATATTAGGAAGAAAATAGGAACCATCGCAGGAATCACAATAAGCATATTTGATATAAGAAGTTATAGTTGTTACCCTAAACATAATACTAGGAAGACCAAAACATCCTAACATGACACTAGGAATCAAAATAACAACCTAGACATGATCTCTAAGAATCATAATATCAATTAAACAATTAAAGCACTTACTTGGATGCCTCGTACCTCTTTCTAATAACAAAATACACGTGTTTGTAACTTCAAGGAAAATAAAAAAATAAATAATTAAATTAAATAATTGAAATAGAGATTTGTGACTAAACCCTCATAAATTAAAACCTTTCACGTCTAGGACGAAGGCAAATTTGAACTTGGCTAGGTGTTTCTAGATCTTGTGAATGCGAAATTTTGTATGCAAAAAGCTAGTTTAGAAAAGAGAGAGAGCGTGTGTAATCAAGAGATTCTTGATGAGAATTGGTGAAAGAGAGAATTAGAGAATTGATGATAATAATTGATTGTTGATGAGAATTGATGGAAATTTATGATAGAAAATGGAGGTTTTAGGAGGCTATTTATAGAGAAAATCAGCCGGATGGATAGAAAAACGAATCAGAGTTTCGACAAGAATAAAACAGCTTAGCGCCAGACGCCAAGCCTTAGCGCCAGGAGCTAATCCTGTCGTCAGGCGCTAGAAATCAATTTCACGCGTTTTCTTAATTTTGATAAAATTTAGCCGTACAGAAGGGCAAAATCGTATTTTCCCAGAAACATTTTTTTATTCTGATTAAAACTCTAAAAAGTCAACTAAAGTGAATTTATCAATGCTAATTAAATTAGGAATGAAATGAAAAGAACCTTCTAGAAGAATCTAGAAAAATAAAATCAATTCTAATTGCATTAGGAATGATAAATCAATATTAGGCCCTCCTCTAGATCATTGGGCCGCATATAAGGATCAAACCGGGCCCAGTTTAGTAATTTGGTCATAACTTCCTCATTATTCATCGGAATTGGGCTTATAATATATCGTTGGAAAGCTCTTTTCCAACCCGACCCAAATACACTATTATTGGACCCTTGCCATGGACCAAACCAAACTGGATTGGATGTTTTCTAAAAATAGGTTTTCAAAAATAGAGAGAAAGAAAAGAAATAAAAACTAACCGCAACACTAGAGTTTCCACACTTTCACTTCATTCGATTATGATTCGACGTGAAAGGTATTCATCACTGGGTTTGGTTTTGGGGAGACACGAATGGGTATCTACAGGCACGCATCCATTGGCAATATGTCACACCATCTATCGTCTTCAAAGCCGCCGATGGAATAGGTCACCAAAGCTTGCTTCTTCACTGTTATTCCCGTACCATCATTCAACCAATTCAATTTGTAATGCTCATCATGATCTCTTGTAGTAATCTTCAACTTAGTTACGGCCTTAGAAGAGATTACATCGGTTTGTGCACCTCCATCAACAATCACATTACAAGTCTTTTCACTTATCTTGCATCTAGTATGGAACAAGTTGTTTCGTTGCCTTTCATCAGTTTTAGGCTCACTAAAAAAAATCTTTCGAATAACCATCGTATTCATTTCATTCTCCGGAGGTTATCCTCATCATACTTTTCATCAAACTCTTCACTTTCCTCTTGTGCAACAAAATTACAGAATTTTTCTTCTTCTTCAAATATTGCACATTGTGAGGCAGTCAATACTTTCTTGCTTGGACACTCGGAAGCTATATGTCCTCTACCATGACATTTGAAACACTTCCTCCTACTAGCAAGTTCACTAGGTGTGATTACGGCCTTTTCTTTCCCCTTATCAAACTTAGAACCAGAAGAGGAAGACTTATTTTGAAAAGAACCACCTATTTTATTTTGAAACGTACTCCCCTTTGAGTAAGTAGGAGTAAATTTCATAGGGCTTTTGAAAGAAGGGGTTTCGGGCCTCTCTTCTTTTAATTGAGTTTCATAACGAAAAGCCAATTTGCAAACATCACTAAAGGTGGTGTAGTGAGTCACTTCTACCTTTTGACTAATACTCTTCGAAAGATCTTTTACAAAACTGAGCGATTTTGAAGGTCTCCTTCTCTTGCCAGTCACAAACTAAACACAACTTCTCAAACTCCTTAATGTAATCTTCTAAGCTCATGTCTTCTTGGGAAAGATGGGTCAATTTTAGGTATTATTCTTGTTCATACTCCTTATTTACCCATTTATCCCTCATTTTCTTTTTCAACTTCTCCCATGAGTGAATTTTTTCTTTTCCCTCTCTCCTATTTGCCTTGAGGTTTTCATACCATTGGGCAGCAATTTTAGTGAGTTTAAGGACATCCAATTTGAATCTTTTGTTATCATCGAACCCCTTATACTCAAATGCGATTTCAATTTGCCTAACCCAATCAAGAAAGGCCTCGCTATCATGCCCCCCATCAAATCCAGGTAAATCAATCTTAAGTCCCCTATCTTCATCAAACTGCCTAAGATTGTTACCACCCACATCCTCATTTTCTAACTCATTCAATTTTCTATTGGCTTGTAAAAGCATGTCAGACATAGTATCCATCCTTGTGTTTTGCCAAGCCTTTTCTTCCTCGCTTTCTTCATTTTTTTCTCTAAATTCTCTAATTTTTCAGTGATTGCTTGTAACATTCTAGCAAGCTCTTCTCCACCAGTCATTTTTTTCACTATTTTTCTAGACTATTACAATTACAAATGATGAAATATTGTTGAAAACATAAAGCAAAAACAAATAAAAATGCCTTAAGGGTCTGTTCACATTTACTAAATTGAGCTGAACTAAACTGATTGGAGTTTAACTGAACTGAACTGATTAGAGCTGAGCTAAACTAAACTGAACTGAATAGGCCCTAAGTCTCTCAAAGGCTTGAACATTAAGAAATTTTAAATTAAATCAATCAATTTGAAAAAAAAAAAAAGAAACTCCTCTAAAGCTTTTTGGATGAAGGAGAAAATCTGATGTGCTGAAACGGCTTCCTTTCTGCATTGTCTTCAGGAATCTGGCAAGTTTAATAGCAACACATTTTGAACAATTCTAAAATTTTATATGAGTATTCTACGCAGAAAAAATCCAAATTGAGAAAAAGAAATACTCAATTTGGCTTCCAGACGACCAAGATATCGTCCCACAAAGTTGACAGAAAAAAACTGATCAAATTCCAGCGTTTTTCTAAACCACCAAAAACTCGTTTTTCTTCAATAAGCCCACACGAATGCCTGATACCAGATGATGTAACTCTAAATACACCCACCTGAATATAGGTTGATGAATTCAAATTTTTTAAAACGGGTTACTCTCGAATTACACTAGAATACTCACGAAACGGGATAGACAACCAAATCTCAAAAACACACTCAAAGTTCTTGGATCTTAGGCAAGAACTCAAGACACACTCAAAGCTCACCCTAATATTATAACTTAAGAACAAACTCAAAGCTATAAGGAAACACTTTAACTCGAGAAAAACTCAAAGAAAAATGCTAAAACACTCGGTTTTTATCAATAATTAAAAGTTGTGATTCACTACTTATTAGCTCCCTATTTATAGGAAATATGGGGAGTAAGGTAAGTGAAAACTTACCACTTAACATCTCCTAAAACCGTCACATTAATTCAACGGTTACAAAAACTAAATAAAACTCTAGCTCTTAATTCACTCCTTTGTAACTCTTATTCACACATAAGCTGGCTTACGGCTAAATAAGAGAGAAAGTTAGTTACTCCCCTAAGCCTTATTACAACTTAAATAAAAGATAAATAAAACTTAATTATATCTCAAAGTAGTAAATGGGTCATGCACTCATAGATAACACTCCTATGTGGGCTTCCCAAGTGAGCAAAGTGATAAATTTGGGCTTGAGAGCAAATGGGCTAAATCCAAGAGTTTCTAAAACAAGGGCAATCGGTTCTTGATCCATGGAGCTTCTAAGTGGATTGGTTGATCTTGGATCAGTGGTGAAAGTAGTGTTTCACAAGTTACTACAATGAAGATGGAAGAAAGCATGAAGATTAAAGAAGATGGAAGAGGAAGAAGAAAGGACAAAAAAAAAAAGGGTTTTTCTACTTGGTACCCCTGAGTTCTTGCTAATTCTACGTTGTGCCCTTCTAAATCAGGAATTCTATACGGTGCCCATGAGTTTAGTCGTAGTTGTAAATTGTACCCTTAATTTTAACAATTTAAAAACATAAGTTAACGCATGGTTAAATATTAACCACACTCCCTATAATACAGCTCCTCAACTTTAGTTTGAGAATTAATTCTAACAACTCATCAACATAATAATACTCATTATTAATTAAAGCCATATCCAATACCAATTTTAGCACTGGTGAATTTTGTTGGCTCAACTTTATAAGCTCACTTCTTACACATTCCATGAATTTGTCCCTTATTTCATAGATTTAGGTTCTCTCCCACTTTCTGCAGTAATTAAGTTTGCAATGCAAACGAATTATGATCCAAATATAAAGGGAACCAAATCTTATAGTAGTATGAATTGCATACTCTTTTCCAGAACTTGGACAAAATGGAAGTTCTTACTGCATCTTTTATGGGAAGAAATGACACTATTTAGTGCATGTTATTGTCTCGTAATTGCGAAATCCGGTTCATTTGCACTATGTTGTTAAGAGTGTTGCCCACTACAACTTCAAATCCAATTTATTATAGGGAGTGTGGTTATTATATAACCGTGCTTTAGCTAATATTTCTAATGCTGAATTAAGGGTACAATTTACAAAAATGATTGAACTCATGGGCACCGTATAGAATATTTTATTTAGAAGGGCACAACGTAGAATTGGTAATAACTAAGGGGTACCACGTAGAAACCCAAAAAAAAAATGTACGAAAAAAAATATCAAAAAATTCATCCAATTTTTCATATTTACCAAAGTACCATTTTAAAATAAAAAAATATATCTCTATTGGAGATAACTGGGGACTTCCTCTTGAAAAATACAGTACATGGTACAAGATCAAACTTAGTTATTTGAATTTTAGACTTTCCCTTTTCTGTACCAAATATAGGAGAATTGGGTTTACTGTATCTTTTTGGTGCACTTAAATTAAAGTTTTCAAAAAAATGTGCGAACAAACATAAGCACAACTGCACAAATGGACAATAGCATGACAAATAATGTTGTGTACAAGGACAAACCTCAATCCCAACTTCTAATTAAAACAACATACTCGTAAAATAGAAATTTCAACTTCTCTCTCTAAAAGGGAGCTTCTCTCTCTAGAAGAATTCTAGAGCCTTTCCTTCCTGCCACCATTTCTCACCAACATCTATAATCAATCAAACCAAGTTTTTGTTGATTTCACCGGAAACCCCATTTCTCTTGAACGATTGGTGGTGCTGTTACCCCTGTTTTCTGTTCATCACCGCATCGTCGTGTTCTCGGCGGACTGTATCACTGGCGACGGTTTTTGAGTAGTTAGTGTTTTCTTTCCATTAAATTATCGCTTATTGTTACTATTCGTATCAGTGGGTTTCAATAATTTTATTAGCTCTGTTTTGGTAACTTTAGTCTTCTGTTCACGATCTTCCTAGTTTCTCTTCCCTTCTTTCACTTGATATGGCTTCGCCTCAATTTTCTGATTACCCAAGCCAGAAACAGTCTTGTCACACATCCCAAACTTCCGACTTCCTTCATCACCTAGCTCTCGGGAAGTTTGTAGACTATCGTCATTTTTCGGAGTATCGAATTCAAGAATAGGTGACAAACCAATGGATTAAATATGGGGAAATTAATGTTCATAAGTTCAATAATATCTTTCTGTTTCTCTGTGATGATTCCCGTGACAGAGATGCCATGTTGGAGCACGGATCCTTAGCGTACCAGGCGACTCTTCTAGTTTTTAAACCTTGGATTTCAGGTAAGTCAATCAGGGATATAAGCTTCAAAGAGGCTGCTATATGGGTACACTTGATGAGGTACCTCTGAATTTATGCAAGTTAGATATAGTTAAACCAATGCTTTCTTTGGCTGGGAACATTTTGTGTATCGATGATCCTATACCAGGTCCAATTACGTGTTTGCTTAGAGTAAAACTCCAAATTCATGTGTTTGAACCATTAGTACCTGGTTTCTTCTTGCACCTCGGCAACTCTGAGTTTAAATGGATCAATTTCGGATATGAGAATTTGTTTGTTTTGTGCTCGGGGTGTAACAGAGTAGGACATAAGAAGAATACTTGTCTTTTGTCCTCTTGTCTACCTAATCCTTTGGTGACTGATAACAATGGACCATGTAAGCCAATGACTGACTTTGAACATAATCTATCCAATTCGAATATTGGCCTAACAAGGACAGAAAGATTCAGAACTACTAGAGTGAATCTTCAAAGGTTTTTCAAAGACATTGTTCCACCCCGACCCAAGAGTAGCCAATAAAAAAAAAAAAAGATCCCTTATGATTGCTGCTCCATCTGTCTCCCCTTTGAAAAAGAGGAGGCTGCACTCAGAATCCATAAAAATTAAAACTCCTCCTCATAAAGAACCCAGCCACACCTCCACCCCATCTAAATTCCCACCTTTTACAAAACCTAGTCCTAACTATAAGCCCGGGATGATTAGTATGACATTCTCTTCACGAAGATCACATCCTCTCAAACAACCAAAACATCCTTCTACAAGATTCACATATTTTGGTATGAAGTTACGGGGGAGCGGAGGAAAAATGTGGGAACGGATTAAGCACCATAGGCCTAGGAAATGGTTGAGTAGTGTAATAGATACTTCTATACCCCCATAAGCCGAGGAACAATTTCAAAAATCTAGTGAATCTGGGGTCTGCCGTGCTTCTTACCTTATAAGAAACGCAAAGGAAATTTGGTTTTGGTGGCTACAACAACTTCTGAGGGATCGGTGACCTCCCGTATTGGGTCACCAGAGTCTAAATGAAGGCCGATGCTTGGAATTGTAAGGGATTAGGATCAGCGGACTCCCCTAAAATTCCTTATATCTCTTCTCTAGTCCGCTCTCATAGTTTGGATATCGTTTGTCTCTTAGAAACAATGGTGTCTGTTGATATTGTTGTACAAAAGTTAGCTTCTTTGTCTTTTTTAGGTTGTAATGGAGTAGATGATGTGGACCTGAGTGGCGATATATCTGTATAGTGGTTCACTTTGTTGGGTTTGGTTCCTTTATATCGCTCTCAGAATGTCTTTCTCTGTAGATTGGTGCAAGGAGATGAAATAAGGCATGTAATGTTTGTGTATGGCTCGCCTAATATTTCTTTTCGTTCAGAGGTTTTGAATTTGATTACCAATATTCTTGAAGCCATTCCAAATATTGTTTTTATTGGGGATTTCAACCAAGTAGAATACCTCTCAGATAAATTGGGAGGTAGCTGATGTATTCCAGGATTTTATTAGTTGGAGTTTGGGGTTGGATTTGGTGTATGTTCCGTTTTCTGGTCCAAAGTATACTTGGACTAATAATAGGACCGATTCAGAACCGATTTTTGAAAGACTAGATAGAGCTTACGCCTCTTCCTCTTGGTTTCTTGATTACCCTGATACAAGAGTTTTACACCAGCCTATCCTGTTCTCGGATCATGAAGCTATTATTCTCTCGGATACAGTCGAATCGGGGTACGTAAAGCGTCCTTCCAGAGTGGAAAACTAGTGTTTGTCGGCTAGTGAGGTTCGTGAAATTGTACACTCTTCTCTCTCCTTGTTTTAACCGGGCTCACCAATGTTCTTATTATCTCGGAAATTATCAGTTATTAGAGAACGGTTGCTAGCTTGGTGTGCTTCTCATAAAAAGGCCTGGGGGATTAATTGGAAGACTCTGGTTACAGAAGTTCAGCAAGCTTCTTCAGTTTTTTTCCTCCCGAATCGATCGTTACCTATTTCTTACTACAAAGGATGAAAAAGTTGCAGAGGTACAAACAGGTTATCTTTTCTGGCGTCAACGAGCGAAAAATAAATTGGATGCATTGGGTGATTCTCATTCCCGACTCCTCTTTTCCTTGGTGCAGTCCTGACATCGTCAAAATAAGATTTATGGGTTGCGAGATTCGTCTGGTGTTTGGCAAAAGGATCCTGAGTGTATTGCTTCTTTATCTTTGAACTTTCATAAGGAACTCTATTTAGTCTCAGATAATGCTTCTTCCCAAGGTTCTGATTGGTGGGAGCAATTACATTTACCGACGCTTTCTTAACAACTTCTTATGGTTCCTTTTTCAGCTAAGGAAATTCAGAGAGCCATTTTTGACATCGACAACAACAAATCTCCTGGTCCTGATGGAGTTTCTTCGGTTTTCTTCAAAGCTCACTGGTCCGAAGTTGGTTCGTCTGTTGTTTTGGCGGTTCAACACTTATTTGCTCATGGTTATATGCTAAAGGAATGGAATCGTACCTTCCTTGTTTTGCTTCCTAAAGTAGAAAATCCTGAAATAATCTCTCAGTTTCGGTCGATTGGGCTCTACAATGTGATTTATAAGTGTATTGCGAAATGTCTCACTAGTCGCCTTCGTTTGGTCCTGCCTAGTTTGGTAGCTGATTACCAAGTGCTTTTGTTCCAAGCCGTCTTCTATCGGATAACGCGTTAATCGCTCATGAGGTTATTTCTTTTATGAACAATTCAAGGGCCAAGAAGAGGTTTTATGCAGCTCTTAAGTTGGACATGATATGAATAAAGCATATGATCGGGTTCGTTGGGAGTTTCTATTTCGAGTTCTACAAGTTTACGGTTTTCCGCCTTACTGGATTCATATCATTAGTCAGTGTGTTTCGACAATCTCTTATCAGGTTCTAATTAATAGTAATCCTTCCCCATCCTTCCAACCTAAGTGTGGGCTTCGTCAAGGGGACCCGCTTTCATCACATTTGTTTGTCCTTTGTATGGAAGTTCTCTCTGCCATGCTCAGGAAAGTCGAGAGGGACTCTCTTATTCGGGGGATTAGTATTTCCAGGGGAGCCCCTTCGATTTCTCATTTATTCTTCGCGGATGACTCCTTGTTATTCATTCAGGACTCTCCTTCCGCGTGTGACAATCTTTTGGCTCCCCTGGCTGAGTTCTATGGACTATCGGGACATGTGATTAACCTGCAAAAGTTGTTCATCAAGTTTAGCCCTAACACTCCAGATGATTATCGGGATTATCTATCTCGTATTCTGAAACTTCATTGCAAGTCCTCTCTTGGTTCTTATCTTGGGTTATCGGTTGAGTTAAGCTGTTGTAAAGTGGCTGATTTTGGCTTTCTGATTGACAAAGTGGTTAAGCGGCTTTTGGACTTTGCGACTATTGGATTGTCTTCTGTTGCTAAATTGGTTATAATTAATTCGATGTTGGTTGCTTCTTTCAATCATATCCTGTCAGCGTTTAAGGTCCCTCCTTCGGTTTTCTCTCACATTGACAATTTGTTTGCTCGGTTTTGGTGGAAATCTAATTCTCAGTCTCGGGGTTTAGCAATGCGTTCAAAATCTCTACTTCATTTTCCTAAAGGGTTGGGAGGTTTGGGTATTCGTCGGTTGGAAAGCTTTAACTCGGCGCTTCTCGCTCGGCAGTGCTGGCGCATTCACCAACACCCTCGGCTTTTGGTTTTGAGGCTGCTTACAGCTAAGTATCCTTCCCTGCGTTGTTTTCAGACTCAACAGATTCCTCGGCCATCTTGGGGTTGTCGTAACCTATTGTCGGGTATGTTCACTCTCTCTCAAGGAATAGCTTGGAAAGTTGGTTCAGGCTCTAAGGTTCGGATACTTTAAGATAATTGGGTCCCGGGGGGGCCTATTGTTTTTCATCACGATTCTGGTGTGTCAAGATCTCTGACACATGTTTCTTCTATTATTAGTCCGCGTTTTTACGTATAGGATTCGACCTCTGTTCATCGGCTGATAATTCTACGGTGCTTCGCATCCTAGCTTTGGATCGCCCTCTTCAACCGATGGACGACTTTGTCAACTAGAAACTAAGTCTGCTTATGCTATGTTACTTAGTAATTCAATGTCTTCTGGGGTCTCGGGTACAATCTCAGTCTCTTGGTGGAAGCATTTCTTGGGATTGCCTCTTCTGCCGAAAATTCAGTGCTTTTGCTGGAAATTGCTTCACAACGCTCTGCCTCTTTCTAGGAATCTGCAGCTTAAGGGAATTCCGATAGATCCGACTTGTGTGTTCTATCATCAGGAACGTGAAACATCGGCCCACCTATTCCGTGATTGTTCATTCACTTCCCAATTTAGGCTTGTGCTCCGTTTGTCAGCTATCCTCCTCTTTTGCATGGAAAACCTTTTACTAATTGGTTCGTTGACATGATTTCTCAGTTTCGTTCCTCTTGGAATTGGGACGGCTTGATCTCCTTTGTCTCCTTTTGTTGGGGAGTGTGGCTTGCGCGTAACCATAAGATTTTTAGACATGCAGTATTGTCTCCCGGAGCGATTTTCCAGTTGATGGCGGAATGGATTTCTAGGAGTGTTTCAGCGCAAGGGTTCAGGTCCCGCATTCGCTTGTTAGGGAGACCTTCTCCCCCCACTTTGGTAGATTCTTATTCTTGCTATCTGCAGGGTGACTCCTCCTCTTCCTTTGATGTCTGCCTTCTTTTTGATGGGGCTTGGAGCAATCGAGATCTTAGCAGGGGAGCTGGTTGGATTTTTAGGGATGTTTTTTCAGATTCTGTGTTAGGTGGTTGCTCGAGAGCATGTTTTTCCTCTTCGGCTCTTCAATCTGGGTTACAGGCTTGTTTGTGGGCTCTTCAGGCTGCCAGTCGTCGAGGCTTTCGTCGTCTTCTTATCTACTCCGCCTCGAATCTTTTTTCCCTTCTTCAGGATGGTCGTGATGGAGATATTTCTTGCCACTGGTTGCTTCAAAATATTCGGCTAACTCTCTTATGGTTCTCTGTTTGCAAGTTTCGCTAAGTTCCTCGTCAGTAGGTTGCCCCGGCTCACTGGTTAGCTGTTCAAGCTCGTTGTCATCAGTTGCTTTGTTGGTCCTTTTAGCTTTTATTAGTGTGTTTTTTCTTTGTTAGAGCTTCTTGTCAAAAAAAAAAAAAAAAAAAAAAAAAAAAAAAAAAAAAAAAATCGAATTAAAACTCTATGACTTGCGATATCATCAACACAAATTATAACTCATTTTCTTAAGCACGACGATTATCCCAAAATAATCTTTCTGAAAAATAGACGTAAATGAAATCTGCAAATTATGTTCATTCATAACACCATAATTTCACCTAAGAAAAAGGAAACTACACTGCTTAATACAAATTTAACACTTTATACAAGCGGAAGTAAGAAATCCTATTAAGAAGTAATAACCCCAACCAGGAACATACCCAACAATCCTATTAATAAGCAATGAAATGCTGGTCGGAGAAAACACAAGGCTTACCACAAGTCTACAACAAACATAATTGCCAAAGTTTTACACAAGCTATAGCAACCAAAATAGTTAAGAGCTTAAGACTAAATAGAGAAACTAGAACATCATGCTCATTTAAGATCTAGCAGTCTGAATAAATCTAAACATATTACAGTACAACTTAAGACTTGCATTGTAATACATGCATTGTAAATTGTATAACAATGAATTTTAGCGCATCATCTGGCGGACAACTAGTGGCGCAAAGTTGCAAACAATATAGGCTTTTCGCCTGTAGTCTTCAGTTTGTTCAAATATATCTTCAGCAAGGCATCTCCCGCGACTTTCCAAGCAAATTCACACTTTTTTTGGGTCATCTATTAATATAGCATAGTCATAGCACACATGATATATTGCCAAGGCCTCAAGTTGAATCTCTTCCCAATCCTTTTCGCTCGACTCCAAATCATCAACACCGCCATAGAGTACCTAAAAAATGTGTAATTTATCACGTATTAGAGGGTCCTAATACAAGTTCTACAAGAGAACATATGCACAAATTTTATGAAATGTCTAGACAGATTACCATTCGGTAATGCTGATAAACTGCAGCAAAGTCTTCAGATTCATTGAGAGCCCTCAGCATATCAGTTCTGTAAGTTGAGTAATAATTTGTCCAATCTGCTAGGTGCACTTCGGGAATTTCAACGTCGAAGCATTTAAGTTTCCAAACTGTCAAAAAAAATAAAAAAAATAATACCAAACCCAAAAATACTGTTATTATAGCATCACTGATCAACAACACTAGTGGCCTTATCTATCATAAATGAGTAGCAACACTATCAAGGATCAGATATTAAAGTACAGATCCAAAGATCAATCTCAAGCAGTCAAGCACCACAGAAGCGCTGCTCCAGCACTAGAAACCGTTTTACATGTACAATCGACAAAAATAACACAATAAAAAGCTTGTAAAGCATTAATGGGAGGACATGACACCCACAAATACAAATAATTAATATTTTATATGGCTGCTGTTGGGAAAGGATGCAACGCATAAATTTTGACCAATTTCCTTGGTATTTTATATGGTTACGGCTGTGTAAAGATGCAACACTTCACATTGTATAGAGGCTATGGAGCATAATATGGTGATCATTAAGTGCTTCACTGCTGCTATAAAACAAGCTGAAAACTTTGCAATAGTAATTGAATTTTGTTGCATTATATAATTATCTACCCTACCAAATTGAGTGTCAAACAAATAAAAGAGCTCACATTTTATTGGAGCAATGAATTGATCCACTATGTCATGAATTTCACCCAATATGGACTTGGATTTATAAGTGCAATCCTCGCCTCTTCCCATGTGATGGGGATATTTGTCTGGTTTCAGTACCTCTGTAACATAAATCTGCATATAGCAGTTCATAAAACATGGAAAAGCAAAACCGACATCAGAAACTTGACGAATCAAATCACTACTTGACTAAACTATGCCAAGACCAACATCATTACTACTCATCTTGCTTATCAGATTAATGGTCCCACAGACCTAGCAAACATCATAAACTAAATAAATTAATTTCAGAAAGCAGGAGCACTGAGAAAAATTCTCACATACATGACTACAAGCACTGCTTCCAATAGTTGAACCAAATATTAGGGGAACTGACCTTTAATCCCTTTTTCGGTGAATCCAGAGCATCATAGTAGAGGTCAACCAACTGATCAATTTTTTTCATCAGTACAACTTTTTCATCAGCACGGTCATCTCCCAACGTCAACAATTGATCCATATAAACAAGCCACCAATCTGCAGCTTTGGCTATTGCCTCACTAAAACAGGATTGCAAAACATTAGCAATCACATACTGGTATCATATGAAGTAACTCATATCAATACCATGGCAATTGGACAATTAAAAACTTTTCTTTTGACAATTAGGTGGTGAGGATAAAAAAAAGTGATCATAAGACGTGGAATTACGATGATCTGACAGTTTCCGTAAATTGTACGTACTTTTGATGAAACCTAGTCACGCTGTATAGACGCATAAGTTCGCACTCCAATGTCTCGGCTGAAGGAAGACTTTTGTTGTTGACATTAGTGAGAGAATTACATTTCCAAGGTTCGCTTGGTTTGAAAACTGCTAGAGAATAAGATAAGATCAGTGAAGAATCAAACTAAAAGGATAAAAAACAGAGGTAACCAAGGGAATGTAGTAGTATTATTGAACGGAGTATCCAACAATACAACCTTTTGAGAGGAAGGAGCTCTCCCAAATCTACTTCTCAATTAAATTCTCTGATACATTCCCCTTTCCCTGATTCTCTATTAATACCCCCAAAAATAAGCCATAAACAAATGCCAGCCTATAATAACAGAATCCTAACAAACTTTCCCTCACATTACCAATCTACCCTTCTCCCAAATCTGAAATTAACCACCTGACAGCTCAGCAACTTCTATCTTCTGATTATTTCTTGATCCTTCTAGCACTTCTGGTTATTTCCTGATTCTTCTAGCATAAGTGAAACGAATATCCGGTTTAGGCTGAGTCCTTGCAAAAACTTGAGTAGCTGAAAAGAAAAGCTTGATGAGCCTACTTTAAACATTATGAATAAGAAGAATAATAAATGAGGCAATTCATCACAAAAACCAAGATGAAAGAATAACACAAGTATACAACCGCACATATGAAGCCTCCCCTAATCAGTTTTTGTAGAAGATGAAGATTAAACCAAAGATATGTCAGATTTAAAAGACCAAAGATTTGTCTAAACCCTTTTATTACTTGCTACAAAAGAGTTGTCTTAGACTCTTATCCTATTAACAGGTTTTAATAGCTTGACTCTAAAGGATTAGAGCCTAAGGTTGTAATACATGGATTTGCAATGTAATTTAACTCCAGTAAACTTCAAAAATTAAAATAAAAAAATCTGCACGCAAGTATGTAATAAGAAAATATACTGCAAGAAATTATACCCAAAGGTTGAGGGAACAAGTTTGACATACACTAATCAACAGAAAGTTTCGCTAAGTTAATAATGAAGGTGTTATATTATTTATTTGTAAAGAGAAAATAAAAAGATGATTATGAACAGAGCACAAGTGCATACCTCACTATTCGTGGAGACCCAATACATGTCTCCATCATAATCACCACCAGCAATTTCATCTGCCATGGACCTTGGTCCCTAGGAAGGGAAAAATATTCCGTATTTAGCGTCTCCTACAAAATCCTTCAAACCTTCAACATATCTTGCATTTACAACATAAATATCCCCAGGGTGAATGCCTGGATTTCTATAGACTAATACTGGTCCATAAAGTTGACCCTGATCCCTACATCAACAGGAAACAAAATTGAGTCAGAACATGAGAACATAAAATATATGCATTTGATAGCTTAATATTTTATGAAAATAAGCCCACATTTATCTAATTGCATATAAATTCTATTGATCATATATACGGACATTTGCTTATGACAAGCTTTTTGCCTAATCTCTTATTTAACCTTTCGGACCACTTCTAACTTCTTTTGTAGACTCCATAGTCCATACAGATATATCAGTGACTAGAACATATTAAGAATCGTAATACAATATTTATTCATAGACTAATGGAATGGTTGAAAAACATAATTACTAAAGTGATATCATGGAAGACAAACTTGTACAGGGTCAATTCAAAGTCAACATGAAACAATAATTCCTTGATTTTTTATTTCCCAAGTGATATATTTGGAAAAAATCCAGCCGATTTAGAGAAATGATACACTTAAAAATGGAGGAATTAGATATTTCAATAGAGATAAATACATACAGAATAACACAAACTTCACCACTATTCAGCGTTCCAGTGGGATCAGCTGTTCCCATCAAATAGAAACTGTCACTAACAGGAAGTTTCCCTCCTTTCAGACTCTTCAAATAATTATCTTTTGCAAATTCAGATAAACAATGTTGAAGATATGGTTCATCTAGAGGAATCCCATATGCAACCATCCTTGCAGCAACAAACTCCCAAGTAACAACCACACCTGAACAAATCATCAAAGAGACAAGAAAAGAATGAAAGCTCTTAGAATGTTTCCATAAGACTGGTCAAGAAAATTATAGACCAACAAATAAGCAAAAATTTAAAACATGACTCAAACTAAACAATATTGGTCTACCAACGATCAAATATCCAACAAAAAATAATAACAAAAAGGATGGGAACAAAATCCAGACTTGGCAAAGAAATAAAATTCAGCAACATTACCTCTTGCTGCTGCTTGTATATTATACCAAACAGACAGAGGTTTTGTAAAAGCCTTCCACAGCTTAGCCAAAAAGAATTCCTTTGGTACCCCACCGTAGTTAAGCAGCATGATCAAATTTTTTGATAGAGCGGCAGCCTTTGGTTTATTACTAGAAATTGACAGATAGTAAACAACAATTAAGAAAATAATTACATATTACTACATAGTAAGACAATAAAATACTTTGAGAGTAACTTAGTGGCAAATAATTAGTATAGCCATAGGAAGTAGAAGAGGAATAGACAGCGAATGGAAAATGGTTTTAAACTATGAATCACGGGTCAGGCCATCATACGGTTTTGTTAGAGATATGAGATATCGGAAAATATTGTGTGATATAATTCCGTAGATATCATTCAGAGAATAATATATTTAGGATATTTATGTTAAGATATTATTTTGAGAATATAACTTTAGGGTTTATGGTTATGGTGGTATATCTTTTAGGAATATTGTTTCCTATTTTATGTTTGTAGGTTTGTATAAATACTCTACCTATTGATGAATAATAAACAAGGTATTCATTCTCTCTTCTCCCTATTTTGTCATGGTATCAAGAGCAGGTTAAATCTTGGGATCGCTCACAAAAATTTTCCCCCTGCCGGTGGATTAGAAAGTTAAACCCACCGGTGGGATTCAAAATTTTGCTTCCGCTATGCAATATTAATACTCATTAAATTTTTAATTTTTTTTGGGTTGGTACACGTTAATCATATGTGTATGTGAATTTTTTTTTGGGAGAATTTTTTTTTGTTTGTGGGAGTATGTGAGTGGACTTCCTCCACTATAACACATCTTTGGAGATGAAGACATTAAATAGCGTTATGCTTGACGCAATATTTAAAAATAAAAAAATAATAAAAAAAAAACCGGCTCTCTTGTGCCGTGAGACAACATATATTTGGTTCTCCTTGTGCCATGAGGCAAGGTTTGTGAGTTGATTCGAGCATGATTTTGCTCATTTGGATATGAGAGTGTGGTATACTCTGGAAGACCAATAAAAGATTTGAGGGTGGTTTACTCTTGAAAAACCAATATTTGATTGGAGCTCGGTTTTGCTTTGGAAAAACCAAAAATTGTTATTTGCAAGGTTTGAAAAGAATGACGTTCCTGTTTGATTTATGACTGATGAGTTCGAAAAGATGAACGTTCTCATCGTTGAAAAAGAAGTAACAAAAATTGAAGGCGACATCACAAGAGTGTGCATCTCGACTTCAACAAATTGAAGAATTTCCAATCGCAACGTTCGTGTTACTGCCGTTACGATTGCGGGAGAGTGTTAGAGATATGAGATATCGGAAAATATTGTGTGATATATTTTCCGTTGATATCATTCAGAGAATAATATATTTAGGATATTTATGTTAAGATATTATTTTGAGAATACATCTTTAGGGTTTATGGTTATGGTGGTATATCTTTTAGGAATATTGTTTCCTATTTTATGTTCGTAGATTTTGTATAAATACTCTACCTATTAATGAATAATAAACAAGGTATTCATTCTCTCTTCTCCCTATTTTGTCAGGTTTCTTAGATAACTAACCCCCAATAACAACCCTGATTCTAAGATTTTTAGGGTATGTAGTTATGTACCATTGAGTTGAATTGTAGCCATGCTTCAGGAATCTATTAAGGGAAGAAATTAATAAGGCTACAACTACGATGATGTAATGTTTCGAAGTTAGGTTTGACGTTTTAAATATGCACAATGAGCAATGTGCATACACCTCCACCATCGAATTATTGGGTCCAAGAGCGGCCAATGAAATGCAACAAATCATACACTAGTTAACACAAATCATGCACTTGTTTACCTGGTTGCTACAACCTCAAATGAATTAACAGTTGGAGCATCTAAAAGTGTTTCATCGGCTTCAACTTTTACCATTGATCGACGAACTTGAATGGTATTGGGGGGAAGCTGGAGATAAAAAACAAAAAAAATATCAAGTGCTAGTTTATAAGGGAATGAGTCTAGAGTAGCATTTAACAGGATAGCAAGCTCTATGAACTAAAGCTGGAAGTAATAAATCAACAATGAAACATGCACAATATACAGAGCTTTAAATTCTCAGCAAGTCAACAGAATCAAACAACCCTGCTTACCACCTTTAAAAAGTTGAGTCGAGATTCGAAAGAGTGGATTTTTCACCTGTCTGTTTACGACAACAGTTCCCTTCATAGCTTGACTTTTGTAGAACATTATAAACTGTATGAGCAAAGGCTGGAAGGTGGAGACAACAGGCAATAACATATCAATATCATGCATAAAAATGTCATGAAACCATAGACCCAAAGATTGATGTGAATGGAAGTACCGGCACAACCACAAGTGAATTCAAATCAATCAATCCAGAATAGTTGTCTGCAAATCGATACGCTTGAAAAGATCCATTCAAGCCCTGAGATTATGAAACCAATTAACAAGTTTGTAATATTTTAGGAGATCTATCATTATAGGAAGCATATCGATCTTGATACAGCCTTAAGCAATATTAACCAACTACAGGATGAAATCGATACACTTTTAAAGCAAGTAAACTTGAGCTAGTGCAAGCACAACAAACCTGAACATTCCCTTCACTATTTACGGAACCATTGTAACAATTATGGGGACACCTTAAAGCAAGATCTTCAGAGATGAAACCGGTTCCATTTGTAAGAATCAGGGCTTTACCGTCTTCACCACGGATAATTTCACCATATTCATTCTATTATCATAAAATACAATTTAACAATAAATGACCACAAAATGACCAGCATATTGAATCAATAAGAAAGAATATTACAAATGGTTCAATCTTTTAAAAACAGTTGGTTTACCCGACAAGGTATATCTTCAATGATTTCAACATGCATATCATCAAAATTTAGGTCCAATGTTATGGTTTTCGACAGTACAAGAGAAAACCTGCCAGCATGAACAGATTAAACACCAAACAATGATAACATTAGACTCGTATTTATTTATACTTCTTCCATTCTATATATTATAATTTAATCACTTCTCTTTTCAAGGGAAATCAAGAATTATACTTTAATAAGGAATTGCACTTTGAAAACATCACCATAGTTGTACACTGAAAATTTGAAAGTAGGTAAATTTATTAAAAAAGGAAAAACACATTTTTACAATACCAGGCCATATAATTCCACACACTGGTAGCATTATGTATGTGCATGAATAAACCTCTTGCATCTTGCACTGAGATAGTATTTAAAAGATGAGGTGGCATCTTCAACAGACTCGCAAACCTCTCCATACATACGAAGTAGCAGTTGTTCTTTTCCTTTCTTACACTTTTCTTAAAAACTAAATCAGGAATAATCATTAGTGTCAACTTTCATGTCACAAGCAAAAACTTAAACTACTGTATATTGTATAACAATAAAAACTCACCAAAAAAGCGGTAACACTTTTTACCAACATGGATTCCTTGAGAAAGCATATCAAAAACAGGACTTTGAGTTTGTTGGTCCGTAAGCTTGACAATTAGTACATTTTCATCTCCTACTGTTTTCTGCAAGAGCGAACCTGCCTTGTTTAGGTATGGACCCTGTATAAAAGAGTAAATCCATGAATTCAATACAAAAAAAAAAAAAAAAATATAAAAAATAAAAAATAAAAAATTTCATTGCGGTAATACGAATACTTCATTCCTATTTTTAGTAATAGTCATTTCACACTTGGAAATGTAATTCTTTTGACCATTAACATCGATAATTATAAGGCCTTTGTTTACGTGTCACGTAAACTCCCCTCACTTCTTTCCATTTGTTTTTCATTACATGTCATACACTAATAATAATAATAAAAAAAAATGTTCTCCAAATCACTAATTCTGTAACTAAATGTCTTAACACCAAATTATATAATTTTTTAGGGTCTTGCTAACGAACGCCCCCGGGCGTCTAACGGGCGCACTGGGGCATTAGATAAGAGCAAAAAATTATGTAATCCATATAATAACATCGGTAATAATTATAAATGCATTAAATTAGGCAGTTTAATACATGATCAACTAATTTAGATTTCCAAAATAAGAATTAAAAAGCTTATTTTAATCTGTACTCCGTAGTATAATACTCTATCCTAAAAAATTGATATGCCATCACCATCCGCAATCCATAATAACCCCAGTGCCATGCCATCACAAATTCACAACTAGTTAATCAATAACTTTGCTAGCATCGAAATTAAAATCAAAACCCTAAAGAAAAACAAAGAAAATAGGGGAAGAGTCAACCGCGTTGGGAAAGCTGTGAAAACCCTTAAAAATGAGTCATCCCTAATGGCAACTATTTCTTTGAAAATTGTACAGTACACTAGCGTGTATCATGCTCATGGTACACCTAGTGTTAAATGATGCTTTTTTAACATTTCATTTGCAAGCTGTCAGTTTGTTATTTAAAAAAAAAATCAATCTATTCCACAATTCATGGGATTCAACGTGATATTCTCCATTTTTACATAACTTTCAAAATAAATTTTTTCATACTTCAATTTCGAATTAAGAGAGAATTAAGTTTAAAAAAAAATTTGTAGAAAGAAAAATACAAAGCAAATTATGAGAACATTATAATTGATGGATCGGAGAAGGTAATTTGATTTTATTTGTTATGATTTTAATTTCAGGATTTTGCTTATTAGGTTGATTATATTTCGTTATAATTTTGCACGATTATTGTAAAATATTGTTGTTTTTTCTTTCAATTTTGATATTTATGAATTCGAGATCCATGTGACAAAGGTTAAAGATGATCTTTTATTTTGTCAAAGGTTGAACATGATGTTCTTTATATTTTGTCAAATGTTGAAGATGGTGTTCTTTATAAATTGTACTTATGTTCGTTATAATAGTTATAGAACAATTATATGAATTGTCTTTATTTTTATCCTTTATGTTCTTTGATTTATTCAGTATGTTATTTGAATTATTATAATATTTTTTAAATAATTGTAGGGAATATTTTCAAGCCTTTAAAATCCCACTAGCTCGAACCCCACTATGATCATACACTAAAGTACGGTGGCGTCCAAAAGGGAAGAAGATAGAGCAAAAGAGTCGCCAACAAGTTTTTAAAGAACTTGTAAACCGTTCACGAGGTGAAGGTTATACCCCTTAACGATCCAAGAGATCGTCAACTCCATAAGGTCATGAACCAAATAGGGGCTCGGGGATGATGATACAAATCCAACCTAAAAGAGATTGAACCTGCCCTAATAATAGGCCTCTACTTTATTCTGCTCGTATTCATGTACGCTTTCTGACTAACATACAATCAATAGGATTAACCCTAAACCTGTTTAATCTATGTTGGTTGAATTTAATGCACAAATAAACTATTATTGGCGATCACTTGAATTTATAATCACAATTAACCCTAAACAAGATTATTAATTATCTTATTAAGCGTGATTGCAAATACCCATTCCCTTTAACCTACAATAAAAGGGTGATCAAGCAATAACAATATATAATAATATGCATATCAAGCAACATAATAAATAATCAACATCATTAATAATAATAATCAATCATAAATATTAGGAAGAACATAAAAGGCATCATACTTTTAATCATACTTAATATTAAAGATACCCTAGACATGATACTAGGAATCAAAATAACGATCTAAGCATGATATCTACGTCATAATATCAATTAAACCATTAAAGTACTTACTTGGATGCCTCGTACCTCTTTCTAATAACAAAATACACACGTTAGTAACTTCAAGGAAAATAATAATCAAAACAATTAAATTAAATAATTGAAATAGAGATTTGGGACCAAACCCTCATAAATTAAAACCTTTCACGTCTAGGGCGAAGGCAACTTCGAATATGGCTAGGTGTTTCTAGATCTTGTGAATGCGGAATTTTGTATTAAAACCAAAGTAGAAAGAATGAATATTAAGAATTATTGATGAAAGAGATGAATGAATGAAAAGAATTGATGAACGATTTGTGAATGAAGAGAGTTGATGATCGATGATGAAGATAGTTGATGAAAACTTAAGAATAAAGAGAATTGGTGAACGATAGATGTAGATGATCCATGAAAACGGAGTTTTTGATACGATATTTATAGAGAAAATCATCCAAAAAAGATAATTTATCAAAACAAAGTCTGAAGATCGCAAAAACCACCTTGGCGCCAGCCCTGGCTCATTGGCGCCAGGACCACTGGCTGGCGCCAATTCTGATTCCAGGCGCCAAGGCCTGGGGTTGGACGCCAAATTGGATTTCAACGCGTTTTCGAATATATGATAAATATCCCGTACTGGAAGATAAAATAATATAATTTCAGTCGAAAATGCTATTTGATCTAATTAAAACTCTAAAGAGTCCTAATTGCATTAAGAATGATAAAAACCTTCTAGAATGTTCTAGAAGACCAAAACCATTCCTAATTACATTAGGAATGATAAATCATATTAGGCCCTCCCCTAGATCATTGGGCCGTACTTAAAACTCAAACCGGGCCCAGTTTAGTAAATTGGCCATAAATTCCTCAATATTCATCGGAATTGGGCTTATAATATATCGTTGGAAAGGCCTTTGCAAGCCCCATCCAACTAAACCACTATTGGACCCATATCATGGACCAACCAATATGGATTGACTGTTTTCTTAAAATAAAGTTTTCAAAAACAGAGAGAAGAGAAAAGAATTAAAACTTTCCGCAACACTAGACCTTTCCACACTTTCGTTTCATTCGATTATGATTCGACGTGAAAGGCACTCATCACTGGGTTTGGTTTTGGGGAGACACAAATGGGTGTCTACAATAATTTATCATTTATTAATTCTATATATTTTTTTTAATATTAATTATCACTAACTACGTATATTTTTTAAAAATTCAAGATCGTGAAGGTTGATGACTATATTATTTTGAGATCTCCTCTATAAATGATTGTTTTTCATATTTAAAGAACATCCGTAATATTATTAAAGAACATGATAATATTATGTAATGAACATAACTTATATATATACCTACCACGATCCAAAGACAAAATTCAAAGAACATTTCAGAATAAGCAATGAACATTATGTGACGATAAAAGTACATTGCAATTACAATAAAAAAACATGGACATTTAAAATAAACTATCAAAAAATCTAATAAAAATCATTATATGATATAATTATGGACATAAGGAAAAGGATATAATTTTAAAAAATAATTATACATTATAAAGAGCTATAAAATACATCATGTTTTCTAATAGAGAACATTATTAAATCACATATAGAACATCACAAAAAAATTATATATACCAACCCTAAAATAAATATTGTAACTATATATATTAAAGGTGAAAAATATGAATGAAATTAAAAAAAAAATTAAAAACTAAATATTTAAAATGAAATTTATAAATTTAAATTTTGAAATTTAATCTTAAGTTATTTTTTGGTGAAATAATTTTAGAGAATAATTTTTTTTATATATAAAGAACATTATATAGTCATATAAAGAGCCTCATAAAAAGTACACAGAATAATCATTAAAATAAATATTATTATTAATTTTTTTTTTTTAAATATTGGTGAAAAAATATGAATTTTTTTTTTAAAGAAAGGTAACTAAATATAGTATTTTGAATAATAAGATTTTGAAAAAGAAATTAAAATTTAAAAATTTAAAATTTGAAATTTAAAATTCAGGTGTATCATGGGTGTAGGAACCACACAT
The DNA here is from genome assembly GCF_001683475.1 of Chenopodium quinoa. NCBI lineage: Eukaryota > Viridiplantae > Streptophyta > Magnoliopsida > Caryophyllales > Amaranthaceae > Chenopodium > Chenopodium quinoa. The sequence continues at coordinate 947,944 of NW_018745188.1, forward strand.
TGCTATTTCTTTTTTTTTTTTTTTTTTACAAGAACTATTTCTTTATTTGATGAAGGTTCATCCATTCATTCAATAAAACATTTTGCTACTAGAAAATCAGAAGAAAAAAAATCAGAAAGTAAAATATTAAACACAATTTTTTTTAAGTAAATTTAATAAAAATAAAAATTATGCTAGCACTATATAGTACTATTACGAGATAACAAAGAGAGCTAAAGAATCCAACAATTCATAACAAGGGCGAAGGGAGGGGGGACTTTCGGGGAGGCCCTGCCCATGTATTATAGTTTATGGCCCTCTGTAAAATTAGTATATATTCCCTTCGTCCCCCATTAATAGTCACTTTTGCTAAAAAATCACGGGAATTAAGGAGAAATAAAGGAAGTACATTGAAAAAGTAAATTTACATTGGGTATGCAAAAAACTAGAGAGAGAAAGTAATTAAAGTACATGGGAAAGTTAAATTTGCACAAATATTTTTGCAAATATTAGAGAATTTTGGTAAAAAATTAATATTAATGGTACTTGAAAAAAGCAAATGTGACTAACATTTTGAGTCATAAAAAATGGCAAAAGTAACTATCAATCGGGGACGGTGGGAGTATAATATTCAAGACACAATTATAACAATAATTATACCTTGTCATGTTGGTTGGTTAATGTTTTATTTTTTCAAGTGGGTTGGGTTTAATTGTTTACTTGCTTAATATGTTTATTTACTTTATAATTTTGGATAATTTTTAATTTATTGAATGGACATTTAGGACCAAATTTAACGGTTATATTCTACTTAATTTGATAATTGTAATTTTTGTATTGATATAGATTAAATCATGAAATAAAAAAACACTAGATTTTTTTTGTACAAAAAAGTTAATAATCAACAAGAGGAGGGTTCCACTTCAAAGGCAAATTTCTTTTTACGAAAAGTTAATATTCAACAAGAGGGTCTTTTCTGCAATGAATATTGTCAAAATTCAACTAAGGAGTAAAAAGGAAGATGATTTTCTTAAAGATGTTTTGATTGTATACATAGAAAAAGAGATTGTCGTAGATTTTAGTATTTAATCTTTGATTGATGATTTTGCTACTATGAAAAATCATCGAGTACGATTTAACTAATTTTTTTTGGTGACAATAAAATATTAGTACACTTTAATTTTTTTCCATCAATCTTTTGTCTAATAAGCCCGGCCCCTCCTGGCTTTGCCCCTGATTCATAAACTACATGCATGCTATGATAGGGATTGACTTATTAACCTTGGTCATCCTTATCTACCCAACTACAATAGTTGGGTAGCCATTATATTTCAAAGTCATCCTTATCTATCACAATTACTTGCATCGTATTTGGTTAATATTCATTCCATAGTTAAATTAGCTCTAGAATTTAGCTGTATTTCTTTCGTAATTTTCTCCTAGAATTACTTTAGTTGCCAAATAGTATATATTCTCGACTATAATATGCTGCCAATATTCAAGAAATAATATACTATAACCTCTTTCAACGATATCTTCTTTATTTTCTATATGCTAGAGTGAATTGCTTACATAATTACCCTTTTTGTTTTGTCGATAGTCAATGTCCAATATTATCCTTCTTTGAACTTTACGTTTTTATTTGCTTACTACGGAGTATATTACGTTTTTGTTGTGTCGATAGTCTGCCAAAATAGGGGACTACAATAGTTGGGTAGCCTTTTTGTTTTTATTTGCTTACTACGGAGTATATTACGTGTAAAATAAATTGGCTTTCTATCTTCTGTTATTTAATGAAAGTTATGGCAGTAATTTATTGGTTAGTATTCACGGGTAAGCCCCAGTTTCTCATATTAATAAATATCATTGTATCTCAAAATGGCTTATTGATAAATAAAAGCAACTTTTTTAATATTTTATTTTATTTTTTGTACCTTTTTGTTTCTAATCTTTCGTCCCCTCACCTTCACCAAATCACCAGTGTACTCCTTTAAAATTAAACCACTATCAACCATAAACTACCATCATCGTGTTGCTCATAAACCACCATCATCTTCGTCGTCCCCTATTTTCTTCAACCTCCATACCTTTTCGGTGGCTTCACCGCCGAATCAAACGAAAAACCCTAATAAAAATAGAGAAATTAGGGCTTGGTTAACCCTTTAGGGAAAGGTTCGACTTCTACCTTCATCGAAGATGTTCATGTATTCTGATTTCTCCATTGAATTTCATTAAAGTAGGTGAGAGAATGGAGAACAGATGGAGAAAAGAAGGAGAACGGACAGAGGAAAAGAATGCCAATTTAAGAACAATTTACATAATTAGCCCCACTTACATACCCAAAATAACAAAAACATCCCTTTGAGATACTTATCATGCTTATCAAAAAGAGAAACTTTTTTTTTGACACAAACAAGAAGAGAAACTTGGAATTACCCAGTATTCACATAATACTCAATTACTAGTATATTTTTTGGGGACAATAAAAAATACTACTTATTTGATATATGAGCAATAAATGTGAGAAAGGCGATGCATTAAATGTTGTTCTTATTTAGAACTCTTAGGGCACTAATTAGCTTTTGCTTTGTGAAATATAAATATGTAGCAAATGAGAGTATGAGCAATAAATTAATTACAAGAAAATTGATCATAAATTACAATATATATATTAATGATCAGTGTTTCGGGGTTTTCTGATGTCCTGCGGGAGAGTTACAATTCCGAGACTGGAACCGGACGCCTGTACCTGCAAAATAACGGAGACTCCTGGGAGCTCCGCCTCCAACGGTCAAGTTAGTACTTGATTAAGGAGTAATTAATGCGGAAATTAAAGTGATTGGGTCTCTCTAGGTGAGAGTGTTTAATGTAGGTAATCTGCTTTGTTAGCGAGATCAACCGGTTATTACTGTGTGTAATTAATGTGTTTTTTTCGTTATCCCCCTTAATGAGGATTAAGGGAGGTATTTATAACCTTGGGAAACGTGCCCATCCTAGGTTTAGGTTAACCTAGGGCTGATTGGGCTTCCCTCGGAAGTTGGGCCTGGGTGGCCGGTTTCTCCATTAGGCATGGAGTATGCCACATGTCATGACATAACAGGTCCAAGGTGGACGAATAAGCGCGTGCCACGTGGCAAGCCCTGACAGTTCCAACTGGGGGACACTTGGCAGGACCTGATTGGCCCACGTGGCGCATTCCGATTGGTGGGAGCAAAATCCCCTAATCATTTGCCCCTCATAGGTGGCACGTGATTGGTCACGTGTTACCTGTGACAGGTGTCGCACTGTAACAGGCGGCGACCTTCTACAGGTGTCAGTCGGCGAAAGGACGAGAGATTTTCCCGCCCAAATTTTGAATTCTGAAAGTGACCCTTCGCCTTCTCACTTCGCCTATATAAGGGAGGATTGTCTTGAGTCATTTTCACACTTTGAGAACTTTTTGAGAACATTCGGACCCCTGAACTTGCTCTGACATTTCGGACCTTTTCTGCCTACCGCCTGTTCTGACAAGCCGACTGCACAGGATTTTCAGAACTTCATCAACCGTCACTCGTTCACGTAACTGTCAGTTCTCTTGCTCTTAATTTTCTTTTTATTTTTTGAAATGGCACCACAGAAGCACACGACACGACCTAGGTTAGTGATCAGCCGGTCACCGGGGACGGCTGAATCTAAACTAGGAGTGCCGCCTGCCCTTTTCCGGACCCATCTTTGCCCTTTATACAAAGTCTGACTGTATCTGTGTCTATGCAGAGCAGGATGGCCAGAACGAAAAAGACTACTAGGATCTCAAATTCAGACGGCTCCTCCCACAAGGTGCCGCTTAGTGAAACATCTGACCAGGCGCCAGATGTGGAAGTGAAACAAGGCGGCCTGAAAGCCGGCAATTCTGAGGGAGGAGTCATAGTGACCCCTTCCCATTTAACAGTTAACAATTCTGCTCCTTTTCAAAGAGAGGAGACGGGCCCCTCCGGGAGAGGGGAGGAGTCGTCCTCTTCGGACTCGTCAGAGGACGATTCCGAGTCAAGCTCTTCTGGCCATACTTCTTTGGACACAGAAGAGAAAAACAGCCGCCTGCAAGAGGCGAGACTTTCTCACGCAGTTGAGAAGGAGGACAATTGGGCGGAGCCATCCGCCTCTCACCGAGAGCTAAATACCCCCTATTACTGCACGGTACCTCGGGGCCGAATCACAGCCATGCAAGAGAAAGTGGAGAGCTTTATTGCAAACCACACCATGGGCCCCAACTTTCTAGTGTTTGTGCCGGATCCAGAAGACACAGTCGTCTGGCCGGCTGGTTCCAGTTATGATAGCGCCTGCTTTGGCTGCTACGAGGCGGCCATCAAGGCAGGGCTGCGCTTCCCATTACATCCGGCTGTTCAGCGGATTTTGGATGGGTATGAGTTGGGGTTATGGCAGTTAGCCCCAAACTCCTGGGTCAACGTACTCGGCTATGTGGCCGGGTGCGAACTGCACGGGGTGGAGCCGAGCTTCGAGGCTTTCGCCCATATGAACTATCTCAGCCGGACCCCTAAGACAGGCGGTACCGGCTGGTATTAATTGACAAGCCACAGGGGCTACCTCATGACGAGAGGTAAAGCAAACAAGTGGAAGGACTGGCGGAGCACCTTCCTCATCATTGAGAGTTCAGACATTGAGCTGAACAAGCGCTTCAATAGGTGGAACAGGAATCCGCCCCTTCTTGCAGGCGGCCGTAGCATGCCGCCTGTTCCCCCCAAGGCTAAGAAAGAGATTCTTGATAAAGGACTCTTTAAAGTAGAGTCGAGGGTCGACTCTACTTCAGGGGTACGAGAACAAGTACCCCTGCACTGCGTCCCGAGCTTCAAATGGCTCTATGACGAGTACTTTTTGGCCGCCTGTGGCCTCAGCAGTCGGTGCTCAAGAGGTAGTCGGCCTGTCGAATACTCTGTTGTTCCATACATTTCTTGTTATGACTTTTATTAACTTTGCTGTTTGTTTTTGCAGCTGACGCCTTGAGCAAAATCACCGCCTCCAAGACTGCGGCGGCCATGTTGCGGGCCTCCATCATGCAACAAGCTTCAACCGACTCCCCCAAGAAGGGGGCACCCCTGGTGAGCTCCGAATCTTTCAGACGGGTGCTCCAAGAGCTTCATCTTCCCAAAAGCCGGACCCCAAGGCCCGGAGGACGACTGTTGGGAGCTCTCCTGGTTCTGCTAGGAAACATGTGGCGGCTAAGAAACAGCCGACCACTTCTTCTAAAACTCCAACTGGGCTGCCTAGAAGTAAGAAGTTGTCCTTGTAAATTTTAGACTCGCTCCCTTTTTTACTAGGTCTAATCCGTTTGTTTATGCTTGATGCAGCCGGCCCTCAGGAACCTGACTTGGTAGAGATGGCCAAGTCTATGATCAGAGCAGTTCCTCCAGCTGAAAGGGAGGCGGTCAGGGGTGTCGGCACCCTTGACCTAGACGGGATTGCAGGGGTCCTTGCTGAGGTATACTTAGCATATTTTTGAGTTTTTGAATTTCTGGACGCCTGTTTTCTTTTTTGTTTGGAAACTGACGCCTGTTTCTTTTTACTTAGGCCCTGCTCCGAGTGAACGGCCTTCGCAAGCCGCTTGACCGGAAGAACAAAGAGGTAAAGGCTGCAAAAGCTATGGCCGCCTCTGACTGTGATAAGGCAATGTTTCAAATTGCCCAAAATGAAGTTCTGACCATTGATATTCTTTATTATCAGGCGCAGGCTACCGCCGCTGTTCGGGCTCAGATAGAGGCGGCCTAGAAGAGGAATGGCGAGCTGGAGGCGACCATCACCAATCTCAAGGCCGATCTGAAACCTCTTCGCCTAAAAATGTACTCTTACGAAGCCTTGGAGAAATCCTTGGCCAGCGTAAAGGAACGCCTGGTGACCCAGGAGAAAAGTCTTACTCAGGAGCTCTCGGAAAAGGCCGAGCAAGAGAAGAAAGAGTTGTCCGGGAGATGATGGAAGACTCCGCTCAAATCCAGCGCATGACTTGGGGCTGCCTCTTCCCCAATGCCGACTTTGCCTCTTGGGAAAAAACGTACCGCCAGTGTTCTGATACATATAATCAAGAGATCCTGGCGGCTGCTGAGGAAGAGGCGTTGGAGGAAGCGTTGGAGGAGGAGGAGCCGGTAGTGGCGCTTGTGCCGCTTGGGGGTAAGGCATCAAAAAAGGATGCAGCTGAAGCCGAGTCCAGCAAGAAGAGTGCTGACCAGGCGGCAGCTGCTAATATTGAAGATCTGCCCCCTTCTTAAGCTTTATGTATTCTTTCCACGGCCTGCGTGCCGTTTGTTGTGTATTTACCCGGCCAGGGGGCCGGGGCTTTGAATATTTTGCCGGTCTTTAATGACCGGCTTCTTTTTAATGAATTTTTGTTTTGCCTCAAATTTGTCTAAGTATTCCATATTCTAATATCCAATTGTTCACTAGACCGACTGTTTTACATGGCCGATAGTTGCAGACAGGTACATATAGTTAGTCACGCCGCCTATGCCCCTGGACGACTGGTTGTCTGGGTGTTTCCAGGATAGACGATCAGTCGGCCATTTATCCAATCGGTATTCGAACTATTTTGTCTGGATCCTTTTTAGGCAGGCGGTCTTGTCATTTGTAAATTTAACCAAGTAGGAAAGTGGTCTGACCAAGTAAACATGAGTGTTACCTAGTCGCCAAGGAACTGAGTAGTAGAGATAACAAGCGGCGGGTACCGGTTGTTTCCCTTTATTCGCCAATGTTTGTTGGTTTTTAACTCATAATTTGTTAACCTAGCAGGAGTAGTGATTGAGAGCCCCTGTTTGCTAAAAACAGGCGGACGACTCATACCTTTTAGGCTCCATACTAAGTTTGAGGGAGTGACTATAAGTTAACATAGGAGTTACTTAGTCTCCGTCACACTCTAGATTGAGTAGTAGAGGTACCAGGCGGCGGAGGCCGGCTGATCCCCTTGATTCGCCAATGTTTGTTGGCTATTAACTCAATAGGTTACCTAGTAGGAATAGGGGTTTGAGTGCCCCTGTTTGCCAAAAAACAGGCGGTCTACTCAAACCTTTTAGGTTCCATACCAAATTTGAGGGAGTGACTATGAGTTAACGTTGGAGTTACTCAGTCGCCGTCACTCTTGCTTGAGAAGTAGAGGTACAAGGCGGCGGAGGCCGGCTAGACCCCTTGATTCGCCAATGTTTGTTGGCTATTAACTCAAGAGGTACCCCCTGCATTTATCCCAAGTAATACAGGCGGTCATCTGACTCAGATGTCAACTGCTACCACGGGTTTGGTTAGTGATAGAGTTATCCTTGTCTCAAAAACGGCTACGTGGTTGCCCTTGGGGACAATCGTATAGGTGCCGTGTAATTAGTTTATAGAACAATGTTCCACCCAAAAGGGAGCTGCTCTCTGCGACGAATTTCATCCGGAGGGATGCCGCCGGACGCCTGCTATGATGTTGGGACAGGTCGTATTAGTTTTGTAGATTTGATCAGTTGGCTTGGCGCCTGGTCTGATCATTCGGCCTGTCGCCTTAGTAAGTTCTTGGTGAACGTAGGTGCTAAGTAAAAGGAGGGTAGCCGCCTGTTAGGCACAGGGTCGGCCAGGCCCTAATCTTTTTAGCTAAGTATTAGGGGGTGGCTATGTGTTTGGACCAGTCGGCCATCTTCTTATGGAGAGCAGCCGACTATATGTCCAGACGACATGCCTCTATTGTGAGTAAAATACTCAATGGAGAGTAGCCGACTGTAAAGGTACAGACGGCATGCCCCTCTGAAGAGAGTAAAAATACTCAATGGAGAGTAGTCGACGGTAAAGATACAGACGGCATGCCCCTCTGAAGTAAGAATAAAAATTAAACATGGAGAGTAGCCGACTATTTGTTAGTAGGCGTGCCCCTCTTAATACAAAATTGAATAGTAAGTGCAAACTTTTATTAAGTAGCTCTTGACTATTTACATCATTCAAAAGAAATATTTCTTAAGATTATCTACATTCCAAGTTCGAGGCAACGGTTGTCCGTCTGGTGTTTCCAGACGGTAGGTACCGTCCCTGACTTCCTCATAGATTCGGTAGGGTCCTTCCCAGTTGGGAGTTAGTTTGCCAGACTCATTAGCCCTACCAACTGCTTCCATTTTTCTAAGTACAAAGTCCCCTACTTTGAGTGGACGCCTGTGTACTTTTTTGTTGTATGATCTAGTCATTCTCAGGCGATAGATTTCATGGCGCAAGACAGCATTGCCCCTCTTTTCAGGAAGTGAGTCTAATGCCAGGCGCATGGCTTCCCAGTTTGCCTCTTCGTCATATAGCATTACTCGAAGAGTCGGCTCGTAGTGTTCTATTGGAAGAACAGCTTCCGCACCGTAAGTTAGGAGGAATGGAATTTCTCCAGTAGCCCTTTTTTCAGTCGTCCTAATGGCCCAGAGAACATGTGGTAGTTCATCCGCCCATAGGCCGCCTGCTCGTTCAATCTTTTTCTTGAGACCGTCCGAGATGATTTTATTAAAGGCTTCTACCTGGCCGTTTGCTTGTGGACGGCCGACAGATGCAAAGTAGTTTGCAATTCCTTGGTCACCCAACCAGCTTTTGAGAACAGGCGTCTCAAATTGGGGACCATTATCAAAAACCATAGACATGGGAACCCCGAACCGAGTGATGACATTTTTCCAAATGAATGAAATTACATCTTTCGTCTTGATTCCCTTTACAGCCTCCGCCTCTACCCATTTAGTGAAGTAATCAACAGCAACAAGTATGTACCTCCTTCCGCCTGTAGCAGGCGTATATGGACCCAGAATGTCCATGCCCCACTTAGCAAACGGTAGTGGGCTATGAATGGTAGTGAGGTCAATAGCCGGACGGTGAATTAGTTTGCCAAACCTTTGGCACTTGTCACATTTTTTCACCATCTCCATTGCATCTGCTTCCAAAGTAGGCAAAAAGTAGCCCTGCCGCCTTGCCCTTTGAGCAAGCGTCCTACCGCCTATATGAGAAGCACAGTAACCAGAGTGAAGATCATCTAGTATCTCTCGTCCCTTTTCTGGAGTAACACACTTTAAGAAGGGTTGAAGGTACCCCCTTTTGTGAAGTTCTCCCTTTATCATTTCAAAACAGGTGGCTCGCTTTTTCAGTGCTGCCGCCTGTTGAGGATCATCCGGCAGTGTACCGTTTGTCAGATATGCCCTGATTGAATCCATCCAGGTTGAGATTTTGTCTAAGATTCCAATAGGGTCTTCCTCGATGCTTCTCTTCTCCATTACTTCCCAAAAAACAGTTCGAGGAGTATCAGAGGAGGCGGATGATGCTAATTTTGACAGTGCATCTGCCTGGTTGTTTTCTGATCTCGGCACTTGGATCAGATGGAAATCTTCAAGGGAGCCGACTGCTTGTCGGACCGCCTGTAAATACTTGATCATGGCCGGATGGGTTGCTTTGTATTCGCCATTGTACTGACTCACTATCAATTGTGAATCGGAACAGGCGTCTATTTTTCTTGCCCCTGCCGCCTTGCACATGCGGATCCCGGCTAGTAAAGCTTCATATTCTGCCTCATTGTTTGAAGCCTGAAAACTGAAGCGTAGAGCATACTCGTACCTGTCGCCCTCTGGCGACTGACATATGACGCCTGCTCCACAACCATTTGAAGTAGAGCTTCCGTCCACATATACCTTCCATACTTGGTCTGGAACTTGAGAGTCAGGAGGACGAGTCATCTCTACAATAAAGTCAGCAAAGGCTTGCCCCTTCACTGCTTTTCTAGGCTCGAAAGTAACTTCGAGGCTCTGTATTTCTATAGCCCATTTGATCATTCGGCCTGACGACTCCATGATGGTAAGTGGCCGCTTGATAGGTTGGTCTGTATACACGACGACTGCATGTGCCAAAAAGTAGGGCTTCAATTTTTTAACAGCCATGAAGAGTGCAAGACCAAATTTCTCCACTAGGGGATACCTCAACTCGGCATTTTTCAGTACGTGACTGACAAAGTAGACCGGGAGCTGACAGCCGTCCCTTTCAGCAAGGAGAACAGCGCTTAACGCATGATCAGAGACGGCCAGGTACATGTAGAGTACTTCTCTGGGCAAAGGGCTGACCAGCCTCGGCAAGGAATGCAAGTGAACTTTCAATTTCTGGAAGGCGGCCTCAGCATCCGGCACCCATTCAAACCTTGCCTTTTTCTTAATTGCCTGGAAAAAGTATAGGCATTTGTCGCCTGATCGGCTTAGAAATCTTCCCAAGGCCGCCAGACAACCTGTTAACTTCTGAACCTCTCGGATGGTACGAGGCGACTGCATGTCTATGACCACCTGCACCTTCTCAGGGTTCGCCTCTATTCCTCTCTGATTGATAAGGAATCCGAGAAATTTCCCAGACTCAACTCCAAATACACATTTCTTGGGATTGAGCATGACATGGTGCCGCCTGAGTGTGGCGAAAGTTTCTCGGAGGTCCGACAGATGATCTTTCTGAAGTTTAGTCTTGACAATCATATCATCAATGTATGCCTCGACGTTTCTCCCAATCTGATCAAAGAACACAGTGTTTATCATTCGCTGGAAGGTAGCCGGGGCATTCTTAAGACCAAACGGCATGACCGTGTAACAGTATAACCCCTGATCAGTGACGAAGGCCGTCTTCTCCTGATCTTTCTTCCATAAAGGAATTTGATGGAAACCAGAATAGGCGTCCATAAATCTCATCACAGCATGGCCGGCTGTTGAGTCGACCAGGTTATCAATTTTAGGCAGAGGGTAACTGTCTTTGGGGCACGCCTTGTTTAAGTCTGTGTAGTCTACACACATTCGCCAGGTGCCATTCGGCTTTTTAACAAGCACCACATTTGCAACCCAGTCTGGGAAGTAACAATGCCGAATGAACCCTGCATCAAGTAATTTTTTAACTTCGGCGGCTGCCGCCTGACTTCTTTCTTCGCCATGGTTCCGCTTCTTTTGCCGTACCGGCTTCTTTTTCGGATCCACGGCCAGTTTATGTACCGCCAGATCAGGACTAATGCCTGGAATTTCATGGACTTCGAATGCAAAGATGTCCTTGTATTCTTTCAATAGTTTGTGAAAGTCGTCACCAAGGTCTCTCAGAGCAGTCGTCCCAACTTTGACTGTTCGGTCAGGACGTGAGTCGTCTAAGATCAGGTCCGTATGCTCACCAGCTGGCTGAGGGCGGAACTCATCCGACCGCTCCTCTGCCAATGATTGCTATTTTCTTTCTTTTCTTGCGGCCCCTGTCTGAGAAGCCTCTCTCTTCTTGCCGCCTGTTTCTTGAACAGGCGCACTCTCCTTGACATTGTCAAGGTCTGTTTTTTCACCACTTGACCCAGTGGCCATAAAAGTGGGCTTGACATCCGAGAGATAGCACTCTCGGGCCATCCTCTGATCTCCCCTTAGGGAGCCGACTGTTCCATTATCCCTCTCAAACTTGAGCAACATAAGAGACGGGATTATAACAGCCTTGGAATTATTCAGGGTTGGTCGACCCAGAATCATGTTTTAGGCCGAGAGTTCCTCTACTACTAGGAACCGGACTACCATGTGTCGTCCTTCCCCTTTTTCTCCCAGGCGAATGGGTAAATCTACTCGTCCCAGTGGGTGGACGACTCCTCCTCCAAACCCTATTAAAGGGTGGGAGGCCGGATGTATGCAGTCAGTCTGATATTTCAGTTTCGACAGACATTTGCTGCTGATGAGATCTGAGGAGCTCCCGGTATCTATGAGGATTCGGCCAACTCTCTGGTTGGCCACTTTACATTCAATAACGAGAGGGTCGTCATGCGGCCCCCTTACCCCTCCTAGATCCTCTTCAGTGATGACAATCTCAGGAAATGTATATTTGGACGGCCGTCCTTGGTGAACGGAATTTACATCTAACCGCCTTATATTATCTTTGTTGCCCCTAATAGTGGGGCCGCCTCCTGAGAAGCCGCCTGCAATGGTGTAGACGACTGCATCATCTGTATCGGAGTTGTCGGCCTGCTGATTCTTTTTGGCCGACTGCTTTTTTGAGGAAGTGTTCCCCGTAGATTTCTTGACATAAGTGTCAAGATCACCTTGCTCAGCCAGGCGGTCCAGATACCGCATGAGACTGATGCAGTCATTGGTGTGATGACCAACATCATCATGATAAGCACAGAATTTATCTTGGTTCCGGTTGTTTGCAGAACCCTTCATGGGGACCGGCTTCTCAATTGAGATCCGTCCCTTGATTTCTTTTAGGATAAACTGGTTATCCTTGTTAAACGCATACTTTGGGGAGTATGGTTTGAATTCTTTTTTCTTTTTCTGGGCCGACTGTTTAGAGGAATCAGCCGCCCTGACCTCTTTTCTCTTCTCATCTTTGTTTGACGACTGTTTCTGTCGTCCTTCTCTTTTGTCGAACATTTTCCCGTCCGACTGTTTTACCGTACAAAGATCAGTCGTCTGTATATAGGCTTCTGCTTCAATCACTTCAATCAAGGCCTCTTGAAGAGTCGCCACCCTCTTTCGAACCAAATCAAATTTGAAGGTAGACCCGTCTTTGAGACCTCTGAAAAAGTCAGTATAGGCTACCTCATCCGGTAACCCTTGAATCTGTATTCTCATCAGGTTAAACCGCCTGATGTAAGAACGAAGCCCCTCCTTCTCGCCCTGCTGAATTGTTCCTAAATCAAGGGTCGTTTTCTTCGCAGGGATGTTCATGGCGAAGTTGGAGGTGAATAAGTAAGCAAGCGTCCTGAAGCTATTTACACAACCAGTCGGCAGGTTGCCGAACCATTGTTGTGCGATTCCTTTGAGAGTCGCTGGGAAACACTTGCACCAAGTGGGATCATCCAACCCTTGAAGGTACATCAGGTTGGTGAATGTCATCAGATGGTCTTCTGGGTTAGTAGTGCCGTCATAGGCGCCTACTAATACATTTTTCACTTTGGCCGGCTGAGCGGCTTCTGTAATTTCCTTGGAGAAGGCCGACGGCTGTTCACCAAGTCTAAGCAACCGTAGCTGCCAGTCCATAGGTTGGACGTTTTTTGCTGCAGCTCCACCAAACGGAGGTGGCTGCAAAAAATACTGTTGTTGCGGCACAAATGGTAAGTTTGGTACCGCCTGGTCGCTATGAAAGCCGGACTGACGAGAGGTGCCGCCTGACTCTCATGATACGACTGAGTATGCCTCATCGAGGCATTTCGCAGACTGTCTTGAAAATTTGAAGTAGAGGCCGACTCTGACAATCGGTCACTCTTCTTCTGCTCTAGCAGTAGCCGAGCGTCTGTGAATGTTTGCTTCGACCCGTCCGCCTGAATATGACGAACAGGTTTCCTATTTCCTGTAGGAAAACGGAATTTTGTGAAATCAAGGGCAGGTTAGGATGAGGAGTCGCCTCTCGCCCTTGAACTGGCTTCCTCTTCAGTGAAGTGGAGGGTTTCTTAGTCGACTGCTCCTTGGCTGGAGCAAGCGGCTTCTTGTTGATAAACTCTTGAATCTCTCCCTTGAAATTCCTCATGAAGGTCATGAGTTCGTTCCTTGTGATGAGAGCAGACCCATCAGTCGGCTGTTGCCGAACAGGCGGTGCGCCTGCTGGCTCACTTCCAGTTTGAAGATGTTCCCGTTCCCTCCTTTCGGTATGACGGGTACGTCGGGCCCCCTAGGGTCCCGTCTGAAGCTGTGTGAGCTTCAATTTCAAATTCACTCTCGGTATCATGGTCCGACTGAATTTGAGGGTCGTCTAGGGGACGCCTCTCTTCAGGAGTCGGTACAGACTTGGATGCCATCTCAGAAGTACTCTCCCCACAGATGGCGTCAAATGTTTCGGGGTTTTCTGATGTCCTGCGGGAGAGTTACAATTCCGAGACTGGAACCGGACGCCTGTACCTGCAAAATAACGGAGACTCCTGGGAGCTCCGCCTCCAACGGTCAAGTTAGTACTTGATTAAGGAGTAATTAATGCGGAAATTAAAGTGATTGGGTCTCTCTAGGTAAGAGTGTTTAATGTAGGTAATTTGCTTTGTTAGCGAGATCAGCCGGTTATTACTGTGTGTAATTAATGTGTTTTTTTCGTTATCCCCCTTAATGAGGATTAAGGGAGGTATTTATAACCTTGGGAAACGTGCCCATCCTAGGTTTAGGTTAACCTAGGGCTGATTGGGCTTCCCTCGGAAGTTGGGCCTGGGTGGCCGGTTTCTCCATTAGGCATGGAGTATGCCACATGTCATGACATAACAGGTCCAAGGTGGACGAATAAGCGCGTGCCACGTGGCAAGCCCTGACAGTTCCAACTGGGGGACACTTGGCAGGACCTGATTGGCCCACGTGGCGCATTCCGATTGGTGGGAGCAAAATCCCCTAATCAATCAGGTCTATACTTCTATGTAATAATTTGATCATGGGCATCGCCCAAACCTAAAAACTAGTTGATATTTAGAAATTTACACGTATAAATTGGAAAAGAAGGTGAAAGGAGGTAATAATGGAAAAGTAAAAAGTTGTACAGTAACAAGGATAAGTAAGAACCTTGAAGCGGCAATTTCCTTGTCCATCAACATGACAATAGTAGTAGTACCTTTCTCTACTTTCCCAGTTCACCTGTAAATTTCATTAAAAAAATATATAATAATAATAATAATAAAGTGATGAAATACTGCAAAATTAAAAATTATGCAACAATAATAATCGAACCATATTAAGTCGGTCATCTTCATGGAGAATGATTCTGCCAAAATAATTCCAAATCTCAACCTCAAATTCCTTCATAGAAAGCGTTTGATAATTCATAATTTTATCAGCAGAAACAACATCCTCCAGATTACAACTCACCCCCCCCAAAAAAAAAAAAAAAAAAACCTTAATTTCTGAAATTAGTAGATAAATTAAAATCAAGTGAGAAATAAACTTAAACGAATATTACCTTCCAATGTAATTTAGAATCAAGAAAGCCTTACGGAATTCAAGTGTTTGAAGCGCATCTAACACAATCTCTCTTCGACTCCTTGGCACATTAAGCCGTAGCTCCTCTAACGATGCCTCCAGCGACATTACCGACACAATACAGCAGCAATTGATGAAGTAAAGAAGATAGTAATGGAGAAAGAAAAAAAAAAAGAAAAAAAAGATGGAATTTAGGATTTGAATTTTGAAAGAAGAAAAGTGTGTTTGAATTTTATCACAAAATGATCAGTGACAGGAGTTAACACAGAAGAGAAGAGAAGAAAAGTGAGTGAGTGAATTTATAACACCGCATTAACCAATAAAAAAATATTGTAATAAAATTCCCGCGCATGTTCTAGACTTCTATAGTAGCTGTTTGAGTGAACCACTCTTATCCTAAGAAGACCTAGCTAAATCTTTTGCTTGTACGTATAAATCTTCAGAAAGATTTCTTTAAATTTTAAATATAAACCTTAAGATTCTTTAGAAAGCTTTATTTAAATTTTAAATCTTAAGCTTGTGCAACTCATTAAATATGAGTAGGGGTATCAATTCGCAGGATCGGATTAGGTCTGATATGGTTGGGTCAAATCGGGTAAATTTTTAAATTAAGTCATACTTCCTCCGTTTCTTTTTACTTGCAACACAGCTTTGTGGCACGTGTTTTGAGGTCGGGTTTATGTAAGGTAAACGAATGAATTATTCATTATAATTTTTACAAATGATACTTAACCCTATAATCTTCATGTAAAAATTATATTGATAAAATAGCTCATTTACCCTCACTAATCATCTCCTAAAATTGCGTGCCTAAAAGGTGTGTTGCAAGTAAAAGAAAACGGAGGAAGTATTAAATTGTTATGTCTATACGAGTTTAAATATGAATCGGATATTTTTCGGATCGGGTCGGATGTGCTTTTGACACCTCTAAATATGAGTAATCCTTTTTCTATCCTTATGCTAATAAAATAGGGAAGTTAATTGTGCAACTCATGCTATGGCTTACCTTAACCTTCTCCATTATTCGACTAGAGTGTGGGTAGGATTGTCCTAACATGTTAGACGATGTAGTTGAGGCTAATTATTACAAAGTTTTGATAATATCTTGTCGACATTATTTACTATTTCTGTTTCGTAATAATCGCATTAAGGGTCTGTTCTCTTCATCTTATTTTCAGTTTAATTCAATTTAGCTCAAGTCTGTTTCAGTTTAGTTCAGTTTTTAATTTCCTTCTCTTATAAAATATTCAGTTCAGTTCATCTCCAATCTGTTCAATTCAGCTCAATTCAGTAAATCAGAATAGGCGCTAATTTGTATTTTGATTTATATGCTAACTTTGATCATGTACTAGTAAAGTATTTTGTTTATGTATGTTTCCAAAATATTACCCTTTTATTTTATATTTTTTTAATAATATATACTCCCTTTGTCCCTAATAATTTAGCCTATTGATTAATTATGGTCTCCAAGATGCGTGTTATAATGATTTTTATCTTCATTTTCATATATGTAAAAATTATGAAAATTGTAAATATTAACATATACTATTGGGTGAGTGTAGACACCTAAAAATGTCTCCCCAAAACCAAACCCGTTGATGAACATCTTTCACCGCCATTATTGGTCGAGTTGAGTATTTAATCTTTGGAGTGCTTAAATCCATGTTCTACCCAATATATTTCATGAACCAATACAATTTCTAGCTCATTTCCCTAAACCATAACCTATTTTCCACTTTTCGTGTCCACATCGCAAAACTGAGAGAAACAGAATTTATGGCTATAAAATTTTGATCCAATTATTATTTTTTTGGATAGGCCTTTAAATAAGCTTTCCAACCATATATCATAAGCCCAATTCCGAGCTATAACGAAAAAGATATGAGCAAAACATTAAACTCGGCCCAAAACCGACACCCTTCTACTAAAAAGGCCATATCATAAAATCTACAAATTACTTTTACCTAATTCTAATTGGGTTGGAAAGTAGACTTGATAAGATTTCCAATGATATATTATATGCTTTATTCTGAGTTACGGATCAAAAGTTATGATGATTTTAAAAACGCATAAAAAAAACTGGAATTACCGCGCAGCAGCTAAAATGCCGCGACGCGGCAAGATCTGACGTGGCACGGGAGAAATTCCCGTGACACGGTAATTTGGAGGGGATTTTCATATTTTTTAGTGCCCCGTGACTTGGCATAAGTACCGTGACCCGGCGCCATATGGCGTGACACGGTGGACTTTGCCGCGTCACGACGTTTTTTTGCCGTGTCACGGTGGGTTGCTGACATGTCACGGTGCTTAAAACTTCCCCGCGTCACGGGGAAGTGTGCCGTGACACGGGAATTAATGCCTTCACGCGTAATCCGTGTCTTTTCCGCGTAATCCCTTCACGCATTTTTACTCCCGTAGGTCAAATATTTCCCGCGTCACGCTAATTTCCCCCGTGACACGGTAGAATCTGCCGTGTCACGGTAGCCTTTTTTAGGGTTTTTATCTTTTTAGGGTTCCGTGTGTTCCCTCTACTCATTTTCCCTATAAATACCCCCCTCCTTTCTGCAGTTCGGGGTGTAATACCCCAAATTTTGGAGTATTTTTTTTAGTCAACGATTTCTTTTCAAAAATAAATAAACTTTAAAACTAATTATTATTTTCAAATTGTAAAATTATTATTATTATTATTATTATTATTATTATTTTCGTATTTGAAAAAAAAAATGAGAAACCGATTTTCTAGAATTGGTGTTATCGGATAAAAAGGAAAAACAACAAACAAATTCTATTTGAAATCAGTCCTTATCTTGTAGAAGACCTTCTGCATGAATCTACCTTCACAATATTAAGCTTATAAATTCCCAATCTCACGCACCCAAGTTGCTATGAGAAAACATTAGCTCCAAGAAGCTTTCTTTTCCCCTCAAAACCGATTATTATCCCTTAGTTGTGTCAATTGCTAAAACACCAACTATAATTGACTGAGTATAGTGGTAAACCATGATTCTTCTTCGTCTATCATTCTTGATAATAATAATTGTTAGCTAACCCACCACGAACTACGCCTTCGTCCCTTGACCTTGAGTTATACTTCTATGGCTTCTTCCGATTCACATTTTAAAGAGTATGGTTTTTATTATTTATTTTTGTTTGTTAAAAAGAAAAAAAAAAAAAGAAAAAGGGCGGGGGGTGTTTTGTTTGTTCTTCTGTAAATTGTAAGATGATTCTTAGGGGAGCAACAATGGTGGGGTTAGATGAGTAATTGATCTACAAAGTTAGAAAAGTTGGCAGACATATCTTTTATATATAAAAACAAAAAAAAATCTACTTCCTTTCTTTTTACGTAGTGGTGTATTAGTAATAGGCATCAAGCATTAATGAGGTTGCCTAACAAATTCGATTAGTATACTAAACTAACTTGGACTCGTTTATTTGTAGACGGAGGCTACTAGGTGAACGTTTCGGAGGTTAATTACCTTGAGTTTTTACGCGCGATCAAGGTAATTTTCAATGTCCATCATGTTTAGAATCCCGTTAGGAAATTATTTTGAAATATTATGTGTCAAATACGTGTTTATGTAATCATATGTGATGAATGTGCTATCGTATGATATTATGCAATCATATATTATATATGAGTTTTCTATTTTGTGTATTAGTATATGTAATTTCGAAAAAAAAAAATATGATTATTTGTTATCGTATGAGTTTTTTCTTAAAATATAATCTTGGGTATTGGATGATTGATTATACGTGATTGATGGTCTATATGTCATGTAGGATGACTATGGTCTAATAATACTGAAATTGAAGTATTGATACTTGAAATTAAATTGATTTGTGCAATACTTGTGTACAGTGTAATTGGATGATATAATCTAATAAGATGTACAGTAAAATTTAATTTAAGAAGGGAAATGAAACCCGAAAAGGTGAAGAACAGGTTGCCCACTAGTAGTTATGGTTGCTACTAGTTGGTTTAAATTATTGTATATTGGTGTTAGTCTTCCTCCTACTCACTGGGTATTAGTGAGGGGTGTGCACACTAGGGACATTCTGTTTTATTTTATGGCCAATTGGGGTTACGTGCGACCCTCTGTAAAGTACGTGGTGACAGAGACTAGTCCCGGCTTACTGGCGTTCTCTTTCCCTTTCTTAAATAAAGTAATAATATGTTATGTGGCTATTTGAACTTGGTTGAGTATTAAAATATTTATGAGACTATATTATGTATAAACTGTTTTAAACTAAAATTTATTTATTTTACGGGGTGGAGTTGGAATTACTCAGTTTATCTGATTTTTGGGAGTCTTCTCTCTTTTTCTTGTTTCTGATTTATTTTGCAGGTTGGTAGAAAAGGTACTCGGTTACGTGTGAGAAGACGTTAGAATAATCACGTAGCTAAGACAATTTAGTTTATCCCCGAATTTAATTATTTCCTCACAGTTATTGGTTTTAAATAATTGCAGTTTGATGTAATGATTATTTTATTTTGCCACAACTTAGACCACTTAGTTATTTTAAACATTATGTTATTTTTGCTTTGCATTTATTTTCTACGGAAAATAAGTGTAGCAGTAACACTTCCAGAGTTGATGGTTGGGTTTTTGAAAGTTAAAGGTCACTCTTATTGTTTTTAAAGACTCGAATTTTGGGGGTGTTACAAATTGGTATCAGACCCCAGGTTTTTCAAAATTTAGGGACTAAATGAATTAAATTAAATACTTAGGTTTAAAATTTGTATATAAGTTTAAAATTTATTTAAGCTTAGGAAAGCCGTGAGTGTGGGAATCACGATAAGGGATTTATGTGTTTTATATTACTTTTATTTAATACTTATTATGTGATTATTTACTTTATTTTATTAGATGGTACGAGTACTTAAAACCGCAAGAAAGTCGAGTGCTAGGAAGCGTACACATTATTACCTGATTCTCCTTATGGGATTCGTATGAATTATAATGAAAATATTCGACATTACGTGCACCACTTAAATCTCGGCATTGAGCACTTTCATTACAATATACTTGGGGGCCAATCTGATTATCTCACTCCAGAGAGGCGATCTCAAATCCTTCTGCACACGTTAATTGGGAAGGGACCCTATCCTCAACTTACAAAGAAGTATGTTGACTTATACATTAATGGTAAACCGAATGATAAGTATTATTATGATGAACAATGGATCCCTACTGTGGACTACCTTGAGAAGGCAATGATGGAAGCCAAGCGAGACTTTGACTATAACCTGGATGATGAGGAGGAGGATGAGCCCCAGGAAAGTGAAGCTCGTGAGAGTCAAGGGGAAAATAGTAATTGAATTATCCATTTATTTTTTTTTAAAGCTACGTTTAGTTTATTTGGTTAAAATTTTTATATATTAGTTTTACAAACAAAAGCTAGTTTCTTATGACTAGAAACTATAGTTTTGGTTTATTTGTAACTAGTAGTTTATTGAGCTATTTAGTACTAGTATTTTATTTCAAAGACGGGTTTCATTCTCTTCTGGTTTTGCAACAAAATAATTTTGATTAATATATTTTTACCTTGCTATTTTATGATTATTAATCAAAATCAATTCTTTTTTTTTTCTATCTATTGTATTTATATAGGCCAAAGCTCTTATTTTCTTATGCTTACTTTAGTCAAAACTAGTAATGACTTGGTCGGGTGATAGTGAAATCACAAAGCAATGCGCGAATTTATAGTCTAATGCTAAGTTGATGCATTATTTGGTTTGGAATTTGGCCGACTCTTTGAATTCTATGAGATTTAATACATCGCTTAATTCTTGTCTCTATATGTGCTGATGTGTTACATGAAAGCATGTCGTGGTTGATGATTTAATTGCAATTCACACGATCTAAATAAGTCGTGTTAAAATGTGTATGGTGGTAACAGCAGTGATGAAATTGTGCATACTGTGTATGCAAAATTACCACGTTTACACCATGTCTCGTTGGAGAAGAATTGCACAAATGGCTGAGACTCCTAAACAACTTGCTGCTAGGTTAAGAGCTCTTGAGCAAATGAATTAGAACCTTGGAATGTTGTTGCAAAACCAGCTGAATAACAACAACAACCACAATAATAATGACAACGACCCTCAAGCTGCTATGGCTAAGAAACTTGTTGCATTGAAACCTCCGCTATTTATGGGGAAGGAAGATCCCATGTTGGTTGAGAACTGGGTACGTGACTTTGACAAGATTTTCACTGCTGCTGGTACCCCTGATGCTCAGAAGGTGGATCAAGCCACATTCTATTTACGTGAGGCTGCTGATATTTGGTGGGAAAATGAAGCAGCCACCATAAGAGCTCAACAGAATTTTAACTAGGAGGCTTTTAAGACAGCAATCAGGAATCACTTCTTTCCTGAGCATATCAAGAGGCATAAATACAGTGAGTTTAGTAGGTTTAACCAAACAGCTAGTATGAGTGTGCAGGAGTATGCTGAGAAATTTAATGAGTACGCAAGGTTTTGTCCTAATGTAGTGCCTGATGAGAGATCCAAGGCTCAGAAGTTTGAAGATGGACTGACTTTTAGGATCCAAAAGAAGGTGATCGGGGTTGGTACTGCTGCTACTTATAAAGAGGCCTATGATAGAGCTTGTAATATTGAAAGGATTTTGAAACGTGAATAGGAGGTCAAGGATAGGCATAAGAGGAAAGGAAATGGTGAGAGTTCATCGAACCCTCAAGGTTATGACAAGAGACCACGCCTAGTGGGTAATAGCAATGGGAATGGTGGAAATGGTCAGCAGGAAGGCCGTAACAACAACAATCAAAGCAACAACCACCGGGGCCAGGGACAACAGAATCAGCAAGGATCTCGCAATCGACCATGCCGTAAATGTGACAAGAGCCATCCAGGACGCAACTGCAATGAAGATTTGCTTACTTGCTTTGAATGTGGGGAGGTTGGTCACAAGAAATTTGAGTGCCCAAAGAAGCAGAATGGAAATAATCAAGCTCAGAATGGGAAAGGTAACAACAATGGCAACAAGGGAGGTAGTTATGGGAGGAACTCAAACTACAACAACCGCTTCAACAACAACAATTCTCAGGGCCAAAATGGAAATGCTCAAGGAGGGAATGGCCAAAGCAACAACAATGGCGGAGGAAGCAACCACAATGGCAATGGTAGGACCAGTAATGGAAGAATCTATGTCATGAACCAGAGCGAGATTGACTCTAATGCCGACGTTGTGACGGGTACTTTTCTCGTGAACTCAAAACCTGGTTATTTACTTTTTGATTCTGGGGCATCTCATTCTTTTGTCGCCACTTCTTTCGTGAATAAGCATGCTTTAAAACCTTCATCCTTGTGTCAAACCAATATAACAATTCCTTCAGGGGAGGTAGTTCCTTGTAGATCCCTATACCAAGACATTCCAGTTAACATTGTTGGAACTGAGTTGCTTGCAAACCTTATTCAGTTTGACTTAACTGACTTTGATGTGATATTGGGGATGGATTGGCTTAGTAAATATAAGGCTAGAATTGGGTGTCATACCCAAAAGGTGTCTCTTAGGGGGCCAAGAGGGAATAGAATCTCTTACCAGGGGGTTGTGTCAAAACCAGGGATCAGTATTGTGTCAGCCATGACTTTTCATTCTTATATCCGAAAGGGATACCCTATTTATTTATGCCATGTGCAAGATGTGAGTGTATAAGAGAAATCCATAGAGAACATTCCAGTGGTGAGAGAATTCCAAGATGTGTTTCCAGATGAAATTCCAGGGATGCCGCCGGTTAGGGAGATGGATTTCAAAATAGACTTAGTGCCTGGGACTGGAGCTATTTCTAAAGCACCATATAGAATGGCACCAGCAGAGATAAAGAGTTGAAGGTACAGTTGGAGGAGTTGCTGGAGAAGGGTTATATAAGGCCAAGTGTTTCATCTTTGGGGAGCACCGGTTTTGTTTGTGAGAAAGAAGGACGGATCCTTAAGGTTGTGTATTGACTACCGAGAGTTGAATAATGTCACTATAAAGAACAAATATCCATTGCCTAGGATCGAGGACTTGTTTGATTAGCTTAAAGGTGCTGGGATATTCTCAAAAATTGATTTAAGGACAGGATACCACCAGTTGAGGATTGCTGAGGAAGATATACCAAAGACAGCATTTCGCACAAGATACGGACATTATGAGTTCATTGTTATGCCTTTTGGACTCACTAATGCGCCGGCAGCTTTTATGGATCTCATGAATAGAACTTTTCAGCCATATTTAGATAAATTTGTGGTGGTGTTCATAGATGATATTTTGGTGTACTTGAGGGATAAAGAAGAGCACGAAGAACATCTAAGAAAAGTGTTGGAGATTCTTAGAAAGGAGAAGTTATATGCCAAATTTTCAAAATGTGAATTTTGGCTAGAGAAGGTAGCATTTCTAGGCCATGTGATCTCAAAGGAAGGAGTTGCGGTGGACCCATCCAAGATTCGGGCAGTTTTTGATTGGCCAAGACCCAGAAGTGTGACCGAAGTGAGAAGTTTCTTAGGGCTTGCTGGATACTATAGGAGATTTGTACAAGACTTTTCGAGGATAGCTCAACCCTTGAAAAATTTGATGAAGAAAACTACTAAGTTTTAGTGGGATGAGAGGTGTGAGCAATCTTTTCAAGAATTGAAGCGAAGACTCACCTCAGCACCAGTCTTAACCTTACCATCAGGGACTGAAGGGTTTGAAATCTATAGTGACGCATCTAAGAATGGCTTTGGGTGTGTACTTATGCAACATGGGAAGGTTATAGCTTATGCATCAAGGCAGCTCAAGCAACATGAACAGAATTACCCTACTCATGATTTGGAGCTAGGAGCGGTAGTGTTTGCTCTCAAGATCTGGAGACACTACTTGTATGGTGTGAGATGTAAGGTGTATACGGACCATAAGAGTCTTAAATACATATTCACACAGACTCATTTGAACATGAGGCAAAGGAGATGGCTTGAGGTGTTAACCGATTACAACCCAGACATTCTGTATCACGAAGGAAAGGCAAACAAGGTAGTTGATGCTTTGAGTAGGAAGACAACTCATATAGTGAACTTGATGATTTTAGCCAAGGAACTTTGTGAAGAATTTAGGAAGTTAAACTTGGAGGTTGTAGAGTATGACCAAGTGAACGCTCAGTTGAATGCAATGTCAGTCAAACCTACCATACATGATGAGATTCGTGAGAAGCAAATGTTAGATGAGTGGTTGACCAAGGTGAGGAAGATGAAAGAAGAAGGAGCGACAATTGAGTTTGATGTAGATGATAATGGAACAGTGAAATACAAAGGGAGATGGTGTATTCCTAAAAATGAAGATCTCAAAAGGAAGATTTTAGAATTATCTCACAACACCCCGTACTCTGTACACCCAGGAGGAGATAAGCTCTATAAGGATCTTAAGAAACATTTTTGGTGGCCAAACATGAAGCGTGAAGTAGCCGAGTTTGTGGCAAGGTGCCTTACATGTCAGAAAGTGAAGATACAACATATGAGACTTGGAGGGAAGCTGCAATCGTTAGATGTACCAGGATGGAAGTGGGCGTCTATCTCTATGGATTTTGTGATGGGATTTCCACTTACAAGGGCAGCAAAGAATGCTATTTGGGTCATAGTTGATCGTTTAACGAAAACAACAAGATTCATAGCAATAAAGGATACTTGGAATGTGAATCAATTGGCAGCTGCCTATGTGAAAGAAATTGTGAGACTACATGGAGTTTCTAAAGATATTATTTCAGACAGAGATCCAAGATTTTTAACAAAGTTCTGGGAAATGTTTCAGCAAGCATTTGGCACTATCCTGAAGTTTAGCACAGCGTTCACCCTGCTACAGATGGACAGACAGAGAGAACAATTCAGACCTTGGAGGACATGTTGAGAGCTTGTGTGATGGACTTTGGCGGAGCATGGGACGAAAGATTACCTATGATAGAATTTTCATACAATAATAGCCATCATGCGAGTATAGGAATGGCACCTTATGAAGCGGTGTATGGGAGAAAATGTAGGAGTCCCTTGTGTTGGAGCGATATCAGTGAGTCTTTGACTTTGGGGCCAAAAATGATTGAAGAAACAACGAAGCAAGTTAGGCTTATCCAGGCAAACATGAAGGCAGCTCAGGATCGACAAAAGTCATATGCAGATCAGAATAGGAGAATAGTGGAATTTGAAGTTGGGGAAAAGGCTTTACTTAAGGTTTCACCTACCAAGGGAGTCATGCGGTTTGGTAGAAAAGGGAAGTTGAATCCTAGATACATTGGCCCGTATGAAGTATTGAAGAGAGTTGGTGAGGTAGCATATCAACTAGCCTTACCCATGGAGTTAGCCAACGTTCACAATGTTTTTCATGTTTCCCAACTCCGAAAATATGTTCATGACCCTACCCATGTTATCCAACCCGAGTCTATTGAGCTAGATGAGACCTTAACTTTCGAAGAACGCCCTGTGAAAATTCTAGACACCAAAACGAGAAGTACCCGAAATAAGGCGGTAAAGTTAGTTAAAGTCCTATGGTCTAATCAGAATTCTGAAGAAGCAACTTGGGAAGCTGAGCATGATATGAAAAAACGTTACCCGGAACTTTTCGACCAGGTATGCCAAGTTTCGAGGTCGAAACTTTTAAAGGGGGTAGAATGTAATACTAACTGATCTTTTATCTTCGCATGAGACTTTTTGAGAGCTAATTTTAAAGTTCGAGGACGAACTTTCGTTTTAAGGGGGAGTAGATGTAATACCCCAAATTTTGGAGTATTTTTTTTAGTCAACGATTTCTTTTCAAAAATAAATAAACTTTAAAACTAATTATTATTTTCAAGTTGTAAAATTATTATTATTATAATTTTCGTATTTGAAAAAAAAAATAAAAAAAAATGAGAAACCGATTTTCTAGAATTGGTGTTATCGGATAAAAAGGAAAAACAACAAACAAATTCTATTTGAAATCAGTCCTTATCTTGTAGAAGACCTTCTGGATGAATCTACCTTCACAATATTAAGCTTATAAATTCCCAATCTCACACACCCAAGTTGCTATGAGAAAACATTAGCTCCAAGAAGCTTTCTTTTCCCCTCAAAACCGATTATTATCACTTAGTTGTGTCAATTGCTAAAACACCAACTATAATTGACTGAGTATAGTGGTAAGCCATGATTCTTCTTCGTCTATCATTCTTGATAATAATAATTGTTAGCTAACCCACCACGAATTACGCCTTCGTCCCTTGACCTTGAGTTATACTTCTATGGCTTCTTCCGATTCACATTTTAAAGAGTATGGTTTTTATTATTTATTTTTGTTTGTTAAAAAGAAAAAAAAAGGAAAAGGGCGGGGGGTGTTTTGTTTGGTCTTCTGTAAATTGTAAGATGATTCTTAGGGGAGCAACAATGGTGGGGTTAGATGAGTAATTGATCTACAAAGTTAGAAAAGTTGGTAGACATCTCTTTTATATATAAAAACAAAAAAAATCTACTTCCTTTCTTTTTACGTAGTGGTGTATTAGTAATAGGCATCAAGCATTAATGAGGTTGCCTAACTAATTCGATTAGTATACTAAATTAACTTGGACTCGTTTATTTGTAAACGGAGGCTACTAGGTGAATGTTTCGGAGGTTAATTACCTTGAGTTTTTACGCGCGATCAAGGTAATTTTCAATGTCCATCATCTTTAGAATCTTGTTAGGAAATTATTTTGAAATATTATGTGTCAAATACGTGCTTATGTAATCATATGTGATGAGTGTGCTATCGTATGCTATTATGGAATCATATATTATATATGAGTTTTCTAATTTGTGTACTAGTATATGTAATTTCGAAAAAAAAAAATTCATTATTTGTTATCGTATGAGTTTTTTCTTAAAATATAATCTTGGGTATTGGATGATTGATTATACGTGATTGATGGTCTATAATGTCATGTAGGATGACTATGGTCTAATAATACTGAAATTGAAGTATTGATACTTGAAATTAAATTGATTTGTGCAATACTTGTGTACAATGTAATTGGATGATATAATCTAATAAGATGTACAGTAAAATTTAATTTAAGAAGGGAAATGAAACCCGAAAGGGTGAAGAACAGGTTGCCCACTAGTAGTTATGGTTGCTACTAGTTGGTTTAAATTATTGTATATTGTTGTTAGTCTTCCTCCTAATAATTGGGTATTAGTGAGGGGTGTGCACACTAGGGACATTCTGTTTTATTTTATGGCCAATTGGGGTTACGTGCGACCCTCTGTAAAGTAGGTGGTGACAGAGACTAGTCCCGGCTTACTGGCGTTCTCTTTCCCTTTCTTAAATAAAGTAATAATATTTTATGTGGCTATTTGAACTTGGTTGAGTATTAAAATATTTATGAGACTATATTATGTATAAACTGTTTTAAACTAAAATTTATTTATTTTACGGGGTGGAGTTGGAATTACTCAGTTTATCTGATTTTTGGGAGTCTTCTCTCTTTTTCTTGTTTCTGATTTATTTTGTAGGTTGGTAGAAAAGGTACATTGTTACGTGTGAGGAGACGTTAGAATAATCACGTAGCTAAGACAATTTAGTTTATCCCCGAATTTAATTATTTCCTCGCAGTTATTGGTTTCAAATAATTGCAGTTTGATGTAATGACTATTTTATTTTGCCACAACTTAGACCACTTAGTTATTTTAAACATTATGTTATTTTTGCTTTGCATTTATTTTCTACGGAAAATAAGTGTAGCAGTAACACTTCCAGAGTTCGATGGTTGGGTTTTTGAAAGTTAAAGGTTACTCTTATTGTTTTTAAAGACTCGAATTTTGGGGGTGTTACACGGGGGCACCAATAATAATTCTCTCTCACCTTACACCAAAAATCATTCTCTTCTCCCTCTTTAACCTAATTTCTAGCCTCTTTATTCTTCCACAACAATTCCCGTAAGCACTCCAAGGAGTCTATACTTAACCCGAGGTTCCGTCCTTAAACCAAGGCATGAAAGGTACAAATAACTGAGGGTTTGGACCAAATCAACTCTACTTTTTATTTGATTTAATTTTCATTCACTTTATATTTTAATAATGAAGTTACTAACAGTTTGTTTATGATGTATCAATTTAAAGTAACGCGCAAAATGTGAGTAATTAATTAATTTAATTGCTCTTATTTTATTTTTAATATTGCTAGTATCATGATTAGGGTTATTTTATATTTGATTTGGCTAACACTATTATTGTTAAATTGCTTCCAATATTAATTTTTATTCTATTATTTTTTTATTGATCACCATATTGCATGTTTAAAGGGAATATGTAATTGAAAACCACGCCTAATAAGATAATTTGGACAACCGGTTTAGGTTCCTTTTAATCTTATTATTAATTGAAGTGATCACCAATATTTTAGAATTATGTGTGCATTAATATTAAACCAATTTAGTTAAATAATAGTTTGGAGCGAATTGAATTATTGTTTGTACGCCTTTGAGATCACATGAATGCTTTTCAATATAAGAATCGAGTAGAGGCCAATACGGGCGAATGTGACTCCATGACTCACTTCGTACCATCATCCCCGATCCTCCTTTCGTGGTTCCGAACCATATGGAGTTAGTAATCTCATGGATTATGAATGGGGTGTAAACTTCAAGGGTCAATTGTTGTTGCCTATCGTAGTCCCTTATCGTGGTTGCCTTTTTATGATCCGTGAACGGTTTACAAGTTCCTTAAAAACTTGTTGGCGGCTCCCTACTTTTTTGTCCTTAATCGTATATGTCAATTCCCACTTCCTATGAGTGCCAAGCATATTCACAACATGCTTTTATGTAGGCGCACTTCGAACGACGCCTACAGTGAGGCAACAGTTTGTGACACATCGATTATATATGGTTCTCACTAGCTAGCAACGGCAATATAATCACATCATCATCACACAAAATTCCTCATCCACTAGTAACTACAATATGCCCAACGCTTTTTCCTTTCTCTCTCCTCCACCCTCCACCGCAACCACCACCACACCCCATCGTTGGCTACTCTAGAAACCCTTGAATTTCTTGCAGTTATTCTCTAATCTCTATCTAAATGTCCAATACGATTCCCCCCCCCTTTCTCTTAAATTCCTAAAGTTGATTGGCGATTTCACTAATCAATTTCTTAGATGCCGAAATTTTGTTTTTGCAATCAATTTCTAATGAGAAAATTGTGAAAAAGGACTTTTTAAGTGGTCGACTTTTTGAAAAAGGACCTTTTAAGTGAAAACTTATGAAAAAGGACCTTTTAAGTTGTATATTGTTTGTATAGGGTACTTAGGTGAGCTTGCGTGGTTGTCAACGCCAGAGCTCCAGCGCAAACTATCACATGTTAATCACGTGACTTATTTATAAAAATAAAAAAAATCCCTAAATTTCCCTCCTTTCCCAACCTAACCCAAATTGAAGACAAAGCATTCAATGAAAGGGATAGGTCGGGAAAGGAGGGAAACTCGGGGATTTTTTTTTATTAAAAAAAAGTCACGTGACTAACCGCATTGACCATCACGTCGAAGCTCCGACGTTTACCACCATGCAAGCTCACCCAAGTACCCCATACAAACAAAATACAACTTAAAAGATCATTTTTCACAAGTTTTCACTTAAAAGGTCCTTTTTAAAAAAGTCGACCACTTAAAAGGTCATTTCTCACAATTTTCTCTTTTCTAATTGACACCATTTTCAACTTTTTTTTTCTCTCCTCACTACGCCTTCGACATCTATTTGCCACCTTTCCTCTCATTTCCGGTAACAATGTGACGGAGTTATTGATGGGTGTCATTATGAAACTCAAATGGTAGTATTTTAGGATGTTTTGCTTTCTTTTAATAGCTTTCTTTCCCTTTATATGCTTAGTTTGTTCATTTGTTCCTTAGTTTTTCTATTTCTTGCTTATATTGTGTTTTCTTCATTTTTGTAGATTTTCTCTTGTTTTCTCTTTTATTGGTTCTTATTTCTTGGTTTGTAGGCGTATGGTGAAGCTCGAGACCCGTCATAATGATTTTTTGGGTTGGAAGAGGCTTATGGTGCAAGGTGGAAGCTCGAGACCCGTCATGATGATTTTTTGGTAGTATTAAATTTCAGAAAATTATTATTCCTTAAACTCTTAGGGCTTGTTCTCATACGTTTATTTTCTGTTCATTTCAGTTCAACTCAGCTCAGTTCAGTTCAGCTCGTAATTTCCTTCTCTTATAAAATATTCATTTCAGTTCAGTTCAGTTCAGTTTAGTTCAGCTGATTTTAGTCTATTAGAACATGCCCTTAAGTTTTTTATTATCTTTCTTTCAAAAAGAAAATTCTCATTATCCTCTTAGAAAGTACATATTCTCTACCAAATTATTCATATTCTCCAACAAACTATACATAAACTATATCAAACAATACATATCCTCTAACGAACTGTACATATTATCTAACATAGTACATATATCCTCTAACAAATTGTACATATCCTCTATAAAAAAATATACATCCTCCAACAAATGATACATATTCACTAACATACGTTTGGTTTATTCCTTTTTTATTTTAATACGTTCTTTATTGAAATAACAATATCCTTTTTTGCCTTAAATATATCCTCTATTGAAATAATGATATCCTCTATTAAGTTATATAAATCATCTATCAAATAATACATATCTTTCAACAAACTGTACATATCCTCCGCCAAATTATACACATATTCCTAATAAAAAAATACATACCCTCTATCAAATAATATATATCCACCAGCGAACTATACATATTTTTTAACGAACGTATATATCATATAACATAGTCAACAATAATCGTTCTTTATAAATAGTCAACAATATCATCTTTCATTAACCGCATACCTTTCAATAATCCTCAACCTCAGACGGACATGAAACTAATAGCTCATCATCTAGCCAATCATCTATCCATACACTGCCCGATACCTCATACCATGAAGACAACGAAAAAGTTGTTTGTTACATGTTTAGGTACAAGAAATTAATCTTGATCATGATGCATCTTCTAATAATGAACTTAAATCATGCGTGACACCCATGGAAGAGTCTATAATTGTAAACATGGGTACGTAAAGTGATGTAAAAGAAGTCAAGATAGAATCTTCCCTTTCCTTTGATGAACAAAATGCATTCATTATTTTACTTACAGAATATGTGGATGTATTTGCATGGTCTTATACTAATATGCTTGGTGTCGATCGTGATATTGCTGAACATCGTATGCCTCTAGCTCTACCCCGAAAGCTAGCCAAAGCAACAAAAGCTTCGTAGAATGAAAGCGAAAGTTTGTCTCAAAGTTAAGGAAGAAATTCAAAAGCAACTTGATGCCAACTTCATTAAACCAATCAAGCATCCGAATTGACTGGCGAATGTGGTGGTAGTGTCCAAGAATGATGAAAGGGTCAAAGTGTGCATTGATTTTAGGGATTTGAATTTAGCATCACCAAAAGACTATTTTCCATTGCCCCACATTGATGTTTTGGTTAATAACACTACATGACACGCCATGTTCTCATTCATGGACGAATTCTCATGATACAATCAGATACTCATGTTAGAAGAGGATATGTTGAAAACTTCTTTTATCACCCTATGGGGGATCTTTTGTTATAGAGTAATGCCCTTCAGAAAAAGAATGCAGGGGCTACCTATCAATGGGCTGCAACGACAATTTTGTATGATCTCATCCATGATATTGTAGAGGTCTATATTGATGATATGATTGTCAAAAGTCATGATCGTGAGATTCACATCAATGCTTTAAAATCATTTTTGACAAAATTAAGAAATACAATATGAGGTTAAATCCTTAATAATGTGTATTTGGGGTTTCTTTGGAAAGCTTCTGGGATTTGTTGTAAGTCAAGACAGAATTAAGGTAGACTCTGACAAGGTAAAGGCTACACGAGAGCTTCCTCTACCAAGAACAAAAAAGGAGATTCGAGAATTTCTTGGTAGAATCCAATATAGTTATAAGTTCATATATCTCAATTGACAACCCGATTGGAACCTATATTCAAGCTACTTAAAAATGTCCCTACAAAATGGAATGATAGAAAGAAAACCTCTCCAACCCTCTAATTTTAATGTCGCCGAAACCGGGGCAACCCTTAATATTATATCTTACTATCATGAAAATGACCATGGTAGCTTTTTTGGAACAATACCAAGAGGGTACCAGGAAGGAAGTAGCTATCTACTACCTCAGTAAAAAGTTCCTTGAGTATAAAACTAGATATACTCCTTTAGAAAGAGCTTTCATTGCCCTTATTTATGCAACAAAGTTGCTTTAACATTATCAGCAAGCACATACTACTTATCTAGTTTCAAGATTAGATCCAATCAAGTATATCTTTGAGAAACCAATCTTAAGTGAAAGGATAAATAGCAAGATGGCATGTAATATTGTCATAATGTGACATTCAATGCATGAACAAAAAAGAAAGGCTATATTTGAAGCTTTAGCTAATGGACCTATATTAGGTGATGATTTTGATGATGATTTCAGAATGAGCATATATTCTGTCTTAGTACGTCACAATGGAAAATGTACTTTGACAGAGCCTCTAACAAGAGGGGCAATGGTGCAGGAGTATTATTAATTGATCCATGTGGAGTACATATTCCATTCATTGTAAAGCTTAGTTTCCTAGCAACGATGAATAACACGGATGAATATGAAGCCTGCATTTACGGAATCAAAGCTGCATTAGTAGCCAGTGCAAAACATCTCACAATATACGTTGATTCTTATCTCATAAATTCCTAGACTATTGGAGCTTGGAAAATTCGGGATGAAAGGTTGCAAATGTACATAGAGTATCTTCAGCAAGTTATCCTATACTTTGAAGATATAGAATTCAAGCATCTCCCCCCATGAGAAAAAAAAACTTCACCGATTCTTTGGCAAACCTTGCGGTGAATTTGACTTGGGATGATGATGTAATGGTACAATTGGTAATGATGGTAGAAAAAGAAATTCTAGTGGTTAATTATGAACCAATAATTGCTCTGTTAACCCGGGAAGATAATGAGGATGCTTGGTATACTAATATTAAAAAGTATTTAATCGGTGGAGAGTATCCTGAGGGAAGCCACAAGAAAGATCAGTTGGCTATTCAAAGGCTAGCTTCTCATTTCACGACATTAAAAGGTTTATTTTATCATAAAAATTTTAATGGAAACCTGGCCTACAATTATGATTAATGGAGAATATGGACCTCATATGAATGGAAGAATGCTTGCTTGGAAGAATCTTTGAGTAGGGTATTATTGGACAACCTTGTAAAGTGATTGTATCCTGTTCGTACGAACATGCAAAAACTGTCAGATATTTGCAAATCTTTATCACATGCCGCCTTTTAGTGTGAATAATTTTACTTCACCATGGCCCTTTTCATGTTAGGGTATAGCTATCATTGAATTGGGCAAATACATCCTAAAGCTTCGAACGTACATTAATATATTTCTTGTAGTTGTTGACTATTTTTTGAAATGGGTGGAGGCATCATCATATTCAAAATTAGGAGCAAAACAAGTCTCAAAATTTGTGATTAATAACATCAAATGTCGGTATCAGATACCTTGTGATATTATCTCCGACAATGTTTTGGAATTCGAAGGACATATTAAAGAGACCCTTGAAAAGTACAAAATCAGCCATCACTAATTATATGTGTACATTACACACTGCAGTAACTTACTACCAACTCCAAGCAATTTGCTTATATAACCCCCCAATCAAACGTTAACTTTTGTCATTGAATATTTCCCTTAAAAACTCCTCTTCAATATGTTGTAATTAAAACCAAATAACAAGGAGACCATCACAAGTCAACAATGTAACGTTAAAATTGATTGTAGAAAATCAAAAGTGTTATTTTTGAAAATCAAACTACTTAATGATTTAGTAACCTTCAAATTAATATTAGGAGTTACAAATCTCATAATATATGCAAATAATAAAATAATTTAAAATGAAGATTTATATTTTAAATTTAATACTTGAACACATTAAATTAAAATCGAATAATACTAATTATTTTTATTTAAACTATCCAACAATCCCCCACTTATTATAACAAAAAATATCTTACTTGTATAAACGTCACAATATACCATGCATAATAGAGTTGGCTTCATTGAAACCTCTAATTAGTGTTTCAGTTTACCACGTACTAGAGTCAAAGTGGCACGACCTAGAAACTTCAACTACTTAATGACACGTTGGAAACTTCACACACATGATACCTTAGGTATTTTAAAGCTTCTAGGTTTGCGTGTTTTTGGCCATCTGCACCATCTCGGTATTCATAAGTGTCTTTAGAGAATGTACCCTCATCCTCATAGAAGCGGTTTTACTTCCATACTGTAGACACCTAAATGTGTCTCCCCAAAACCAAACCCAGTGATGAATATCATTCACGTCATTTGATTATCGAACGAAGTGAAAGTGTGAAAAGTCTAGTGATATGGTTGTTTTTATTAAAATATCTCTCTTGTTGTTTTTGAAAATATTTCTTCTTACACTCTATTTATGAAAATAGCCAGCCCATTTTAGTTTGGTCCATGATAAGGGTCCAATAATAGTGTAGTTGGATTGGGCTAGAATAGAGCTTTCCAACGATATATTATAAGCCCAATTCCGATGAATAATGAGGAAGTTGTGGCCTAAATTAAATTTGGCCCGAAATGAATTCTATATGTGACCCAATGATCTAGAGGAGGGCCTATTAATTATTATTATTTCTAAAGTTATTAGGATTGATTTTCATCTTCTAGAATAATCTAGAAGGTTCTTTTAAATTCTAATGAGATTAGGATTGATAATTATATTTTAAAGAGTTTTATTTGGAATAAAATAAGTGATTTATCACAAACCTGATTTTAATTTGATAAACACATAATTTGCTGCTTAATCATATTAAGAAGAGGATTCCGCGTACAAAGCGCGTTTGATTTCTGACTTAGCGCAAGACGACAAGGTTGTCGCCTGACGCTAATAGATGTCATTGATCCGTGCCATTTATGACACCTTTAGGCTATGTTTTCTTTATATTTTCATGCTCGTTTTTAGTCATTTATGTCGTGTTTTTAGGGAATAATGCTTGACTTGCGTGTTTGTGTGATAGTTTAGAGAAATGCGTGCTTTTTAATGGTTTTTTTTATTATTTAATTCATTTCTTGGCTATTTCTCTCACTTCTCTGTTTCTTTGTCTTGTTTTGTAGGTATGTTGAGTTCCCGCGGATTTAATATCAAGGAGGGAACTAAAGTGCATTCAAGGAATTTAACAGAGCCAAGTTAGGGAAGCCAAGCACGCAAGTAAAGCCAATCCAAGCAAGCTCGAGTTCCGAGGTTGGGATTCCGAGCGTCAAGGAAGCGAGCTCGAGCTCCTAGCAGCGTAGCAGCCCGAGCACTCTTGCGTGCAGCACGAGGAACCACGTACCCAGCAGCTCGGCCGCACACCCAACAGCACAGCCGTGGGCTGGCCGCGGGCGCGCGGCCCTGTTGCCGCGGGCACGGGGTCTGCCGCTGCGGGCGCGGGTTGCTGCAGTCCAAAACTGCCCAAATCGAGGGGGAAACTTCCCGAGGGCGCAGGTTCCATCCGCGGGCGCGAGCTTGGGGGTTTCTTCCTTCGCGGGCACGGGTTTCTGGGTTTAACTTGCGATTTCATTATTTTTTCCTTTTGTATATATATTGTACGACCTTCTTTATTCTTCATACATGAAATTCTTTTGATTAGAATAGTTTCTCTCTCCTCTAAGGAGGATTAGGATAGATTAGGAGTTCCTCTCTCTAGATTAAGAGTAGTTTTAGAGATAGAAAGTGAAGGATTTCAATGGTGATTGAGAGATTGAAGATTACAAGGGTGACAATTGTGTTGAAGATTTTCTCCATTATCAATGAGCATTCTTAACTCTATCTCACCTTATTACTTTGTTTAATTTCATGTTTGTTTGGTTTAATTTTGAAGTTTGATGCTTGATTAGTGTAGTTGTTCTTGATATATTGTTGATTCTTGATTTCCATAGTTGTTAGTTGATAGATGATGATTCTTGAATAGTTGTTTGGCTAGGAATTGGGCGAAACTTGTATGATTGATTAATTATCATTAATTTGGGAATTGTGTTGATTGATTATTGAGATTAAAGTGATTATTGAAGGTTTGCATGTGTGTAATTCGATAAGGCCTTGAGAATTATGCTATATTGCATTGCAATTTCTAATGACACAAACAATTTATTTAGGAATTGCAATTATCGATTGGTTTTGATTGTGATTCTTTTAGTTTGTTATTCATAGTGAACCCTAGCTTAACAATTAGGAGATAACTCTTTGATTCCAATTGATTGCTCTTATCATTAGTCTTCACAACCTTTGATTGGAATGATCTTCTCAAGTTGGTTCTATTGACATGATTACTTGTTGATCCCCGTTCCTAGTGTTTATTTGTTTGGTTTCTTGTTTTGTTAGTTGTTAGTGTTACATCTTACCTTTGATTTCGACCTAGCTTAGGCGCATAATTGAAAGTGCTTTAACATTATCGTTCCCTTGGGTTTGACCCTTGACTTGCCTCTTGTAGACACCTAAAAATGTCTCCCCAAAACCAAACCCGATGATGAACAACCTTTCACCACCACTATTGGTCGGGTTTAGTATTTAATCCTGAGAGTGCTTAAAAAATCGTATTTGATTAAATTCATATTTTTGAACAGTCCATAGATTAGTCTTGATGTTTGGTAAAAGCATAGTTTTAATTTCAGCCCTAACTTATTATTTAATTTTAGCCCAAACTTTTTTTTATTTATTGTTTTATTATTTATTTTTGTCCCAAAACTTTTATTTATTTTATTTAATTATTTTCTTATTTTAGCCCAAATAATTGTAAATCAGAAAATGGCCCGAAATTATCAATCGGCACTTAAAATGCTGAACGAAATTAGGGTTAAAAATGTATTTAGACGGAAAAGCAGGCTGGGAATTCCTTTTTAATCTTTTTGTTTAATCAAGTGATCACAATATTTTAGAATTATATGTTGCATTAATATTCAACCAATTTAACTTAATAATAGATTGGAGCAAATTGAATCTTTGTTTGTATGCCTTTGAGATCGCAGAAATGTTTTTCTCTATAAGAATCCAGTAGAGGCCAATACGGGCGAATGTGACTCCATGACTCACTTCGTACCATCATCCCCGATCCTCCTTTCGTGGTTCCCAATCATATGGAGTTAGTAATCTCATGGATTATGAATAGGGTGTAACCTTCACGGGTCAATCTTTGTTGCCTATCGTTGTCCCTTATCGTGGTTGCCTTTTTATGATCCGTGAACGGTTTACAAGATCCTTAAAAACTTGTTGGCGGCTCCCTACTTTCCTTGTCCCTAATCGTATTATGTCAATTCCCACTTCCTATGAGTGCCAAGCATATTCACACCATACTTTTACGTAGGCGCACTTCGAGCGACGCCTACACCTCTATACTCGTATTTAGGTTTTTAAAGTGTTTATAAATTAGTTTGACCGAGAGAAGATTAGATAACGACCTATTTTTCCTCTCGGCAGTCGCCTGGCGCTAAGCCTGTCGTCTGGCGCTAACTCCTGTCGTTGGTGACATGAGGTATTTTATTCCGAATAAGACTTGATTTGTTTCCGAACTATTTTTTCTATCAATAGGGGTCGTATCTCCCCATTTTCATTCATTTAGAATCATCATTCAACTATCATCTCTCTCTATTATCTTTCTCTAAAAGCTAGAAGCTTTCTCTCTCTATTCTTTTTCTAAATCATCCCTCTTACAAAATTCTACATTCATTAGCTTTAGACACACTTAGCCAAGTTTGAAGTTGCCTTCTCCCTAGACGTAAAAGAAAGAGATACGAGACATCCAAGTAAGTAATTTGATTGTTATTCTTTTGATATAGAAATTATGCTTTAATTATTTTAATTCCTAATATCATGTTAGGATGTCTTTATGATTCCTAGTATCATATTTAGGGTAATAACTAAGATTTCTAATATCATGTATGTTTATGATGCTTCCTAATATCATGTTAGTATCATGTTAGGGATAAAGCTTTGATCTTTAATGTGTAGTGACACGCTAGGATTTGTTATTAATCTTGTTAGTATCATGCCTAGGATCTTGCTATTAATATTATGCTTTATTGTTAACATGATTATTATGAGTATAATGATTTATTATCATTATTATGTTGCTTGACATTTTTATTGTTATTGCTTGATCACGCCTTTTATGCATGTTTAAAGGAAATTTGTACTTGTAATCATGCTTAATAAGATAATTAATAATCTTGTTTAGGATTAATATGATTATAATTCAAGTGATCGCCAATAATAGTTTTGTTTGTGCATTAATATTCAACCAAAATAGATTAAATAGGTTTAAGGTTAATCTATTAATTGCACGTTAGTCAGAAAGCGCACATGAATGTCAGAAGAATAAAGTAGAGGCCTATTTTTAGGGCAGGTTCAATCTCTTTTAGGTTGGATTTGTACCTTAACCCCCAATATCCAGTCATGGTTCCAAACCACTATGGAGTTAGCGATCACATGGATCGTGAAGGGGTGTAACCTTCACCTCGTGAACGGTTTACAAGTTCCTAAAACTTGTTAACGACTCTTTTACTCTACCTTCCTTCTATTTGGACGCCACCATGCTTAAGTGTATGATCACCGTGGGGCTCAAGTGTGAGATGCTTGAAATATTCCCTATACATACTCATATAGGTGATCCTATCAAGAATACTCTTGTGGTCAAGCATTCCGCCCACATAGGCTATAGGTTCATTAAGAGCAAAGCCATACAAACCATCATATAAAGCAAATTAAATATTTATTCATTACTTTGCTCAAACTCATGAACACCACAAGTATACATGTTGCACCTTAGGAAGGGACAAAATAATAATATATGCACATAAATAATTGGCATGTCCTCAAGTCATCATATGATTCGTTTTTCCCTAATAAGGTATCCTCATATATGACTTATTTTATTTTTGGGCATTAGTCTCATCCCCCTCGATGCTTTACAAATCTTGTCTTTAGCTAGAGCTTCAGTAAATTGATCGACAAGATTATCTTCCGATCGTACATGGTTAACATTTATGGTGCCATTGGACAAATATTCTCTTATAATCCCATGCATCCTTCTTATATTTCTTGATTTCCCATTATAGTGCATACTATGTACTTTTCCAATAGCCGCAGTGCTATCACATTGGAGCAAAAATACTGGTGGTACTGGTCTATCCCACATAGGAATATCATGTAAGAAATTTCATAGCCAATTTGATTCATCACTAGCATTTGACAAAGCTATTAACTCGGCCTCCATGGTAGAGTGGGATATAATTGTTTGCTTTTTTGACCTCTAACTGATTGCACCACCACCTATTAAGAAACACAAATCCACTGGTAGACATAGTGTCTTCAGCTAAAGAATTACAATAATTATCAAAAAAACCTTCAATTATTGCAGGATGTCTTTTATAAAAAAATTATCATAGTCAACAATTTTCTTAAGATAACACATTAAACGTTCTATAGCAAACCAATGCATACCAACTAAATAGCTAATATCAGGCCTTGTGGTATCTGCATCATATCTTAAGCTACCAATAATTTTAGCATACTCCTTTAGAATAATAACATCATAATTATTAACGGTCGGATAAAGTTGAATTTGAGAATCCAAAGGACTATTTTTAGGTTTGCAATCAACATAATTATATTTTTCAACATTTTCTCAACATAGTGAGATTTATCAAGAAATATTCCATTTGAGCACATATAAATTTTCATACCCAATATCACATTTGCTTCACCCATATCCTTCATATCAAAATAATTACAAAGAATTTTCTTGGTACAAGAAATAATGGAAAGGTTAGTACCAAAAATAAGAAGATCATCAACATATAAGCAAATAACAATACTATCATTACCTTCATGTTTATAGTAAACACTCTTATCACTTTCATTGGCCAAAAAACCATTAGCTTTAACACAATCATCAAATTTCTTATGCCATTGTTTAGGGGTTGTTTAAGGCCAAAAAGTGACCTAGTTAGTTTACACACTTTATATATCCTCCATCCCAGGTTGAACAAACCAGTTAGGTTGTTTCATATAAATTTCTTCATCTAAGACTCCATTTAAAAAAGCAGTTTTAACATCCATTTGGTGAATTACAAGATTATGAATAGCAGCAATAGCAATTAAAGTTCTAAGAGAAGACACTGTAGCAACAGGAGAATAAGCATCAAAAAAGTTTATTTTTTCCTTTTGAAGAAATCCTTGTATGACTTTCAATTTTTCAATACTACCATCAGGCTTTATTTTTCTTCTAAATACCCATTTAAAAT
Organism: Chenopodium quinoa; assembly: GCF_001683475.1. NCBI lineage: Eukaryota > Viridiplantae > Streptophyta > Magnoliopsida > Caryophyllales > Amaranthaceae > Chenopodium > Chenopodium quinoa. The sequence continues at coordinate 988,202 of NW_018745188.1, forward strand.
TTATTGTTTTACAACCAGGTGGCAAATAAGTTAAAATCTAAGTTTTATTAGACATTAAAGATTTTAACTCATCACTAACTTCCCTCCAAAAATTTGCAACGGGTGAGAAAAAAGCTTCGGCCAAACATTTAGGTTCATCTTCAATATTAAAAATAATATCTTCTAAATCAAACAAACAATTATCAATAGAATACAAATGAAAATCAGGACCAAAGTCTTTTTCTACCCTACCCCTCTTACTCCTTCTTGAAGGTTCATCTAAAACTAATGCTTTGGTAAAACTAGATCTTTTAAAAACGTGATCATAATTAATAGATACATCACCCCCACTATTTGTAAAAAGAAATTTATCTTCATGAAAAATTGCATCTAAGATTCAATCACAACATAATTTTCTAAGTTTAAAAATCTATATGCCTTACTATTGTAAGCATAACCAATAAAAGCACACCTAGTTGCTTTGATGCCTAATTTAGGAATTTTAGGATCCGTTTTTAGAATATAAGTCAAACACCCCCAAACATGAAAATAACTAAGATTGATTTTACGACCTTTCCTTAACTTAAAAGGCGTTAATAAAGTCTTTTTACGAGGTATTCTATTCAACACATAATTTATGGTTAATATGCCTTCTCCCCAAAAAATTTTTAGGAGCCCCGGAATTTACTATCATAGCATTACTCAAAGTAATTAGAGTCCTATTTTTACGTTCCGCTACACCATTAGACTCCGGTGAATAGGGTGGAGTAATTTCATGTATAATTCCTAAGGATTTTATATGGCCTATCAATCCTAAGGAAGCATACTCTTGTCCTCTATCACTACAAAATATTTAAAATTTTATGCTCAAATTGATTTCCACCTCTTTTATTAAAGTGGTTAAGCGGTCAAAAGCATCACTTTTATTTTTCATCAAATAGACAAAAGTAAAACGTGAATAGTCATCTATAAAAGTAATAAAATACCTTTGTCCACCTCTAGTCAATATATCTTCAAACTAAAGGTGATCAACATTGGCCCGGCCCACTAGCCCGACCCGAAAATAGGGCGGGTTTGGACAAGCTTAAAAATGCATTTTTAGTTATAAAGCCCGAACCCTGCCCGAAAAGCCCAAAAACCCAATTTGACCCGAAAAGCACGCTACTTGTTTGTGGGTTTGGGCACGAGGCAATGTTTTAAGGCCTGGTCCAACCCGAATTTTGATCACCTCTACTTCAAACTCACATATATTAGTATGTATAAGTTCTAATAATTGAGTATATATGTCTCTCAACTTTAGGATGAGGCTTCTTTGTAATTGAATTATTACAAATTTTACATTGTTCAAATTTATTTACTAATTTAGGTATAAGGCCTAAATAGCTCATGTTATTGATATATTTACTATTAATATGACATAAACGAGCATGCCAAACATTAACAGAATTCACAATTTAAACGGAATTAATAGTACTTTTATTCATCTCAATATTCAATTTGAACATACCATCACAAACATAACCTTTACCAACAAATACATTATTCTTGGTAATAGTATAACTGTCGAATTTGGTCACTTGTTCAAAGCCTGCATTGTTGAGAAGATAACCGGAAACAAGATTTTTACGAATATGAGGAGCATGGAGAACATCCTTCAAGATCAAAACTTTTCTAGAAGTGAATTTAAGCTCAATATCACCAACACCTAGACCATTAGTAGAGTGAGAATAACCTAAGGAATTTTCTTTTGACATTGATAGGGTGATAAGTTTTAAATCAATTTCTATCATGGAAAAACATGTTTAGAAACCCCGGTATCAATCCACCAACCCTCATAGTTATCAACCATGTTGATTTCATTAATCATGGCTACAAGAGGTTCCTCTACCATATTAGCTTGAGAAGTAGGTCCATTTTTCTTATTTCTACAATTTTTAGCAATATGACCATACTTACCACACACCCAACATTGAGGTTTATTAAATTGATCTTATTATTGGAGAAGTTGGTGTGAGATTGATTTTCGTTATTATTAGACCTATGCTTATTACTATAATTTCTATTATAGTTATGTTTGCCATGACCTTTATTCTTAAAATTTTTACCCATAGGTTAAAGTGAGTATTATTTTAACCATTGTTATGACCTTTATGAGAGTCCTCATTTAAAGTGATAAAATTTACCTTACTAGAATCACCATTACCATTCTTTGTCACGTTGTCACGCTCTAGTGATTCTTCCTTAATACGTATCCTTGTCATGAGATCGATTACCTTTAAGTCATTTTGCTTCTGTCTCAAGGTCTTTTGAAATTCTCCACATGATGGTGGTAACTTGTCAGTTATGGACTCTAGTTGCATTAGTTCATCCACGATGATACCTTCGGATTGAATATCGTGGACGTATTTTTGAAGCTCTTGAGCTTGTGCCACCAGAGACTTGTTATTCTCCATTTTGAAATTCAAGAACTTGCTACAAGCGAACTTCTTGGCTCCGGCTTCTTCAGTATCATATTTGTGTTGGAGAGCTTTCCATATCTTCCTTGCATTGGTGTAGAAATTAGAGTAGTAGTCATAGAGTTTATCGGACAAACAATCGAGTAAATAATTTCTACAACCTTCTTCGTCGCTCTTCCACTTCTAAACTTCCTTATTGTGATTCTCGAGCTCTTCGAGTTTCATTCCGATGGTATCTTTTTTAGTAGAATTTTTGGTGTCCAAAATCCATACTACCTTCATGAGTTTCAAGTAAAACAACACCTTCTTAGTCCAACGCTTGAAAAACTCACCGGTAAATTTGAAAGGCTTGTTAAAATCATTAGGATTGGAAGTGGTTAGTGAAGGGTCCATGATTCGTTTTGAGAATGTTGGAAATACTACAAGGAAAAAATGGGAAAAATATAAAGAAATATGAAGTGGAAAATAATCTAAAAATTTAGTTGGGTGAGTCGGGGATCACTTTCAGCTCTCCTCAAGACGATTGACGCCCTCCATTACAACTCGCAGGGAGTAAATGGCGCGTTGTCCCCATGATAAAACAACAACTTATACACTCCCTAATATGCGTATTAAGGAGTAGAAGCATTTATAATCAAAATACCCGACTTTTGTATATTATCCAAGTATGTGAGGGATTGTTATAATAAACAGGAAAAATTGCCTGGAATAATCCCACCTTTGGGCCGTCCACTCAAAATAATCCCACCTTTGGACTATTTTTGAATAATCCGACCTTTATAGTCAATTCGCTCCCAATGGTCCCAACCGATCACCTAACCTATTATAACAAGTCACTTAACACGTGTTGGCTTGCGGTTGGTCAAAAAAATAAAAATAAAATTAAGAAAAGTTTTTTTTTTCTTAAAGAAAAAATTGAAAAAATTAATTACTTATTTTGAAAAAGCCCACACCAGCCAAAACCACCCTCCCTGCCGCCCGTTAACGCCGGCCAAGCTACCGGAATCCCCTGTCCCACAGCGCCGATCGCCTAGAAACACTCTCGCAGCGCCGACGCCCTTCCTCCCATTCCCACTCCCCTAAACCACCAACCTCCCTCCCACCACCATCAAAACCCTAAACTGAACATGGCCGAAAAACCTTGTAAACCATCGAATACCCTCAATCTCAGCCCCCTTCCCCTTCTCCGGCTCCTTTCCGGCAACCTCCCATACCCATGCCCCGATTTCGCCCTTTATCCCCTTACCACGCCTTGAATTTGGACCTTCTTCTCTTCGCACACCTTGATGTCGTTAATGGTTTTGGTGGATTATTGGCGAAGGGGTAGGAAGGGTCGGATAACAACGTCGGAGGTCTACGGTGCGGTCGCGGTGGGGCTGGCTGCTTTGGACCTCTTCTGGGTTGATGGTAGGGGCGGTGAGGTGGCTGGGGTCGCTGTGGGGTGGTGTGGTGGCTGGATTAGTTTTTTTTTTTTTTTTTAGTTTAAAAAAAAGTTAATTATTAATAATCATTTCTTAAAAAAATTACAATTAAAACTTATTTTTTATACCAATCACGTGGTGACACGTGTAAATTAAACTTTAAAAAAAATTTACCTACTAAGTTGGTTTCAGGTCACTTGGGACCATTGAAAGCGGATTAGCTATAAAGGTCAAAATTGATGCTAAAAAAACATACTTCCTCCGTTTTCTTTTACTTGCAACACTTTCCTAAAAAGGAAATGTCACAATACTTGCAACACACTATAAAAGGAAAGTTACTTTTGGAAAAAACTATACTATTTTCCTTATTTAAAGCACATGGCCAACTAAATTACACTCCTAACAACCACTCATCCTATTTTAAAGTTTATTATATCATGTAAACCCCACCTTTCTTAATTACCGTGCTAAAAAATGTGTTGCATCTAAAAGAAAACAGAGGAAGTATATATAAAACCAAGAAATTTTCTACGTAAATGTGTACATTATTAGAGTAAATGTGTACGTTACACACTGCAGTAACTCACTACCAACTTCAAGCAATTTGCTTATGTAACCCCCCATGGCCCCAATCAAACGTTAACTTTTGACATTGAATATTTCCCTTAAAAACTCCTCTTCAATATTTTGTACCCCTCTATTTCAGTTTGTTAGTTTTTTTTTGGAATCAATCACTTAAAATAAGAAAAGGAGGAATCTTAGTAATTTGAAATTTGATTGCAACTTTGTAATTAATGTTTTGTCTTTTCTTGTTTTATTTATGGTTATTGGCTATAATTAATCGCCTATTATAAATTTTGATTGTAAAATTTGCTATGTCAGCAATCCACGAGCACATACATTAACCAATCAAAATTATTTGATTCTTTAAACACCCAATTAGATTAATTGCTCATGGATTATGAAAATTATTCACCTTATAATAATGTTAGGAAATATTCAATATGGGTACATCATTTTGAAAAGCCCAAAATAGTATATGGGACTGAAAAAATAAAACAAAGGGAGTAATTAAAACCAAATAATATGAAAACCATCACAAGTCATCAGTGAAACGTTAAAATTGATTGTAGCAAATCAAAAGTGTTATTTTTGAAAATCAAACTACTTAATGATTTAGTAACCTTCAAATTAATATAATTGAAAATGAAGATTTATATTGCCTAAGCTAAGTCAAATGAAAATTTCCAATAATAGAATTTAAAGAGATTTTTTTAAGAAAAAGAATAGCATGTCCCTTATCTACCGAACTAAGCATTCCTACAACATTTTATTTTTTAACTTTAAGTTAGGTTATAATATACAAATACTTTCTATTATACCTTAGTATGAGAAGAGGCCGAAAAGAAGAGGAAATAGCCGAGCAAAAAAAATTCTGTATTTTCTTTTTATGGAAAAAAGAATGTGGAAAACAAGGCAATGATTCTTTACAATTACACTATAAAAACGAATTGAATTGAACGGGATGCAGCGCAGCTTGGTAGCGTGTTTGTTTTGGGTACAAAATGTCACGGGTTCAAATCCTGTCATCCCTACCTAATGACTTTTACTCTGAAAAGTAAGGAGGGATTAATTGAAATTTTGATTAAAATCGAAAATACATAATCTTTTTTTTTTATTTTTTATTTTTTATTTTTTTTTATTTTATGATACTCTATATGGTAGATAATTTATGCATATAGGATGTAGATATAGTTTGGAGTTATAAAAAACCATTCTTTTCAATCTTTCTTATCTATTGTGATAAGAAAGCACTCTTAGTTCAGTTCGGTAGAACGTGGGTCTCCAAAACCCGATGTCGTAGGTTCAAATCCTACAGAGTGTGATTCCATTATTTAAGTCATACATTTAATACTTGAACACATTAAATTAAAATCGAATTATACTAATTATTTTTATTAAAATATCCAACAATAAGAAAAAGGGGAGTTAGTGAGGATCAAAGTAGTCGCAAATTCGTAGCAAAAATGGAAAAACAGGATGTTTCTGTCGGATATGACTTGTTTTCTAGTAGTGGGCATTAATATAAGGGCTTGTTCTCATACAATTAATTTCAGTTCAGTTTAGTTTAGTTCTTATCTTAATTTCCTTCTCTCATAAAATATTCAGTTCAGTTCAAGTTCAGTTCAGCTCTAATAAGTTCAGTTCGGCTCAGTTTAGTCAATGAGGACATGCCCTAAGTATTTGTAATATTATATCAAATATTCTAGACAATCAATATTATATCAAATATTTTAGACAATCAGTGTTGGTTTGTTATATTTGTAGTACAGTATTATGGTTGTAAGTTTTGTTGTGAACATCTTTTTTTTTTTTTTTAATTTTTGTAATAATTTATCAACTAACTATTAAGCTTAATTTGAATGACATGGTACCCTGTTCAGAAACCGGAACATGTGAAAAGGTTCCAATTCTGGTTCCTATTTTTAGAAACCTGTTGCAACAGGTCTGGTTTTGGGTCTTGAGATTTTACAAGGTACCATGCTATTCTCACCCCTACATGCTAGTAGTATATTTGCTCCATTATATTAATATTGCAACAATGGACTTTTTGCAATATTCATCATTCTTGTTTGATCATATATTATAATTTATACATTAAGCAAAATATTGTCATGTGAGATCTTGTTGGATTCGTCTCGTAAAATACTTTCACAATATCAATTTTTTTATAATTTTTACTCTTACACAATTATAGATATTTAGCATATAAATTGTGCTTTAGGATGCATAATTTTATTATTGTTGCAATATTAGAGTATAGCCAATGGTTGCTCATTTTGGATGGGCATGAAGAGAGAAAAATAAATAAAGCTTAAAAAATGAAAAAGTTGTACTTTTGGTGAGAAATGGCTCATGATCATTTGTTGAGTGTGGACATTTTAGTAGCATTTTGCTACTTGTCAAACAAAGAGAGGTGGTTTAGTTTTTTTTTTTTAATTGATGAGGGCTCAGGTGGAAAATAGAAGGAAAGGAGAATCAATGTCCACAAAATTGGAGAGCAACCAATGTAAGTGTATGGGCATAAATGAAGTAGAAGAGAGAGAAAGTAATAAAAAAAATGATGACGACCTTTAGCTTGGGCATCAATTGGATATGCTCTGTATTGGACAAGTGGCGAAATGTTACTAAATGCCCACACTCAACAAATGGTCATGGTCATTTCTCACCAAAAGTACAACTTTTTCATTTTTTAAGCTTTATTTATTTTTCTCTCTCTTTATGCCCACCCAAAATGCACAACTATTGGCTATACTCTTAATAGAACGGAGGAAGTATATTGGAGTAAATTTAGCCATTTTCTAACTCTTGGACAAGTAATTGGACCCAATCACTAGTGTCAAATTCTAGGCCAATCTTGATGAAAAGTAGTTTCGGACACTTACCTAATTATCTTTAGTTGTGTTTAGCATGAGTTTAGTTCAAACTTGTTTTCGTATTAAGCTTGATCGATTAATGGTTTAGCCCTTTATATCTATGTTATATCGTTTGTAATAATGCTGATGGTATATTCTTTACTTCCTGCATTTGCACTTGACAGTGTGAGTTTCAATTCTGTATAAAAATTTAAATGAGATTAATCTCTATCTATTTAATATTTTACATTAAATACGGAGTAAAAAATTTTTGTATGCTATTCTGATTCTTTATCTCTATCTATTAATATACGTTGTTGTGAAGATTCAAACCTGTACTTTATTAGTGATTTTCTGAACTATAAAAATTGGTAGATAATTGAGTAGATTGTTAAAAGAGAAAAAAGTTTAAGGTTCATTGTAAATCGTTATATTGGTTTCGCATTTGTGATTTATATACCCCTAGATTCCAGTGTAGCTATCTATTCCTACACCACCACCCTTAAACAACGCATAAACAAACTCAACAACCACACTTTCTGTAATTGTGTAGTAACTGAATAGTAAGTTAACCACACTTTTTATCCACCTATAGATAATAATAATAATAATAATAATAATAATAATAATAATAATAATAATAATAATAATAATAAAATTCTCTCTGCGATTAGGGTAAGGGTTACGTCGGTATAGGTAAGTTCATTTCCCGGTGGGTTTCCCGGCGCTAGTTAGTCCGGCGGTTTCTCAGTGGCGTTGCAAGGTTCAGGCGAATTATTTGGGCGGTTTTCAGGTGGCTTAGGGTGCTGTTTTAGTGTTGTTTCAAGGGTAGTTTCTGGTTCGTTTCAGGGCGGTTTTTGGGTGCAATTTCAGGCGCAAATTGGGTGTGTGTCAGGCGTATTTTCTGGTGTGTTTTAGGCGAGTATACTTGCTGTTTTCTGGTCAGTTTTCTGGTCGATTTTTGGTCAGTTTGGCAGCCGTTTTTTTTGTTCAGTTTCGGGAAGGTTTCTGGGTTGTTTTCTAGTGCGTTTCAGGCAGAATTTCTGGTGCATTTCAGGCGGGTTCTACAGTCGGTTCAGAGGTTTTTGGGGCGTGTTTCTGCAGTGTGTCAGAGGTTGTTCTTCGTTGGTTTCTATTTTAGGCTTCAGTGATCATTTTTTCTAGCGATTTTTCGAGTGAGTTTTCAGACATTCTTCTAGTTTTTCATTGTCTTTTGGTGGCTGTTTTAGACGTCAGTGGAGGGCATTTTTCAGGCAAGTTTTCAGCCTTTTGTCAAGGTTTTTTGCTGCATTTTTGGTGCAGTTTCAGGGGCTGTTTTGGAGCACTTTTGGGTGCTGTTTTGCAGCAGTTTCTCGTGCAGTTTTGACAGCTCTTGAGTGCAGTTTTGCGGCAGTTTGTGGTGCAGTTTTGGGTGCAGTTTTTGCGGCAGTTTCTGGTGCACTTTCGGGCTTATTTCAGGTCAGATTTTTGCTCTGGTTTAAGTCTGGTTGTGGCCTGGTTTTCTAGTAAATTTTGGCCAGTTGTTCTGGTGCGTTTTGGGTGGTGTTTTTGGTGCAATTTTCAGGCAGCTTTATAGAGGTTTAAGTGGAAGTTTTCAAGTCGTTTTGTGGTCTCTTTGGAGGTTATTTGTAGCGTTTGTTTGTTTGTTGTATTTGGTAGGTTTTGTTTCATATCGGCTTTGTTGGTGTTTCTTGCGGCTTGAGTAGTTTTGGGTGGTGCATGTCAACTATGTCGGTTGCCGTTGTGAAGTTTCATTGTCCCTTTGTAGGCCTTAGTGGTTGTCAAGATGGGAGTGGAAATGGCCTTACTCGGCGTTCTCTAATCAGACATCTTAGTGATCGTCATTGTTCTATCGGTGCGCGAGATATCACCCGACATTCTCTTACTTCTAACTTGGCTGTTTATACTGAGGCGGAAGTTACTTTTAGGCGTATAGGGATTTGGTTATGTGGAGTTTGATTCAAAATGCACACGATACGTTCTAAATGTTGTCATGGTAGGGGAGAGGACGTGTCACCCCCTGATGAAGGAGATGGTACTGTTCGTTTTGTGTTAGACCACCTGATGAATAAACAATCTCCTTCTTCTCCTGCTCGAGTTAGACATGTGGATGGTTTGACACGAGATCATAGAGGTGGTTTTGATGTGGCTCTCCTTGATTGTTTATTCTCTAAGGGGTTTCGCTCTGTTAAGTCTATCCCTCCCAAGTGTTGTTTGGGGTTTTCTCGGGTTCTGAAAGGTGCTCTTGATAAGGTGATCTCTAAGCCTGATGACATTTCTTATTGGGTCTCTTTGTTGGTGTTACCTCTTTGCATCCTAAAAACCTTTCGCCCGCGGAGCAGTCGTGAGTCTCGGTCTTCAGTAAGACGTCGGCATCAGGAAGAGAGTATTTCCCGTGCTATTTGTTCTTGGAGTTGTAGCGGGTGGTAATTTGCAGCTTGCGAGGGAAATTTTGGCAGAGGATTCTCTTACGTACATTGTCGGTGGTTGATGAGGACCTTGATTTGGAAGAACGTAATATTAAGCAGTGTCGTAGGAAGATTTGCGATGGCCATTACACCGCTACTGTTTTGGTTCTTTCTTCTTAAGGCGTTGCTCCATACAATGACACCACTCTTGCGGATTTACAGTCAAAGCACCCTTCATCTCCAGCTCCATCATTGCCTAATATACCCATTGATCAACTTCATCTCGTTACGACTTCTGCTGTTGTTTTGGATCGGATTAAGAGTTTCCCTCGTGGAACATCATGTGGTAGGGATGGTTTGCGTGCTCAACATCTTATGGATTGCTTGAGTGGTGTAGTTGTGGTAGTCTCGGATAAGTTGGTTGACTCTATTACTGGGGTGGTTAATCTCTTTCGAGCTGGAAGATGTCCTATGGAATTAGGAGAGTATATTGCTAGTGCTCCTCTTACACCACTTGTCAAGCCTGATGGTGGTATTCGTTCTATTGATGTGGGTACAATTTGGCGGCGTCTAGTTTCGAAGGTGGGTGCTGTTATGGTTGGTCAGTCCTTAGGAAGTTACTCTGATGGTCTTCAGTTTGGTGTCGGGGTCTCTTCAGGTGGTGAGGCAATTCTTCATGCAGTGAATTGGTTGATTGAGGACCGCGGTTCTGATGTTGGTCTTTCTATGTTGTTGGTGGATTTTCTAAACGCGTTCAATCTAGTTGATCGTTCAGTCATGTTACATGAAGTACGTCGCCGTTGTCCAAGCATTTCGCGATGGGTTGAATTCTGCTATTCTAATCCAGCCAGATTATATTATGGGGACCAAACCTTATGGTCATCTCAAGGGGTGCAGCAGGGTGATCCCCTTGGTCCTTTGCTTTTTTGCTTTAGTTTTACAACCCCTGGTGTGTAAAATCAGAGAGACTTTTGATGTATGTCTTCAGGCTTGGTATTTGGATGACGACACTATTATTGGTGACACATTGGTGGTGGGGAAGGTTTTAAAGTTGATTATGGAGGAAGGGCCTCGTTCTGGGTTACGTCTTAACGTGGAAAAGACTGAAGTTTTCTGGCCTACAGAAGATCCTCGAAGCAGGCGTGAGGGTGTCTTTCCGCCTAATATTGCTCGACCTTTGCATGGTGTTAAGTTGCTTGGTGGTCCCGCTAGTTGCGATCCTAGTTTTAGTGGTGAGTTGTGATGTAGAGAGTGACCAAGACCATTGCCCTTATGGATAAGGTCGCTATGCTCGATGATCTTCAGTGTGAGCTGTTGTTACTTAGGGCCTGTACCAGAGTTCCTAAACTCTACTTTGCATTACGTACTTGTCCTCCTAGTACTTTTGAGGCGACTCAACGCACTTTCGATGGGGCTCTTCGATCTTCCTTGGAGCGTATTGTTACTGCTTCGGGGCCTGGGTTTGACAACTGGTAGTGGCGACTTGCCACCTTACCATTTGCATTTGGAGGGCTTGGTGTTTATTCCGCAGGTGATGTTCGTCACTATGCTTTTCTTGCTTCTCGGTTGCAGCCTGCTGGGTTGCAGACACAACTTCTACGGCATGCTGGTGTTGTTGGTCTTGGACGAGCCTTTGAGGATACGCTGGGTCTGTTTAATGGAACAGTGGAGTCTGACATTTTGAGTAATCCTAGTGAGGTTGCTGCCCCTAAACTCATGAAAAAATTGGCAGATATATATTTCACAAAGGTTACCGCTTCAGCAGACTCTTCTTTTTCTTTAACTCCTCGACAATCAGCATTATGGAAATCACAGCAAGGAGATCACACCTCTGCTTGGCTTTGGGCGGTCCTTATTTTGGGGTTGGGTAAGACGATGAGCGCCAAGACTTATCGCTGTGTGTTGTGCTACCGGTTGGGTGTTCCATTGTTCTCTATCACGACGCCGTGCTCTGCTTGTTCAAGAGTTTTTACTGGAGATATTTACGGTGATCACGCGGTGTCTTGTGCTGGTACTGTGGGCATCAAACATCGGCATAATGTTGTTCGGGATACCCTTGTTGATGTTTGCTATCGGTCAGGGATTTTAGCTAGAAAGGAGGTGGACATTGGGTTATGTGGAGAGAACGACGGGGCTCTCTGACCTGCAGATGTGTTACTTTATTCATGGGATCGTGGTTGCGATGTCTGTGTTGACTTGAGAGGGTCTTCTCCTTTGACACAGTCTGGGCTTTCTGCCTTTGTTCCTGGACGGGTAGTGACTGATGCGGCCAATCGGAAGCGGGTCAAGTACGAATCCAGTTGTCGAGCAATCGGATATGACTTCCTTCCTTTCTCTTTCTCTTCTCTTGGGGAGTTAGAAAAGGAGGTTGTTGCATTGCTTAAGCGAATCCAGAAGTTTTCGAAGACTCAGGATATTGGGGCGCGTGCTGCAGCCAATATCTTTACTAGGATCGGCTTTTCTATAGTTAGAGGAGTGGGGGCCCAGATTGTATCTCGGCTTCCCACTAATTTTCTATAGGTTGTATAACTTTGTATGGTTTTGAGATATAATAATAATAATAATAATAATAATAATAATAATAATAATAATAATAATAATAATAATAACAACAACAACAACAACATAATTTATTGTAGGTTGTATGACTTTTTGTTTTGGAGATATAATAACAACATAATAATAATAATAATAATAATAATAATAATAATAAAAATAATAATAATTTAATAATAATAACAATTCAAACCACCATTTCATTTCATTTTCTCTCTCCTTACCCATTTTCTCTCTCTACACCCATTTTTTGCATTTTCTCTCTCATAACTCATTGATCTACTTTTGAGACAAATTATCAATAAAAATTATTCAATCACTACAAAATTCAACAAAACAAGGTTAAAATTCAAAAGAATAAGTGGTTTTGTTATATTTGGTTCAAAAAAAGAGTATGAAACCTAGGTTTTACTAATTTTTTTTTGTTGTGGTCGTATTTCAGAACAATAATTGAAACATAACTACGGAAAATGCACCAATGTAAGTATTTACTATAGTTTTAGTATTATTTGTTCAAAAACTAGTAAGTCAAATCAATAATTTTTTTTGTACAACGAAAAAAACTGTTCAAGAGAAGGAAAATAAAGATTCTGGAAAAATGTAAGTATTAATAAAATTAATTAGTAATGATTTTTTTCTATTGATGAATGTTCATTTTCATTTTGAAAAATGCTCACTTATACATTAGTACACTATCATTCACATTTTTTTTTTTGAAAAAATTCTTATTTACAAATTAATAGATAATTAATACAAATGCTCATTCACATGTATTTAATAATTTATATTCATTCGTGTAATAATGTTCAACTTTTTCATAGTTTGAAGTGGAGAATTATTTTAATGAATGTTCATTTTAATGTTCAATCACATAATAGTACATGGTCATTCACAATTTCACATATTAACATATGATTATTAGAATATTTATAATTGTTTATATTTTTTGTTATTAACTTCAAATGTTTCATGTACATTTCAATTTTGAATTGTTTCAATATATGCCTTTTCTCATACGAACATATAGTCAATCACATATTAATAGCTTAACGTATATATTTCAGGCTCATCAATTGTTATCTTTCATGCATTATCATTTTCAAACTAATCTATGCTCATTTATAATGAAATGGATGTTCAATTTCATATTGAATTACGTAAATATGTTCATTTATGTCTTTATAGTCAATAATAATCAATTATTATCAAATTGAAAATACACAATCATTTAAAATACAAACATAACAAATAATGCAAAACTAACAACCTACATTGTCAATAACGACATAGACAACAAATATAATTGAATAGGATAAATAAAACTAAATTCAAATCAATCAAATCAAACAAATTGCAATCAAATTAAAAAATATAAATATATAAATCAATTCGATAGAAGACATTCTCCATGGAAGATGTTTATTGTGTAGTTCATGATACATGTGTGTTCAACATATATCATGTATGTGTATTTACATCATCTGATTTGATTATATATGTAAATACCATATATTCAAATAATCAGATGTTTATCATGTAATTCATGTATGCTTATTTGCGTGTACAAGTATATTCATTGTTTCAAATATAATGTGCATCTCTAAATACATATATGAATAATTATGAAATGTATAGTGATCATCATCTCACTTTTGTGCAAATAAACTAATTTACAAATATAATTTATATTTTAGTGATGTGACATTTAAAATGAATCACTTGTTGCAAATTAGAGGTGAAAAGTTTATTCCTATAATTCAAAAGAGAAGAAATAGCCAAAGTAAAAAAGTTCCCTCTAGGTTCTCTGCCTTGGGAGGGTGTAATCTAGTCACTTGGGGCTAGGGTTTCCTTTTTTCAAGGTTTTTTCTCGATTTTGGTCGAGTTTTATCGTTTTTTGGTGCATTCTTTCTTGTTTTCTCTATAATTGGCTTCCAATTATGGGGGATAGTAACAAAATTGTGTTGATGATGGAGAAGGAAGGGTCTGATAGTAGAAATTCAGAGGTTTTTGCGCAAAATGATCCGAACGAAACTATTGTTTGGGACGAATCTGGTGAATTTGATGAGGATGTTAGGGTTGAACTTTTCCTAGTAGGGAAGGTCTGGACGAATAGAAGCATTAAGACCAATGCTTTCATTGCTACAATAAAATCTGCGTGGCAACTGAAACATGGGGTGGACATTACGAATATTGGCAAAAATATGTTCATGTTCCAATTTTTTCATTGGAGAGATAAATATAAGGTGCTTGAAGAACAACCGTGGCATTTTGATAGGCATGCTTTGATTTTGGGTGATGCGATGGATTCAGTAAAACCCTCGGAGACTCAACTTTTTCACCTACCAATGTGGATTCGTGTTTATAATCTCCCTCTAAAGGGTAGATTGAATGTTGCTAATATTGAAAAAATTGGCAACAAATTGGGTGTGTTTGTGAAGATGGATAACGAAGCAAAGGTGGGTATCGACAAATCTATACGCCTTAGGGTTATGGTTGACGTGAGAAGACCTCTTACAAAACATGTGAAGCTGAAATTAAGAGGTGGAATTGAAGAGTTCTTTGAGGTAAAATATGAAAAACCCCCTTTGTTTTGTTATTATTGTGGACTTATGGGACATGGCATAAAAGATTGTGATGAACATAAAGAATGTGATAACCCAACTATCCCCTTTGGGGAATGGATGAAAGCTTCACCATGGAATTATAGACCAGGAAGTCGAGATGAGAATGGTTGGGAGGTAGGGGGATCAAGTGCAAAAGTGTTGTTTGTCACGAAACCGAAGAAAATTGAAACAAGCCAGAAAGAAGTAGTAATTGTGCGTGAGTTAGCTAGCAAAATTAGTGACGTGGGTTGGATGCTGAGGTGGGGTTGGACGCTGAAAAAATAAAAAATAAAGAAGATAAAAATAAGTCTCTTGATGCGAATGGGGTGAGTGTGGAGAGGGAGGAGCCTTCTAAGAGCAGCGTGCTTGTCTTTTCTAGTGGGGAAACTGCTCAAAATAATGTTAACAATATTACCCAAGTGGGGAAGGAAGGTAGTGGGGAAGGAAAAGCAGGGAAGGTATGGAGGAGGAAGCCGAGAGACATTGATCTTAGTATGGAGTGCAGTGTAAGTCTTTCGGGAGAAAAAAGGAGGGGCAGGGAAACGAATACTAATAAAAGTGATGTGATGATTGATGATGAAGACAGAGAAGGGAAGAAAAAGAGAGTGTTATCGTTGTCTGATGAAAAGGTGACGACTTGGGCTCTCGGCGATAAAGGAACTACATCCTCTCTTGGAACTGTAGGGGTTTGGGGAGCACCGCTGCAGTTAATGCGCTAAAATGCATTGTTTTTCTTGAGCGTCCCCAAGTGTTGTTCCTTTCGGAGACAAGATTGAAGGCTTTAGAGATGGAAAAAATTAAACAAAAAATAAAATTCAATTCTTGCTTTGTAGTTGAGTGTGATGGTGAAGGAAGGAGAAGGAGTGGGGGTCTTGCACTTCTGTGGCATGGATCTATTGATGTAGTGGTGAGAACCTACTCATTGAATCATATTGATGCGTTGGTGGGGGTGAATGAGTTTGAGGAGTGGCGCTTCACGGGTATTTATGGGCATCCTGAGGAGGAGAATAAATATAAGACCGGGCAGCTGCTTGAAAGCCTTTGAGACTCGAATGCAAAGCCGTGGCTGGTGGGGGGCGACTTCAACCTAATGCTACACTCACATGAAAAAAGGGAGGACGAGGTTTCTGCTTTGAGGAGGCCGACATTCTCCGTAATGCAGTTGATAGGTGTCATCTCGAAGACCTTGGCTTTATTGGGCATGAGTTTACTTGGATAAACAACCAAGGTGGACCGAAAAATATCCAAGAGCGCGTAGATAGATTTCTTGCAAATAATGCTTGGAGGGAAGCTTTTATGGGGTCTTTAGTCACCTAAAGAAGAGGAGATCCGATCATTTACCCATTCCTTTATCCATCAAGGAGGCCGTGCCAAAACAGAAAAAAAAAAAGAAAAAGAAAAAATTTTATCGTTTTGAGGAGATGTGGCTCCGGGATGAGAATTGTGCTGAGATAGTGTCGGAGGCATGGGAATGTGGTGGCGATCTTTGTTCGAAAATAGCCTGTACTTCATCGAGGTTAAGTGCTTGGAGTAGAGATAAATTTGGTGACTTTGTGAAGGAATTGAATGATTGTAGGGTGCAAATGAAACATTTGATGGAAGAGGATCAATCGGAGGAGGTAATTGCGAAGATGAGAGCTATAGATGACCGTATGGATGACCTTGAGAGGAGGGAAGAGATGTATTGGAAGCAACGAAGTAGGCAAGATTGGTTGAAGCATGGTGACAAAAATACGTCTTTTTTCCATCACAAGGCAAAACAAAGAGAAAAGAGAAATAATATTTATCTCATAAAAGATGCTGCTGGTAATTTGTACAATGATGAGGAGCAAATTCTGAAATTTTCGCTTCTTATTACGAGGGCCTATTTGCGGGAAATAGTAGTATCGAGCAAGAGCCTGTGTTGGGGAAAGTTGATCCTATTATTGATGAGAGGCAGTACACAAATTTGGCAGCCCCTTACACTGCTGATGAAGTCCGAGTTGCACTTTTCCAAATGCACCCTACAAAGGCCCCCGGGCCAGATGGTATGTCTGCAATATTTTTTTAAAAATTCTGGGACATAGTTGGGGTTGATGTTGTGGGAAAAGTACTTGATATTTTAAATAATGGTGGGGATGTAGGTTCTATTAATCAGACTCATATTGTATTGATTCCGAAAAAAAAAAAGAATGTGAGTCTCTTGTTGATTATAGGCCTATTAGTTTGTGTAATGTCTTATATAAAATTGTCACAAAAGTGCTAGCAAATAGATTGAAATTGGTGCTTCCTTACATTGCTCATGAGTCTCAGAGAGGTTTTGTTTCAGGACGTCTGATCACGGATAATGTGCTGGTGGCTTATGAATGTTTCCATTATCTCAGAAAGAAAAAAACAGGAAAAAAAGGCTACCTTGGTCTTAAGCTTGATATGAGTAAAGCTTATTATAGGGTGGAGTGGACTTTTTTGGAAAAAATGATGTTGAAATTGGGGATGTCGGAGGTGTTTGTGGGGTTGATTATGAACTGTGTTTGTACTGCGTCTTTTGATATTTCTGTCAATGGTCAACCTTCGAGAAAGTTTAAGTCTAGTCGAGGCCTTAGACAAGGGGATCCAATTTCCCCTTTCCTGTTTATTCTGTATGCTGAAGGCTTATATGCTTTCATTTGTGATGCGGAGCGAAGGAATCATATTCATGGGGTGAAAATTGGTAGATATGTTAAACCAATTTCTCACCTATTTTTTACAGATGATAGTCTTCTTTTTGTGAGAGCTACTGAAGAGGAATTTGAGAAGGTGCTTGGAATTCTGTCTACTTATGAAGTGGCTTCGGGTCAGAAACTGAATATGGATAAATCAGAGGTGTCATTTAGCCGAAACATTGATCAAGAACGGAAGAATATGCTTCAGATGAAGTTATCTTTTAAGGCTGTCGAAGGACATGACAAATATCTTGGATTGCCAACTTATATTGGTAACTCTAAGAAATAGGTTTTCTAGAATATTCAGGATCGGATTTGGAAGAAACCTAAGGGGTGGAAGGAGAAGTATTTGTCTCAAGACGGAAAGGAGGTTCCGATTAAATCAATTGCGCAAGCAATCCCGACATATTCTATGCAATGTTTTGCGACCCGGATAGCATTTTAAATGTTGTAGAAAAATTATGTCGCGAGTTTTTTTGGGGTAAAAAAGGTGAAGAAAGGAAGATTTCTTGGATTGCTTGGGATAAGTTGTATGCTTCAAAAAATCAAGGAGGGCTTGGTTTCCGGAATATGAAAGTTTTTAATAGGGCTCTTCTCGCAAAGAAAATGTGGCGCATTCTCTCAAATGAGGACTCCCTTATGGCCAAGGTTCTTAAAGGTAAATATTTTCCGCACACTTCGTTGTTGGAGGCAAAAATCAGTCCGAATGCTAGTTCTACTTGGCGTTCGATTTTGGGTGCTCGTGATGTTCTCATGAAAGGTGTTAGGAAGAACATTGGGGATGGAACGTCTATTGATATTTGGAGGGACCCTTGGGTTCCAAATTTGCCCGGTTTTAAGGTAGGGTCGAGCCAAGAAACCAATGTTATGGGTTTCAATTGTGTGCGTCAATTGTGGAGCAATAGAGAATGGGATGCGAGTGTGTTGAAGACCATTTTTTCATAAAATGAGGTAAAAAATATTCTGAATATCCCCGTACCTCAATTTGACCGTAAAGATTCGTGGACTTGGCATTACACCAAAGATGGTAATTATTCCGTGAGGAGTGCTTATCATATGTTGCTTGAGGAACAAAAGCGTGAGATGGCTTCTTCTTCTCATGTGGGCTGTTGCTGTAATTGGAAATCTATATGGCGCACAGAGCTTCCCCAGAAAATCAAGTTATTTGCTTGGCGTGCAATTAGAGATATTGTGGCTGCTAAGAGCAATTTAGCTCGACGAGGTATGAATGTTGATCAATTATGTCCTTTGTGTGGTGAATGTAATGAGTGTACTTTGCATATGCTAGTGAAGTGTGGAGATGCGAAGAAAGTTTGGTATATTTCGCCACTGAGATTAGAAGTGGAGGGGAAACGTTTAGGGAGTGGTGTAACTCGGTTAGGAAGGCCTATAAAGATGAGGTTTGGTGGAACATCTTTTGGAGTATTGCGTGGGGAATTTGGTTGAAACGCAATAGGTGGTGTTTTGAAGGTAAGAGGTATGAGATAAGTGAAGTCATCCATAGAGCTGTGAGTATGGTTGGAGAATTTGAGCAGGCACAGGAGATTAGTTATACAATTCCCCCTGCCTCGACCTTTGATTCGTGCTGGAAACCTCCCTTGGAGGAGGTAATCAAGGTGAATTCTGATGCAGCAGTCTTTGCTTCGAGTGGGGTGGGCTTTGGAGGTGTAATGCGTGATAATGTTGGTGATGTGGTAGCCTCGACATGCTTTAAGTTGGAAGGTAAATTTGAGGTCGATGTGGTTGAAGCACTTGCTATGAGACATGCTTTAAACATTGCCATAGAATCCGGATTTCGTAGTGTTTGCTTGGAAACTGATTGTCTGAAGCTACATAACCACTTGGTGAAGTGTATGACTCCTAGTACTGCATTTGGGATGATTGTGAAAGATATTCTTCAGCTTGCTCTGGCCTGTCACCATGTTTCCTTTTCGTTTGTGAGGAGAAGCGACAATCGGGTTGCCCATGAATTAGCTAAGTTATGTATTTCTTTTAATGAACTTAGAGTGTGGATGGAGGATTTTCCTAGTGATGTAACTGCACTTGTCTTGGCTGATCAGAGCCAGGATAATTCAAAAGAGAAGAGTGTCATCTATTATAGGCAACAAATTGAATAGTAATAATGTTATAAAATAAAGCGAGAACCATATTTTGAAAAATACATATTACATACAATCCAAGTAAGTTGATACGTTTATTAATACTCACATTTATAATCTTTAATATACAATCATCTAGTTTAATACATAATCTCGTTTACAGACCATCAAAATTGAAAATTCTTCAAGAGCTGAGAAAAAAGAGAACAATAAGTCAGAAATAAATATAGGTTTGTGACTTGAAAGCAAATCATGTAAGTAAAATTCAATAAACAAGTAATATTACTTAATGTTCAATTATGTAAGCATATAATGTTCACTTACATATCACTTATTATTGTTCAATTTAATAATAATACTAATAATAATTCATTTTCATTAACATGAAGACCAAATCAGAAGTTTGAGGATGCAATGCACTGCTCAACTAATTCTATATGGAGAAAACGATGAGTTTAAGAATAATAGAAGTGTGACAAGAAGATTTGCAAAGGCATAATATAATATGTTCACTAATGGGTAGATTTATGTTCATAGTCGGTTGATAAAACTTATATATCTATGTTATATAATTTTTAACGTTAAGTTTGATAGATATTGTAGACACCTAAAAATGTCTCCCCAAAACCAAACCCGATGATGAACAACCTTTCACCGCCATTATTAGTCGGGTTGAGTATTTAATTTTTGGAGTGTTTAAATCCATATTTCCATTTCATAAAACAACCTAATTCATATCCCATTTCCCCAAACCATAACTTATTTTCCTCTTTTCATGCCTTTAAACCCAAATAATTCATTTCGTGTCCCTTAAAATCATTCATTTCGTATCATTTTATAAAAACGTTTAGACCAATTTATTTTGGTCCAAATTATAGGTCCAATAATTTAATAATTGGATGGAGTTTTAAAAGAGCTTTCCAACGATATATTATAAGCCCAAATCCGAGTTATAACGAATAAGTTATGGCCAAAATACTAAACTAAGTCCATACCGAACCTAAGCCCACCTTACCTACGACCTAATGATCATGTGGAGGGTCCAAAAGATTTAATTTCATTCCTAAACCAATTAGGATTACTTAGAAGCTTCTAAAATTTTCTAAGAGATCTTAATTATCCTTTTTGAAAAGATAAGATTAAAGAGTTTGAAATTGAATAAAATTCCTCTTTTTGAAAGTCCTAATTCTATTCGAATCGAAAGACGTTTAAAGAGATTTAGATATTATTTTCATGCCTTATAGTTTTAATCCAAATATTAGATGGTTAGATACCCCTTGAAATTATATTTCCAATGCTATATTATAATATTAATTCCGAACTATAACGAAAAAGATATGATTGAAATATCAAACTCTATCCAAAACTAACACCGTCTCACTATTTCGGCCATATATTTTATTCTACAAAATATTTTAATCTAATTTTAATTGGGTTAGAAATTAGAATTCAAGAGCTTTCCAACGACATATTATTTAACTTATTCTGATTTTTTATCAAAAGATATGATAAAAACAAAATCTGCAAAAAATTGTTGTCTATCGCAAGAATATTATTCCAATTTGAATTCTTATCTTTTCTTGATTCTTCGACCCTTATTTTTCCTTATAAATAGAGGTCATATCTCCCCTTTTTCAATCATCAACAAGCTTGATCACAAAATAATTCTCTTATCCCTCTTTAGCCTAAACACTAGCCTTCCCATTCTTTCACTATTCCTTCCTCTAAGCACTCCAAGGAGTCCATATAATACCTGAAATTCTATACTTTAACCAAGACGTGAAAGGTATAATTGACTGAGGGTTTGGACCAAATCAACTCTAATTTTTATTAATTTAATTTTTATTTGATTTATATTTTTATTGAAGTTACTAACAGTTTATTCATGATGTAGCAATTCAAGGAAACGCGGAAAGTAAGTAATTAATTCACTTAATTACTCTTATTTTTATTCTTGTTGCTAGTATCATGATTAGATTTATTATATTTGATTTGACTAACAATTTATTGTTAAATTGCTTCTAATATTAATGTTTGTTCTATTATTGTTATTATGATCACCATATTGCATGTTTAAAGGGAATATGTAATTGAAAATCACGCCGAATAAGATAATTTGGACGACCGGTTTAGGTTTCTTTTTAATCTTATTATTTAATCAAGTGATCACAATATTTAGAATTATATGTGGTATTAATATTCAACAAATTTAGCATAATAATAGTTTGGAGCAAATTGAATCTTTGTTTGCATGCCTTTGAGATCGCAGGAATCACTTTTCACTATAAGAATCGAGTAGAGGCCAATACGGGCGAATGTGACTCCATGACTCACTTCGTACCATCATCCTCGATCCTCCTTTTGTGGTTCCGAACCATATGGAGTTAGTTATCTCATGGATTTTGAAAGGGGTGTAACCTTCACGAGTCAATCGTTGTTGCCTATCGTTGTCCCTTTATTCGTGGTTGCCTTTTATGATCCGTGAACGGTTTACAAGTTCCTTAAAAACTTGTTGGCGGCTCCCTATTTTCCTTGTCCCTAATCGAATTGTATTATATCAATTTCCACTTCCTATGAGTGCCAAGCATATTCACAACATGCTAACGTAGGCGCACTTCGAACGACGCCTACATATAATTATTTGTTTACAGAATTATGCTTAAAATTTTATATGGAAATCGCGAGTTTTTTTTTTTCCTTTTGGGTAAAGTATTATGTTTATCAATTTTGATCATCATTTATAAAAACTAAATGATCACTTTCAGAAACTTAAATATTCACTTACAGAAAGTTAGTAAAACTAAATGATTCTTTCGAAAATCTTAATGATCACTTTTAGAAAATAAATGATTTGTTTTAGAAACTTAAATATTCACTTACTAAAGATTTAAAAAATATTTCAATAAGGAAAAAACAGTACTTAATAGCAAAAGGTTCAAGATATTCTTTTGAATACTAGGAGCCACTTGAGCATTGATTGGAATTTGTACATTTCTGGAAGCTTTTGAAGAAATTTAAGCACTCTTTTGAACAGTTGGAGCAACTTGATAATTGGCTAACACCTAAAATCATTGAAATTTGAACATACTTGAGCATTCTTAATTTTTTTGAACACTAGGAGCATTTCATTTGTAGCAAGCTAACAACACTAGGTGAAACTTGCTTCTTCTTAGAACAAACAAACCTTTTCATACATAATGAATCATCTCTCCGCCTCTTACTCTTTCCAAATCTAAATCTCTAATTCCAAAACCTTTCATATAAATGCGTATATATTGTAAATTTCATTAGAATAATCTTCCAAAAATGAACATATATAATGTTAAATCATAGTAACGCATTTGATCAATTAGATTAAAGTTACCGTAGAGTATATATAAATGAATGAGCATTTAGCTTTACGTAACTGAACATTATAATGACACAACAGATTAACACATAACAAAATATGTTCACTAGCTAAAATGTATATGAGCAACAATAAAACAACAGTAATCATTAAAATTCACATGTACAACATATATATTCAAATACAACTACAATAAACATATAATATTCTTATATACTACATAACACTAATATAGACATAAATAAACATTTACTATTGTAGAAGTGAGCATTGTGTTCATATAAGACGCACATTTCTGGTAAAAATAATCGAATAATAAAGTTATAAATAGATATAAAAACGCACATTACTGTAAAAAAAATTAGAATATTAAAATGGAAATTAAATAAGAGCAATAACTAGAATAGAACAATCAAATAACAAGATTACAATCAAAAATATAAAATAAGAGCAATAACACAAAATAACAATCGAATAGAAGAACAATTACAACCAAAGATATGAATCAAATCATCATTATCATAACAATCAAACAATAACAATTGAAAAACAGCGAATTATCAAAATTAAAAGCATTACAACCAAAATTATAAAATCAAACAATAACAATAAAAAAAAAGAGAATTATCAAAATAAAAATAAAAAAATCGATTGATTAATTATCATTAACGCTATAAGATCCTTAAAGGAATAGAGAAGCAACTAAGCTATGAATTTCCATGAAATAACAATTTAAAAATAGAAAAACGATATAAAAAAGGAGACAAAAAACAAAATCTCTGAAAAAGAGGAGAGAGAAAAAATAGTGGCTAGAATGGAAAGTAAAGAAGGAAAGAAGATTAGAAAAAATGCAAAAGGCAAAATGAAAAGAATAAAAACAAACATGTAAAATGCCAAAATGAATGAAACAGGCTGTAGGGAGAAATACCTACCCTAGAGTCTTGGGAAAAATTTGTAGTGATTAACTAGCCCCCCGATAAACGGGTTTGGGCTTCATGCATTACAAATGTCCACTTTATACGATCAATGAGGTTCCACATCAAAACCATATGGTAATAAGGGGAGTAGCCCCTTAGCCTTATAAAGTGGACACAACTTTCTTATTTCTTCAATGTGGGAGACACTTCTCACAACACTATTGACACTCTTCATTGTGGGACAACACATCACTCACATGTGGGTTTTCTCATCGGCTCAACACTCTCCCTTACAAGTGAGTTGTCCATAATATTGGCCAAATCACAACACAAGTCAAACCCAGGTTTGATACCATGATAAACGGGTCTAAGCCTCAACCGTCACAACTTTCCACTTTATACGATCAAGGAGGTTCCATCTCAAAAACATATGGCAATAAGGGGAGTAGCTCATTAGTCTTATAAAGTGAACACAACTTTCTTACTTTTTTAATGTGGGATACACTTTCCACAACACTTTTGACACTCTTCAATGTGGGACAACATACAACTCACATGTAAATTTTCTCATGGGCTCAACAGTCAACACCCCCTCCCTTTTACTAGTAAATTCTTCCTATTAGTCATGTGAATAAGGTGAGATGCTGCTAAATGTTATATGTGGGTCCAAGCTTGCTCATTTTTTCTTTATATCAATTTATTAAATTATTCCAAGCGTGAATTATGATATGCTTTGTATAATCATAATTTTGCCCATGCAGGTTTAATTTTGTTCTTCTTTATGGTAATTAGCTATTAGAAATATTTAATGTTTATTTATTTAATCTTCCTGAATTGCATTAACATAGATTCATATTGCTGTATTATTAATATGTTACATGCATGGTAATGTTTCTTTCTTTACTCATCTCTAATTCCTAGAAATAAAAAAAAAAAAAACTCATTAACCATGTAATGCTCTTACTGCTATGATCATTGTGAGCTCGGTAGTCTACACACAACCGCGAGCTCCCGTCTGATAGTACTATCAGGGGAAGTCTGCTTTGCTCCATCTTCTACTTAGGTTGATGCCAGCTTGAAAATGAAATCCTCATAACGAGCACACTGTATATCCTTACATACTGTTTGTATGATTTCACTATAGCTAAATTTTTTTTATTTCCTTATCAACCATGTACAAATCTCTAAGCGTTTTAGAAACATCACTTTTTTGTTCGAAAGCAACCCTCTCCTAAGTACTGGCTTAACGACGTTGTTTGAGGCGATTTTTCAATTAATTAATGTTGAATTTTTGAAGGCCCTTACTTATCACCCTCTATGAACGTTGTTGGATGTCAAAAATGCCTTTTTATTTTTACATGGTAAGTTGAATGAAAAAGTGCGGAAATAGCTTAATGGTAGAGCATAGCCTTGCCAAGGCTGAGGTTGAGGGTTCAAGTCCCTCCTTCCGCTCCTGGTAGCAAGTTCGACAACAGACATCGCTTTTCTGCTGTGTGGAGGTGGGGATGGAGGAGGGTTTCTAACTTTTAATAGGCCTTTAAAATCCTGTCATAGGTGCATAAATAAAATAACTAAATATCATCCATAGATTAAATGTAGAGTATATATATGCTTACTTGAAAATCTTAGCTTGCAAATAAAGAGTTGGATCACTACAAAAATAAAAGCATTTTAGCAACTAAGTTTGACAATAGTTTTTGAGACGTTGCTAAATAACAACGAATATAATTTTTTTCATTGCCTAATTAAAAGCGACATTTTGTACTTTAGTTTTTTTAATAATTAATGGCTACATGTTTTTGATTTGTTGTTGTTTAAAACAAATTGTCTTACTAGTTGTTAGATAACATCATATTTAGGGATGTCAGTGGGGCGGGACAAGTAGGAGACCCGCTCCATCCCCGCCCCAGAGGAGCGGGGATGGGTCTTGGTTTGGCGGGTGATGGGGCGGGGATAGGGATAAAACCATACTCGCCATGGATGATGGGGCGGGGATGGATTTTAAGTTGTACCCGCCCATCCCCACCTCATACCCATGTCTATATATTTTTAAAAACAAAATTATATACTTTTATACTATTTTATAAAATAATTACATGAAATAAAATATTGATTATAACACTTTGTACTACACTTATATTATAAACAAAAATGTGTATAGTATTAAAAATGTTTTATTATTATAATCCATACGGAGTATTAATCATGTAGGATTATGTATTTGAGAGACGGAGATTAGATGGGTCTTGGGTGGGGATTAGGCGGGTCTTTGGTGGGGATTAGGTGGGGATGGATATCCAAGTGGAGGGTGGGGTGGGGATGGTTTTAGAGTTGTACCCGCTAGGGCGGGGATGAGGATGAATATTGGACCCGCCGCGAGGATGGGCATGGGGATGAAAATGTTAGGTGGGGATGGGGTTGGGAAGGCCAACATCCACTCCGACCCGCTCCATTGACATCCCTAATCATATTTTTGTCTTGTTTCCATGTAGCAACAAATTATGACAACAAATATTTTATTAGTATTGATTTAGAAACAAACAAAGGAAATGAATTTTTGAATTGTTGCCATTAGAAACAAGTTGTTTAAACTATTTTTGTTAGATGATAACGTATATTTTTATTTGTTGTCATTGGAAACAAGTTCTGTTACATTTTGTTGTTAATTTATATGTAGGCCACATTTTGCTATTAAGTATAAAAGTATTTAAGGACATTCTTCTTATTATTTGTTGCTATAATGACATCAAATGGATCGAGACGGATTTCAATTTTGTCTTTAATTTAGAAACAGATTTATGATTTCGTCCCTAATTTAGAGATAATTTTTTCAATTTCGTCTCTAATATTTCGTTCACTGATCATAAATTATATGCATAAAATTAAACAAATAGTACTTGTTATAGTTGGTAAGAGTTTCACCATGTGACTTTAAGGTCACAAGCTCTACTCTTACCAATTGCAATTCTTGAGACTGGGGATTTAAAGAGCCTTACATACAAAATCGAGCCAAGTTGACCCGAGTGAGGTTTCGGATTGATATAGGTATTGCGTTGAACAAAATAGCTAATAGGGATTGGGTTTTTGTCTCATAGTGTTGATAGCAACCAATATTTATGATTTGTTGCTATTTTTATGAACCAACTTTGAAATTTTGTTGCTATTTTTGGGAACCAACATTAATATATAATTTGTTGTTACTTTTAGCAACAACCAATGGTAATTTGATGCCAAAGTTGGCAACGAATGCACCAAAAACAGCAACCATCATGGAAACGTTGTATTTAAATGGATGCAATATTGCAACAAAATTGTTTCACAACTGGTAACCAAAATCTCATGTCAACAAGTCTTTTAGCAACAACAAATTTTTCGTTTCCAACTCGTTGCTAACTAGAGTTGGCAACGAATTTTTGGTGAACAACAACAAATTTAAGTTGATGCTATATTGTAAGGTTATCACTACCCCGTAATGCCTCCAAATAGAAGAAGCAAAAATAGTTTTCTATTCGTAAACTCATTACAAACCGCATGATGTTTTTGCATCCGAAATCCATAGATTATGTTATGTTCTTTAAAAATTAATTGTTTCAATTCTTCAAATTCGTACAACTTGAGATTTTGATCGTTGCCTTAGAGGATCCAATAAACATCCATCTAAATTTAGACATATGGGAGTTTTCTTCAAAAAACCATTATTTAGTTGGTACAAGATTAAGCCAATTTTTCAACTGCATTTAAGCCAATATTTATGTTGCAATTGAGTGAGAATTTCACTTTCTTTTCAGCCAGTTTTTCAACTGCACCCAAGCCTATATTTGTCTTGCAATTGAGTGAGAATTTCATTCTATTGTTAAGCTAGTTTGTCAACTGCACCAAAGCCAATGGTTAAGTTGCAATTAATTGAAAATCAATTTGGATTTTTTTTCTTTTAAGAAAAAAAACATGCATCTCATTAATAAAAAAGAACATGCATCTCATTAGTTTTGTTTCTACATGATGCTCTCTGCAGCATTCTTAGAAGGTTGTAGTTTGCTTCTAGCAGTTTAGTTTCCTGTTCCCGAAGGTGAACCCTTCCTAGAAGGTGGCATCTTAGGGGATGGGGACTTGGAGTTTGGTTGACCTTTGGGATCTTGTGTAGTTTGGGTTAACCTGGTTTGTCAAGCTTGTGCATTGTACTTTTGTACATTTTTTGGATAAGCAATACAATTACTTGCTTACCCAAAAAAAAAAATTGTGTTTTTTCTCAAACAGATTATCGTTTTATTTAAACTCAATCAATGTGGGGCAATCTGTAGACACCAAATTTTGATCCTACTATTGTGAGTATTATTATTATAATTATTTATATCATCATCATCGTCGTCGTTGTTGTTTTTGTTATTCTTGCAACAATTATTATTAATTTTCTACCGTTTTATTAATTATGTGGTAATAACACAAGTATATGCTAAGATATTTTATAAACATAATGACAATATTTACATTATTAATCACGAAAAACACGAGGAATAATAATAATTTTTGTTCATAATTTCCGAATTGCATGTTACATTTGTGTTTTTAAACTACTAAATTACAAAAACAATCGAAGTACGACTGATACCAAATGCATTGTTGCCCTGCTCCACCAAATTAATTTTGGGATTCACTTGTTAATTACTCCATTCATTTTTAAATACTTACTTCACTTTTCTTTTGGCCGTTTTTAAATAATTGCCCTATTTCGCTATTAGGAAAGTTTTTATAATATTTAATTCATTTCTTTCAACTAGTGAGACCCAAATTTATTACTTTAGACTCTTTCTTCTCCAATTTATCTTCCACTAACCCCACTATCTCTATTTTTTATTACTTTCACCAATTTCTCCTAAAACACTGTGCATGGATAAATGGAGCATATATTTCAAAATGGAGGGAGTAGTAGGTAAATTAATGCGGCTATTGGGAGGACACTAACCCCACAATGTACATGAAGTACACTTGTATAATCCTCATGTCTTTTTTGAAGAAGAAGATAGGTTGATTTTCTTGGTTATTTTGGAACATAGTTGCTCAAACTTTGCTTGATTTTTTTAGATAAGAAGGATGGTAGAAGGAGATAAGAAATAAGTTGTGAGTGGAGATTTGGATAAGGATAATCTCTTTTTTTTATAGTAAAAAAGTGTGTATATTATACCATATTATTATACATATATATATGTATGACAATCGTAT
The DNA here is from genome assembly GCF_001683475.1 of Chenopodium quinoa. Taxonomy (NCBI): domain Eukaryota; kingdom Viridiplantae; phylum Streptophyta; class Magnoliopsida; order Caryophyllales; family Amaranthaceae; genus Chenopodium; species Chenopodium quinoa. The sequence goes on from NW_018745188.1 coordinate 1,017,304, forward strand.
AGTAAAAAAATATGATATTTTGTCTTGCTAGGGAAATGTGACAGTTTTTGTATGGAGTTATAAACAACCATTGTTTAACCCTACAAAGTTGATAAGTGTATTAATATTTTCATTTAGAATGTTAAAGTACTTTTTTTTATCTAGTAATTTTTAAGACCTCGGCACAAATTTGGTCAGTTTACCTATAAAGTCAACTACCCCAAAGATTAATCCCAACAAAAGTATGAAAATGACAAACAAGTTTTTGCAATACGTAGGGGTTTTTACAAACATTGGTTACAATTTAAGTTATGAATAGTGCCAAAACAAAAAAGACAATTTCTAACGTAAGCTCCTAGCACATTAAAATTTAAGAAATTAATTAATGATATGAAATTAATAAATAAAAAAAAATAAAAATTTAATATATTAAATTAATACTAACTTAATGTCTATCCTGAGATTCGAACTCACAACCACATAAATATGCATTAGATGTCTTACCATCTCATCGATATATTAATCATGTTTTAATACTCTACTCATAAATATACAAGTATATGGATTGGATGGAGATCTGAACATTAAATAATTGCAATTCTTTAGAAAAAAAAAAAAAAAACTAATCCTATTATTTGGTAATTGTGATCATCGAGATAATACATACAAGCAAGAAAAATTAACTATTGGTATAAATTTTAGTTATTTAATTATTTTGATAATAATTATGTCTTTATTTTCATTATATTATAAATTATATACAAAGGATACCTCTATATAATTTTTGTTACAAGAACATATTTATATAATTAGTCAATAGTTGTTCCATATTCAAAGATTTAATGAGAAATTATTATAAATTACAAACAATAATGAATAAGTAAATAATAAAGAATGAACCTGTCTATTCAATTACAAGTGTTAAAAAAAATAACCTAGGGCATTGCTCGGACCACTCACTAGTTGGAGTTCAAATCTGAAACTAAGTTAAGGAGAAGATATTGTGCAAGCAATTGGAGATACTTCATATCATAATTGATGGTATTTTTAAAAGGCATACATAAATGATGCCTCTTTTTTTGACACAAAATAGGAGATATATATATTAGAAGATTATCCTTACATCAAAAATATTACAATGAAAAATGATGAAGGTAATCTCACTACAACGATCAAAGTACCAAATACTAGAGTTTAAAGTAAAAAGCAAGGGGTAATTAAACAGATTACACATAAAGACCCTTCTAACAACAGCAGCTATAGGACATCTGACAAGAGGAGAAAGGGCAGAAAGATAAAGAATCAGGAGCAACCTCCGCTTGCTCCAAGTCCCCTTCATAAAACACCTTCACACAGTTACAAGGAGTGAAGTAGCTTCTATAACCAATGGCCATGTCGTTTCCAACTTCAGTAAGAGTATGAGCAATGACATTAAGATCCCTACGAATATGATAGAGTTCAAAATCCTCAAATTTTTTAATACTTGTAGCTATGTCATTGATTGTGGCAGCAAGCTGATGATGAGCATTGTAATCCATGGTGTCAAACATCACGTTAATGGAAATAGCATCCGTGCGTGTAAAGCTCAACCTTCTTGACCTCAAAGGACTCTGCCATGGCCAGAGCATCCCTGACTGCATAAAGCTCGGCAGCAAGGCAGTGACAACGTTATAGTTGCTTGAAAAATCGAGAAACCATGTGCCGTCCTCATTTCAAATTACCGCTCCACAAGCAGCCTTGTTAATCATTCCTCCACCCTTGCCCTGCAGCCCTTGGAGGGCCAGTCCTAAGAGTGAGAAAGGAAACAGTAGACTCAATCCTCACAGCAGAGCTAGGACCAGCAGAAGCAGACCCCAAAGAGGGATCAATCACCATAGTAACAACATTAGTAGTAGAGATAGAAACTGAAGAGGAAGCTATCCCTTTACCCTTGTCCTGCATAATTTTATTAGTGCGTTGACAATCATTGAAAAATCTATCAAAAATAGCATGAGCATGACACATTTTTTTCAAAAACAACAATGTTTCTATGTCTCCACAAGTGCCAAAAGGCTATGTCAAAACCATTTTCCAATGAGCATCAAGACAGAGATTATAATATAACCAATCAATCCAATCCAAATTCATGAAATTATTGAAATTAAAACCCCTAGGATAGTCAATGTTGGCAAAGATATCATTCTAAAGAATGTGAGAAGAAAAACAGTCTCGAAAAAGATGCATATGGGATTCCCCATACAAATCACATCTAGAACACATAGGAGTGACTATGGGAAGGAAAAGAGAATTTTTTGAGCAACCGGAAGAATAGTATGCATGCAATTATATAGAAGACTCTTATACTTAGTAGGCGCCATGATTATCTAAATATCTTTCCAAGAAGTACAAAAAGAGGAAACTAGACATTAATCCTTTATGAAAAAATGGTAAGCAGATTTAATATTGAAAACACTATTATTAGATAAAGTCCAGATGAAATCCTCCATATTACCAGATTCAGAGATCGGAGTAGCCAAAATCAAATCCACAATAAACAAGGGAAGAATGTGTTTAATGTCCTCAAGATACCAATTCCCATATCTAATGATATCACAAACAAACCAATGAGCTTTAGAGTTAGGAACCTCATTATCCAAGTAAAGATAAATAGGTTTATCCCCCACCCAATGACGGTACCAAAGAGAAGTGGTTTTTCCATTCCCAATACCAATTCTTAACCCCGAGACAAGAAGATGTCTAGCCTTTAGGATATCTCTCCAAATAGGAGATTGAGAAGCACAAGGATTGTAATAAAAAGGCGGAATTTCTCAAGTATTTATCGTTAAAAATTCTAACCCACAATTTATCATGGTTAGTGAGCAAAGTCCACCCTAACTTGGCCATAAAAGCAATGTTCCACTCCTTAAGCCTTCTAATTCCTAGGCCTCCAATTTCCATTGGTTTTGTGACATGCCCCCACCTAATTCTCGGAGAATAGTGAATACTATCCACTTTATTCCATAAGATTTCCTACACTGCTTCTCCAAAGAATTAGTAACCGAACAAGGGATAATATTGGTTTACAAAGGATAAACGAGATAAGAATTAAGGACAGCTTAAATCAAAGTATTTCTACCAGCAAGATTGAGAAGTTTGAACGCCAACCCCTAATTCTACCCATAGTTTTATCAAGCAAGGAAAGATTGTGCGCACCCTTTAGTCTATTAAATCTCAATCCCAAGATACTTACCAAAAGAGGAAGAAGCTTTAAGATTAAAGTGATCACTAATACTGCTTCTAATCGAGTGATTCATTTCAGATGGGAAAATAATAGAGGATTTAGAGAGATTAATTCTAAGACCAGACAAATCCTCAAACTTTTTTAAAATGTCCATCATCACTTTAATATTACCTAGAGAAGCATAACCAAATAAGAAAACATCATCGGCATAAAAAATATCTGAAATATTTATAGACCTAGAAATCATAATTGGTTTCCAAACTCTATTGTTAACACTAGCCTCAATCATACAGGAGAGTCTTTCAAGGCATAACGTAACACAAATATGTAAGAAGACATGGGATCACCCTGCATAATTCCACGAGAAGGCCTAACTCCGCCTTAGTTATTTCTCCATTCCAAAGCACATAAATATTAGGGATAAATGACATGATAAATTTAATGAGGGAGGAATAAATGAGGCCTCAACGAGTCATGATCAATACTTCTTTGAATGAAATTCATCAAGTGGTAGCAAAAGCAAGAATTCATAAAAAACAAATTACCCCTTCATATTATTTATTAGATCCCCGTTAACCCTAGAAATAAAACTACTCAAGCATAATTAAATCTAAACTAATCAAAACAACAAAACAAGACATGATGAAAGAATTAAAGAAAATAACTGAAATTAAAAGAGAAAAAATTGCTACCAAAAGAAATCTGGATTAAGGAATGGAACTAAGAATAAATTTGAGAGAATTTAAGAGAGAGAAAATATTCTAAGTAGAGAGAGAAAATCTAAAAGAGAAGGTAATCAAAATTACATACAAAAATCGTACTTAAACATCCCTAAAACAAATCCTAATTGAAAACTAAAACTTCAGCTCCAAAAACACGCGCCCGATCGGGCCCGCCTTTTTTTCCTTCACTCATCCTAGGCAGCCGCGCCCGATCGAGCTTACGCTCACCCAATTGGGCGCACCTTCTTGCTGATGCATTCTTGTGCGCGCTCGCCCGATCGGGCGCAAGCTTGCCCGATCGGGCCCGGCTTCTTCTTCGAGGCTTGGACTTCGCTTGGGCTCGATTCTTCGGCCCAATTCGGATTTCCCTTTTGGGTCTTGAATACTTGCTCCAAATGCCTGGTATCACATACCGAGCCCTTAATCACCGGCTCTAACCGGTCCTGGGCTTTAAAGACGGTCGCGTCCTCCTAATGCTCGTAGTTGCTTCATGAAAAACCCGGAAAACGCTCCAAGTGTGCAATTTCCTACAAAAACTCAAGTAAAACTACGAAAACACTAGAAAACACTAATTAGTAATAAAAGTGGCTCTAAAGAGCCAAAAACACTACTAATTATGACCAAGGGACGGGGGTAAAACACTTTATAAATTGGACATATCAAACTCCCCCAAGCCAAACCTTTGCTTGCCCCTAAGTAAAGAGCTCATCAATGAACACATAAAACATGCTTCATCCCAAGTAAACAAAATTAAGCACAAATGATTCAAGGCAAATCTAATGAACATGCTTCAACGTCAATCAATCTCATTCATCTAATCATTTCTTCCTCCCCAACAATTGTCAAGTAGAGCAAATCACATGAGCGTATAGAATTCAAGACTAGTGCTCAAACACTCAACTCTCATTTATGTGGTGAGTAAAAGATGTACTCGATTGCTCTCCAACCTACCCCTTTATATGTGAACAATGCCCTCCCAACTCACACTCTCGTGTGTTTAAAACAATGTACGCTCAACCTACTAGTCGACTCGAAATATGTCAAATCATAACTTGCATTGATAAACAACACTTTCACATTCATACAACTCTTATGCACAAAGGTCGGAAGGTCTTTAAAGCTTGTAATGTAAGGCTAGGGTAAAGGGTAGGATAAATTTAGGAAAATGTGAGAGAAAAGCCACGCTTAAGGGAGCCAGATCCTAATGTAACCCACGGTCAAAAACAAGTGATGACCAAAACATCTCCAATCACAACTTAACTCCAAAAAAATTCACCAAGCAATCCCATACATAACAACAATCCCAACACTTACATATTCACTCACAAAGTATAATAATAGGAAATAGAGTGAATTGAAACAAACTTTAAACTACTTATTCTTTTTTTCTTTCTTTTTTTTTCAAACTTGAACTTTTTTTTTCTTTTTTTTTTCTTGAACATACTTCACATAGAACATTTGAAACAATTTTTTTTTCTTTGCTTTTTTTTCTTTTTAGCTCATGTTGGAAATTTTCAACTTTGAAACACAAACATCAATATTTTTCAATTATAATATCAAAGAACAATCACTCTTCTTTTATTCCCACATTGTGCAAATAACATGCACACCACTACTCCCTCACCTCACCAACTAATAGTTCCCCCAAGCCAAGCTTGGGACTAGTAACCAATGGGGCTCATATAGGCTTGGAATGTGGCTAAATAAACAATAAAAAGGGCACAAGCAACAACATGGGTAACAAGAAGGGAACAAATGTATCTAATATCGTCTGAAGGCTACCTAAGAGAAAAAAATACCTTCGTCCTCCTCAATGTGCATAATATTGAGCCATACAAACATTACTAATAGTTGCAAACCAATACTCAAATTTCTTGACATACCAGGAACTATCACACAATTCCTAACCAAATCAACTAGTCAAGCACTATATTCACAAATAGTTGGCAAAATTAACGCATGTTTAGGAATCCAAACAATTAAAATTCAAATCATGATCAACAAATTCACAAAGCTCATTATCATATACCAAGAATCAAAACAATATTTTCCAAGTATGGGACACAGGGAAGCATGATTTACAATTCATTGGAACGTATTTTTGATTTTTTTTTTTATTTTTCAATTTTTTTGTATTTTTTCATAAAGGAAAGCAATAGAAACTACACTAGAAAACAATAAAATCTATACAAGAAAAGCAATAAATGGATAAAAGAGAGAAAGAGTTACCATAAGTACAAGAAATCTCCCCCCAAGCCAAATCAAGCAATGCCTCATTGACTTGGGAGTGTAGTTAGGAGAAGCTACGCCTCGTCACCATCCTCATCCATCCTCTGGTAGCCTCCTCCATAGCTCGAGTCGGAACCTCCATGGCTCTTACCTGCACCACCATAGCCCGAACCACCTGCAAAGTAGTTAGGGTCTACACTCCCCCCATACCCCCAAAAGGAGCATCGCCCCCATAACCATGGACTGAAGAGTAGTCCACATAAGTACCAAAAGCTCCAGGGGTCGAATACCCTCCTTGGGGGTATTAGAACCAATCGAGAACTAATGCCTCGGGGGGAATAGCCCCTCGGCGTGCATAGTCGTCATACATAGGGTATAAACCCCTCCCGAGGTTCCTCTCTACATGACTTACCTTCCTATCTAAAGTGCCCAACCTAGAGTCTAGGTTTTTCACCATGCCCTCCACTCTCCCTTGCCCTCTCTCTATGCGGTCAAGTTGGCTCCTAAAAGCCGAAAAGTCATAAGGGGCATGGGGGTCGATATTATAATCGACGGAGGAGGTGGGCATGCCATAGGTGTAAGGTTGGGGTGGTGGTTGGTAATGTGGTGAATGGTGCTGGGGTGAATGGTAGGGTTGTGGTGAAAGGTGAGGCTCTTGAACCTTGCCTTGACCGTTTATCTCAAAAGTGTAAGAAGGCTTCTCCTTCTCAAATTTGGTCAAGGCGGGGTTGGGTAGTGTAAACGCTTGGTCTCTCCTACCCGATTCCCGGTGGACTATCCACCATGTCTCACCGTCCATAGGTTGCACCCAGTTTAGGCCCCCTAAGTATGCTAAGTCCATGAGAGTATAACCCTCCACTTTCCTATGCCCAGTCGGGTTCCATCCTAGGTGTTTCACAGCTATATGGGTCACCAACCCCCCAAAGTAGATAGGCGCCCTAGACTTACCCCCCTCGGCTGCATTGGTCGCCCTTTGAAAATGTTGGGCTATCCTATGTGGTATGTTTAGTTTCTCAGAGTTAGGAATCATATAGGAAGCCAACAATTCAAGTCCATCCCTCCTAACGTTTGCCGGTTCATGCCTCCCAAATATTGTGAGGCCGGCAAACCTTTGCCAAAACTTTGGGACGGGATGTTGAATCCACGTCCCTTTGGCATGTTGGAGGTTAAGCAAACCCTCCTCGGTGAGTGTTTTATAGACCACGACAATGTGGTCTTGGGAGGGTTCTATAGTTTTTTCCGATTTAAGCTCAAACAATTTACCAAATTCTTTTAAAGTTAATCGCACATCATTGTTTAGCAATCGCAATTGGACATGAGTGATTAAAGCATTAGTTTTAATAACATTGAAGCTAGAAATAAATTCTAATGTCAAATAATCATAGGTATCATAATGCATTTGGAAAAATCCACTCATTCCTATACCTTTAAACAATTTCTCTACAGGTTTATCAAGTCCTAGCCTAGGAAACGTAGGATGATGAACAAATCGAGTAGAGATTATCTGCCTCTGGATGAGGTTGAGCAACCTAGCTCGTTGTTCGCTAAAGGTTATGACAACTTCCTCCCATCCCGGTATTTGAAGCTCCGGGTCGACCATCGGTTGTTGTTGTTGCCTAGAACTTTCACCTCTTTGTTGTCTCGATCTCTTTGAAGCCATTTTAGGTGAGAAAATTAGGAATTGAAGCTTTCTCTCTCTAAGGGTTTTGAGAAATTTTGAAAGAAAGTGGTAGAAATTTAGTGAAGAATGTAGAGGAAGGTGTAAGGATTAAGAATAGGAAAATTTACAATTTGGTGTCCCAACGTTTTGGTAAATTCCACTTTGGTGACCCATGGTTTCAATATTCCCACTTTAGTGTCCAGTCATTAGATAATGGTTCAATATCAGTGCCTAATATTTAACGGTGTTAAATTCTCCGTTAACAAAAAAAAAGAAAAAAAACTTAAAGCTGTATAATTAATTAATTATATTAGGGTCTAGTTTTCCCCCAAAACCCATTTACCTCATCTCTCTCAAAATTTCCCTCTAACTTCTACGCCTTTAGGGTTCTACACTTCTACTCAACTCCATAATTCATCACAAACTAAGTATCTCCTCTAATCAAATAAAATCTGTCTCATTCATTGGTAAAGATAATGCCGAAATCGTAAAACTCAATCCAAGCAAAGTAGCAAACAAGCAATTGCGGTGCAAATGAAGGTAATATTTGTTAAATTATAAAATAAAGTAGATTTAAGGTTGGTATCTCTTAGTGGAATTTGTCATAATTTATAAATTACATACACAACTGTTGATATCATGAATTTGTTTGGGAACTTCAATTTGTGAGTTTAAAATTATAGTTATATGTGTACAGTAAACAAATTTAATGGTTTTGAAGTGATCGATATTAGTGGAAAATTCAAAGTAAAATGTAATCTACGGCATTAATATCAATGTTATCAGTTGATGTTTAATTTGTTTATGCATGATAACATGCTTGATTATTGAATATGATTGTATATTGTCTAGGATCATTATTTGTTTATTTAATACTCTGCTTTGTACATTGCAATAGCATAAACTTTTGTGTCGTTATTACGAGAAATGTATTATCATACAAGGAGTGGATCCCGATAAATATTCAGTTGTGGATTTGCTTATTGATGTTTGGATACAAGCAGCTAGCCAAATTGGGCATGATCCTAAGTCTCCAAAAGTTATTTTTAAACAAGGGATTGACAAGTTTTTGACAATAGATTGTGATAAAAATTTGATGATGGTGTTTAGCTTGTGTGAAAATAAAGAAGAAATTGATCTGATTATAGAGGAGAGTGAGTCATCTTCATTATATTTTGAAGGAGCAAGAAGGGCTTATGAGGAATGGAAAAAAAAAACAGGATAATGAGAAGATTGTTGAGGAGGTGTCGTGGCCTAAAAATGGTTATATGCATGAGGCGGAAGTTCCTGAGTAGAGCTACTATGGCCTACTGAACAAGAGCTTACATGGTTTGCTAAAGATACTGAGGTTGATAGTAGTGGGATTCAAAGTGAGCCTATGTCATTAGTAGTTGAAGATCATGTTCCCATCTTAGAAGCTCCAACTCTGATAGCCCCTAAAAAAAGGCATTGTATCGATATCAAAAAACTTGTACCAACCCACACATCTAATAAACACCATATTTTAAGTAAACAAAATAGAGGCAAAAGGTTGTTTAAGGATGATGGAAGTATAATTGTACGATCTCATAGCGATGTGGTTGATTTGGGCGGATATTCATCAGTTAGTACCGGGGATGAGTGGGATTCAGAGTGTGAGGATGAACCCCAATCTAGCGAGTATGAGGGAAATGAGGAAGATATACATTTAGATGATACGAGTGATGATGGTTGGGATGATGAGAAGTCTTATGTAAGTGATAGTGAAGGAGAAACAGATAATATTCCAAAGTTTATGAAGAATGGAAAGTGGTTTTCTTTCAAAGATGACAGTACCATAAAACTTGAAGTGGGCCAAATGTTTGAGAATAAGGCTAAGTTTCTAAGTGTACTTCAGTCTTATGCAATACAAGAGGGATTTTGTCTTGAAAAAAAAAAGAAGCACTAAGGTCAAATTTTGGGCCACTTGTAAGAAAATTGTTTCTGATTATGATCTTGAGGATAATAGAATAGGAAACAAGATTAAGGGTTCATGTCCATGGAGAGTATATGCAAGTTTATTGGTTGATGGTATTACATTCCAAATACAAACCTTTCGATCTGAGCACACTTCACTACAACAAATTCACCTTTGTACCACGAGTAAAATCGTGGCACAAGTTTAAAATTCTCGTGGCAATGTAGTGTAGCCACGGGAATTTTTAAATTTACTCTTGTGACACAAGAGGCCGTGGCTAGGAAATTTGCCACGGGAAAATGGATGTCGTGGCAAATTTCGAATTTTATGCCACGGGTATGTAACATGGCAAACAAATTCACTTGCCACGAATATTAATGTGGCTAACAAGTTTTTTGCCACAAATTCTACCGTGGCTAATAAACTTAGTTGCCACAAATATTACCGTGACCAGTAATCTTCTTCGCAACAAATATTACCGTGACCAGTAATCTTCTTTGCCACAAATATTACCGTGGCTAATAAACTTTGTCGCCGCAATATACTGTAGCTAATTATTTATTTGCCACAAATAATACCGTGGCAAATAAATCCATTGCCACATTACTATCGTGACAAATAATATCATTTTACACTAATGATTATCGTGGCTAATAATTTCAATGGGCATAAGCTTTAATTTGCTGCAGCATTTATGGTATACGCATAACTGAATATTAAAGATCGAGTTTTTCTCAAATATGTCATATTTGTCATTCTTGAAATCGATATATAACATTAAAAAGGTGATATTATGTCTTGGAATCCCATTCATTCAAACATACTTGAATTCGATATCCATACATACAAACATACTAGAAATCAATTGTCTCATTGTCTCATCACTAGCTCACTCTTACTAAAATAAATAAAAAATAAAACACTCAAATCGTTTTTCTGAAGAACAATATATACTCTATATATATGTACAATGTGACAATATGTCTGTGCTCCGCTCCTTGTTACCTATAATGAATAAATAGATAAATGATCAAGTTAATATTTTTTTCAAAAAGAGCACCAAAAAAAGGATATGTTTTCAAAATGAAAAAGTCAAATTGACACAAAATATAGAACAATTAACTTTAAGCTCATGAATTATAACAACTCGCACATGGCAAAATTCTTTAATGTCTAACTACTGCTGCTATAACAGGTGAATAATGTATAACAGGTGAATAATGTATAACTACTTTAAGCTCATAAACTTATATCTAAGATGAATCATGCATCAATGAATAATGTATAACAGGTGAAGATAGCATTACTTCATTCCTTTGAACCTTGACTTCCTAAATCATCAGAATCTGATGAACTTCCTGCTCCAAGAAAATCCAGAAGTTGACTAAACTTCTTCTCCCAAACTGCATTATTATCAGCAATTTTTCTGTCCACGTCATTCTTAACAACTTCCGCCTCTTTTTGGCTTGTTCAGCTTCTATTTTAGCCTGTTCTGCTTCTGTTCTAGCAGTTTCAACTTCTTTTCTTGCATCTTCAATTGCTTGATCTGCTTTCTTTATAACTTCATTCACCTCTTGAGTAAGATCAATTCGAGAGGGCTTTACTTTAAAATGTTGCGTTATACTTCTACCAGGTCCATGAGCTTTCAAATACCCATGTGTATCTTTGCCAAGCACATCCTGAATAATTTTCTCATCTGTTTTCTCATTAAGACCTTGCTCTCTTTGTTCCTTTAATTTGTTTATCTCATCCTATGAATAAACAATATTAAGTTAGAAGATAAGATGGTAAATGTTAAATAGAAAATAACAAACATAAAACTTATAAACTTACTACTGCATGAGTGTTATTTGCCAAATTGATTGCATTCACAGCCTTCTCAGATTTTCTTGTACGAGTTGCAACCAATACATCAACTCGAGAACACTTCCCGCCATTCTTCTTCTACAAACATTACAGAGTTTTTAGAATCAAATTACACTCCCAATTATTGTACGTTTGCATATTTTGAATAAGTACGAGAATTACTTCGTAAAATTTTTAGTGGTTTAGAAGCTAATGACATTTAGTTATGTCCAACATAATTTAAATTTCCATGTGTCAAGAATTCAGCTAATAAAAAAAAAATTCAGCTGGTGTGCAAGTTTTGTTGGATAATAAGGCCTACAGACCCTAAAGCCTACAAGCTACTGCTCCTTGATTTTACTATTGAAGAAAAAGTATGATTGTGTAGGTATAACGTCAAAGTGATACCTGACCCCTCTAGGATGTCATGATCATACGTACAAAGGAAGTAAAGGCTCCTACTGTACTCTGATCGACAAAATTAGTATGATCAAAGCGTTTTCCTACCAGTCAGCATAATATTGCGGAGCACAAAGTCTAGCTTCGCAGCAGTGAGCTGCCGCCGAGTTTGATGCAAAATTTTATAGCTTGTGTAGTGGATGTAAGAGCAGAAGAACTCCCACAATTCAATAAGTGGGTAAAGGACAATAAATCCAAAGTCAAATTCTTCAGTTTGATAAGATTTCAGATCAGCTAAGAACTGCAGCAGCTAGCTCAACATTGATGACTCTTGCAAATTAGCAAGGTTTGTCAGCAAAAGAAATCAGAATTTTCAGCAAGACAGTAAGATTTTTCAGAAGAAAAATCGATATTCTCACAAAATCTAAGCAGTAGTTTCAGTTTTTTCGATGGAAAATATGAATTTCAGCAAGGAAGAAAGCTTCTCAGAAGATAATTCAAGATTTTGGCAAAGCAGTAATATTTCTCAGCAAGAGAAACCAAATTTTTCACCAAGTCAGTCAGAGTTTAAGCAAGAAAATCGAAGTTTCCAGCGAAAATCAGAACTTTTTAGCAAGCAGGATAATCAAATGTTTCAAAAAACAACAAGATTTTCAAGAAGAAAAAGCTATATCCTTGCAAAATTTCAGCAGGAGTCAGCATTTCCAGCAGAAAAATGAGAATTTCAGCGAGGTTGTAGGCTTCTCAGAAGAAGAAATGAAATTTTTGCAAGGAAATAAAGTTCCTCGGCAAGAAGAATCTAATTTTTCAGCAAGTCAACCAGATTTTTTCAGTAGAAAAATTAAAAACTTCAGCAGGGAAATCGAAATTTTCAGCAAAAGTCAGAATATTTTCAGCGAGCGGAATATTCCGATGCTGTAGCAAGAAAGTAAGATTATTATCAAAGCAGTTCAGATTTTTCAGTAGAAAAATCAAAATCTCAGCAGATTTTTCAGTCGTGAATCATCAGTCTCCTTTAAGTCTTAGAACCGCTGTAGCACCTCTAAGACTTAGGGGGCTAGATGCAAGGGAGCAACTCTACACTGCTCCATCATTTGGGGGTTCTGTAATGTGGGATGACTCCCTCTGAGTCATATCACTAACAAATCCGGTTCTCACAACAAGCAATCCTGCCCCAAACACTGCTTCCGCTTTAAAAAAAAAAAAAAGAATTCAGCTGGTGTGCAAGTAGGGAGGGGATGCAGGTATGTGCAGGCAGGTGGCATCTGGCAGGAGGGGGTCGGGGCAGGTGTGCAGGCAGGGAGGGGGAGGGGGCTGGTATGCAGGAAGGGAGGGGGCTAGTGTACAGGCAGGGCTTGTCTCATTAGTTTATTTAGTGTAGCCTTTTGAGCTTTTTGGAAAATGATAGAATGTAGTAAAGGTACTGATTAAGGCTTGATGTGACATCATAGAGTATTGTAGTCCTACATATGGCAAGAATCAAAAGTTAAAATTTGAAAGAGTAGTTATTACATACAATTTCTTGTCTAGTGCGACCGAAGCTTTTAGTGCTTTTCTTCTTCCAATTATCATCCCTCTTTGGCAATTTCATTGTTTTACCAAATTTCATGTCTTCAAGGTCCTTTAGTTGTTCTAAAATCTCATTGGAAGATAATTTCCTAGGAGGACCTCTTTTTTCTACTTTCCCGTTAAAGGATTTATTATCTCTCCATTTATGATCGGTAGGTAGAAATTGACGATTGTCCATGTAACAACATTTCCCCTGATTTGGTAGCCGAGCAGAGCTAGTTTCTTTCATACAATGAGGACATGCTTTATAGCCTTTGGTAGACCACCCAGATAAGTTTGCATACGCAGGAAAATCATTTATGGTCCATAACAATGAAGCACGCATTTGAAAGTACTCATTCCTTGAAGCATCATAAGTCTGAGCTCCAGTTTCCCACAATTCTTTTAACTCCTCGATTAATGGTTGCAAATACACATCAATGTTATTTCCGGGTCCACTTTTCCCTGGAATTAACAAAGATAGTATTGTGTAAGGTTGTATCATACACATCCATGGAGGGAGATTGTACACAACAACCACTACTGGCCATATACTATAGTCACTTCTAAGCCCGCCAAATGGATTGAATCCATCACTTGCTAAACCCAACCTAACATTACGAGTCTCTGCAGAAAAAGTAGGATATTCTTTATCTAAATGCTTCTAAGCTTCACTATCTGCCGGGTGTCTAAGTACTCCGTCATCTTCTCGTTTATCAGAGTGCCACCTCATCTCATTTGCTGTTTTGGACGACATGAATAGCCTTTGCAACCTCGAAGTTAGTGGGAAATAGCGTAACACTTTAGGAGAAGCTTTATCACGCTTAGTATCGCATATGGAACACTTTTCAAGGTTAGCATTCTCTTTCCAAAATAGCATACAATCATTTTCACATGCTTCTATTTTTTCATAATCAAAACCAAGATTGGTAATCATCTTACGTGCTTCATAATAATTTGATGGCAAATCAGCACCTTTAGGCAAAGCATATTTGAACATATGAAGCATACTAGTAAAAGCTTTATTAGTCATGCCATCCATACATTTGATTTGGAATAACTTCAAAATGAATGACAATATAGAAAATTCATTACACTCGGGGTATAAAGTTTGTTGAGCATCTCTCATCAAATTTTCAAACATTTTTGCCTCTTTTGTATCCTTTTTATATCTAGGTTGATCAAACTCCTTAGGTTGTTGCTCAGCATCTAACATGTCATCTATGTCATCATTATTAGAAACTCCGGGACTAAACCTGTCATGGATCATTCTATATATATATATCATGAGCACTATCTCCCAAATAATTTCTACTTTTCTTTTGTGGGGGTTTGAATTCTCCATGATAGATCCAACGAACATAACCTTGCACGATTCCATTCACTATCAAGTCGGTGTAAATTTCGTCCCTTGTTTTATGTGGACCATTGTTGCATCGATTACAAGGGCAAGGTACCTTATTTTCCTCTTCTCCTAAATCACTATTTGTTTCTAAGTCACCAAAAGCAAATTGAAGAAAGGAATTAACTCCATTTATATAGAGATTGTCTGTCCTATTAGCACACCTCATCCACTCTAACCTCTTTTGAACATCCAGAGTATCCATGTGAAAATATAAGCTATAAATGCAAAGAGAGCTAATTATTAAAAAAATTGAAAAGTAATAATAATAATTATCAATAGTCATACATAATTCACAATGACTAGAATGGCACATTTCCAACAGAATTTGTCAGTTTATGTTGCAATAGATTTGTAGTTAGAGCTAGTATTATGTAGTAGTAGTAGTTTAAGATTAAGCTTTTGTTCTAATTTCAGTGGGTTTGGTTTGATAAATAGTCTTACTTATTATCTAAGTGGACCTGAAATTATTTAAATCATCATTTACTTTTGTTTTGTTGGACTATTGGTTTTGTTATTATGTGACTCTGTTTATCTTTCGTTTTCTATGGCTTCCCCCACTACATATAATTGTCTCGAGATACATTGTGCATTGCCTCTCAGTAACGCATAAGATATATGGTCCCCCACTAAATATGAATGACTTTAACTAGGGAAGACAAAATAATTGCAAATGTACTATTTCTTACATTCTACTATTTTATATACTTCATGCATTACTCCATAGTTTGTTTCTTAAACTTTCATATTGCAGTAAAGTTATAGTTAGACTTGGTATCTATTTTTTAAAGAGCTATAAGTTATCATTTTTCAATTCAATCATTTGATAGGAATAGAAAGAGAGTCTAGAAGTAAATGGTGATCTGTTAATTGTTTCTTCAGTCTTCAGTTGTTGGATTTTCGGGCAACGCTATATGAATTTTCCCTACTAGTGCTCCCTACACACTGCCCCTGGCCTTAACTATATACCCTCCCCCTCCCTTACACACACACTTGACAAAGAGCTTTCACAGAGTAAATTGAAGAGTTGAATTGCACATATTTGATAATCGATTAACATCGAATCATATTAACAGAAAAATTGTTATACTTGATTTTTAAGCCCAAAAAAACTGAATAGCAGCACATGCAAACAAATTATCAGAAGATTGAACAGATTATACAAAAAAAAAGGTATAATCAAAGAAATTACTTTTTACAAAAAAATCGAATTAATTAAATGAAAACAGGAAAGCAAGAGCAAAATCAGTTGAGCCACACCAAATTGAAGCTGAAATTGCAAAAATATAATCAAAATTCGAGAACAATTCTATTCAAGCATAGGAAGTAGAGTCCAACGTATTTCAATTGCTACCACATAAGTATTGGAAAAAATAGATTAAATCACCATTGATTCACATAGTAAAACACTACATATGAGATAAACGAACAGGTTATAGATCTAACCTTGAAATTTTGTCCAAGAATTGATCTTGCGAGCGTCAGTCGACTCTTCGAATTAGGGATAGTTCGAACGGTTTTGATTCTTCTGCAAAAGATTTTTGATTTCTTTTCTTTTCTTTTTTTCGGGAAAGATTCTAATTTTTGAGGGAATTTTGTGGTTTAGCTAATTTTTTTAATAAGTTGGCAGCTAATGAAAGGGAATTTAGCGCCTAATCAATTTTGGGATTTGTGTGATGTTTTTGTTTTGGCTAATTAGCTGCCTAATCAGCACATCAGTAGGGTTATTTTTTTTTTATTTTTATTTATTTTCTTTTTAAAAAAAAAATATCTAGCAATTCGTGGTTATACTCTTTTTTTTGTTTAAGGAAGGAAACATGATCTAATAATATAACATATAGAATAACAAACTAAGCTCAAGTGATACTTTATACAGGTATAACATATATATATATAGTTAGAATTAAAGGTACTACTGTTTCGGGGTTTTCTGATGTCCTGCGGGAGAGTTACAATTCCGAGACTGGAACCGGACGCCTGTATCTGCAAAATAACGGAGACTCCTGAGAGCTCCGCCTCCAACGGTCAAGTTAGTACCTGATTAAGGAGTAATTAATACGGAAATTAAAGTAATAAGACCTCTCTAGGTGAGAGTGTTTAATGTTGGTAATCTGCTTTGTTAGCGAGATTAGCCGGTTATTAGTGTTCCGTAATGTTTCTGTTCTTCTCTGTTCTTCAGGTGAGATTAATTGCTTGATCAATTGCTCTCTCAATTCCTTGATGTTTTTCTTCATTCCCTTTAATGAGGATTAATTAAGTATTTATAGTCTTGAGAAGCGTGCCACTCTCTAGGTTTAGGGTAAACCTAGGGCTGACCGGGCCTCTAGACAGGATTGGGCCTTGTTGGCCGGTTTTCCCATTTGGCATGGGTGGACACGTGGCGTGCCTCGATTGGTCCGTAGAGGACGTATCTGTGATTGACACGTGGCAGGCTCCTATTGGCCTACGTGAAGGACACGTGGCGGAACCTGGTTGGTCCACTTGTCAGACGGTGATTGGTGGATAAAAATCCCCTAATCATTTGCCCCTCACAGGTGGCACGTGACTGGTCACGTGTCGCCTGTGACAGGTGTCGCACGGTGACAGGCGACGGCCTGCTACAGGTGTCACCTTGCAAACGGCCGAGAGATTTTCCCGCCCAAATTTTGAATTTGGAAGCGACCCTTCGCCTTCTCACTTTGCCTATATAAGGAAGTGCTGACTTCGGTCATTTTCACATTTGAGAACTTTGCGAGAACATTCGGACCCCTGAACTTGCTCTGACATTTCGGACCTTTTCTGCCTACCGCCTGTTCTGACAAGCCGACTGCACCGGATTTCCAGAACTTCATCAACCGTCACTCGTTCAGGTAACTTAGTTCTCTTACTCTTAATTTTCTTTTTATTTTTTGAAATGGCACCACGGAAGCACACGACACGACCTAAGTTAGTGATCAGCCGGTCACCGGGGACGGCTGAATCTAGGACTAGGAGTGCCGCCTGCCCTTTTCTGGACCCATCTTTGCCCTTTATACAAAGTCCGACTGTATCTGTGTCTATGCAGAACGTGATGGCCAGAACAAAAAAGACTGCTATGATCTCAAACTCAGACGGCTCCTCCCAAAGGGTGCTCATTAGTGAAACATCTGACCAGGCGCCAGATGTAGAATTGAAACGAGGCGGCTGCCAAGCCGACAGTTCTGAGAGAGGGGCCAAGGTGGTCCCTTCCCATTTTACCGTTGATATGTCTAATTTTCCTCCTGCTCCTTCTAAGGGAGAGGAGGTGGGCCCCTCTGGGAGAGGGGAGGAGTCGTCCTCTTCGGACTCGTCAGAGGACGAGTCCGAGTCCAGCTCTTCTGGCCACAGTTCTCCAGGCTCAGAAGAAAGAAACAGCCGCCTACAAGAGGCGAGACTTTCTCATGTAGTTGAGAAGGGGGACAATTGGGCGGAGCCGTCCGCCTCTTACAGAGAGGAAAACGCCCCCTACTACTGCATGGTACCCCGGGGCCGGATCGCAACCATGCAAGACAAAGTGGAGAGCTTTATTGCTAACCACAGAATGGGCCCGGAATTTTTACTGTTCGTGCCGGATCCAGAAGACACTGTCGTCTGGCCGGCTGGTACCAGCTATGATGACGGCTGCTTTGGCTGCTATGTGGCGGCCATCAAAGCTGGACTGCGCTTCCCATTACATCCGGCTGTTCAGCGGATTTTAGATGGGTATGATTTGGGGTTATGGCAGTTAGCCCCCAACTCTTGGGTAAACGTACTCGGCTATGTGGCCGGCTGCGAAATGTACGGGGTGGAGCCAAGCTTTGAGGCTTTCGCCCACATGAACTATCTCAGCCGGACCCCTAAGTCGAGAGGTACCGGCTGGTATCAATTAACAAGCCATAGGGGTTACCTCATGACGAGAGGTAAGGCGAACAAATGGAAGGATTGGCGGAACACCTTCCTTATCATTGAGGGTTCGGACACGGAGCTGAACCAACGTTTTAACAAGTGGAATAGGGATCCGCCTCTTCTCGCAGGCGGCCGCAGCATGCCGCCTGTTCCCCCAAAGGCTAAAAGAGAGATCCTAGACAAAGGACTCTTCAAAGTAGAGACTAGGGTGAACTCTACTTCAGGGGTACGAGAGCAAGTACCCCTAAACTGCGTCCCGAGCTTCAAGTGGCTCTATGACGAGTACTTTTTGGCCGCCTGTGGCCTCAGCAGTCGGTGCTCTAGAGGTAGCCGGCCTGTCAAATACTCTGTTTTTTCACGCTTTGTTTACTTGGGATTTTACTAACTTTGCTGTTTATTTTTTGCAGCTGACGCCATGAGTAAAATAACAGCATCCAAGACTGCGGCGGCCATGTTGCGGGCCTCTCTCATGCAACAGTCTTGTACCGACTCCCCCAACAAGGGGGCACCCTTGGTAGGCTTCGAAAACTCTTCTTCTTTTAGGAGTTGTCTTATGCATATACTAACTCTTTTTATTTTCAGTCGGGCACTCCAAGAGCTTCTTCCTCGCAACAGCCGGACCCCAAGGCCCGGAGGACGACTGTTGCAAGCTCTCCTGGGTCTTCCAGGAAAACAGTGGCGGCTGAGAAGCAGCCGGCCACTTCTTCTAAAACCCCGGCGGGGCCGCCTAGAAGTATGGACAATTACTTGTAAAAACTCACTTGCTTCCTTCCTGACTAGGTCTAACTTGCTTTTTTACGCTTGATGCAGCCGGCCCTCAGGGGCTTGACTTGGTTGAGGTAGCCAAGTCCATGATCAAAGTAGTTCCTCCATCTGAAAGGGAGGCGGTCAGGGGTGCCGGCACCCTTGACCTTGATGGGATTGCAGGGGTCCTTGCTGAGGTATACTTTTTTGAGTATTTGAATTCCAGGACGCCTGTTATCTTTTTTGTTTGGAAACTGACGCTTGTTTTCTTTTTGTACTTAGGCCCTGCTCCGAGTTAACAGCCTTCGCAAGCCGATTGATCGGAAAAACAAAGAGGTAAAGACCGCAAAAGCTATGGCCGCCTCCAACTGTGATAAGGCAATGTTTCAAATTGCCCAAAATGAAGTACTGACCATTGATATTCTTTATTATCAGGCGCAGGCTACCGCCGCTGTTCGGGCTCAGTTAGAGGCGGCCCAGAAGAAGAATGACGAGCTGGAGGCGACCGTCACAAATCTTAAGGCCGAGCTGAAACCTCCTCGCCAAAAAATGCACTCTTACGAAGCCATGGAGAAATCTTTGGCCAACGTAAAAGAACGCCTGGTGAGCCAAGAGAAGAGTCTTACCCAAGAGCTCTCGGAAAAGGCCGAGCAAGAGAAGAAAGAGCTCGTCCGGGAGATGGTGGAAGACTCCGCTCAAATCCAGCGCATGACCTGGGGCCGCCTGTTCCCCAATGCCGACTTTGCCTCATGGGAAAGAACGTACCGCCAGTGTTCGGAAACATATAATCAAGAGATCCTGGCGGCTGCTGAAGAAGAGGCGTTGGGAGATACGTTGGAGGAGGAGGAAGAGCCGGTTGTGGCGCTTGTGCCACTTGGGGGTAAGGCATCAAAAGAGGGTGCAGCTGAAGCCGAGTCCAGCAAGAAGAGTGCTGACCAGGCGGCAGCTACTAATACTGAACTGCCCCCTTCTTAAGCTTAAAGTATTTTTTTTTTTCCACGGCCTGCGTGCCGTTTGCTTTGTATTTACCCGGCCAGGGGGCCGGGGCTTTGAATATTTTGCTGGTCTTTAATGACCGGCTTATTTTTAATCAAATTTTTGTTTTGATTCAAATTTGTCTAAGTATTCCATATCTAATATCCCATTGTTCACTAGACCGACTGTTGTACATGGCCGAACGTTGCAGACAGGTACAAATAGTAAGTACGCCGCCTATGCCCCTGGACGACTGGTTGTCTGTTTCCAGGATAGACGATCAGTCGGCCGTTTATTCAATCGGTATTCGAACTATTTATTCAATCGGTCTGACCAAGTAAATAGTATTACCTAGTCGCCAAGGAATTAAGTAGGATAACAAGCGGTGGGTACCGGTTGTTTCCCTTTATTGCCAATGTTGGCTTTTAACTCGTAATTTGTTAACCTAGCAAGAGTAGTGGTTGAGAGTCCCTGTTTGTTAAAAACAGGCGGACGACTCATACCTTTTAGGCTCCATACTAAGTTTGAGTGACTATTAAGTTAACATAGGAGTTACTTAGTCTTCGTCACACTCTAGATTGAATAGTAGAGGTACCAGGCGGCGGAGGCCGGCTGATCCTCTTGATTTGCCAATGTTTGTTGTCTATTAACTCAATAGGTTACCTAGTAGGAATAGGGGTTTGAGTGCCCCTGTTTGTTTAAAACAGGCGGACGACTCAAACCTTTTAGGCTCCATACTAAGTTTGAGTGACTATTAAGTTAACATAGGAGTTACTTAGTCTTCGTCACACTCTAGATTGAATAGTAGAGGTACCAGGCGGCGGAGGCCGGCTGATCCTCTTGATTTGCCAATGTTTGTTGGCTATTAACTCAATAGGTTACCTAGTAGGAATAGGGGTTTGAGTGCCCTTGTTTGTTTAAAACAGGCGGACGACTCAAACCTTTTAGGTTCCATACCAAATTTGAAGGAGTGACTATGAGTTAACGTTGGAGTTACTCAGTCGCCGTCACTTTTGTTTGAGAAGTAGAGGTACCAGACGGCGTAGGCCGGCTAGACCCCTTGATTCGCCAATGTTTGTTGGCTATTAACTCAATAGGTACCCCCTGCATTTATCCGAAGTAATACAGGCGGTCATCTGACTCAGATGTCAACTGCTACCACTGGTTTGGTTAGTGATAGAGTTATCCTTGTCTCAAAAACGGCTACGTGGTTGCCCTTGGGGACAGTCGTATAGGTGCCGTGTAATTAGTTTATAGAACAATGTTCCACCCAAAAGGGAGCTGCTCTCTGCGACGAATTTCATCCGGAGGGATGCCGTCGGACGCCTGCTATGATGTTGGGACAGGTCGTATTAGTTTTGTAGATTTGATCAGGTGGCTTGGCGCCTGGTCTGATCATTCGGCCGGTGGCCTTGGTAAGTTCTTGGTGAACGTAGGTGCTAAGTAAAAGAAGGGTAGCCGCCTGTTAGGCACAGGGTCGGCCAGGCCCTAATCTTTTTAGCTAAGTATTATGAGTAAAATACTCAATGGAGAGTAGCCAACTGTAAAGGTACAGACGGCATGCCCCTCTGAAGATAGAGTGAAAAACTCAATGGAGAGTAGCCGACTGTAAAGGTACAGACGGCATGCCCCTCTGAAGATAGAGTGAAAAAGCTCAATGGAGAGTAGCCGACTGTAAAGGTACAGACGGCATGCCCCTCGTAATACAAAATTGAATAGTAAGTGCAAACTTTATTAAGTAGCTCTTTACTTTACATCATTCAGAAGAAATATTTTTTAAGGTTATCTACATTCCAAGTTCGAGGCAACGGTTGTCCGTCTGGTGTTTCCAGACGGTAGGTACCGTCCCTGACTTCCTCATAGATTCGGTAGGGTCCTTCCCAGTTGGGAGTTAGTTTGCCAGACTCATTAGCCCTACCAACTGCTTCCATTTTTCTAAGTACAAAGTCCCCTACTTTGAGTGGACGCCTGTGTACTTTTTTGTTGTATGATCTAGTCATTCTCAGGCGATAGATCTCATGGCGCAAAAAAGCATTGCCCCTCTTTTCAGGAAGTGAGTCTAATGCCAGGCGCATGGCTTCCCAGTTTGCCTCTTCGTCATATAGCATTACTCGAAGAGTCGGCTCGTAGTGTTCTATTGGAAGAACAGCTTCCGCACCATAAGTTAGGAGGAATGGAGTTTCTCCAGTCGCCCCTTTTTCAGTCGTCCTAATGGCCCAGAGAACATGTGGTAGTTCATCCGCCCATAGGCCGCCTGCTCGTTCAATCTTTTTCTTGAGACCGTCTGAGATGATTTTATTAAAGGCTTCTACCTGGCCGTTTGCTTGTGGACGGCCGACAGATGCAAAGTAGTGCGCAATTCCTTGGTCTCCCAACCAGCTTTTGAGAACAGGCGTCTCAAATTGGGGACCATTATCAAAAACCATAGACATGGGAACCCCGAACCGAGTGATGACGTTTTTCCAAATGAATGAAATTACATCTTTCGTCTTGATTCCCTTTACAGCCTCCGCCTCTACCCATTTAGTGAAGTAGTCAACGGCAACAAGTATATACCTTCTGCCGCCTGTAGCAGGCGTATATGGACCCAGAATGTCCATGCCCCACTTAGCAAACGGTAGTGGGCTGTGAATGGTAGTGAGGTCAGTAGCCGGACGGTGAATTAATTTGCCAAACCTTTGGCACTTGTCACATTTTTTCACCATCTCCATTGCATCTGCTTCCAAAGTAGGCCAAAAGTAGCCCTGCCGCCTTGCCCTTTGAGCAAGCATCCTACCACCTATATGAGAAGCACAGTAACCAGAGTGAAGATCATCTAGTATCTCTCGTCCCTTTTCAGGAGTAACACACTTTAAGAAGGGTTGAAGGTACCCCCTCTTGTGAAGTTCTCCCTGTATCATTTCAAAACAGGAGGCTCGTTTTTTCAGTGCTGCCGCCTGTTGAGGATCATCCGGCAGTGTACCGTTTGTCATATATGCCCTGATTGAATCCATCCAGGTTGAGCTTCTGTCTAGGATTCCAATAGGGTTTTCCTCGATGCTTCTCTTCTCCATTACTTCCCAAAAAACAGTTCGAGGAGTATCGGAGGAGGCGGATGATGCTAATTTTGACAGTGCATCTGCCTGGTTGTTTTCTGATCTCGGCACTTGGATCAGATGGAAATCCTCAAGGGAGCCGACTGCTTGTCGGACCGCCTGTAAATACTTGATCATGGCCGGATGGGTTGCTTCGTATTCGCCATTGTACTGACTCACTATCAATTGTGAATCAGAACAGGCGTCTATTTTTCTTGCCCCTGCCGCCTTGCACATGCGGATCCCGGCTAGTAAAGCTTCATATTCTGCCTCATTGTTTGAAGCCTGAAATTTGAAGCGTAGAGCATACTCGAACCTGTCGCCCTCTGGAGATTGACATACGACGCCTGCTCCACAACCATTTGAAGTAGAGCTTCCGTCCACATATACCTTCCATACTTGGTCTGGAACTTGAGAGTCAGGAGGACGAGTCATCTCTACAATAAAGTCAGCAAAGGCTTGCCCCTTCACTGCTTTTCTAGGCTCGAAAGTAACTTCGAGGCTCTGTATTTCTATGGCCCATTTGATCATTCGTCCTGACGACTCCATGATGGTAAGGGGCCGCTTGATTGGTTGGTCGGTATACACGACGACTGCATGTGCCAAAAAGTAGGGCTTCAATTTTTTAACAGCCATGAAGAGTGCAAGACCAAATTTCTCCACTAGGGGATACCTCAACTCGGCATTTTTCAGTACGTGACTGACAAAGTAGACCGGGAGCTGACAGCCGTCCCTTTCAGCAAGGAGCACAACGCTTAACGCATGATCAGAGACGGCCAGGTACATGTAGAGATCCTCTTTGGGCAAAGGGCTGACCAGCCTCGGCAAGGAATGCAAGTGAACTTTTAATTTCTGGAAGGCGGCCTCAGCATCCGGCCCCCATTCAAACCTTGCCTTTTTCTTAATTGCCTGGAAAAAGTATAGGCATTTGTCGCCTGATCGGCTTAGGAATCTCCCCAAGGCCGCCAGACAACCTGTTAACTTCTGAACCTCTCGGATGGTACCAGGCGACTCCATGTCAATGACCGTCTTCACCTTCTCAGGGTTCGCCTCTATTCCTCTCTGATTGATAAGGAATCCGAGAAATTTCCCAGACTCAACTCCAAATACACATTTCTTGGGATTGAGCATGACATGGTGCCGCCTGAGTGTGGCGAAAGTTTCTCGGAGGTCCGTCAGATGATCTTTCTGAAGTTTAGTCTTGAAAATCATATCATCAATATATGCCTCGACGTTTCTCCCAATATGATCAAAGAACACAGTGTTTATCATTCGTTGGAAGGTAGCCGGGGCATTCTTAAGACCAAACGGCATGACCGTGTAACAGTATAACCCCTGATCAGTGACGAAGGCCGTCTTCTCCTGATCTTTCTTCCATAAGGGAATTTGATGGAAACCAGAATAGGCGTCCATAAAACTCATCAAGGCATGACCCGCTGTTGAGTCGACCAGGTTATCAATTTTAGGCAGAGGGTAACTGTCTTTGGGGCACGCCTTGTTTAAGTCTGTGTAGTCTACACACATTCGCCAGGTGCCATTCGGCTTTTTAACAAGCACCACATTGCAACCCAGTCTGGGAAGTAACATTGCCGAATGAACCCTGCATCAAGTAATTTTTTAACTTCGGCGGCTGCCGCCTGACTTCTTTCTTCGCCATGGTTCCGCTTCTTTTGCCGTACCGGCTTCTTTTTCGGATCCACAGCGAGTTTATGTACTGCCAGATCAGGACTAATGCCTGGCATTTCATGGACTTCAAATGCAAAGATGTCCTTGTATTCTTTCAATAGGTTGTGAAAGTCGTCACCAAGGTTTCTCAGAGCAGTCGTCCCAACTTTGACTGTTCGGTCAGGACGTGAGTCGTCTAAGATCAGGTCCGCATGCTCACCAGCCGGCTGAGGGCGGAACTCATCCGGCCGCTCCTCTGCCAATGATTGCTATTTTCTTGCTTTTCTTGCGGACTCTGTCTGGGACGCCTTTCTCTTTTTGTCGCCTGTTTCTTGAACAGGCGCACTCTCCTTGACATTGTCAAGGTCTGTTTTTTCTCCACTTGACCCAGTGGCCATAACAGTGGGCTTGACATTCGAGAGATAGCACTCTCGGGCCATCCTCTGATCTCCCCTTAGGGAGCCGACTGTTCCATTATCCCTCTCAAACTTAAGCAGCATAAGAGACGGGATTATAACAGCCTTGGAATTATTCAGGGTTGGTCGACCCAGAATCATGTTGTAGGCCGAGAGTTCCTCTACTACTAGGAACCGGACTACCATGTGTCGTCCTTCCCCTTTTTCGCCCAGGCGAATGGGTAAATCTACTCGTCCCAGTGGGTGGACTCCTCCTCCTCCAAACCCTATTAAAGGGTGGGAGGCCGGATGTATGCAGTCCGTCTGATATTTCAGTTTTGACAGACATTTGCTGCTGATGAGATCTGAGGAGCTCCTGGTATCTATGAGGATTCGGCCAACTCTCTGGTTGGCCACTTTACATTCAATAACGAGAGGGTCGTCATGCGGCCCCCTTACCCCTCCTAGATCCTCTTCAGTGATGACAATCTCAGGAAATGTATATTTGGACGGCCGTTCTTGGTGAACGGAATTTACATCTAACCGCCTTATATTATCTTTGTTGCCCCTAATAGTGGGGCCGCCTCCTGAGAAGCCGCCTGCAATGGTGTAGACGACTGCATCATCTGTATCGGAACTGTCGGCCTGTTGATTCTTTTTGGCCGACTGCTTTTTTGAGGAAGTGTTCCCCGTAGATTTCTTGACATAAGTGTCAAGATCACCTTGCTCAGCCAAGCGGTCTAGGTACCGCATGAGACTGATGCAGTCATTGGTGTGATGACCAACGTCATCATGATAAGCACAGATTTTGTCTTGGTTCCGGTTGTTTGCAGAACCCTTCATGGGGACCGGCTTCTCAATTGAGAACCGTCCCTTTATTTCTTTTAGGATAAAATGGTTATCCTTGTTAAACACATACTTTGGGGAGTATGGTTTGAATTCTTTTTTCTTTTTCTGGGCCGGCTGTTTAGAGGAATCAGCCGCCCAGACCTCTTTTCTTTTCTCATCTTTGTTAGACGACTGTTTCTGTCGTCCTTCTCTTTTGTCGAACCTTTTCCCATCCGACTGTTTTATTGTACACAGATCAGTCGCCTGTATATAGGCTTCTGCTTCAATCAAGGCCTCTTGAAGAGTCGCCACCCTTTTTCGAACTAAATCAAATTTGAAGGTAGACCCGTCTTTGAGACCTCTAAAAAAGTCAGTATAAGCTACCTCATCCGGTAACCCTTGAATCTGTATTCTCATCAGGTTGAACCGCCTGATGTAAGAACGAAGCCCCTCCTTCTCGCCCTTCTGAATTGTTCCCAAATCAAGGGTCGTTTTCTTCGCAGGGATGTTCATGGCGAAGTTGGAGGCAAATAAGTAAGCAAGCGTCCTGAAGCTGTTTACACAACCAGTCGGCAGGTTGCCGAACCATTGCTGTGCGATTCCCTTGAGAGTCGCTGGGAAACACTTGCACCAAGTGGGATCATCCAACCCTTGAAGGTACATCAGGTTGGTGAATGCCATCAGATGGTCTTCTGGGTTAGTAGTGCCGTCATAGGCGCCTACTAGTACATTTTTTACTTTGGCCGGCTGAGCGGCTTCAGTAATTTCCTTGGAGAAGGCCGACGGCTGTTCACCAAGTCTAAGCAACCGTAGCTGCCAGTCCATAGGTTGGACGTTTTTTGCTGCAGGTCCACCAAATGGAGGTGGCTGCATAAAATACTGTTGTTGCGGCACAAATGGTAAGTTTGGTACCGCCTGGGCACTATGAAAGCCGGACTGACGGGAGGTGCCGCCTGACTGACTCTCATGGTACGACTGAGTATGCCTCATCGAGGCATTTCGCAAACTGTCTTGAAAATTTGAAGTAGAAGCCGACTCTGACAATCGGTCACTCTTCTTCTGCTCTAGCAGTAGCCGAGCATCTGTGAACGTTTGCTTTGACCCGTCCGCCTGAATATGATGAACCGGTTTCCTATTTCCTGTAGGATAACGGAATTTTGTGAAATCAAGGGCAGGTGGCTCCCGCTTCCTAGATTTAGGATGAGGAGTCGCCTCTCGCCCTTGAACTGGCTTCCTCTTCTGTGAAGTGGAAGGCTTCTTGGCCGACTGCTCCTTGACTGAAGCAGGCGGCTTCTTGTTGATCAACTCTTGGATCTCTCCCTTGAAGTCCCTCATGAAAGTCATGAGTTCGTTCCTTGTGATGGGAGCAGACCCATCAGTCGGCTGTTGCCGAGCAGGCGGTGCGCCTGCTGGCTCGCTTCCTGTTTGAAGATGCTCCCGTTCCCTCCTTTCGGTATGACGGGTACGTCGGGCCCTTAGGGTCCCGTCTGGAGCTGTATGAGTTTCAACTTCAAATTCACTTTCGGTGTCATGGTCCGACTGAACTTGAGGGTCGTTTAGGGGACGCCTCTCTTCAGGAGTCGGTACAGACTTGGATGCCATCTCTGAAGTACTCTCCCCACAGACGGCGCCAAATGTTTCGGGGTTTTCTGATGTCCTGCGGGAGAGTTACAATTCCGAGACTGGAACCGGACGCCTGTACCTGCAAAATAACGGAGACTCCTGAGAGCTCCGCCTCCAACGGTCAAGTTAGTACCTGATTAAGGAGTAATTAATACGGAAATTAAAGTAATAAGACCTCTCTAGGTGAGAGTGTTTAATGTTGGTAATCTGCTTTGTTAGCGAGATTAGCCGGTTATTAGTGTTCCGTAATGTTTCTGTTCTTCTCTGTTCTTCAGGTGAGATTAATTGCTTGATCAATTGCTCTCTCAATTCCTTGATGTTTTTCTTCATTCCCTTTAATGAGGATTAATTAAGTATTTATAGTCTTGAGAAGCGTGCCACTCTCTAGGTTTAGGGTAAACCTAGGGCTGACCGGGCCTCTAGACAGGATTGGGCCTTGTTGGCCGGTTTTCCCATTTGGCATGGGTGGACACGTGGCGTGCCTCGATTGGTCCGTAGAGGACGTATCTGTGATTGACACGTGGCAGGCTCCTATTGGCCTACGTGAAGGACACGTGGCGGAACCTGGTTGGTCCACTTGTCAGACGGTGATTGGTGGATAAAAATCCCCTAATCAACTACTATATATAGAAATTTTATAGAATATATTATATAATATGTACTCATGATTAAAATTAATTAGTCGTGAAT
Source organism: Chenopodium quinoa (assembly GCF_001683475.1). NCBI lineage: Eukaryota > Viridiplantae > Streptophyta > Magnoliopsida > Caryophyllales > Amaranthaceae > Chenopodium > Chenopodium quinoa. Next base: position 1,046,120 of record NW_018745188.1, read on the forward strand.
ATAATAATTATTTCCTAATATATTGACATTAGTCAAAGCTTTTTTTAACTTGAATGAATGTTAATGGACTTTGGGTTAAGTTATGTATGCCCCAAAATTATATATTTTGATATGGCACAAGTGTCAATTTGTTGTAGTGTCACCTAAGACAAGGAGATATAGTAAGGTTTTGTTTAGTGTCTTATCTGATATGATCTAAATTTTTAGATTTGGTCTAGTCTGATTTGATTTAATAATTATCAAAACAAAATACAAAATTAGCCATATTTAGCAATAAGTAAGTGATTATAATTAAAAGTTCTGATCTGGATTTATTAAGGAATAAGTAATAATTATCTGAAATAAGTTAAAGAGAACAAGTCTATAAAACCCCAGTCGTTTGTAAGAAAAGTAGAGTAAGTAATTTCAATTATAACAATTGATTATTAATAAAAGATTAATAATGTTGATTTCTAACAAGTACACACACTATTATATTGTTTCCTATATACGTAGTATATATAATTATTATTGATTAATGGGTCAAAAACTAAAAATGATTTAGGTGAATAACACATCATCATGTAATAACTAGATTTGGCAAATTGGATATTCGGGACGAGTTTGGATCGGGTCAATAACTAAACTGCTTGTGAACTTCCGTGTATTCAAGCAATTAAACATTAGTGTAGAAAACAATGTAACATAAATCATTGCTATAAAGTTAAGTAATGATAAACATTATCATTTTTTCTTACAACTAAGATTTGAATATTTAATGAGGTTATTACATCAATTTATCATTTTACCTATTTAACTAAGGCCAAATAAAAAAATAGTCACAGAGTAACTTACTAGTTAATACTCCAAATACTATCTTAATAATCTAATAAAAGTTGACTAACAACATTATTAGAGCTGAGTAATATTAGCTGGTTGTTAAAACACGTTTTAACAACTTGATTCCAAATATTTTTATCTAGCCATACTCATATACTCGTATGGGTTTTCAATTCGAAATGAACTATCTCGAATTAAAACTTGATACATTTAGAGTAAACCTAGTCATATTATGTACTTCCTCCATTTTCTTTTACTTGCAACACTTCCCTAAGAAGAAAATGTCACAATACTTAAAACACACTATAAAAGGAAAGTTACTTTAGGGAAAAATTATACTATATCCCTTATTTAAAGCACATGACCCACTAAATTACACTCCTAACAATCACTCATCCTATTTTAAAGTTTATTATATCATGTAAACCCCACATTTCTTAATTACCGCGCTAAAGGGTGTATTGCATCTACAAGAAAACGGAGGAAGTAATAGTTTAGTCTTTGGTCTAGCTAGCTCACTTCATATGCAGTTTTTCAATACTATTAAATTACATAATTTATATTTTACAAGACCACACAACTAAACTAATAATGTAACTAAATAAAACTTTCCATCATATGTGTAATGCAAATTTGCAACTATGCTCATTTATCTACTACTCTTTTTTTTTTTTTTTTTTTTTTTTTTTTTTTTTTTTGACAAGTATATATCTACTACTCAATTGTTATGTAATTATTTTACACTCAAAAAAATAAAGTAAAAAGTAGCAAGAAAGTCGTATACTAAATTACAATTTTATAAATAAAGTTGTTAACCAATAATTTTTTTTTTATCAATATTGCAATTCTACAAAATATACAAGTGAAATTTAGGAGGGAAAATTACCTCCATAAGCAATTAACCATACAACGTAGTTAAAATTTTAGGGAAATTCTCCCCTCTAAAAGCAGTCTTTGGCGGAAAAACTTCCTCCAAATACATGTAATTTATTATAAAAAAAAAAAAAATAAAAAAAAAAAGGAAGGAAAGCCTACTCCCTCCTGTGTTCTTCAGTTCTTCTCTTCATGTTCCATTCTCTTCTCAATCATCTACTCTCTTCTCTACTGAAGTAGGAAATCTCAAATTATAGGTCATTTCTTTCTATCGGTTTAATTTATTTTTAACATAGTTGATATCAATTTGGGGTTTCCATAGATTGTGATTTTTTTTTTAATCTATCACCATTTCCCATAGATCAAGAGATGGAGGAATTATAATGAATTCGAAGATGAATCCTCGAAATAATAACAAAACTTGAGCTCCAACTCTCTTCCTTTTCTTCTTTTCAGATGACGCCGCCACTGACGCCACCGCATAGCGTCTTTCTGGCATATTGCGGTCGAATGGTATCAGCGATTTCAAGTTCAAAGTAGTCCGTTCTCATGAAGCTAGACGAGATCTCATATCTGCGCCATCCATTCATCATCTTTGTAAAAGCATTGTTTGGTAACACTCCTTTGTTTATTCATTTTATCATAATAATTCATTCAATTGATTTGAGAGTATAAATTTGCAATTGCTTTATGTTACGTTTGGATACTCATAATTTAAATCCAATTCCAAAACATGGAAAATTTTGAAGTATCTGTAAAGTCTATTTATTTACTCCGTACAATATAAGCAATTAACAAATGCATAGTACATCATCATTATAATTATGGAGTATTGTTTTATCAAGTTTTAGGACCTAAGAAAATGGGGAATAAAATTGAACAATTGCACCTGAATTTTGTTTCTATCTATTCGACCTTAATCAGGCTGTTAACACACAATTGAGAAAATTGATTATTTTTTAAATTACAAATAATTTATCTTTAGATGTTGGAGTAGATGAGAGGTAAGAAAGGTTTATCAATGGCGGATCACGGGATAATGGAAGTTTTGGGTTGGTGTTACAGTTGGTGAGGAGAGATAATATTCATGTAATCTAGTGATTTATCACACGTAATTAGTGTCTAGAATAATGGCAATGTACACCTAAAAACTTTCAACCATCACCAATTAGAGTACTATTTCTATATTCAATTTAATAGCTATGACTTTAAACATATGAAATTAGAAAAAATGGTCTGACATATATTCTGCACTATTATTAGTAGTTCTGGTTGCATCAATAAAAGATATATATGCAAGGGTATTACTTTGCTTCAAGTGTTCAAGGGTATTGCTGGGATTGATGTTTATATATATGCATACACTCCCTTCTTTTAATTTTATTGTCCTGTGTTGCTCTTGGTCTATTTTCAAGTAATTGCTCTAGTTATCTATCATCACTCTATTTTCAAGTAATTTCCGTGGCATAATTCGTGGCACAAGAGTCAATTTGTTGTAGTGTCTTAAATCTAAGAAGCTCTCTTATCATAGATCCAAGAAAAAAAAATACCCACGTGCAGAATCGGTTCTTATAAATGCAGGCCTTAGTTTCTTGAGAAAAGCGAGTCATGATATGAAATCAGCCCTGTGGTGAGGAGTTCATCCTTATTAAAAATTATTTGGTTAGCCAAGCTTGCATAGGATGCAAACAGGGGAAATAGCCACCCTTTAATAGTTTAATGCATCAGGCATAGGGTACAGGGACGTTAGTAGTTGTCATTTTAAAAACATGTATGATCATTTTCAGCTTGATGAACACAGGAAAAAACAAAATAGCAGTGATGTTGCGGTCTGTGGAGTGGAGCAGCTTTGCCTTTTCCCATATGACCTTGTCCATTGAGAGTTGAATCGATATACAAATTTTTAAATTGGTCTGGTTACATTTGTTATAGCTAGTTTACTTAAAATGAGGGATTTGCTGGTGCTGTGGATGGCATTGGAGATGTGTAGTTTCAGTTATTTAAGCGTTCCACATTTTACTTCAAGCTGCATATAATCAACTTAGTTTAACTTGTGGAAATGTGCTACATTATATCTAAGCACAAAGCCTTGGTGACTAAGTAAAGCACTAGAATCCTAATAATACAAGACTAAGAAACAAGATGTATACATAATTGTTGTTTCCTAAACACACCAAGACTTTCCTTAATAATCGGATTTCTAGCATCATGTAACAAGAATTTTGGTTGCATCAGAATTTAGAATTGGAAATTCCAGTATATAAATAAACAAGAATTTCCATTATATTTATAAAAAAAAAAAGGAATTTTGACTTGGACTATTTGCTGCAGATGTTGAGGTAGTCTGGTGTCAGGAAGAGCCAATGAACATGGGCGCTTACAGCTATATTTCACCTCATCTATGTCCACATCTTTCGACCATTGTGTTTGCTGACGACATTGAGTATGTTGGGCGCGTTCCATCTGCTGCAACTGCTACCGGTTTTAGCAAAGGACAGACCGAGCTTCTGTAGAAGGCATTGCAGTCATAGCCAATCCCATTCCCATTAACCAGTAAGATGGTGCACGCTTAACACAGATGGAGCAGCAAATGGCTCTCTTGAGCTAGCTGGGGGAGGGGATATTATCAGAGATGAGAGAAGTTGATTTCGAGGTGTTCAGCCAACTTTGGGTGTTGCTCAGCTTTTCGAGCTGAAATTCTGGCTCTTAAGAAGGGTCTGATCTTAGCCAGGGATCTCAGTATTGACACACTTGTGGTGTAGTTAGATAATAAGGCTTATATTGAAGTGCTATCAAATTAAACAAGCAAGATAATGTGAGTGAATGTGCCTACTTAATTGATTTCTGTAATGATTTGATACAAAAGGAAGATTGGGAAGTCCAGGTGCTTCAAGGCTATCCTGAAGGCAATCGCATAGCGAACTTGCTTGCAAACATTGGTGTAGCTCTATCAAATGATTTTAATTTAGCGTTAGATGTTCCTTTAGAACTAGCTAAGGTTCCCAAAAGGAGGATATCGAAGGATGGCTATTCCAAACTGGTTCCCCCTTAGTGCCATGCTAGTGTCGTACCTTTCTAGTTTTATTTAGTTGGTTTGTTGACTTGGTTTTGTTTTTTTGGTGCCTGTATATCTTGTCAAAAATGAAACATGGACCTTTTATTCAGCTTTCTTGGTAGCAATTGTTCTTTGGAGAAAGCTCGTGGTACACAAAAACTATTTTTGATTTTAAGATCCTTTTTACTTAGTATTTTAAGACATGCATCTATATGAAGTATTGCTGCAAAATTTTATAATAGGAAGTGTTATTAACAATTTGGCTCATGTATAATCTTTTAGGGAAACGTGTTGTACCTTTTACCAGCTTAGTGCAATTTCCAGAAGTTCATTTGAGAATAATTTATTTTATGTATATGTTATACAATTTGTATTATAAACTAATCTTGAAAAATGCAAACAAAAGACCCAGAATTAATAATTACAAATTGAAAAAAAAAATGTTTTGTAGGCTATTTTTGCGCTAAGGTTTTTTTTCGAAAATTATTAACAATAATTACAAGGTGCGATATTTTGAAAATGAAATAATTTGAATTTTATTTGAGTAAATGTAATACGATTATTAATTTATAGTGGTGCATAATCAAGTTTCCATCAATTTTACTTGTAAGAATTTGTAAAAAACTTTTTATTTTTACATAGGTTATATCTCATGATTAAAACTAAAAGATTGATAACATTAATTTAAGTTTATTTTCTTTACAAAAAATATGATCTGTTTGTATTAACATACTGCCACGGAAATAAATTTTAATGTTGCACAAGTGTGAGAATGATTGTCACGGTATAAAAAAAAAGTACCCATGAAACTAGTGTATGTTTGCCACGAGAAAAATTATTTGTTGTGGCAACAATGTCCTTTTGCCACGGGAACATAATTTCTTGTTGCAAAAGTGTTTATTTGCCACGGGAAAAAAATTTAGTCGTGGCACTAGTTTCAATTAGCCACGAACTTCATTTTTCCCGTGGCATAATTTTTGTTGTCATATCAAGTTTATTATTGAATTTATTTTTCCCGTGGCTAGCTCAAATTATGCCACGAATTTTGTATTCCCGTGGCATAATTCGTGGCACAAGTGTTAATTTGTTGTAGTGCTTGTGTCAGGCTTGATAAGAACCCTACAATAAAATCTCCTTGGATTGCTGAATCTCTAAAAGATGATTTTAGGGCCAACCCTGAAATCACGGTCAAGGGAATGAAAGAATTGATTATACAACGACATGGGATTAGGTGTAAGAAAAGTCAATTATATAGAGCAAGGAGCATATTAAAGGATATGATGGATGGGTCTCATCAGGAGTGTTATGCTAGGTTACCCACTTACATACAAATGATCCTTGATAGAGAGTGTCGTGTAATTTGTGGGATTACATGGAGAACACCTGAAGTGCCTTCTGCAAATCCTATGTTCAAGAAAATTTTCATTAGTTTTGACGCTCTTTATAATGGGTTTCTTAGTGGTTGTAGACCCTTCATAGGTGTAGATGGTACACACTTGCGGGGTAGATATGAAGGCACTCTGCTGGTTGCTGCATCTTTAGATGGTGACAATGGGATTCTTCCCATTGCATATGCGGTGGTGGATAAAGAAACTAAAGAGAATTGGTCCTTCTTTTTTATCATTTAAAGAGAATGGCGGATGAGGAAACTAGAAAGACATGGGTTATCATGAGTGACAGACAAAAGGTAACGACTCATAATATTTTTATCAATACTTTTTATTAAATTTTTTTCTTAACGTTTTTGCATCACTTACATATGATGTTAGGGGTTAGACATTGCGTTGGATGAACAATTTCCTGAAGTATCAAGGAGGGTTTGTGCAAGATATTTGTACGCCAATTTTAAGCAGCAACGACATGGAGATTTAATGAAGAACTACTTTTGGGTAGCCACAAAAGCACACTCTCCATATGTATTCCTTAAGGCAATGGCACAAATAAAAAAGAATCATACAGATGCTTATAATTATTTGAATGACGTACCTTTGGAATTATGGGCTAGACATATGTTTGATCAAGAACTCAAGGTATCAAATTCATTAAACTCAAGTATTTTTTTTATTTGTTTTAATTTCTATATTTTGATCATTTTCATCCAAATTCCATGAACATGACCCATTCTTATAAATATCGGTTCCAGAAGTGACTAACAATTTTGTCGAGTCTCTTAATGGAAAAATTAGAGAATTGAGAAGCCAACCTATTAAGACAATGCTTGAGGGACTTAGAAGACAATGTATGAAGAAATTGGAAAAAAAGAGAAGGTTTGCACTGAAATAGGATGGCAAATTGTGCCCTAAAGTAAAGAAGATGGTAGATTGGGCTTGGGGTGATGGATATTTTTGTAAACCAACTGCTTCCGGCTATGGAGTATTTGAAGTCAAAGATATGCATGTTTACTTTTGTGTGGATTTGAATAAGTGGACTTGTATGTGTCAGGCATGGAAAAATGTGGGAATCCCTTGCAAACATGCTGCATCTGCTATCATGTATCTAAGGAAGGAGATTACTGATTTTGTGCATCCTTGTTACTCTAAGGAAGCCTATTTAAGGACTTAAAAAGGTTTCATACACCCAATTTCAGACATAAATATGTGGCCAGAAGATGATCAACCACGACTTACTCATCCCGAGTTGACTAGGAGAGCTGGGAGACCTAAAACTCAGAGGCACAAAGAAAAAGGTGAGACTCCTAATATGAAAAGGTCCATAGTTGTTCGATGTATCATTTGCAAGTGTCTTGGACACAATAAAAGAGGTTGTCAAGGAGGAGAAACTAAAAAAAAAAAGTCGAGCAAGCTAAACAACAATGGGAATCAGACGAGAACCTGAACAGATCAATATCTTACAACAATTGTATCGTCGCAATACACCAAGTTCCTCACTGAACAGTAGTATTTTAGTTTTTTTTTTTTTTAATTATTAATATTACTTTTTGGGCATGTAGTCATGAAATTTTTTGGGTTACAAACAATGATGTTGAAAGTGCAGTACATTGACTTTTTAATTGTTTTTAATTAATTTATGCATGACTAAGGATATATTTTTGTTTTATTAGCTGTAATCTTAGTTTCATGAGGAGAAAAAAGTTACACTACTATTGGTTCATGTACATATATATGGACATCTTATATATATAATGGTCTGATTACGTTTTTATGCTAATATGTGGCTTTATTGCTTTAGTTTAATAAAAAAAATTAATGGAGAATTTAACACCGTTAACTATTAGGCACTAATATTGAACAATTATCTAATGACAGGACACTAAAGTGGGAATATTGAAACCATGGTTCACCAAAGTGGAATTTACTTAAACGTTGGAACACCAAAGTGTAAATTTTCCTTAAGAATATGTGAAAATTTTTGAGTTTTGATGGATGAATTTGAGGAGATCTTGAAAGGAAAGTGAGTTTGGAGGTTTGAAAATGGAGGTTTTAGAGAGAGAAAGTGTGAATGAAGAAGAAGAAGTAAGAAAGAAAAAGAAAAGAAAGGAAAAGAAAGAAATATAATGTCGGCCATAAAAATAGGCGCGCCCGATCGGGCGAGAGTGTGTTCTGCTGAAGTATGAAGTGCGCGCCCGATCGGGCGAGCTTCACCCGACATTTCTTTTTGTGTCACTCGATTTCTCCAAAATTCCGCCCGATCGGGCGACCTCGCCCGATTAGGCGAAATTTCCCTTGATTTTCTTCCTTCCTTGCTCGCCCGATCGGGCGTGCCTCGCCCGATCGGGCGAATTAAAGCTCCGATAAAATCCATATTTCGCGCCCGATCAGGACTCCTTGCCCGATCGGGCACTTTTTTCTCGATTTCTGACCTCTAGGTGCGCGCCCGATCAGGCCCATACCCAATCAAATGGTTCTTTTTTCTTCAAACTTTTTCTCTTGAAAACTCCTTACTTTATGATCTAAAACCTGTACAAAAACACTTATGAAAGGTAAAATTTCACTCTCCTCACCTCTCTAAAAAAATATAAAAATAAAATAAAATAAAAACTAGTCTAGAAAGAAAGAAATACGGGTTGCCTCCCGCAAAGCGCTGGTTTATCTAGGTCCCGCACGACCCTTTTACCACATTGAAGCTCAAAGTGAATCGGAACCGCTTAGGTGAAGTAGTTCAACTGCACCAATCGTAGCCCCCTCATGATATAGCTTGAGTCTTTGGCCATTAACCTTGAACTCGTTACCATGTTCATCGAAAACCTCCACAGAACTGAATCTATTAGCCCTTTTGACAGTAAAAGGACCCAACCACCTTGACTTCAACTTTCCTGGGAAAATTTTAAGTTTGGAGTTGAACAACAATACTTTATCACCTTCTTTGAATTCTCTTGGAAGGATCATCTTGTCGTGCCATCTCTTTATCTTCTCCTTGTAGACACGAGCACTATCATAGGCCGTCAACCTAAACTCATCGAGTTGGTTAAGTTGAAGTAACCTCTTTTCTCCCGCTAATTTGGCATCCAAATTGAGCTCCTTAATAGCCCAATATGCCTTGTATTCTAATTCTACCGGAAGATGACATGCTTTACTGTACACGAGTCTATATGGAGTAGTACCTATTGGGGTCTTAAACGCGGTTCTGTATGCCCAAAGGGTGTCATCCAACTTATCACTCCAGTCTTTCCTTGATTTTGCCACCATCTTTTCTAGAATGGCCTTGATCTCACGGTTGGAAACTTAAACTTGGCCACTAGTTTGGGGATGGTAGGCTAAACCTGTCCTATGGTAGACACCATACTTTTTGAGGAGGGTGTCTAACTTCCGCTCATGAAAGTGAGATCCTCCGTCATTGATTATAGCTCTAGGCACTCCAAATCTTGGAAAGATAGTCATCTTAAAAGTCTGTGGACCACCTTGGCATCATTAGTAGGAGTAGTGATGGCCTCAACCCACTTGGATACATAATCGACGGCGACAAGTATATAGCGGTTCCCTTTTGAAGAAGGGAACGGTCCCATGTAATCAACACCCAAAACATCAAAAATTTCAACTTCCAAAATTCCAATTTGAGGCATCTCATGCCGCCGTGAGATGTTGCCAGTCCTCTGGCAAGAGTCACAAGCCTGCACAAAAATGTTAGCATCCTTAAACATAGTAGGCCAATAGAAACCTGACTCATTAATCTTGGCCGCCGTTTTGGTGGGGCCATGATGTCCTCCATATGGTGAGGTGTGGCAACTAGTAAGCACTGAACTTCCCATTCGGGAACACACCTGCAAAATAATCCATCTGCACACTCACGAAACAAAAAAGAATCATCCCAAAAATAATGTTTAACATCAGAAAGGAATTTCTTTTTCTGTTGGTAGGACAAGTCAGGAGGTAGAGTACCACCCACTAAATAATTAGCAAAGTCAGCATATCATGGGTGTTGCTCTACAACTGCATATAGGTTGTCATCAGGGAAAGAATCATCTATAGGAAGAGAATCATTACCCTCATCATACCTGATACGTGACAAGTGGTCTGCCACTACGTTCTCTGCTCCCTTTTTATTTTTATCTCGATATTGAAATCTTGGAGCAAAAGAACCCAACGGAGTAGCCTAGGATTTGATTACGCCTTAGCTATCAAGTACTTCAAAGCTACACGGTCAGTAAAAACAATGACTTTAGAGCCAACAAGATATGATCTAATTTTTTCTAAAGCATATATGACAGCAAGAAACTCCTTCTCCGTTGTAGCATAGTTGACTTGGGCTTCATCCAAAGTTTTTCTTGCATAATAAATAGTATGCAAAACCTTGTCCTTTCTCTGTCCGAGCACGGCTCCTAGTGCAAAGTCACTTGCATCGCACATGATCTCGAAGGGTAGATTCCAATCGGGAGCACATATGATGGGTGCCGATATCAAAGCCTGCTTAATCCTGTTAAAAGCCTCAAGACACTCGTCAGTAAAAATAAAAGGGGCATCCTTGAGTAAAAGCCGAGTCAGTGGTTTAGCAATTTTAGAAAAGTCTTTGATAAAGCGACGATAAAACCCCGCATGACCCAAGAAACTTCTAACTCCCTTAACATTAACTGGGGGAGGTAATTGCTCAATCACTGAAATCTTAGCTTTATCTACTTGTATGCCCTTGTCAGATACAATGTTACCTAGAACTACTCCCTCTATCACCATAAAGTGACATTTCTCCCAGTTTAGTATCAAGTTGCATTCTTCACAGCGTTTCAAAATTTATCGAGATTTATTAGACATGAATCAAATGAAGAACCATACACGCTAAAATCATCCATAAAGACTTCCATAATAGACTCTATGAAATCAAAAAAGATGCTCATCATACAACATTGAAAGGTAGCGGGGGCATTACATAAACCAAAGGGCATCCTACGATAAGCAAAAGTACCATAAGGGCATGTAAAGGTTGTCTTTTCCCGATCTTCAGGGTGAATTGGAATTCGGAAAAAATCCCGAATACCCATGCAAATAGCAAAAGAACTTATGGTTGGCTAACCTCTCAAGCATTTGATCTATAAAGGGGAGGGGGAAGTGGTCCTTTTTAGTGGCTATATTTAGTCTACAGTAATCAATGCACATACGCCACCCTTACAGTTTGACAGGGGTTAAATCGGTCGCTACAATCTAACTCTCAATCAAACAATACTTATACGAACACCCTATAACCAAGTACAATGGCAAATAAAGGTTCGGTCCACGAGGAACGAGAGTAATTGCAAATCAATCTTAAACCTAAGCTAGTTCGAAATCAATGGAAAATGGTGTTCTAAAATACTACTAATAAGATGGAATAAATCAATAAACTAAGACACTAGGGAGAACGGGAATTCACCAAACCATCGGTAACTACGCAACAAGGAATCACAGAGAAAAACGGGATATGCAAAGACTATATGTCTGATAAATATCATGTGATAGGAAGACAACGGGCAATACTAAGCTTGGATTTCTCATGCACTTAACATTACTCGATACATAATCAAACCACATTCAATAATGAAATACTCAATTCACAATCTCTTGTTCAAATCAAGGATATCATGCAATCAAATTCAAGATTCTAGGTTAGCTACTCCTATTATAATGAATTAACATGCAATCGCATATAATCAATTTAATCACAATCCGTTTATCAAAATCAATCCTCAATTACATAGATTACCTAGGCCGGGTTTCATCTCGAAACCCTAGCTAGGAGACTACTCACACATATTCATAATCAAAGCAATAATGAATTCCAAAAGCATAATAGATATAAACATGAATTCTGATTAAGGAATAATAAAGCTTGATTAATAAACAAGAATGAATAATACCAATTGTATTGATGCGAATCAATGGAAAAGTTCAGAACTTTGATATCCGTCGTCAATGAATAATACAAAGAACCTTCGCAAATCTTGCTTCAAATCCATCCAAGAAAACTAAAATCTCTAGGAAATTCTCTAAGAAAACTAATGAATCTCTAATACTAAGAACGTTCTCCAATAACTCTCTACCAAGGCTCTCAAAACTATCTCTAAAACTGTCTCCGGAATCCTCTTAAAGTTGGGCCTTATATACGTCTTCTAATTCGGAGAAGTCAAGCGCGTAGTTAACCCTGGATCAGCACGGCCGTGCTGTATTTGGCACGGCCGTGCTAGCTTGTCAGTAAGTAAACCGGGTTTCTTCTTCAAATTGGCACGGCCGTGCTATATATGGCACGGCCGTGCAGCTTCCTGGCACGGCCGTGCTGAATTTGGCACGGCCGTGCTAATGCCTGGCACGGCCGTGCTGAATCTGGCACGGCCGTGCTGAATCTGGCACTGGCACGGGCATGGAAATTGGCTTGGCACGGCCGTGCTAATGCCTGGCACGGCCGTGCTTAATCTGGCACGGCCGTGCAGCATAGGCAGGAAGGTTGCAGGTTTGGTCTTCTTAAAACAGTCACAACTTCTTATCCAGAGCTCCGTTTAAGGCGTGCAATATATCGTTGGAAAGCTCTTCAAGTTTACTTTCCAATGCAATTGGAATCACTCCATTATCATTTGTATACTAAAAGTTGTGAGCAAAATAGTGAACAGGTGTCATATTTGTGAACTGTTCTGCCTTGTCTGCTACTTAACTTGCCTTTCAAGGCCTTGAGAACCGCAGCAAAGCCTTAGCTTGGTGGACTAGGATCGATAATAGCCTGATTACGCACCAATGGTTCGGGACTCGACATAACTTGGTCAACTATACCTGTTATCACACCAAAAACAGACCGAAACCCGTGAAGCACGTAATATGAAGGAAACGAGTGTAACAAGGCAATAAACGACCAAAACGGGCCTAAATACATCCAAAATCACCCATTTATATGCCTTAAAGCGCGCCCTAATGTGCGCTTGTCAAAATCCCCCAAGCTACACTTTTGCTAGTCCTCGAGCAAAACTAAGGGATACACACACACATGATCAAATAAACTATTGCCATTACATATAAATCCAATTTAGCACGGAATGAAGTCAATGGATCCTACTTAGAACAACCATGCACGGAATGAAAACTCACTCAAACAAGCAACGAGACACACAATCCAAGGTATCGTTGATCAAAATGCAAACAAAACCTAAACCCAGCATAGAGAACAAAGAAGTCATGCTTCCAAACCGGCCACGTCCTCCCCTTTTGCTTCAAATCACCACCCTAATTGGCCCCTCGTGATTCCTCGAAGGAACCGGAAAAAGTGATATTTTGAGGAAATAACAAAGGTATCCCGACATCTCGATTACGCATAATCTTTCCATAGGGTTGAAAGGTATCTCCCTCCACCGTTTGAGAACCGAACACCTCTAAAGTCTAAGGGTTGTAATGTATTGGCAATGGGTAAGGTAGGTGAAAACAATTTTAAAAATGGGGTTAATTCCTAAATGAAGCGCAAGAATCACAATTCTCAAAAACAATAGTTCAAAAGATGCAACTCACATTCCACAATAAACATTGATCACACTTTTACACATCCCAAACTCTCTATGTTATACACACTCAAATCACCTTTTTCAAACTTCAAAGCTTTTATTCATATGTCCTCGCCTTTTTCACAATTCGGACGGCTTTTCTCCTTTTTTTTTGTTTTTGATTTTCTTTTCTTTTTTTTTTTCTTTTTTTTTCAAAAACAAATTTTCATATTACATCTTTACAATTAAGCTCACTTTCAAACTTTCTCAAACCAACTATCGATCATTATTCTTGATTTATACACAATAAGCTCAAACAAACCTTGCGAGGTAAACGCTTCACAACTAAGGGTTGGTAAAACATCGGCCATCGGGTTTGTAACATGGGTAACCAAGAATGGAATTAAAGGCTCAACATGGTTAGCAAGTAAGATGATGTAAAAAGAAAATTAATTTGTAACAAAACAAAAAGAACAAGAATAAGAAAAATGAAAAAGGTGCCCTCTTCCTCCCTTAAAAGTGTCAAGTCGGTCTTGGGAGCTACAAGTCAACACAAAGATCGAAACATGCGTAATCAAGGATCCAAATATGCCACTCAAGAAGAATGATGAAGGCTAGAACAATAAAACCTCACGGGATTCAAAAACAAAGCAACTACCAATTAAGGGGATCAAATCCACAAATGGGAAGCGACTCCATCTTACCACAGCCCAAAGGCATAGAGTTTCACATGACAAAAGTGTTCTAACCAACTACCTTCGCCTAGACTCGTCTACATTGATCAACAATAGACTCAAACTGTGTATTCATCACTGGCTTAAGTAGAAATAGATATTCCACACACATTCATTCACGTTTCGAATCCAAATATGAGCATTATTCCAAAAGTTTATGCAATTAGACAAGTTTATCACGATCCAAAAATATAGGAAAAGACTATGAGGCAAATCATATAAACTAGACTACACATTCTCATAACAGAAGCTTTTCCTATATTGCACACAAAAACAAAAAAAAACTAAAGGAAAAAGGGAAAGATTTCACCAAATGCTTCTTGAAAACACACTAAGACAACATGAGATGCGGCGAAGCTCCTAATGCTACCTCCATGAGTCTTCATATCTGCACAAGTTAGATAGAAACAAACCAAAAAGAAACCAAAAGAAACTCGTTTTTTTTTTATTTTTTTATAGGAATATGAAGAAAAACAAGGGAAAATCAACAAGGAAACCATTCACCCCCCCCCCCCCCCAAGCTAGTATAGACATTGTCCTCAATGTCAGGCATCGAGAGACTACCTAGAAGGCAAAAAGGGAAAGAGAAAAGTACCTCATTGACTGGGTCTCGGGTTGCCTCCCGGAAGCGCTTCTTTAACGTCATTAGCTTGACGCAACACATGGATTACAGGTTACCCATAATCAATACTTGTCATTGCAGTGGAGATAAGCTCACCATTCTTATTCTTGACAATAGTCACCGCCCCTTTCTTAGGTACTACAAACACAGGGGAAACCCTTCCTTGATGTGTTGGAAGGGGTTTAAGCTTTACCTTTGGTGCTTCATTAGCCTCCTTTGCAGTGGCCACATCTAATGCATCTAGAAATTGCTCCTCCATGTCCCTGTTTTCCTTGTTCTCATTCAACTCAAAATCATGATTAGTATAGAATAATTCGTTACGTATATCAGAGACAATGGAATCAACAGTGTCAACCATCATGCAATTATCAGAATTAGAACAAGGATATTTCATAGTTTTATTTAAATCAAAATCTAAAACCTCCTTTCCTACTTTCAATGAAATCTTGGCACCCTTTACATCAATAAGGGCCCCCGAAGTAGCTAGGAAAGGACGTCCTAGAATTATAGGTATATGAACATCCTCATCCATATCTAGGACCACAAAGTCAACAGGTATGACAAACTTCCCCACCCTTAGGGGAACATCTTCCACTTTACCCTTTGGAAATTTGATCGATCGATCGGCTAATTGAAGGGATATGTTAGTGGGAAGAAGTTCTCCTATATTTAATCGTTGATAAACAGAATATGGCATGAGACTAACACTAGCTCCAAGATCACACAAAGCATTATCAATATTCATTTTGTTTATAGCACAAGGGATTGAAAAGCTACCCGGATCTCCTAACTTAGGAGGCATTTTGTTCATTATTATAGCACTACAGTGTTCAGTGAGGTTAACAGTTTCTACCCCTTCACAGTTTCTTCTACCACTCAATATATCTTTTAAAAACCTAGCATAGTTAGGCATTTGCTTGATAGCATCAGTGAATGGTATAGAAAGGTGGACTTCTCTCAAGGTCTCTAAAAACTTCCCGAATTGGGCATCTAGCTTATGTCTCACATATTTTTGGGGGTAGGGGAGTCTATGTAATAGGTCGGGTTCATTGGTTTGTGCTCCCACCTGTTCCTTTGGGACCTCATTAATTTTATCTTTTTCTCTGGTCCTCTCATGCTCACTTCCTACAACATTATCAGTGATAGGTGGAGTCACAGGTTGACTCTTAGGGGGTACTACTTCATCGCTCCCCCTCAATGTCTTTCCACTCCTAGTGGTGATAGCATTTACAGAGTTTTTAGGGTCAATACCTTGAGGCGGTAGTTTTGAAACTCCAACCCCATCTTTTATAGCACTAGCCAACTGAGAAATCTGGGTTTCAAGCATCTTATTATGTGTCATCACTTCACTAAACTTTTTATCAGTGGTGGACATAAAAGTGTTGAACATTTTGGCCTGGGACTCCATCATTTCCTCCAAGCTAGATTTCTGTGGTGGTCCATGAGCATAATAATTATCATTTGTAGCTCGGGAACCATGCACATTAGATTGTTGGGGATTTTTATTAGAGTACCCCTTATTATTATTCCAGTTTCCCCTGTTATTAATGCCGTTTCCCCCTTGATTGAATTGCCCTTGGGAATTATGATTCATTTGATTACCCTGTTGGTATTGGTTTTGATTTCCAAAACCACCATGTTGATTATAGGGTCCTTGGGAATTTTGGTCCCTTTGGCCCCTATTTCCCCACTGGTTTTGATAATCAAAATCATTACCTCCCTGATTATAATTGTTCCCTCTTTGATTAGGTGGCAGATATCTATTATTGTCATTCCTAGGTCCGTTATCATAAGACATAGCATTGACCTGTTCATTATTATATCTATTACCATCATTATTATTAGGATCATATGAGGGATCAAAATTACAAGCATTAGTATAATGATCATAAGACCCACAGTTTTCACAGAAAATACATCCTACAGGCATATTAGAAACGGAAGGATTAGGATTCATACCTTTCCCCTTAGATTGGGAGGGAAGATCTTGCAATGGCACGGAATTGAGCTTGGCTTTAATCACTGACATCTCCTTCCTGAGGTTCGTAATTTGTGATGTCAGGTTGCTAATGGCATTGAGGTGGTCCACTGAATAGACCGCTCCTTCACTCTTGTTCACAGCATCTCGCTCGCCGTCTTGCCAATCCATGTGGTGTCGTACCACATCTTCTATGATATCAATGACTTCTTCTTCGGTTTTGTTCATAATGGGGCCACCTGCTCCCGCATCCAAACTGGTCTTCCCTTGAGGACTCAATCCTCCATAGAAAATTTGTAAAACTTGATATGTTGGGATTCCGTGGTGTGGGCACTCTCTTTGATACTCCTTGTACCTTTCCCATGCTTCGTAGATTGACTCCCCACTCCTTTGCCGAAATCCCTGGATCAAAGCTCTAGCATCGGCCGTCTTCTTTTGGGAATAAAATCTTCCCAAGAATGCTGTCGTGACATCATCCCAAGTGTGTAGAGAGTTCGGCTTCACCTCCTTCTCTAACCATTCGAGAGCTCTCCCAATAAGTGAAAAGGGGAAAAGCTTCAATCTCACGAACTCTTGATTCACCCCATTAACCTTGATGGTATTGCAGTACTTCTCAAATTCGTTCAAATGAGCCAAAGGGCTCTCATGCTTGGCACCACTAAACTGCCTTCTCTCGATGAGGGTGATCATAGCCGGCCGGATCTCAAAATTATTGGCCTCAGTAGTGGGTGGAGCAATCCCACTTGAAGCTCTATACGCCCCAGGAGTTCCCAACTCCTTAAGGGGTCGTGGTGCTGGCCGATTGGGTTGGCGCGGTATGTCTGCCATTGGAACCTGTTGTGTGTTGTGTTTCTTTCCTTGAGAGTTTGATGACGTCAATCGAGATTTACGATTGCTCTTCAAAGTTCTTTCGATTTCTGGATCGAAGGGTATTAATTCTCTCTGTTTAGACCTGCGCATACACACTAACCAAACCAATTAAATAACAGGGCTACAAATGTAGCCAAAAGGGAAAAATCTTTTTGTGCTTTTTTTTTTATGATGAACTAGACTCAAGAAATCAAAAAGCAATTAACAAACACCGTTCCCCGGCAACGGCGCCATTTTGACAGGGGTTAAATCGGTCGCTACAATCTAACTCTCAATCAAACAATACTTATACGAACACCCTATAACCAAGTACAATGGCAAATAAAGGTTCGGTCCACGAGGAACGAGAGTAATTGCAAATCAATCTTAAACCTAAGCTAGTTCGAAATCAATGGAAAATGGTGTTCTAAAATACTACTAATAAGATGGAATAAATCAATAAACTAAGACACTAGGGAGAACGGGAATTCACCAAACCATCGGTAACTACGCAACAAGGAATCACAGAGACAAACGGGATATGCAAAGACTATATGTCTGATCAATATCATGTGATAGGAAGACAACGGGCAATACTAAGCTTGGATTTCTCATGCACTTAACATTACTCGATACATAATCAAACCACATTCAATAATGAAATACTCAATTCACAATCTCTTGTTCAAATCAAGGATATCATGCAATCAAATTCAAGATTCTAGGTTAGCTACTCCTATTATAATGAATTAACATGCAATCGCATATAATCAATTTAATCACAATCCGTTTATCAAAATCAATCCTCAATTACATAGATTACCTAGGCCGGGTTTCATCCCGAAACCCTAGCTAGGAGACTACTCACACATATTCATAATCAAAGCAATAATGAATTCCAAAATCATAATAGATATAAACATGAATTCTGATTAAGGAATAATAAAGCTTGATTAATAAACAAGAATGAATAATACCAATTGTATTGATGCGAATCAATGGAAAAGTTCAGAACTTTGATATCCGTCGTCAATGAATAATAAAAAGAACCTTCGCAAATCTTGCTTCAAATCAATCCAAGAAAACTAAAATCTCTAGGAAATTCTCTAAGAAAACTAATGAATCTCTAATACTAAGAACGTTCTCTAATAACTCTCTACCAAGGCTCTCAAAACTATCTCTAAAACTGTCTCCGGAATCCTCTTAAAGTTGGGCCTTATATACGTCTTCTAATTCGGAGAAGTCAAGCGCGCAGTTAACCCTGGATCAGCACGGCCGTGCTGTATTTGGCATGGCCGTGCTAGCTTGTCAGTAAGTAAACCGGGTTTCTTCTTCAAATTGGCACGACCGTGCTATATATGGCACGGCCGTGCAGCTTCCTGGCACGGCCGTGCTGAATTTGGCACGGCGGTGCTAATGCCTGGCACGGCCGTGCTGAATCTGGCACGGCCGTGCTAATGCCTGGCACGGCCGTGCTAATGCCTGGCACGGCCGTGCTGAATCTGGCACGGCCGTGCAGCATAGGCAGGAAGGTTGCAGGCACTTTGGTCTTCTTAAAACAGTCACAACTTCTTATCCAGAGCTCCGTTTAAGGCGTGCAATATATCGTTGGAAAGCTCTTCAAGTCTACTTTCCAATGCAATTAGAATCACTCCATTATCATTTGTATACTGAAAGTTGTGAGCAAAATAGTGAACAGGTGTCATATTTGTGAACTGTTCTGCCTTGTCTGCTACTTAACTTGCCTTTCAAGGCCTTGAGAACCGCAGCAAAGCCTTAGCTTGGTGGACTAGGATCGATAATAGCCTGATTACGCACCAATGGTTCGGGACTCGACATAACTTGGTCAACTATACCTGTTATCACACCAAAAACAGACTGAAACCCGTGAAGCACGTAATATGAAGGAAACGAGTGTAACAAGGCAATAAACGACCAAAACGGGCCTAAATACATCCAAAATCACCCATTTATATGCCTTAAAGCGCGCCCTAATGTGCGCTTGTCACAGTTCTAATGGGGATTAATTCATTCTTCTCATTAGTGATCACAATCATCCCACATTTTTTAAGCACTACCTGCACAAGAGTTACCCACTTAGAGTCAGAAATAGGATAGATAATACCTGCATCAAGTAATTTCATAACCTCTTTCTTGACTACTTCCTTCATGTTAGGATTCAATATTCTCTGGGGTTGAATCCAGGACTTATAGTTATCCTCTAAATGTATCCTGTGCATACAAAAATCAGGGCTAATACCCTTGAGATCATAAATACTGTACCCGATTGCTTTCTTATGGGTTTGAAGGACCCGTAGAATTTGGGAAGTTTGTAGGTCATTAAGTGCAGTACTGATGATCACGGGGTATAGTTCCTGCTCATCTAGAAAAATATATTTTAAGTGAGAAGGGAGAGGTTTTATTTCAGGTTTCTTGACCTCTACAGGTTTCGATTCCTGAACTAAATTTACTACCTTCATTGTCTCTTTGGGGTCTAACTCTTTTAGGGAAAGAGCTCTTTCAATATCTTGTACTTCATTACCCCAGACGCTTGCATTATCTGCAGATAAATTCCCACAAAGAATTTCCTCTAGGGGATCCCTTGCAAGAACCTGTGGCAAGCTATCATCACAAATATCGTCCATTATATCAATTATATCAATAAAACAACAATTTTCCTCTAGCATAGGCCCTTTCAAAACTTTCCCTAAATTAAAAGTAACATTATCATCACCAACAGAAAGGGTTAGTTTACCATTTTTTACATCAATAATGGCTCTTGCAGTATGGAGGAAAAGCCTACCTAATATAATGGGTATTTGTGTATCCTCTGCTATTTCTAAAACAACAAAATCAACAGGAATAAAAAATTTACCAACTCTGACAGGGACATCCTCTAAAATACCTAGGGGGTATTTTACAGAACGATCTGCCATTTGAAAAGTTATATTAGTAACTTTTAATTCTCTCATATTAAGTTTAGCACAGACAGACGATGGCATAACACTGACACTAGCACCCAAATCACACAAAGCTTTATCAATAAAAACATTCCCTAAATGACAAGGGATAGAAAAACTACCGGGATCCTTTAATTTAAGAGGGGATTTATTTTGCAATAAGGCACTACATTCCTCTGTAAAAGCTACAATTTCTACCTCATTAAAGGCCCTTTTCCTAGTCTTAATATCTTTCATAAATTTAGCATATGCAGGAACCTGAGTGATTAAATCAGTGAAAGGAACTGTAATTTGCAAGTTTTTCACAACCTCTAAGAACTTACCGAGTTGTTTATCAAACTTACTCTTCAATTGTCTATTAGGGGACGGTAGTTTGATAACTGGGCTCTGCACATCTCCTCCCTTATCCTGAGATTTACCCTGCAAATAAACATTAGAAGGGTTAGTATCTTTTTGTATCCCTACAGGGTTAGCAGGATAAGGGTTTGGTATAGAGGAATCTGGGTCAGGAACTGATCCATCTTCCTTTGGCACAGGAGGTCCATCATAATGTGAACCACTCCTTAGAGTGATCGCATTGGCATGATCTGTGGATGGATTGGTTGCGATGGTAGAGCTCACTGCTGACGGGTTTTTAGGGTATATGAAAGTTGTGCAATTTGATTATCCATGATTTTATTGAGGACTAAAATAGAATCAATTTGCGCATCCCTACTCTCCATATGCTTTTGCATGTTAGTAAGCATTACTCTAATTTCTGTCATAGCAGGGTCAGAAGATAATGAGGGTTGTGCTTGGCTTTTCTGGCCAGAATTTGGATGGTAATATTTCTGCTGTGGTGGGGGTTGCTATTGTGGTTGTTGTGGAGGTGGAGTGTTTTGTACATTGGTACTCCAGTAGGAAAGATATGGATGGTTCCGTTAACCAAGATTATAAGAGTTGGAATATGGGTTGTTCTGCCTATAGGTTTGGAAGACATTAACTTGTTCCATGGAACTCCTACAATCTTGCTCCCAATGCCCTACAATTCCACAATTTTTACAAAAAGATTCATTGTTAGCAATAGCAGAAACATTAGCTACAGAGTTAGGAGTAGCAGTAAGATTATCTAATTTTTGACAAATAGATGTTAATTGAGCTTGCAAAAAGGATACGAAATCGACACTGTGCTTTCCTTTATTTGCAAACCCTCTTGGATTCCTGTATTGAGAATTGTGTATTGCCATATCTTCGATAACCTGTCCGTCATCGTCCACATTTAAATTCATGAATCTCCCACTAGCTGCAGAATCTAGAATTGATCTAGATGAATTTCCAAGTCCATTGTAGAAAGCTTGGATCAATTGCCATTGTGCTAGATTGTGGTGGGGGCATTCTCTCTGTAGATCCTCGAACCTCTCCCAAGCCTCATATAAAGTTTCATCGGCCTCTTGAGCGAAGTTCTGAATAGCACTCCTTAGTACAGCTGTTCTCTCTACAGGGCAATATTTATTATAGAAATTCAAGGCAAGAGTTTCCAAGTCAGTAATACCAAGTGCAATTCTATTCAAACTATTAAACCATAATTTAGCCTTGCCGCATAATGAAAAGGGAAAAAGAATCTCCCTGAGACAAGAGGGGATAATCTAGACTACAAAAAATAATCAGAAAATAAAAATAAAACCGTTTCCCCGGCAACGACGCCAAATTTTGACAGGCTCAAGTCGTATTCACCTAATAAAAAAAACCTAAATCCACTAACTATGTAAATAGGGAAGAAGGGTCGAACCACAGGGAAACAAGTCAATTTATTCCTAATTAATTAGAAGCAATCTAAATTATCAAGTAACCAAATTTGTTGTAAAAGAGTAATTAAACTACTAAAGGTAAAAGTAGGAAAGGAATAAAAAGGGGATGTAAATCAATGAAGGGAAAACCTAGGACATAGGTTCACTAATAAACAATATTCCAGGGTAAATCATAATAAGCAATCATCAGGCATCAATTAATCAGATTATAAAGGGCTTTCTCTACGTATTACAATCACAGAGTTAATTTACCGGTATTAAATCTCATCTCTCGAATCTTGACTTATCCATTTATAAAGTAGTCCGCCTATTGAAACTAAGCCTACACATCAATTCTCATCTCTCGAATCTCGAATTAATATTGCTAAACTCATACAATTAAATCTGGCCAAACCTAATTGCATAGTATTAAATTAATCAATAGGAAATTAATCAAGCGTTGATAATCAACAATCACAAATTACCCCTTCATATTATTTATTAGATGCTTGTAAACCCTAGAAATAAAACTACTCAACCATAATTAAATCTAAACTAATCAAAACAATAAAACAAGACATGATGAAAGAATTAAAGAAAATAACTGAAATTAAAAGAGAAAAAATTATTACCAAAAGAAATCTGGATTAAGGAATGGAATTAAGAACAAAGTTGAGAGAATTTAAGAGAGAGAAAATATTCTAAGTAGAGAGAGAAAATCTAAAGAGAAGGTAATCAAAATTACGTACAAAAATCGTACTTAAACATCTTTAAAACAAATCCTAATTGAAAACTAAAACTTCAGCTCCAAAAACACGTGCCCGATCGGGCCCGCCTTTTTTCCTTCACTCTTCCTGGGCAGCCGCGCCCGATCGAGCTTACGCTCACCCGATCAGGCGCGCCTTCTTGCTGATGCATTCTTGTGCGCGCTTGCCCGATCGGGCGCAAGCTTGCCTGATCGGGCGCAAGCTTCTTCTTCGAGGCTTCGACTTTGATTGGGCTCGATTCTTTAGCCCAATTCGGATTTCCTCTTTGGGTCTTGAATACTCGCTCCAAATGCCCCAGTATCACATACCGAGCCCTTAATCACCGGCTCTAACCGGTCATGGGCTTCAAAGACGGTCGTGTCCTCCTAATGCTCGTAGTTGCTTCATGAAAAACCCGGAAAACGCTCCAAATGTGAAATTTCCTACAAAACTCAAGCAAAACTACAAAAACACTAGAAAACACTAATTAGTAATAAAAGTGGCTCTAAAGAGCCTAAAACACTACTAATTATGACCAAGGGACGGGGGTAAAACACTATATAAATTGGACATATCAGTTGCCACAAGTGTTACACCACTGTTTGGGGTGGAGGAAGATTTCAAATCACGACCCTCGGTCCAAAAAGTTTACCCATTGATGTCATATCCCTCAAATGAACGAACATCATCCCTAGGACCGTACGCAAGCCACCGTACTGTATCGGTCACATTAGTATCATCCAATCGACTCATTACTCGATCATGAAACCAATTAACAAACCTCTTATTATGAAAATGCATAAGTGCCCTTTCCCCTTTCAATGGAAATTCGTCACACAAACTAGCCATGTGGTCGTCTAATTATGGGTGCACATATGAAACATGGTGCAACACATAAAGGTGTGCTTGTATGAACTGATCTTGGTCAGGTGACATTTGTTTCGACCCAATTGTGCCATGACCATCAAGACTACCTTCATGTCGAGAAGTAGGAAGACCAATAGGTTGAGCAAGGGTTATGTAGTCCGCCACAAAGTTACCTATCTCCTCACCCACGGTCCCTTGCATAATACTTCCTTCAGGGTGAGCCCGGTTCCGTACTTTATCTTGTAATGTACCCATGTGTCTTTCAAAAGGGTAGCACCACCTCATGAACACTGGACCGCACAACTTAATCTCACGCACCAAATGAAGAACCAGATGAACCATTATGTCAAAAATGAGGGTGGGAAATACATCTCAAATTTACACAAAGTCACAACCACATATGCTTGCAAAGCATCTAGTGTACAAGGATCAAGCACTTTGCTACAAATTATATTGAAAAACGAACAAAGGCTTGTAATCTCTTCCCTCACGTGCTTTGGTAGAATACCACAGATTGCAATCGGTAGGAATACTTGCATCATAATGTGACAATCATGGGATTTCATACTTGTCAGCTTCAATTCTCCATTTAAGGTTACAAATCTTTTCATGTTAGATGAGTACCCTGATGGAACCTTAATGTCGTACAGACATGCACAAAACATACGTTTCTCTACCCTTGACAATGTATAGCAAGCCGGGGGTAAATAATTCTTTACATCCTTCCCTTAACCCTCAACTTTCTTCTTTGACGCATCTGTGGCATTTCCCTTTCCCTTGCTCTTCTCCTTCACTTTTTTCGAAAAATTTTCATCTTCTTTTCTCGGTTCCTTCCCCTTTCTAACCTTTTCCTGAGGCCACAATTCTGGACGAATCCCCATCTCTTTCAAATCTAACTGTGCACCCTTTCCGTCCTTTGTTTTGCCTTGGATATTCATAAGCGTTCCCAAAAGAGCATCACACACATTCTTCTCTATATGCATCACATCAAGACAGTGCCTAACGTCATGTTCTCTCCAGTACGGAAGCTTCCAAAAGATTGATTCTTTCTTTAATAGAGCAGCTGAGACCATAGTTTTTTCTGATTTTCCAAACACCGTTCGTATCCCTTTCACACGAGCACAAATATTAGCACAAGTCAATGGTCTAGGCGCAGTATCCTCTTCCACTGTTCCATCAAAAGCTTTTTTCTGCCTACGGTACGGGTGATCACGCCTAAGGAACCTTCGAGTCCGTACGTAGACATCTTTGTGAGAATGAGTAATGTATACACTTGATGTGTCATCAATGCATATGGGGCATGCTTTTTTCCCTTTGACCTTGTACCCACACAAGTTGCCATATGCAAGGAAGTCATTCATGGTCCACATAAGGGCTACACGCAATGTGAACATCTCGTTCTGATGAGCATCGAAAACGGAAACCCCTTCGTCCCACATCTTTCTCAAGTTGTCAATAAGCGGCGCAAGGTAAACATCTATGTCGTTTCCAGATTACCAAGGCCCCGTTATTACCAATGAAAGCATTACATACTTACGTTTCATGCACAGCCAAGGAGGCAAATTATAAATCACTAAAAGGATCGGTCATGTGCTGTGTTGGGTACTAAGAGTGCTAAATGGATTCATCCCGTCCGTGCACAACCCAATCCTTAAATTTCTGACTTCATCACCAAATTTCTCAAACTTCAAATCAATGTTCTTACACTGTGGAGAGTCAGCTGGATGCTTCAGCATTCTGTTTTTCTTTCTTCCCTCTACATACCACCTCAAGTTTTTAACGTCTTTTGGTATTGAGAACATACGCTTAAACCTTGGAATAATGGGAAGATACCACAACACCTTAGGAGGAGGTCCATTCGTACCAGGATTGCAACTCATGCACTTGTAGCGCGACCGCTTGCATCGTGGACACTCCTGCAATTGTTCATACTCATTTCGATACAGAATACAGTCATTAGGACATGCATGTATCTTATTATACTCCAAACCAAAGGGACACATGAGCTTCTTTGTGTAATAGTAAGACTTAGGAATTTCATTCTCATAAGGAAACATATCAGTTAATGCGGTCAACAAAGAAGTAAAACTAATGTCCATCCACCCATGCTTCGACTTAATGTTGAAAAGTGTTAGCACGACCGATAGTTTGGAGTATTTTTTGCACCCAGGATACAAAGTCTTTTTGGAAGCCTCCGATAATAACTCAAACACTTCACCTTCAACACCATGCAACATCTCATCCATTTGTTCATCCTCGACCTCATCCGCCTGATCATCATCGGCTCCATCCTCACCATTATCAACAATATAGTCATCATTCTCGTATTCCTCGTCCACATGAATCTCATTGCTTCTAACACACACATCATTCCGATCAAGATCCCCACTGTACTCTCCACTTTCTCCGTGCCAAATCCACACATGGTATTTATGCCTAAACCCACGACATAATACATGATCTCTAATGATTGCAACACTATCGACCACATTCACATTATTACAATCAATACAAGGACAATAAAGGCCTTTGCCACCCAGTTTGCGTTGATAAACTAAAGCCCTCTCGCAAAACTCTTGAACCCCATTCCAAAATTCCAATGTATCGCGTCTACCATACATCCAACCATGATCCTTCTCCATTTAGTAAATTGTCTCTAAACATATATAGCAACATATAATGAATAATATGTAATTGCTACATATTTTATATAAATTAAATTCAAGTACAAAACGTGAATATACCATTCATATAGTAAAAAAATGCATGTTTCCAAAGGGTCCTTATCACTCCAACCTAACCCATCCTTGAATGTCCGCTCTCACTAGTGAATGTATGTCAACTTTCCAATTTTAAGGAAAATCCAGCAGCATTTCCCCCTAGTTCTTTAAGTACACGATGTAGATAATTAATTACCCACATATGTACCCAGAGAACATAGTGAGGAAATGGTAAGCCAAGATGTTCCTTAAAATCGAAAATAAAACATACATTCACCACCTAAGTGAGAGTGCACATTCAAAAACAGTCCCAAACAAGGACTATTCAAGACTTTCTCCTAATGAGAAAGCCTTGAACGGGTATCTAGGCATATGCTGATGCAAGTATTCTATATATTGTTGTATTTATTTACAATTAAACAATACACAAGTTGCAATTTCATGAATAAACTTTTATTAAATGGATAAATAGAAAGAAATATAACTTAGTAAAGTTTATAAGTCATACCAATATAGAAACTACCCACTTGAGCTCAATATGTAGTCCTCAAGCTAAACTCGTGCTTCAATTCACAAATGAATATATTTTAAAAAAAAAACAAAAAAATAAAAATTAGGTTAAATATTATGTATGTACTATTTCTTTCTCATAACATGTCAATTCACTAATTTATTTCTAAGCTAAAACACATCATTCATCGAACTACCAATTTCTAAACTATGTATTCACCACTTTGTTCAAAATTCATTTTATTTATTCAAAATTGCTAAACTAACAAGGTTACTAATCTCTAATTTATTCAAAATTACCCATTCAAAACAACATAAAATTAACCATTAAAACATTCCAAAATTAAACTAATTAGTAACAAGGATACTAAACTCTAATTTAATCAAAAATACCCATCACAATAACTTTAAATTAACCATTTAAACATTACAAAATTCAACTAATTTAATACTAAGGTTTCTAATCTCTAATTTATTCAAAATTATTCATCAAAACAACTTAAAACTAACCATTATAACATACCAAATTTCAACTAATTAAGTAACAAGGTTAATATTCTCTACTTTATTCAAAATTACACATCAAAACAAATTAAATTAACCATTAAAACATACTAATATCCAACTAAATGAGTAACAAGGTTACTAATTTCTAATATTTTCACAATTTCCCAATAAAAAAACCAAAAATTGATAAAAATTGAAGTAAAATTATATTCAAACCTAAATTTTAATTTGCCTAACAATTCTTCAACATGTAAAACAAATTAATATAAGTACATAATTGGAAAATTATTGTGAATAAAGAAAAAAATTATACCTAAAACACTCAAATTGTAGTTTAATGTAGCTTGAAGGGAAGGAGAGATGGAGCAGCAACCGTGGTCGGTGGTGCAGTGGTGCGGCGGCGAACTTCAGGGCGGTGGCGCGGTGTTTACAAACCTGGAATGAAGAGGGAAAATAAGGGATGAGGTGGAGGGGTTGAGGGGAGAAAGAGAAGGGCAGGGGAGACGGCAGTGCAGGTGGACGGCGACGGTGGCGGCAAGAGTGCAGGTGAGGTGAGGGGTTTCGCAGGTGAGTGGTTTCGGGAATCGAACAGTAAAGAGAGAAGAGCAAGAAGCCGAAATGAATGAAAGAGAAAGAGAAGGAAGAAGAAAGAGGCGGGTTTTTTTTTTTAAAAAAAAAGGCACCGGTTCAGTGGCACCGGTTCAAACCGGTGGCCTTTACATTTTGGGCACCAGTTTCACTGAACCGGTGCCATTGTGCCAGGTCATAAACTCCCTCTAATTTTTAGCCGGTTTTTGCCACCAGTTTAGACTGAACCGTTGGCTTTTGGGGGTTGCCTTTATGTTTTTTTTCTACTAGTGCTACAAAATGTCATTGCCATGCTCTTAAATGTGGTAGAATGACTAGGAAATCAGATGATGGTTATCGAACAAAATTCTTATTGTCAGTTACGAAAGAACGAAAAGGAAGATCACTATGTTCCCTCTTTTTATCGTCAAAGATTTAATGAAAAATTCAATGCTCCTAAGCCACGGGCAAAACGGACCATTGAAGAATACACACCAATAGGAATGACTTATAATGAAGCTTTTAACTATTATCACGGTCGAAACCTTATTCATCCCATCGGTCCAAGTCAAGACCCTCTACTTGAGAAACGGTCTCCCAATTGGGATCCAAAATCCTATTGTGAATATCATAGAGGCCATGGTCACACCACTGAAAATGTTTTGCCCTCAAAGATCGTATTCAAGATCTTGTTGATTAAAATCACGTTCATGTTCCTCCGAGCAACAAGAAGGTCAAAATCTATAACAACGGTGGCAAGAGCAGGAAGAACGACAATCCTTCTCTCGTTTCTTCCTATTAGGATGGAAGTTGCATCGATAAAAAAAGCTTTAAAGACCAAAGAACTAGAAAGAAAATTCACCCCAATTGGGAT
Source organism: Chenopodium quinoa (assembly GCF_001683475.1). Classification (NCBI taxonomy): domain Eukaryota; kingdom Viridiplantae; phylum Streptophyta; class Magnoliopsida; order Caryophyllales; family Amaranthaceae; genus Chenopodium; species Chenopodium quinoa. The sequence goes on from NW_018745188.1 coordinate 1,075,451, forward strand.
GAGCTATAATATCGCCTTTGATCGACTTCTTGCTAAGGGACTGATCACACCAATTGGACCTATTCAAGATCCTCCTCCTGAAAGGAGAACACCCAAATGGAATCCAGACTCCTATTGCAAGTACCATCAAAGCAATGGTCATACTAAAAATCAATGTTATAAGTTTCAAAATCTCATTCAAGACCTCATTGATGCATACAAGCTTCCATTCTCACCAGATGGCAAGAATATTGAGTGATGAAGCACAAGACACGAGGCAGGCTTCAACAACAAGATTTCGTGACCTCTTCTTCTTTTCTTATTTTTTTCCTTTCCCCAATAAGTCTAGCATAGGCACCCTTTTATTTTCCTTATATTTATTTTGTAGGATTTTTCTTTTTTCCTTTTAATAAATGAGCATTTCTTTTCTTGCATATGATCATCGCATTGCATTGCATTAAAAAAAAAAATCATCCGGAACTAAGCACAAGCTATACTATTGATTTGAGGTGCCCCTTATAGCCTATCATATCATCTTCACCTTTCAAATATACAATCCTTTCTTGATAAACCACTTTGAGCCTCGTTTAACGATATACCTTTCTTTTTTCAACCCACATCTATCCAAACTTGGAATGGGATGGATAGTGTGCAACTTATGAAAATTCTAAATACAAAAGCTTGAGTGATTTTACCTAGATCTCAAAAATTCAAAAAAGAAAAAAATATCAATAAAAGTGTGCAAAAGGACAAGTATTCCAATGTCATTAATATGATCATGTCTTTGATATGAACACGTCTCATATTGCGTCTCTTATCTAGTGCTCGGTATTGTTCTCGAGAAACATGAAAGCCAATTGAGTGATAGACCGCATGATCGGGATTGCCCACACTTATGAAAAAAAATGCAAAAGAAAAAAAGAAAAAGAAAAGAGATAAAAAAAAATAATAATAAACAAAAAAAAAATTCAAAAGTAAAAAATCACAAGCATACAAAACACAAAGGTTCAAAAGCAAGGTTGCACACCTTAGGGGATTGTCTAGGGTCTTGAGCCTTTATCCCCTTCTTCTTCAACCTTTAGCCTTACCACGTTACAACCCATCAAAAGACCTCTTTGAGGTATACACACACTTGTGCGAGGTTCGGCTAGAGCTACGTACGTTCGGCCTGATTCCTAACGGATACATAGGCAACCTCACATTGGGGTGCGGCCGTAATAAAAATGCATTCATTCACATTCACATTCATACATGATCATATCAAGGGATCTCTAATGTTCATCCCTATCCACTTAGAGCTAGACTTGGGGGCTTGATCCCTACATCATTAGCTTACCTAACCTAATGATCATATTATTATTATTATTATTATTATTATTATTATTATTATTATTATTATTATTATTATTATTATTATTATTATGGGGGATTTATAAATAATTATTATGAGTTGTTTTAATTATATAAAATTAGATTTGTAATGATGTTTATGAGAAATTAATTTAAAAGGTTCATGTACATATAGTTGGGGGGTTTTCATTATTTGTGAACCTTATATGGATTAAGGTTATATTTATTTGTAGGGTGTGTTCGATCAAGGTTCTTAAGGTTCTTTTTGTGTGGTTTTTCTAGCAAGGATTAAGGTATGTTTAGGTGGCTAGATACCTTTGAAAGTGATTGGTTTGAATAACATGTTTTACATGATTTGACTAGTGATTAAATTAAATTGATTTGAATTATGATTTTGAAATAAATTATGTTTGAAGGTATTTATTTTAATAAAAATATTTTGAATGATTTATTTTTAAATCATGTTTTGAATAGGTTGGATTACTTATCGTGTTTAAATAAAGGAATTGATTTTAAAAGGTTTGTTGAATTAAATAGAAGTTTTTCCAGGAAGAGTTGTTGATTTTGAAAAGTTAATAATATGAGATTTTATTCTCAAGTATTTATTTACAAGGTTTGATTTTGAAAGCATGTTGAATTAATTATAAAGGATTTTGAATTATATTGGAACTACTGGATATTAAAAGAATTTATTGAACCATTACTGAATTATTATTATTAATGCTTTATAAGCATGTTAGTAACCCCACTATGCGGATTTGGTTTATTGATAAGGCCTTGGACTTTGTATGACCGGGTATTTTTTCAAGAATAGCCTTGTAATATAAGGAGACTAGCTTGGGGAGTGTGCACACTTGGGTGAGGAATTGGATTAAAAGGAATTGGTTCTTAATACAGGAATTGGTTTTATTAACTATTATTTTGAATATTGAATCATTGGAATCGGTTTTGGAATAATGAAACTTGAATTTATTGGATTAATTATTGGAATTGGTTTTAAAAGCGTGTTTACAAATAAATTGAGTTACATTATCTTGCACTTATCGTACTTAGCATATTTTGCTAATCCGTATTTCCTATTTGTTTTGGTTCGCCCTGTTTACCATAATGGTAAGCAATGTTGACTATTTCCAGGTGGAGTCATGAATGAGCATGTGGGAGTCCCATGATTTACTTCACCTAGTTTAGGAATGTTGGTCTTGTCATTATTTTGAGTACTCATAACAATGTTACTATTTTTTATAAGTATTAATAAAAGAAAGTTGAGTTTCCGCTACAAGTGTTGTTGTTGTGTTAAGTATTTTGAGTAGCCTTGTGTAATCACGCGGGGGTAATACGCCCAAGTCTATCTCTACGGTATAATTATACATATTATACTAGTATTTCCGTAGAAGGAGATTTGGGGGTGTTACAAAAACGCATTAAATCGAGTTTATACAATGAGTTGAATAGCACCAAGCCTTAGGTCAACCCTAAGAAAAACATGAGCAAAGTCCTATAGTCCAAAACATAGCTGTAGGTACACTAAGAGGCAATTTGAAAAAAAAAAAAAAAAAAAAAAAAAAAACTCTGACTTGGATTCAAGCACAACGCAACACGATGCACCCCAACGCAGCACAATACACCTTGGTGCAGCATGATGCACCTTGACGCAGGACGACATACCTGTCGCTGCACGATAGCATTGTCGTTGCGCGATGGTTCTGATTCGCCCGCGTCAGCCTTCGATGGTCTCATAACTTTGATTGGTTGGTCCGCGACTATTCCATTTGAGCCTCGTGATGAAAATTTGATTCTGATTTAATTGGTAATCGGCCTGGTTACAACTTGATTGAAGAACGGCCTGATGAAGATCATATCAAATGAACAGCTTATAATTACACCTTTGATTAGTAGTCAGCCTGATTACAACTTGATTGATGATCGGCCTAATGACGATCGAATAACACATATTTGAAAATTGATTAAGAGCATTGGAGTAGTGATTTGAAGACTTCCTAGGATGGAAGACTTCCACAAATCAATTTGAAGACTTTAAGAATCTTAGACATGGTTCTTAAAATGAATTTCCAAAGATGGAAAAGAAGATTTGAAGGCTCAAGATGAAGAAGCCTTCGACATGAGGCTCTAAGATTAAAGGGTCTCTCACTTCAATTTGAGAAGATGGCACGAGATGGGAGATCTTCGACGGCTTTCGCTAAGATTGTGGAAGTTATCACTTAATTTGAGAAGATGGTACGAGATGGGCGATCTTCAACGGCTTTCGCAAGATTGTGGGGGTTGTCATCAAGAATTGAGAAGATGGCACGAGATGGGCGGTCTTCGACAACTTTCGCTAAGATTGTGGAAGTTATCACTTGATATGAGAAGATGGCACGAGATGGGCGATCTTCGACGGCTTTCGCTAAGATTCCGGGGGTTGTCATGGGCGGTCTTCGACAACGTTCGCTAAGATTGTGGAGGTTGTCAACCATATTTGAGAAGAACGGTTTGTGATGAGGCGGTCTTCGACGACATTCGCTATGATTGTGAAGGGTGTCACCTTGATTCAAGAAAATAGATCGTGATGTAGCAGCAATGATAGACGATGTTCCCTAGGATATGGAAGATTGTCACAACAAAATTGAGGATCGTTACAAGCAGAATGGTCTTTGACGACGTTCCCTGGTGTGTGGAGAGTTTTCACAAACAATTGAAGATGGCTACAAGAAACGGTCTTCAACGATGGCGTTCATGAGGCACTGTGGAGGTCATCACAACAAAAATGCAGCAACAAAATCGGTTACCCCTGAGGCGCGTACTCGACGATGCAAGATACACGCTTATTAACTCTTTTATCTATTTTAACTAATGTTAGTTTGTAGGCAGTGGCGTTACAAGAATGATTTAGGATCGTAGAACGTTCTGAATCATTCTCCGTCCCTATCGCTACTTTGACTTTTGTTTTCAAAACATGCGCTTCTCCAAACTCAATCAAAGTGGGGGCTTCTATAGACACCAAATTGTGTCTCCCAAAAAACCAAACCCAGTGATGAATATCTTTCACGTCATTGATTATCGAACAAGGTGAAATGTGAAAGAGACTTGTGAATTCTTCTATTTTAACAAAAATATTTCTTTTAGTTTTTGAAAATATTTCTTTTCCTACTCTGTTTATGGAAAACGTCAAGTCTAGTTTAGTTTGGTCCATGATAAGGGTCCAATAATGTTGTAGTTGGATGGGGCTTGAAAATACATTTCCAACGATATATTTATAAGCTCAATTCCGATGAATAATGAGGAAGTTATGGCCAAAATACTAAATTGGGCTCAAATCGGATTTTACCTACGGCCTAATGATCATGTGGAGGGTCCAAAGGATTAATCTCATTCATAAATGAATTAGAATAAATTAGAAGCTTCTATAAGTTTCTAAAAGATCTTAATTATCCTTTTTGAAAATATAAGATCAAAGAATTTGAAATTGAATAAAAACTTTCCTTTTTTAAGTCCTAATTCTATTTGAAATAAAAGACGTTCAAAGATGATTAGATATTGTTTTTATTTTGCTTCATAATTTTATCCAAATCTTAGATGGTTGGATATATCTTGAAATTATCTTTCCAATGATATATTATAATATTAATTCTGAGCTATAACGAAAAAGATATGAAAGAAATACGAAACTCTATTCAAAACTAAAACCCTTCTACTATTTCGGATATATCTTTTATTTTACAAAAGGTTTTAATCTGATTCTAATTGAGTTGAAAAGTAGACTTCAAGAGCTTTCCAACTACATATTATATGACTTATTTAGACTTCTAAATCAAAAAATATGATAAAAAACAAAATTTGCCAAAAACTGTCTCAGCGCAAAATGACAGCTATGTCGCGCCGCGTGATTCCTGTCGTTTCGCGACAGACCCTGTTGCACGCATCAGCTCTGCAATAGAACCTATTTTATTTTTATTCAAATTCTAACTCTATTCTATCGTTTCCAGACTATTTTCTCTATAAATAGGGTCGATATTCTTCATTTTGAAATCATCAACAAGCTTGATCATCACTAATCATCTCTCTTCTCTCTCTAAGCAAAAGCATTCTCTCTCTCTATTCTTTTTCTAAGTCTAGCCCTTTTCAAAATACATCATACTTCATTCACAAGTTCTAGACATACCTAACCAAGCTCGAAGTTGCCTTTGCCCTAGACGTGAAAGGTTGATAATTTCTTAGGGTTTGGTCCCAAATCCCTATTTCAATTATTTAATTGTTTGATTTAATATTTTCCTTGAAGTTACTAACGTGTATTTTGTTACTAGAAAGATATACGAGGCATCGAAGTAAGAAATTTAATTACTCTTTTAATATAGAAAGCATGATTAGATTATTTTAATTCCTACTATCATGTTAGGATGTGTTTATGATTCCTAGTATCATGTTTAAGGTATTAACTAATATTTCTAATATCATGTATGTATCTATGTTGCTTTCTATTTCTATCTATCATGTTAGTATCATGTTAGGGATAAAGATTTGATCTTTAGTATTTAGTGACATACGAGGATTTGTTATTAATCTTGTTAGTATCATGCCTAAGATCTTGCTAATATTATGCTTTGATGAGATTGAGATTATTATGATGATTGTTGTTATGTTGCTTGATATTATTGTTATTGCTTGATCATGCCCTCTCTTGCAGGATTAAAGGGAATTTGTATTTGTAATCATGTTTAATAAGATAATTAATAATCTTGTTTAGGCTAATATGATTATAATTCAAGTGATCGCCAATAATAGATTTGTTTGTGCATTAATATTCAACCAACATAAATTAAACAGGTTTAGGGTTTATATATTGATTGTATGTTAGTCAGAAAGCGCACATGAATATGAGAAGAATAAAGTAGATGCCTATTTTTAGGACATGTTAAATCTATTTTAGGTTGGACTTGTAACTAGCTTCTTCCCTGAATATCCAGTCATGGTTCCAAACCACTGTGGAGTTAGCGATCTCATGGATCGTGATGGGGTGTAACCTTCACCCTGTGAACGATTTACAAGTTCCTACAACTTATTAGCGACTTTTTTGCTCTAGGTTCTTTCCCTTTGGACGCCACCATACTTAAGTGTATGATCACAGTGGAACTCAAGTGTGGGATGCTTGAAATATTCCCTACACTGCTGAATTTGAGCTGGCGCGACCCCTACATACAAGGGATGCCCCGTCCGAGGCAGATACGGCAACACCTTGGGAGGACTGCGAGAGATGCTTCCCTCTTGTCTTGTTCCCCGAGCAGGAAGAGGACCACCCCCCCTGCCCTTGCCACCTGTCCGTTCTCCACCTCGTCCAGCCGAGACACCACTACGGCCTGGTCCACGCCAACCACGAGGCGATCTCCTCATCAGTCAGGAAAATCATGAATCTGGAAATATCCGGATTCTTCGTGAAAATCTTTCATTGCTCTCTGATCGTGGTTTGCTCCACTACGCTATTTCGATCTTCAGTTGGAGCAGTCACTTCCCCTCCACGCAAACGTTCAGCCTGTATGGCCTATTGGTAAGCTTGTCCACCAGTTGCAAGGGAAGGGCTAGGAGTTGAGTCCTTATAGCCACATAAGCAGAGTCCATGCCAATCAAAAAGTGGTGAACATAATCATCTTCTCTCAATTTTTCAACCTGATGCACAATGTTACATGTGCACTTACCACACTTACATTCAGGAACCGAAACATACGTGATTAGTTCATCCCAACTCTTCGATAATCTGCCAAAGTAAACAGAAATCAGTTTAGTTTTGCCTTGCTTACAATCAACCAAGGTCGTCTTCAATTGACAAACCCGAGTCTCGCTCACAACACAAAAGCGGTTTCGAAGATTATCCCATAGCAACTTCGCGTCATCATAGCCAAGAGTAGACCGTACAATTGGAACCAAGGTATTAGATAACCAAGAAACCAACATAGAATGGACAGCCACCCAATCCTCAAGTTTCTTAGAGCCACTCGGTTTTGCAACCGTGCCATCAATAAAGCTAAACTTCTGCTTAGCCTTCAAAGTTGTCCTCACAGCCCTAGTCCTAACCCTAGCCCTAGCCCTAGCCCATTCATCATAGTTGACACCTTGTAGTTGAATCGGAGTAATAACATTATCTGGCCCATCACTTGAGCCTAGGTGAAAGGTCAAGTCTACCTTTTGTTTGCCTCCATCCCCTCCTGACATTGCTCACGAGAAAAGGGAAAAAAAATTGAATTGTGTTGAACTCTCACACACACGCACAAGATTGAACAATGTTTATGAAAAACAATGTTCAAAAAAAAATTGTGGATCTCACTCAGGCTTTGTATACCATGCTAAAATATAATATAATTGAATAATTCTCTATGTAATTCTCATTCAATATGAACGGCCACATACAATATTTATAGCCTAGGTATACTTGGAGGGCAAGGCCAAGATATACCACAATATTCTCTACAATATCTTTCACAATTATACAATATTATCATATATAACAAAATATATTCACCAATATGTCATAATATCTCAATATATCATCTACGTTCATGCCACTTCTCGTGGAGTAGATCCTGCATGCAATTGTCTTAAAAGAGGGAAACAGGTTAATCTTTACAAGTTAGAACACAAAATATAACTTTTTAGATCATAGGTGACATGGTGTTATAAGAATTAGTCAAATGACAGTCACAAGTTAGCTTAGAAGAAAAACGGGGTGGAGAAGTTCCACAAGCTGTGATTCTGTGACCATTTCTTCTACAATCACCTAGGGTGGCTGCTTGAATTGGCATTTTCCTTCTCCATCTCAATTATATGAGCAAGTCTTTCATATACCTGACAAGTTTGTGAAATGGAGAACTTTTATATTATTAAATAGTAGATTTATGCATTTATCAGAACAAAAACCTACAGACAACAGTCACAACACACCTCGGAAAGCTGCTCTTTGCTTTGATCGTCAGTTGATGATGCATCATACCTGGAAACAAGATTGAATAAAAGTCAGTCTACATTCAATTGTCAGAGAAGAGACAACTGGTATATCTCGTACAGGATAGTAAATTGAAGAACCAGACTTAAAGTTTAATCGGAAACTAGACTTGGGTGATTTTCAGCATAACAAATTCAAGTTTTTCCACACCTCCATATTGATAATATCTGTAGTAAACAGCTATTAAAGATATGTTGTATTGAAGAATACAAAGAAAACTACATGTTTAACATTAAAGAACACCAAACATCAGAGTGAATACTGAATAACACAAGCTTGTCAACAAGCTTAGATTCCAGCCCATTTCTCGTGTTGTGAATATTTGAATAGACGAATCAATGCTCCAAAGTTTTTGCCAATGAGCTACTTATAAGTTGGGAGATTACATGATAACAATATCACCAAGTTTTCAATCCGTAAATGTGGAATCATTTTTAAGACATCAATTCTACTAGAAGCTGAACAAATATTCCATCGTTGCCTTGAAATCTAACCAATATTTCACAATTTTTTTCTTCTGATTTCATTTCTCCGATTTTATCAAAGGCATAAATGCTCCCAAAACAGGTTCTATATCATCATTAGTAACACACCACGGTACACCACCAGGCACAACAGATATTAGGTAGTTTGTGTCACAAAAAAAGGGGTGATCATGTCAATATTCTCCTGCTATACAATCCATTTCTCTTCATCTGATGTACCTATGCTCATTGCGAGGCTGGTGTTATTAGTATTACTCCAACATTAGACTTGCACAAAACTCAACTTAGAGCTAACAACAAGACATACTATTGGAGTAAGAGGGAGAAAGCTTGTCAGTTAAAGAAAACACGTCAAATTTCATACAGTTATAAATCAGTCAGTACTTGTCTACTAGAGTTCTACTTTAGTGTTTCACAATTTCAATAAAAACTATTACAACTTTGAGTTCTAATAAAACCCATCGCTATTCATTACACGATTTCCATTCAACGCTGCTTTTAACGTATTATTTCCTTAGGTTTGTAATACAATTATAACCTCTTATCCAGAATAGTATACCAAACATTCAGAAAGTATTTTTAGGCATCTCAGTCACGAAACATAGCCATAAATATTAAGTACATTCCAACTACAACCCTCAAACATTTTTTTACATTTTTCACTGACTTCATTATCATGTCTTGCTGAACAATGAACAACGAAAATAGCTACTTGTGCAGGTGGGTGAAAGGCAGAATAAGGCATAAGACCTTATCATAGGAAAGGGCTAACAATTAGTTGAGCCGAATTGATTTACTATTTAAAGAACATTACAAGTGCAAATAATCTTTAAAGGAAAATTAGCAAGCATATCTGCTGCACAAATTGTCGTTGCAGCAATATCAATCTACCTAACATGGACACTAGATAATAAATTGGACTAACAAAAGGTAGGGTTAGCCAAACTCATCTAGAGTTGAACAATAGAAAGACTAATCCCTCAGGCATAATGACTTTTTTTTTTAAATCCATATTCGAAAGAAAATTCAAGAAAGCATTTTTATTTTTATTTGCATTTGTCAACTGTCAGTACCACAGCATCAGTTTAATAAAGAATTTGACTAACCAATGGCGGGGCAGGCCAGCCTCATCTCGAGCTGAATAATTGAAGGGTCCTTTAACTTCTATATCATAATCCTTTAGCAGATCTGCACCACAAATCGCATTATCAGCCAAAAACAAAACCAAAATAAAAATGGAAAGGTATACATATTATTGAAGATAAATACTAACTAAATTTATCGGAATAGGGTACAAGTCCACAGTTTAAAAAAATATTATATTTTGTGAAAAAAAAAACACATAAAGTTGACACCTTTGAAAGTGTAACAAGGGACTCGCCCCATCTTTTGACAAACAGAGAAGAACCAATATACTCCAACAGCAACATGAGCAACTTCTTCATCAGCGATTTGAGCTACTATTCTTGAAGTTTGTTTATCTCCAAATCCAATCAACTTTTTCACAAGTCGCGGTCCTGCATCAAGTCCCCTGGCCTCCTAATTACTAACAAGCAATTAGATTTGATAGATAAGAGGATACATGATGTATGTAAATAACGAGACCTTCAGTCAAAAGAATAGGGTTAAATGCAAATTCATAGGCGTAAAAAAGTTCATCAAGCTGAGAATTGGAGATGGCTGGATCTCTTGCTCAATACAGCTTGGTCAACAACTATCATTAGTAACACTACTTCTGTTTCGTGATGTTCTCATCATTTGCTGTTTGTGCAGATAAAGGAGAGAGTGTGGGTGAAGGTAGGTATGAATAAGGTGAAAAATGTAAGATAAAGAGCGTACAAAGGTGGGGAGGTGTAAGAACAAAGGTGGATATAGAAGAAAATGAGTGGAAAGGGTAAATATTGTTAGAAAAGAAGGGTAAGGTAGTAAAGATATTGCCAAACTTGGAATGAAGTATATATGTTAAAAAAATTATGAGAAAGATAAAAACGAAAAATTTAAGAACATAAAGAAACGGAGGTATCACACAATACTATAGAATTCTGCCAGCAGGATTTACCATAGAAAAATGCATTTATATATAAACCTAGAAGAGATGGCTTACCCACAATGCACAAAACACTAATTGAAAAAATATAGAGGTAAACATATCCTAGAAAGGCAGAAATTATGGATACATAAAGTTACTCCCTTCAGTGGCTAATAAGCACCCAACCTAGAAGAGTTTTTCTATGTGAACAATGCACAAAACACTTATTGAAAAAATGTATATAGCAGTTTGTATATCCTATAGAAGCAGAAATTATAGATACATAACGTTATTTCCTTCAGTGGCTAATAAGCAGTTAATCACCCAACCTAGAAGACTTTTTCTCCATGTTACTTGAAATCGTGTACACATGTCCGACACGAGTACGTGTCTAAATCTTCGACCCGCCTATTTTGTGGAAAAAAAATACATAATTTTTAACTTAAATGTTGCGTCTAAATGTCATACCCATGTCCTAGTGTTGAGGGACCGACACGGGTATTTAAGGTAAAATGAAGAGGCCGAGTAACACAACACTTTTTCCATGTGAACAAAGCATAAAACACTTATTGAAAAACATATATAGAGCCATAGTGTCTAAACGAGCTATAGGAGCTAATACTTCATCATAATCAACACCATACTTTTGCCTATATCCTTTTGCCAAAAGTCTTGTCTTGTATCTACCAACACTTCCATCTGCACCTCTTTTTATCTTATAAACCCATTTTACACCTATGGTCTTATGGCCCTTTGGCAATGTAGCCAACTCCCATGTATCGTTTTTCTCTATTGACCGAATCTCCTCCTTGGTACAAGATTTCCATTCTTCTTCTCCTAATGCTTCTACAAAAATAATGGGTCCGTGGTCTGCATAAAAGCAGAATGAATCAACTTCATTTGTCTCTTCATATTTAACAGGTTATTTTTATGTTGATGTGATCCTTCTGATGATGTCGATGATGATGAATCAAAATTATTTTTTAGTGTCCTTGGTTGAGTATTTTCATAACTCTTTTCTGTGATATCATTATAGTCTTCAACCACAATTTTCTCTTTTTTCTTTTTATCATCCCATTTTCAGGATTCTCCTTCGCTAAATATTACATCCCTACTCTCAATCAACTTTCCACTTTCCACTTTCCAGTGATAGGATTGTATAATTTATAAGCTTTGCATTGTAAACTATATTTAATGAAGATACATTTTTCACCTCGATCATCTAACTTCTTTCTCTTTGCCACGGGTATTTGGCATAGGCTATTGTAATCCCTCGTATTTTTAAATATTTAATAAATGAAATTTTATTTTATTTATATTATTTATTTGAATTTTTCTGGAATTTAATTGAAAAAGTTTCAAATTATTAATTAGGATTAAATAATATTTTAGCACAAATTATTTTATGAACCTTCATTCTACAAATTTTGCTCATAAAAACAAAGTCTAACCCATTTGTTTATTTAATTAGCTCATTATTTTTATGAAACTCAATCTTCCTACTTACCATATAGCTCTCTCTCCTATAAATATCCCATGAATCCCCAAATTTTTCCCCACACTAAAAGTTAGTCTTATTTTATTTCTCCTTTATTTTATTTCTTTTATTTTTCCTTTTCTTTTTCCTTTTTTTTCTTTCTTTCTTTTCCTTTCCTCCTTCCTACATGAAACACCATGGCCACCCAACACTAGCTGGTGCTGCCTGTTGCCCTCACCACCGTCGGTCGCGACCTACCAGCGTCCCGACCATGGCCCATTCCCTTTTCTCCTATGTTGTTTCCTTTTTTTTATTTTTGCTTAAAATTAATTTATTTGTTTTAGGTTTTATTTTATTTTTTAAAATTAGTTTATTTAGCATCAAAATCATGTTTGTAATGATTTAAAGTTATAATTTCAGATTATAATTGTGTTATAAATTTTCAGATTTTATAGTTTTAAGGTCCATATGAACAATTAAATTGAGGCTTTGTTCCTATTGTATTTCTAATGATTAATTTAGCATAAAAATATGTTTTAAAGAAAGTTTTAAGGAAATTTAATCAAATTTATATTGCTGGAATTAGTTTAGGTATTAATTTTTTATTATTGGTTGTTTTCTAGGAAGTGATTATTCCCTAGGAAACTTTTAATTGATTAAAAGTGGCACAAAGAATTATTTATACGAGATACGTATATGTCTACTTCGTTGTAAGTAGTATCATGTTTAGGTACCAAAAAATAAAAGAACTTAATTTCATGTTTAGATAAAACTTGGATGGAAATTGTTTGGTAAAACATTGGAATTAATGCATGTGCTTATGTTTATGAGACATGTTTTGGTGATTGATTATGTTTGTATGGAATTATAGACGCACGCATATTGAATTGGATTAATTGTTTGTATGGAATGTTGATACAAGCATATTTTTATTGGGTTGGTTTATTAACCACGTTTGGATTATTGAAGGATTGAAATTTAATGGCCTAAGTGGAATGAATTCATTAATTATTCCATAAAGTTATTATCATTTTATTTGTTACTCAAACATGTCTTGTTAGTATGTTGAGTATATGTGGATTAAGCCAAAATGGCTAGGTGGGTTGACTATATTCCACAATTTTGGATATCTTGGAATTTTAATGGAATTAAAGGTCAATTTGTGATGTGCTCATCGTTGTCCTAAATAAGATTAAAAGTGAATTGTAAGTATAATTGTTATGTATAGTCTACTTGAATGAGTCGGCTATTAATTGAACTTGTAATCACGTAAAGTGAAACATGGATGAACAATAATAAAACTCTGGAAAGCGTGATCATCTAGAGTATTGACAATTATAGGTTGGGTTACACAGTGGTAGCCCGTGGTATGAGGCTTGTTTAATCAACATGTCCCCTTTTCTTTTGGTATTTACATTTTTATTTTATGATGAAAGTTAAATGGGATCATAGACTAACTTTGAAAGAATGGAGTCACGCTCATTCTTGCATCGTTCTAAACTTTTATTTTAAATGGTCATTTGGGACCAAAATGATTTGGTGGTTTGGACAACCTCGTCTATTGCTTACTCCAAATTAAATTAATTAAATTAAATATAAAGAGTCAAGTGTATAGAATTAGTTAGTAAGTATGTTAAATTGATTGAACTATGTTAGTGTGGAAACTTGGTTAATGAATTCATGTTGAATGTTTATTTACTTTAATTATTTGAGCATGCTAGGTTTGGTATATTGTAGTTATTTCTGATTGTGTGCTTTTATGTGTGTTTTCTTTTGGTCATTGTCTTTGCCTTTCTGTAATGATCCAATTATTACACTTATATTATTGGGGAGCTTGATGTTGTGAAGTTCAAGGATTTGACATACGCATCGTCGAGGGATTGGTGTGATTAAGAGCATTCGTTCTTTGTGTTGAACTTATTTATGTTTTGGTATTAATTTATGATTTGGGTTTTAAATATTGGTTTGGTTTTAAATAAGGTTTTTATGGTTCCAGTTTGTAAGCTTTGACTTATTGGTTTTCTTTACTATATTATTTTAAGATTTAAGTTGGATTTTCCGTTGCGATACTTTGATAAAGTCTTAACGTTTTAACACGTGACGGTAACATGTCAATGGTTCTCCTCTATTTTATTTAAATTAATTCGTTTGGTAAAGGAAGAATTATTTGGGGTGTTGCAGCTATGTACCTAAATACTTGAAAATGTTCAACATTTGGCTTCTCACCACTCCATGCTTCTTGTGGTATCATATTTTCTTACACTCTTTGTATGAAAACGATTTAGAATATAAGTTGTCCATGCAACAACTTCTGCCAAGAATTGCTTACGTAATCCTCTTTCTTTCAAAATGTCTCGCGTCATGTTTAGAATTGTTCAATTCTTCCTTGTCCATTTTGTTGTGGTATATATGAGGATGTTTGTTGTCTAATTGAGTATTCTTGATGTATATTCGCCACCTTATTAGACCTAAGCGTTTTCAACTTACGTCCGCTTTCTAGCTTTACTCGAGCCTTAATGTACAATGCAGCATATACACCCATAATTTTCTATTATAATCATCAATGAAAGTAATAAAATAGCGATTAACTCCCAAAGAAATTGGCTCCAATGGTCCACATATATCTGTGTGTACTAATTCTAATGGTGCTTTAGCTCTCCATGATAATCCCTTTTAGAATGGAGGTCTAGCTTGTTTCCCAGTGCATATTTCATAAACTTGTTTAGGGTCTTCAATGGTAGGTAATCCATGTACTATATTCTTTTATTGCAAAAGTTTTAGGCCATTGAAATGCAATTGCCCAAAACGTTTATGCCATTTCCATGACTCATTCTCCATAACACCATAAAAATACTTTTGAACCTCGGTGTTAAGTTGCAGCGGAAACATGCGATTCTTCGCCATTTTCGATTTAGCAATTAATCTTCCACTATTATCTTTTAGTCGAAGATTATTACCCTCCATATGAACAATATATCCTTTTTCCAAAAGTTGTCCAAGTGAGAATGTTACTTTCATATTAGGTACGTAATAAACATTAGAAATGAATTCTTCATTTCCATTTACATTACCTTGAATCTTCTCATCAAGGTCAATAAATTTTTTTTTTCTCTTTTTGCTAGCTCATGAATCGAAAAACCACATATCTTGTTGATTACTAGCTTTTTCATGTGCTAGTAACAATGTAGGACTTTCTTCATTGTTTCTTGATGCTTCAGCAAAATTTAATCAATTGCCTTGATCCTTTTGTTTGCTCGAACACTCGGATGCATAATGTCCATAATTTTGACAATTATAACATTGAATGTCTTTTGATTTACCGCATTCATTTAAACTCTTTCCTGCTGTGTTTGACCCTTTCCCTTGGCCAAAACTTCTCTCATTACTTTAGTTGTGAGGTTGGTAGTTACCACGACCTCTTCCTCGTCCACGAAATCCCCCTTGATAACT
Organism: Chenopodium quinoa; assembly: GCF_001683475.1. NCBI lineage: Eukaryota > Viridiplantae > Streptophyta > Magnoliopsida > Caryophyllales > Amaranthaceae > Chenopodium > Chenopodium quinoa. The sequence goes on from NW_018745188.1 coordinate 1,091,209, forward strand.
TTGATTCAAGTACTTGCTCTATAACACCAGGTTCATTATTCTTTTGAATTCTTTGTTCATGTACTTAAAAAGACCCCATAAATTATTCTATTGATAATGAATCAATATCCTTTAATTCTTCTATCATAAGTAATACTCCCTCCGTTTTTAAATACTTGCTCCACTTTCCATTTGCGGCCGTTTTTAAATACTTGCTCCATTTCCTTATTTGAAAATCTTTTATAATATTTAATTAATGTCTCTCACCTAGTGGACCAAACATACATTCTCTCTCCTTCAATTGTCTCCACTACTTTTGTCTTTTACACTTTTTTATTCATCCACCAACCCTATTACCTCCCTATTTTATTACTTTCTCCAATTTTTCCTAAAACTCCGCGCATGGAGAAATGGAGCAAGTATTTAAAAATGGAGAGAGTACATAGTTAAATCTTTTATTACATTATTCTCAATAATCTTTATATCTTCAATCTTTTCTCCATTTAATTTTTGTTGGTTAACATCTATAAGTAGGCGAGAAAAATATTTAGAGATTTGAGTCATTACTAGTCATTTTGATTTCATCAAATTCACCTCGTAGTGCTTGTAAGCGAATTTTTCGAACTCTCTCGACTCCTTTAAATATAGTTGCAAGATTATCCCAAGCTTCCTTACTTGTGGTGTATTTGAGATTTTCAAAAATGTTTCTCGATCTAATCCTACGTAGATCAATAATAATGCCATTTGAACTCATCTTTCTTCTCTTTAGTCAATGCTGCTTTTGTTTTTGTTTTATATGATGGATTTTCAAACCCATCATCAACAATTTCCCACAAATCTTAGGAACTAAATAATGCTTTCATTTTGATGCACCAATCTTCATATTGCTCTTTTGATAATTGGGGTACTTGTGGCTGAACAAAGTTGGCAGACATTTTGTGATTATGATTAAAATACCGTGGCTCTGATAACAAATGTAAGAGTTATATCAATTTACAAATTGCTAAGTCAAATAATAATAAGGATTTTATGGAGGAATAAATGTGGGTTACAACCTTGGATAACAAAATATACTTTTCCTTGATATAATAAAACTTCTTATATTTCTCCTTTTAATTTTCTTTGAATCTCTCTTACTTTTTATTGAAAATAAAACATAGAATTTATATCATCTCATTGGCTAATTATAAGGATGAGAATTAACCATCATCATTATCCTCTCATATCTTATTCTAATATAAGCAATACAAAAATAGTTTTTTCTACAATAAAGTTTGTGGTTTTCAACAGATTTAAGCGAATGATTTGTTATTTAGATTTCTTGATTTATGAAATTGATTTATTATTTACATTTTATGGTGAATAAAATTTCACTTTTTGTTAAGAAAAAGAAATCGAATTTGTACAGAGAGAAAAACCATGGTAAATTTTGAATTTCGAAGTGATTCAATATTTTGATGGAGTTGGTTTTATTGTTCCAAACAATCTCTTAATGATGTAATTGATTAATTCGTTGTTGAGAGAAAGGATATTTTTTAATTTTTATATATTTTTTCCAGTTTTAGTGTTATTTTCTAAGGTTGGAGATGATGTTTTTTGTAATATGATAAATGTTCTTTTATCATCTTGGATACATATTCTTTTTTTTTTTTCATTATTAATATGGAATATGTTCTTCGAGTCTCATCATTATGTTCTTTGTATATATGAATTTTAAAAAATGAAATAAAGTATTTTAAAAGATGAAATTTTAAGAATGAAATTTCAAATTTTGAAATTTGAAAATGAAACCTTGAATTATTTTTTATAGAAAATAATCTTATATAGAGAATTTATGGAAAACTCAATATTTTGAAATGCTTTGACATTAAAGCTCCATTTACTTCACCTTATTTTTGTTGAACTGTAATTATTTTTACTGAACTTAAAATATTTTTACTGAATTGAAATAATTTTACTAAATTGAAATTATATTTTACTGATTTTCTATTATATTTCTTATTTAAGTTTACTGATTTCTACTGAACTGAAATTATTTTTATTGACTGAAATTATTTTTGCTAAATTGAACTTATTTTTAGTAAACTGAAATTAATTGAACTGAAATTATTTTTGCTCAACTGAACTTATTTTTACTAAACTGAAATTAATTTTATTGAACTGTAATTATTTTTACTGAATATTGCTATTTAAGGTGAATTAAACAGGGCCTAAATGCGACCTGCAAACTAAAATTATTATTGTTATAGATGATTGCTATAGATGACTGGTATGGCCCAATATTTAAACTAGAAAATACGATATGTGTATTGTTATGTAATTTTGTAATTTAAATACAATCTGCGTATTGTTAAATTATATGAATAATGTGTAATCCAAAGAAGAGTCGAAGGTGAGAAGGCCCATGACAAAGGTAGATGGAGATCCATGAAGAGTCCAAGGAGGTGCCTAATCAAGCTTAATTATTAGGATTGGGGGCCATACTAGCTCATAGTTAATTTTTCATTTTATTATTATTTTTTAAAATGCTTATAAGCTTATTGTATGTTTGTTATCAATGCGCTAGAATTTACTAATTAATAACAACATAATGAACTTAGGTCCCGCATACATTGAGGTTCGCTTTTCCAAATACGAAGTACTTGTTGACCCTTATTTAATAGTAACTATCCTTTTAACTCATTCGATGCACGGGTTATTACTTATGTTATTTTTATGTGTAGGTATGCTTTTCAATAGTTCAAACTTTTGACTTAAAATACGAAGTAATTGTTTCATGATCATTAAGGGGAGCGAATTAAATTGTACACTGCTAAAACTTAGTAAAAGAAAGAGAAAAGAGAGTGAGGGTGGGTGGAACAGTGGAAGAAGATGAAATATTTAGTTAGGTATAAACACATGAATATTATGGGATGTGAAATGACGTATTGATTAAGTTATATTTTAAATGTAGGAGATAAAAAAGAATATTTTTATTGTACTTCATATGTTTATTAATGTTTACAAATTATTTCAACTTTATTATATTATGGTGGAAACGAAACACTTCATTTTCTTACTCAATTTTGCAAGTTACAAAATGTACAAAAACTTTTAACATTATATATTTTTTTTATTTTAAGTTTTACAATAAAAACAGAATATAAAAAGGAAAGATTAAGAGGTGACATGTAGCATATAAGTGACAAATTACTCAAATGCCGCATGAGACTAATAAGGAGGTTTTGGAATGTAAGATGGGTTTGTTTGAAATCATGAAAGTATAGAATTCCCTTCTAGCCTATAATTCTCCATTCATTGCTTGACACCTTTATTTTGTTTAGGATGACATTCTACATGAATAAGTCTGAAATAACTTTTAGTGAATTACATGGGTTGCTAGTCAATGAAAGGAACATTCCCACAAACCAAAGAAAGAGGTTTTGACAATTCAAAAGAGGAAGGGTTTCAAAAATAAGGTGGTGGGCAAGAAGAAGAAGGGCAAGCAAGATGTCGTTTTTTATAAGCCTAAGCTGACCACTAAGCCAAAAGTTGCGTAAAGAAAATGTGACTATTGTGATAAGATAGGTCATTGGAAGAGAAACTACCCCTAATACTCCAAATACTTGGAAGGACAAGTTAGGTGCTTCCACTTCAGATATATACATTATAGAATTCGAAGACAAGAAGTCGGGTACTTCCACTTCAAGCATTTATGTTGTAGAAATCAATTTGACTTCTACTTCTTTATGGGTATTCAATACCGGTTGTGGTTCTCACATAGTTAATGATGTGCAGGGACTAAAAAGAAATGGAACACTAGCAAAGGGAGAGGTGGAGCTTCGCGTCGGAAATGAAGCAAGAATTGATGCACTTGTCGTCAGAAGTTGTTGTCTACATTTGTCGTCTAGATTAATTTTAGAACTTAAAAGTTGTTATTTCGTTCTGTTGATTACCAAGAAAATTATTTTTGTTTCAGTTTTGGATAATGAAGGATTTTGTTTTGAAATAAAGAACAAATGTTGTTTCAATTCTTACAATAACATGTTATGTGCTAGTACGAAATTGACTAATGGTTTATAAGTGCTTAGGACAGTACCGATCCATAACATAGATAATAAGAAACAATGATATAAACCCAACCGATCTATGACATTATCGGATGAGTAATATAAACCAAAAGTGCATCCAAAAGTTATAAAAGGATGGAATCCTTACGTCATGCAATTATGAATCTTTTGAGGTCTCTGAATCATGCTTTATGGGAAAAATGACAAAATCACCTTTTATGGGAAAGGGTAAAAGGGCCTATGAACTCTTAGCACTCATACATACAGATGTTTGTGGGCCAATGAGTTCAAAGGCAAGAGGTGGGTTTAATTAATTCATTACTTTCACTGATGATTTAAGATGATATGGCTATATCTACCTAATAAAGCATAAGTCAAAATCCTTTGAAAAATTCAAAGAGTTCCAATGAGGTACAAAATCAATTTGGTAAGACTATAAAAGCATTACGATCTGATCGTGGTGGTGAACATATGAGCCAAGAATTCAATGATCATCTAGAGGACTGTGGAATACTTTCCCAATTGACTCTGAAGTGCCATAATTAAACGATGTCTCTTTTAGGAGGAACCCAACTTTACTAAATATGGTTCAATCAATGATGAGTCTTGCTGATCTTCCAATTTCCTTTTAGGGATTTCTTTTGGAAACAACTACACACACTAAATAAAAGACCACCAAAAGATGTAGAAATGACTCCATATGAGATATGGAATGGAAAAATTCCAAACTTATCTTTACTTCAAATTTGGGGTTGTGAGGTACATGTAAAACGTTTACTATCACACAAACTTGCACCCAAATCAGATAAATGTCTTTTTGTGGGATACTTAAAAGAGACAAGGGGTTACTAATTCCATAATCGTCAAGAGAACAAAGTGCTTATTGCTCGTGATGGTGTCTTTCCAAAAAAGAGTTTATTTCCACAAAGACAAGTGGGAGTAAAATAGTTCTCGAAGAAATTTGAGATGAGCATCATATGAATGTGGCTCAAATCGCGCCATACACAAAGGCGCATAACTCTGTTATGATAAGTCAAGTCAAGTTAAAGCAAGCTAATTCATCAAGTCAAACTCTTGTCGTCCCACTTGAATCTTATTCATGCGAAAATCTTTGAGATGTTGAAGAGAACATTTCTATTGATGCTTGCCCCACGTAGGTCGAGTAGAACGAGAATTCCAAACAAGAAGTTGGATTTCAGTTAACTAAAGACTCTTAAATATTGATTTTGGAGAATTCAAAACCTAATACAAACAAGCAAGCTTTGATATCACCTAAGAAATGGCTTGAGGCCATCAAATCCGAAAAGGACTCTATGTTTGAGAATAAAGTTTGAACCCTAGTTGGCTTGCCTAATGGGTAGTACTACCTATTGGTATAAGGATGTATTGACTCAAGCATTAGGGTGACACCTATTGGATTACAAACCTTATCGATATAAGTGTCTTGACATCAATAGAAAGTTGTGTTTCCATGAAAGACCTTGGAGAAGCTAAGTACATATTGGGAATAAAAATTAATAGAAATAGGTCTCGAAGGATGATCGGACAGGATTGAGTCAAGACACTTATATCAATAAGGTTTGTAATTTAAAGTCAATAAATGCAAGTCATACTACAAAGAAGCATTTCACGCGGAAAAAGAATGATTTAGTTACTAGTCTTTTTCGAAGGAATGCTTAGTTACTAGTCTAGCTATAGGGAAAATCATCCATATGGTAGTTGCTAGATGGCCAGTAGTTCAGTGGAAAGTGATGAAGGGAATATTAGGGTTCCATGCACTTGAGTAATTGGGATACCAAAGGGGAAGAGAGACTGGATTGTCATGCAATTCATCAACATTTAAGGGAAGAAAAATTGGTGTTAAGGATATTAAATGAATATTGAATTTGTCTTATAAAGTAAAGAACTATTGAGAAGGATAAGGGGAACTTGGCAAGAAAGAAAAAAAAAGGACTCTTTATTGCATAAATGAAATTAAACCCGAGAAGTTTCAAACATTTTCGATCTATAATATTTAATTTATATTTGATTTTTTAGATTATAATCCCATAATCCTACCAAAATGAGACATGAAAGCATTTTGTGGTTGCAAGGGCTTCTAACTCTTTCAAAAGGTAATCATTTGGTGAAAGTATAGTGTTCTGATGATGAGACAAAAGGTGGAATTTCAAGAGTCAGCTTAAGAGTGAACCCACGGGTAGTGCTATCAGTCATTGTATTATCATGAATGACTAAATGTACAAGAACAATGGATGAGAGAATGGGCCATTCTTTTAAATACCTTTCTTCGGGACAATAGTTTTAAGTACAACAGAATACGTAGTATTAAAAGATCCAGTAAAAAAAATTTCTCAGCAATATCCACGAAGATGCTGATTTGTAGCTAATTTTTCAATGCTTGTAGATATGAAGACTGAAGTACATTGACCCTTGGTTTTAAAAAACGCGCCTCGCTCCCAGGCTCTAGGAAATGGGCTTTAGCTAGCCAGTCACCTACGGAAGGCGCGCGCCTCGTGCGCCTCAAAGCGCCTTTGGTAAGGTGCGCCTTTGCGCCTCAAGGAAAATAGCTGAGATATAAGTTATAAATTGAAGAATGATGGACACTTTTTTTAAATTTAGACTACCTTAGCTTTACATATATTATTATTTAATTTATTATGAATCTTTTTAATTGGTATTAAGTACAATCAAAGTAAAAAATAATTTGAAATAAATATGTAAATACATGCGCCTTGCATACAAAAGGCGCGCGCCTTCGCCTTGCGCCTTCGCCTAGGCTGCAAGGACCATTTGTGCCTTGGTGCGCCTTGCGCCTTTTAAAACTAAGCATTGACCTCATTCGTGAAACATGATGTGCTTGATCTAATAATTGAGCTCCATTTCAACCAAAAGCATCCATGAATAGCAAAGACCTATATTTTACTTAGTTCCTATAGTGCAAAACCCACGAATAGGAATAATAAACTTAAGTGTTCTCCGTGTAGATATCAGAAAAGGGTTTAAATTAGTTTCAAGAAGCTTTTCCAACAGCTTCATATATACATCTTGTCCACATGAATGATGATATACATGAAAGAAGAATGATCATCATAGAAGGATGATGGACATAAAGATACGAGGAAGAAACTTCACACATTGAGTGAGATTGTTCACTACCACAGACATATATCTTGATAAAGCTCTGCTTAAATATAATTCACATATCGAATTAAAACTGTTGTTTGGTTTATCATTTCAAAACCAACTGTTTTAGAATCCCAATCTAAGGCATATGTCAGTCATAAGGCCTTGCAATCATTTCTAGGCAAAATGTTGTGGAATACATGCTATCAATTTTTAAAATTCCATGGTAGAAGTCCCATACAACAATTATAGCACAAACGAATATCAGACCTCCATTGACCATGGACAACCTCATATAATATTAAATGGCTGAGACATGTCTAAGAGTGTTAGGTTACCTGGACAAGTGGGATTGCAGCCAAACGTGCAGCTACATCATTAGATGACTTCTGACACTCTCTCCATAGCAGATTATGAGCAGGCATATCTCCATAGCTGCTTATAGAAGAAGAGTTTAACATAATACAAAGTAAGAAATTGAAGACATTGCATCCATTATATCACTATGAAACACAAAGCTTAAAGAGCACTCATTAGTAATTACCTGAAACCAAGTTCAGATAATCTTTGTGAACACCAAGCAAAATGTCGACTCTCATCATCAGCAACATGAGCAAAATCAACAAAGAACCCCTCTCCGAGAATCTCCTCGTATGGAGAAAAACGGACGACAGTATCCCAAGCTAAGTCAATGGCATTTAACTCTACATGAGCAAGGTTATGAAGCATATATGCATTGAGCGGCAACCCGGAATCCTTAGGAGTTGGAATATACTTAGGAGGTACCTACATTTTGCAGAATTGGCACCACTTACTAATCATATGATTAAAGATAAATCTAGTACTACTAATTACAACCCATAAAATAGAGACAAATTGAACCCATTAAATGCAATGTGACACCCATTAAAACCTTATTAAAGTGGTACATTCTCTATCACCGTATTATTACCTTGACAATATTTATTTTTTTATCCAAAGATACATCATACTTTGAATACAATATTCAGAAATTAAAATTACTTTTACAAATTAGATATTAATTTCACTGATCAAAGGTTAAATTCTCTATCAACAATTTATTACATTGACAATATTTATTTTCTCAATCAAAATAAACATGCTACCAAATAATTTATACAATACCCAGAAATTAAAATTACCCTTACAAATTAGAGTTTATTTCAATACAATGAGGGAGAAAGAAGAATGTACCAACTGGGGCTTACACGGCCGTGCAGGGCGAGAAGGCGGGTCGAAAACCCCAATGGGGAGCTTCTCAGAACGCCATTTAGAATAAGCAAAGTGGGAAAGCTGGGATTTTGCAATTGGGTCACTAGTGGAGAGAACCATAGCACCAAGCTCAGCTAAAGATGAACCTGACCCACTTGGGATTTCGACTTGGTCAGGCTTCAATGGTGGTTCGGGGCCACTAGAGCCCCAGGCGCGGTCTTGGTTAATTGAACTCTCTCTCCATTGTTGTAGACCTGACCATTGATGAAGATGGGAAGAAGTTGTGAATGGTTTAAATTTGAATTTGGGGAGGAAGAGATGAGGGTGCTTGATTTTAGTGGCGCAAAGCATGATGCTAGTTCTTATGCCATTGAAGTGTTTTAGAATTGATGTTTTATTACATTTGGATACAATTATAGGCCTATTCGAACCGTTTGGTTTGATGTAAAACATTTTTAATGAAAAATTAGCTTCAAGTAAAAGCACAATTACAAATTAGTTTCGTTCACAAATTCTAATATGTGGTTGGCCGGTACTTCGTTAGTGTTATAGAGATTATCCAATCATTGTTCAACGGTTATTTTGTTACTATTATAAGGGTTACGTTGTTAGTGTTATATGGGTTACTCGGCCAGTTTTACGAGAGTTACTCGGTTAGTGTTTTAGGGGTTACTTTGTTAATTTGAAAGCAGTCATATGGTGTGACTAGTTGCACACAAGACGTCCTGGTTTTCCTTCATTTGGTTGCTTACAAGGTAAGGAAGAGGGAGGAAAATATAGCTTCCCTTATTTTATGAAATAAAATGTTTTCCACCATTAAGGTTGTATTTTTCACCATTGGAAAAGTTATTTTTCACCAATTCACAAACCAAACAAAGAAAAATATGAAAATCATTTTCCATGAAAACATTTTACTTCAAAGCAAATAGGGCCTTTATTTCACCTTATTTTTGCTGAAATAATGAAATTATTTTAACTGAAGTGAAATTATTTTTATTAATTATATATTATATTTCTTCTTTATATTTTACTGAATTGAACTTATTTTTAGTAAACTGAAATTATTTTTACTGAATTGAACTTATATTTGCTTATCTGAAATTATTTTTACTAAATTTTATTTTCTTAAAGTGAAGTGAACAGGGTCTGTGTTAAGATCGACTGATTTAAATTTATAACTTATTAATTAAATTAGATCAAATCAAACCAAATTAAAATAGATTAGATAAGATCAGATCAGATCAAATTAGATCTAACTGATTATGTGAAGTCGAAGGTTTCTTTTAGCAGAGGACTCAGTGTCGAGCAAAAGTGTGATATAATGGGTACTTTTTTTTTAACACATAAAAACGAAATATATTACTTAATTATAGTTTTACAATTAAGAGACCCAACCTCATTCCGCAAGACAAAATGTGAGGTTGGTAAATAGCTAAAACCATAAGACCATATACAAGAGTAAAAATTAATGGTCTTACTACTAAAACATAATGTGCCCCTTCGAAAAGCAATAAAACCAAGGTTTAAGACAGCAACTAAACTAGAGAATACATACACCAGCAACAGATTACTCCTCGTCAGAGTCTTCATCAGCATTCAGAGCAGCTACAGCAGCAAGCTCCGTATTGTAAATAGGCAGGATAGACTCAGGACAGGTAAGATACAGTCGATGCCCAACACTCATACTCATTCCAATTTGAGCTAATTCATGAGCAACAGCATTGTGAGTTCTCTTCACATGAAGGATTTCAAAGGTGTCAAAATATTTGATATCCTCCTCAATATCCTTCACCACAACAGCCAATTCATGATGGAGAGTACTACTTGCTCAATTGAGCATGACACTGAGAGAAAGCGCATCCACTTCTAATTCCAGATCCTTCACCTCCAGCCTTTTAACCATAGCAATACCCTCTCTGACTGCTAGCAATTCATTTGCAAAGGCTGTAATTGCATTGTACTTGCTCGAAAAACCCATGATCCAAGACTCATCATCCCTTCGCACGACGCCTCCTCCTGCCACATTGATGGAAGTCCAAGCTCCATCCGTATTGAGTTTGACCCAACCCTTTGGAGGAGGACTCCAAGAATTCTGACCATTCGAAGTGCTTGGAATATTCGTGGCATGTGCTTTGCCCTGCATTATGTGATTAGTACACTGATAATCTATAATGAATCTACTAAAAACAAATCGAGAATTAAAAATTGTAAGGTCAAAAACAGCTATATTCCTTTGCTTCCAGATATGCCAAATAGCTATTGTGAATGTCATCTGCCAGTGAGCATCGAAAGTTGGATTAAAGTTAATCCATTCATTCCAATCTAAGGCAAAGAAACTATGAAAATTAAAACTAGAAAGGGAGATGAATTTTAGCAAAGATATTCTTCCATAATATAGCAGAGGAAAAGCAATCTCGATGGTGAAGATGAGATTCATTATATAAATTACATCTAGCACACATAGGGGAGACGAAAGGCATAAAAACAGTTAAATGTTCAGCCACAGGAAGGATGGTGTGAACAACATTCCAAAGGAGCATTCTATATTTCGAGGGCACAGTCACTTTCCAAAGAGATTTCCAGGAAGGGAAGTAAGGAAAAGGATGATAAGTAGGTGATATAAGAAATTGATAGGCCGATTTGATAGTAAACTCACCTGACTTGGATAAAGACCAATGAATAAAATCCTCAAAATTGGAAACTCTAGAAATTAGAGTAGCTAAAATAGTAGAAATCAAGGAATCAGATAACAGATGTCTAATATCATCCAAATACCAGACCCCATCTCTTATGATACGATTAACATGCTAGTGTGCCATAGAAGGAGGAATGTCACTAGAAATAAGAAGATATATAGGAGCTGTACTCACCCAGTGATGATACCAAAGAGAAGTAGAAACACCATTGCATATCCCAATTTTCAAGCCTGAAGCGAGAAGATGCCTACCTTTAAGAATGTCTTTCCAAATTGGAGAATGAGAAGATTTTGGAGCACAATAAAAAAAAGGGCCTAATGTTTAAGATATTTTTCATTAAAAATTCTCACCCATAATTTCGAAGGATTAGTTAGGAGAGTCCAACCTACTTTAGCCATAAAACACATATTCCAATCCCTTAACCTTCTAATGCCTAATCTACCAGCATCTAAAGGCATTGTAACATACTTCCAAGCAAGCCAAGGGCTATATGGGAGTTGTTTTTTAATGAACAAAAGCTAGATTGAGTTATTAAATCCCAAGATCTTAATCTAATGGAGTGTTCTTGAAAGATCTTGGTAAAAGGGGGAAGAATAACTAATGTCTACGATTGTAAATCCAAAGGGAAAGATTGCTTCATTGATGAAAATTTATGTGAAGTCGTATAAATTATTCCCAAAAAAAAAAAAATACAACACACATAGTTTCTACAAAGAGAAGCTATTGTGTACGGATGCCTGAAAGCAAAATTTTGTGCAGATGTTTTGGCTAATATGTTTTATCTGTTGGCTTATATGTTTCATGTGTTAGCTGATATATTTTATTTGTTGACTAATATATGATTTTCGTTTTGGCTAATATATATTTTTTGTTGGCTGATGTGATTTTTTTTTTCATTTTGTTGGCTTATATCAGTCATCGTTTGGCTTATATATTTCTTTAGTTGGGTGATATATTTATTTTGTTGGCTGATATGTATATTTTAGTCATGGGCTTATATGTTTCATTTTATTGGCTTACCTGTTTCTTTTGTTTGCTGATTTCATCCTTTTGTTGGCTAATATGCTTCCTTTGTTGGCTGATATGTTCCTTTTGCTAGCTGATTAGCACTTTTTTTTTGGCTAATATATTTTTCTTGTTGGCTAATATATTCCTTTTATTCGCTGATACGTTTTTATTATTGTCCTTAATGTTGACAAATATTAAACATCAATTGGCTGATATGCAATGTTTGTTGGCTGATATGCAATGTATGCAAAATGCAATATCACCAAACATCGATGATTCAATGCCATGCCACCTTTTTCCTTCTCTCTCCTCTCTTTCCTTTCTCTCCTCGTTCCCTGATAGGGTAAAGTCGTATCCCCTAATCAAAAGAAATTCCTAAATCCTCTAACTAATGTAGATAGGGAAGTAGGGTCGAATCCACAAAGAAACGATTCTTTCTATTCCTAATTAATTAATATAGTATAGATTATGAAGTAACCAATATATTATAATCAAAAGGAACTAAACTACGAAGAATAAGAATAAGGAGAAAACAATGAATTAAAAGGCCTAGGGCATAGGTTCACCAATAAATAATATTCCAGGGTAAAACATAATAATCAATCATCAATGCATACATTAATAAGATCATAAGGGCTTTCGCTACGTATAAATTAATCTACCGGTATTAAATCTCATCTCTCGAATCTCGACTTAATCATTTATAAATTAACCTGCCTATTGAAACTAGACCTAAACATCAATTCTCATCTATCGAATCTCAAATCAATATTGTCAAACTCATGCGTAAAAGATTTGCGCAAATCTAGTCACAAAGCATCAAATCAATCAATAGGAAATTAATCTAGCATTGACAATTAACAACAATAAATTACCCCTTCATATTATTTATGGATCCCCACAAACCCTAGAAATAAAACTACTCACACATAATTAAATCTAAACAAATCAAAATAATAAAACAAGACATGATCAAAAGAATAAAATAAATAACTACTATCAAGAGAAGAGAAATCCTTACCAAAAATCTGGAATTAAGAATAGAGTTAAGAACAAAGTATATGAGAGAGAAACTAATCTAAAAGCTAAGTAGAGAGAGAAAATCTAAGAAAGAATTAAGAGAGAGTAAAAGGTGGTCTCCTAAACTCGCTTAACGGAAAAGTATTTATACTAAGTAAGAATCCTAAACTAAAACAAACTTAAACAACGCTAATCGTCTCTTAATAATAACACGGGCCCGATCGGGCGAGGCACCGCCCGATCGAGCGTGCCTATTTCTTCCTCTCAAGTATAAATCTCGCGCCTGGCCGGGCGCGAGTTCGGGCGCCAGCCTTTGCTTCCCTCGCCCGGCCGGGCGCGCCTCCGGGCGCCAGCCTCTTTGGCCGGGCGGCTCTCTTGGGCCACTATTTGGACTTCGATTGGGCTCCAATTCTTTGGGCCAATCTGGATTTCCTCTTCGGGTCTTGAATACTTGGTCCAAATGCCCCGGTATCACATATACCGAGCCCTTAATCACCGGTTCGATGACCCTAACCGGCCCTGGGCTATAGAAACTGATCGTGCTTCTCCAATGCCCGTAATTGCTCCATAATATCTCGCGAAAATGCTCCAAAAGTGCAAATCCCTGCAAAAGTCAACCAAATCTACAAAAACACTAGAAAACACCAATTAGTAATAAAAGTGGCTCTAAAGAGCCAAAAACACTACTAATTATGACCAAGGGACGTGAGTAAAATACTATATAAAATAGACACATCAAACTCCCCCAAGCCAAACCTTTGCTTGTCCCTAAGCAAAGATCTCATCAATGAATAAATAAATATGATTCACCCCAAAAAAATAAAAATCAAGCACAAACAATTCAGGGTAAATCCAATAAACATGCTTCAAAGTCAATCAATAAAATCCATCTAATTGCCATTCTTCCCTAACAATTGTCAAATAGAGCAAACCACAAGAGCATATAGAATTCAAGACTAGTGCTCACACACTCAACTCTCATTCATGTGGCGAGTAAAAAATGTACTCGATCGCTCTCCACCCAACCCCTTTATTGTGAATAATGCCCTCCCAACTCACACTCTTGTGTGTATAAAAAGATGTACGCTCAACCTACTAGTCGACTCGAAATATGTCAAATCATAACTTGCATTGATAAACAACACTTTCACATTCATACAACTCTATGCACAAAGGTCGGAAGGTCTTTAAAGCTTGTAATGTAAGGCTAGGGTAAAGGGTAGGAATCATTTGGGAACAAGTGAGAGAAAAGCTATGCTTAAGGGAGCAAATCCTAGTAAAACCCATTATCAAAACAAATAATGATCAACATCTCCTACATAACTCAACGCTAACAATAATCCACCAAATACAACTCCATACAATATAAATCATCCCAACTCTTACAATATCACTCATAAGATATAATAATGAAGAATGGGAGTGAATAAACAAACTTTATTTTCCAAACTTGAATTTTTCATTGAAGCTCAAAATTTTTCCTTTTTGATCAACCTCCATTTAGAACATTTGAACATTGAACACTTTTTTTTCTTTTTGCTTTTTTTTTTTCTATTGAAGTTCACTCATTTCTTCTTCTTATTTTTTTTTCTTTTTCTTGAACTTCTCTTTTTTTTCATAACATCATGCTTTATTTTTTTCAAGAAAATATAACTTTCAAACTCATCAAAAATAAACATGATCAAGAATAAAAGAACTTCTCAAAACCCACTGTGCAAATAATAAGCACACTACAAACTCCCTCACCTCACTCACTAATAGCTCCCCCAAGCCAAGCTTGGGACTAGTAACCAATGGGGCAAAATAGGCTTGTAATGTGGCTAATAAAAAACAAAAAGTCAAGGCAACAACATGGGTAGCAAGAAGGGAACAAATGTATCTACAATCATCTGGAGGCTACCTAAAAGAATGAACGCCTTCGTCCTCCTCAATGTGCATAAAAATGAGCCCATATAAATATTACTTATAGTTGCAAATCAATACTCAAATTCATTGACATACTAGGAACTAACACACATTCCTAACCAAATCAACTAGTCAAGCACGATATTCACAAATAGTTGGAAAAATTGACTCATGTTAAGGTTTGAAGACAATCAAACATCAAATCATGATCAACTAATCCACAATGCTTATCATCATATACCAAGAATCAAAACAATATTTCTCAAGTATGGGGCACAGGGAAGCATGATTTACAATTCATTGGAAGGTATTTTTATTTTTATATTTTTTATATTTTTTTGTATTTTTATATATAAGAAAGCAATAAAACTAACCTAGAAAGCAATAAATCTAAACTAAGAAAACACACAAAGAATAAAAGAAAAGAGAAAAAGAAAGATACCAAATCCAAAATCTCCCCCAAGCCAGAATCAGACAATGTCCTCATTGGCTCGGGAACTAACCCAGCATAGCTAGTCCTGATCATCCTCATCCATGGAGCCGAAACCTCCACCTCCACTGCCACCTGCACCACCTGCACCAGAAGAGCTACCACCAAAATAATCAGCATGAAAACTCCCCCCCACCGGTCCCCCGAAAGGAATGTCCTGGTCGTACCCATGGAAGACAGAATAGTTTGTATAAATGCCATGGGCAATGGGATCCTTATCATATCCCTGGGGTGGAGGCTGAAACCAGTCAAGGTAGATAGCATAGTCGGGAATGGTGCCCCGACGAGCATAATCATCATACATAGGGTAGAGAGCTCTACCCTGGTTCCTCTCCAGGTACCCTAGCCTTTGGTCAATAGAGCCTACCATCCTCCTAAGGTCATTGTGAGAATGCTCGATACGTCCTAAAGCCTGACCTATACTCTAAAGGTCCCAAACTGGGTCAAAGTCGACATGGGGGACGGAGTGAGACATGCGAGGTGCAGAAAATGCTACCTCGGGCTCAGGCTGGAGTGGTGGAACTGGTGGTGGTACTGGTGGTGCTTGCCCCCTAGCGTTGGCAACTAAAAGTTCATACATGTAGGATGCTTGCCTGGGGGAAAAGCGGTCAAGTCAGGACCAGGTAGGGAAAAGATGGGCAAAGGCTGCTCGATCTCAGTCCTAATACACCAGTGGGGTGTCTGCTCACCATCCGATCGTACCCAACCCAACTCCTCTAGGTACCTAGTGGTCATGTAGGTATCAGGTCCGCAGTTGGTCATCTGGTGGGGTCTAGTCTCTACAAAACCGGCCTTCTTAATAGCTATCCTAGTGATAAGGCCATCTAGACGGATGAGGGTACTAGCGGCGTTACTAGCCGTTGCATGCCTAGCTAAGTTATGGATGATATACCTAGCTATGTTAAGCTTCCCGAACCCATACACATAATGTCCGATAACAGCAAGTTAATTGGTCTGACAGTTATGGGGCTCGTTCCTACCTAAAAAGCTAACACCCGCAAATCTTTGCCATATTTTGGGAACGGAGTGATGGATTGGTTTAGCACTAGCATGTTGGGCGTTAGGTGCCGGAAAACCAGTCAAAGTAGTATAAATATCATCCATTTTATATTCAGCATGCCATTAATGAGGCAAATCAGATTCTAAATCAAACAATTTACAAAAATCAACAAAGGTTAAAGTAATATTTCTATTATTTAACCTAAAAATCAATTTTGGCCCATTTTTATGGTTATGAACATGCAAAGAGGAAAGAAATTCACAGGTCAATTCACGATAAGTGGCATAATGCATATCAACAAATTTCCTCATACCAATATCATTCAAAAATCTCCTAACATAATCATATAAACCTAATGCTTCTAGAGTAGGGCGGTGTAACCACCGTGAAGGAATTACCTCACGCCCGTAGAGTTGCTCAAGCTTTTCCTTCTGTTCCGGGGTTGCTATTTTGATCGTCGGCCAATGCGGTAGTTGCAACGCCGGGTCGTATTGCTGGCTTGAGCTTGAGCTTCCCCCTAGAAGTTTTCTTGCCCTCTTTGCCGCCATTTTTGAGAATTTTTGAAAATGGGTCTAAAAATTATTTGAATGGAACTTGAAGATTTTTGTGTAGGAATGTAGAGAATGAAGAGAGGATTAAGAATATGTAAAAATATTTGGATTTGGGTAAGAAATGGAGAAGAAAACTTAGAGAAAAGGTAGAGAAAAATAGAGTTTTAGAGAGAAAAAGTACGGAGGGAAAAGAATAAGAATGAGAAAAGAAAGAAGAAAGGAGAAGAAATAACCAGGAGGTTGTCGCGCCCGGTCGAGCGGGTGATTGCCCGATCGGGCGATCTGGTTTTTTTATTATGTTATGCTCTCGCACCCGGTCGGGTGACATTCACCCGGTCGGGAGAAAAAATATGTCCGTATACGTCAAATCTCGCGCCCGGTCGGGCGATCTTACGCCCAAAAATTACTTAACTCTCGCTCCCGTTCGGTCAGAAATATATGTCCGTATACATCAAATCTTGCGCCCGGTCGGGCGAAAATTGAACTTTTAAACCCTTGCTCTCGCACCCGGTCGGGCGAGCTTCGCCCGATTGGGCCCGAGGCTAAATGGACGAGTATTCTGTTTTCTTCTTTTCTTCAATTTTTGGCTAACTCTTTTCCTTCAAACCGTATAAAAACTCATAAAACTCATTAAATTCCCTCTTCTCCCCTCTCATAAGAAAAAGAAAGAAATACTAGTCTAAAAAGCATTAAAATACGGGTTGCCTCCCGCAACGCGCTGGTTTATCTAGGTCCCGCACGACCTTCTTACCAAGTACAAGAATTAGGACCCTTGGCCTAACGCTTGTCGGGTGGTTTCTCACCCGGTCGAGCGGTGTTTAGGCCACGACGCGGTTTCCTGACATACCCTGTGGGGCGCTAATTCACCTTATCTGGTGGATCCTCCTTGACTTGGATTGGGGGCTCTTCAATCACTACAAGAAAATAACCTTTTCGTAGCGATTATTTTAACCTTTAGAATCGATTGTAATTGCAACAAAAAGCTTTCCCAACTAATGGTCATTCGATACAATATCCCCTGTTGCCTTAGCCTTTAGTAGTGGTTTTCAATATCGCTAGGGTTAGCCTCAATAATCGATACGAAAAACTACATCCAATCGTGGTGATTATTGTAGCGATTACAATCGCTATAAATGTTTAACTCATTTTCTTCAAAAAAAAAACATGCGTATGATCTTTACAAGATTCGAACATGAAACCTCAAACTCTTATATTAAATGTTTCACCAATAAGCTATGACATATTTTATGTATTCTTAATCAAACAATATTTATATATCTAGTGTTGAAAAGGCTTTTCGTATCGATTTTTAGGATTTAGTGGCGATTGTAAATGATACGATTTCTCAAAATTATATAAATGTGTAAAAATAGTGTAGATATGTATTATTATGTTTTCCGTATCGATTTTATATGGGAAAACCATGGCGATTGTAAAATGATACGACTTCCTTAATTCTTTCACAAACATACTTGCATATTGTAGCGAATGTACAATCGCTACGAAAAGATATTTTTCTTGTAGTGAATGCTACGCACTAAAGATCCCTCTTCGATCGAGGGTTGCTTCAAACTGTTACCGCATTTAGCACTTGCAACTCGATCTGGCAAAACACTTACCGTAGGCTCAATTTCCACAACTTGCTTGGTTGATTCCACCTTTTCATCCTCAAAGCCAAGACCGACAGTGTAGAGGGCTCTTTCTATCGCATCAACTTCCTTTGCCATTTGTCTATCTCATCTAAAAGGGATGCAACACAAGATACCGCCTCCAAGGGATCTTTTACAAGAGCTTTGGGCTTGTTAGAATAATTATGAACCACATTAACACTAAAGCACTTCTCCTCCGTCATGGGGCTTTTAGGGGTATTATTAAGATTAAAAATAATTTTATCGTCCCCTACCGATAGTGTTTATTTTCCACTTCTCACATTTATAATTGCTCCTGCAGTGTTAAGGAATGGTCTGCCCAAAATGATTGGGGTTTGCATATCCTCAGTCATATCAAGAACAACAAAATCAACATGTATATAAAATTTACCTACTCTAACAGGAACATCCTCTAAAACACCTAAGGGGTATTTGAAAGAACGGTCGGCCATTTGTAGAGTAATATTAGTAGCTTTTAATTTACCCATATTTATCTTGGAACACACAGATAATGGCATAACACTAACACTAGCACCCAAATCACACAATGCATTATCAATCATTAATTTGCCAATATGACAAGGGATAGAAAAGGTACCCGGATCTTTTAATTTAGGTGGATATTTATTTTGAAGTACGGCACTACACTCTGCAGTGAAAGCTACTGTCTCTACCTCACTAATAGACCTTTTTCTTGTCAATATTTCCTTCATAAATTTTGTATATGCAAGAATCTGTGTGATTAATTCAGTGAAGGGAAATGTTACCTTTAAATCTTTTACCATCTCCAGAAACTTACCAAACTGCTTGTCCAAATTTGTTTTCAAGTGACGATTGGGGAATGGAAGTTTGATAACCGGCTTTGGAGCATTATTGCTCTTATCTGGAGTGACCACCTTCTCTAGAGTCATACCCTGCAATGTAGAATTAGATATATTAGTATTATGCTTTAGCCCTGCAGGGCTATTAGCTACATTGTCTGGTTTAACGGAATCAAGATTAGCATTATTTATTAAAACAGGTTCATCAACTCTGGTCATAGGGGGCCCTTCATAGTTTGAACCACTCCTTAGAGTAATTGCATAGGCTTGATCCGTAAGCCTGGTCGGCTGTGCTGGCAGAGCTCCCTGTTGGCGGGCTTGTAGAGTAGCGAAAAGTTGAGCAATTTGATTGTCTACAATTTTATTGTGTGCTAGGATTGAATCAATTTGGGCATCCCTACTCTCCATGTGCTTCTACATATGGACCAACATCGCTCTAATTTCTACTAAAGCAGGGTCGGAAGATGAGAAGGATTGTTGTGGTTGGTTCTTCTGGCCAGCATTGGGATGGTAATATTTCTGCTGTTGTTGTTGTGGCACCTGTTCTTGTGGTGGATTTTGGACATTGGTGCTCCGGTAGGAAAGGTACGGATGATTCCGGTACCCAAGATTGTAGGTGTTGGAGTATGGGTTATTTTGCCTATAAGCTGTTCTCTCTGCAGGATAATATTTGTTATAAAAATTCAAAACAAGAGTTTCCGAATCAGTTATACCAAGTGCAGTTCTATTTAAACCATTAAACCATAATTTGGCTTTTCCAATTAAAGAAAAAGAAAGAGAATCTCCCTGATTTGGTCTTGTGTGACCCCAGCTTGCCTGATGGTATTACAGTACTGACAGTAGTCTGCAATATGAAGATTTGGGTCTTCATCCTTAGCTCCACTAAATTAATTTCTTTCTATCATCATTATAAATTGGGGTTTAATCTCATAATATACCCCATCAAGAGCGAGTAGGAGTAAGGTGTGGAAAATCTGTAAGCTTTGGTTGTGAGTAATCACTAAGCTTCTTTGGAACCGTCATCTCTGATTCTGGATCTGCAGATACCTCTAAATCGCTAGAACCAGTTGGAGGGTCCCGATGATTATTATTATCACTAGAATCCGCCAGAATTTGCTTGTAAAAATTCTTTTGTCTATGGAAGGATCGTTCGATCTCAGGATCGAATGGGATGTACCCTGATCTGGAACACCTAGGCATAAACAAAAAAAAAACTAAAAGCAAATGTTGGACTTGCCTCAAAGAACTAACCTTCTCTGAGACAAAAAGGAAATAACCTAGACTACAAAAATAATCAGAATTAAAAATAAAACTGTTTCCCCGGCAACGACGCCAAAATTTTGACAGGGTAAAGTCATATCCCCTAATCAAAAGTAATTCCTAAATCCTCTAACTAATGTAGATAGGGAAGTAGGGTCGAATCCACAGAGAAACGAGTCTTTCTATTCCTAATTAATTAATATAGTTTAGATTATGAAGTAACCAATATATTATAATCAAAAGGAACTAAACTACGAAGATTAAGAATAAGGAGAAAACAATGAATTAAAAGGCCTAGGGCATAGGTTCACCAATAGATAATATTCCAGGGTAAAACATAATAATCAATCATCAATGCATACATTAATCAGATCATAAAGGGCTTTCGCTACGTATTACAATCACACAATTAATCTACCGATATTAAATCTCATCTCTCGAATCTTGACTTAACCATTTATAAATTAACCTGCCTATTGAAACTAGACCTAAACATCAATTCTCATCCGTTGAATCTCGAATCAATATTGTCAAACTCATGCATAAAAGATCTGCGCAAATCTAGTCACAAAGCATTAAATCAATCAATAGGAAATTAATCTAGCATTGACAATTAACAACAATAAATTACCCTTTCATATTATTTATGGATCTCCACAAACCCTAGAAATAAAACTACTCACACATAATTAAATCTAAACAAATCAAAATAATAAAACAAGACATGATCAAAAGAATAAAATAAATAACTAATATCAAGAGAAGAGAAATTGTTACCAAAAATCTGGAATTAAGAATAGAGTTAAGAACAAAGTATATGAGAGAGAAACTAATCTAAAAGCTAAGTAGAGAGAGAAAATCTAAGAAAGAATTAAGAGAGAGTAAAAGGTGGTCTCCTAAACTCGCTTAACAGAAAAGTATTTATACTAAGTAAGAATCCTAAACTAAAACAAACTTAAACAACGCTAATCGTCTCTTAATAATAACACGGGCCCGATCAGGCGAGGCACCGCCCGATCGGGCGTGCCTATTTCTTCCTCTCAAGTATAAATCTCGCGCTCGGCCGGGTGCGAGTTCGAGCGCTAGCCTTTGCTTCCCTTGCCCGGCCGGGCGCGCCTCCGGGCGCCAGCCTCTTTGGCCGGGCGGCTCTCATGGGCCACTATTTGGACTTCGATTGGGCTCCAATTCTTCAGGCCAATCTGGATTTCCTCTTCGGGTCTTGAAACTTGGTCTAAACGCACCGGTAGCACATATACCGAGCCCTTAATCACCGATTCGATGACTCTAACCGGCCCTGGGCTATAGAAGCTGGTTGTGCTTCTCCAATGCCCGTAATTGCTCTATAATATCTCGAAAAAATTCTCTAAAAGTGCAAATCCCTGCAAAAGTCAACCAAATCTACGAAAACACTAGAAAACACCAATTAGTAATAAAAGTGGCTCTAAAGAGCCGAAAACACTACTAATTATGACCAAGGGACGGGAGTAAAATACTATATAAAATAGACACATCATTCCCCCTCTTCCTCTCTTTCTTTCTCACGCCACCAACCAACAACACATTACCATAACCTCACGCCACCAACAAATGACCTACGACCCTAACCTCATGCCGCCCAACAAGCCACCACCGTACCCTAACCTCACTTACCCTAACCCCACGACCCTAATAAGCCACCACAATTAACTAGCCACCGCCCACACCAGAATTAACTAGTCACCACAAGACCAAGAGGAGAGAGAATAAAACAAGTAAACCATCGATCAAGAAAACTTCACTGATTTTGAAGGTTATGACATTCAATTACTTGAATACACCACCATGAAATCTTCTCTTCTCAAAATATAATTTAGCGATTAAGTGCAAAGGCATACTCAGCAAAGACGCCGGGAATAATGACAGAACAAGGGAGTAAATGGAAAATTCAGTGAAAGAAGAGAATGAAGATTTTTGTAGAAAAAAGAGGTAGTCGCACAAACACTTTGGTGCGGATGCCCGCACTTAATAGTTTGTGTTCTACAAAAGAAACAAATTTGATGTTTTTTACTCTTCCAGCCCAAAATTTATTAATGGAGAGTAGGAATTGAGAGAAAGGTGAGAGCAAAGACAAGATTTCATGAATTGCTTATAAAATATTGAGGTGCTACTAAACAAATAGCAAAAAGAAACTAGAAGTGTGGTTAATACTATTTACTTGTATTAAAAGGCATTCATAATCAAGGATATACGCCAAGTGTCACCCATCTTCATATTCTACCAAGAAGAAGTCACGTCACCAAGGAAAATCATACATTGACTGTACATGTCGAATAAAAAATATTTATGTCAAAAATTGAACCGGGGTCCATAAGAAATGGAATAAAAAGTCATACCATCTTTGCTATCTAATACTTTTTCCTATTTATTCCTCTTAAATATAGTCAATATAGGCCACGATTTTTTTTTTCAAATAATTTTCTTCAACTAATTAAATATATAAGAAAAGTATTTAGGATTATCATTTATTAAAAAAGAAAAAGAAAAAAAAACTGTAATGCGTTCTTAACGGTAGTCCCGAGGCAACGCCATCATTTATTGAAAAAAAAGAAAAAAAAATTGTAATACAAAGTTAAGAATATTTAACTATAGACCCGGGGCCACGCCCGGGCTGAACACTAGTTACTTTATTAAAGAGTAGGAATGATAAATTAATAAAGCTTGAATGATACACATGTTTCTTAGCTCCCCAATCCTTGTAAGAAACTGAGAAAAGTATAAAGGAAATAGCAAAGTTTGAAATGAAAAGAGGATAATTCCTAATACTAGTATATGTTTGAGACATGACTAAGAAACATATCACATATGTAACAAATTGCACTTTATGGCAAATTTGTTTACCAAAATGTAAGTAAAAAAAAAAAATAATAATTACCGTTACATTGATACCAATTGATTAAACATATCTTTATGATAGAGATTGCCAAATCAAGATTTTGACTGTACAAATACAAGAGCATGTTTTGTCCCATATGGCCCATATATTCGATTACTATAAATGCTTCTGAGAGATACAACACTCCTTGTGACAAAGATGCTTGGCTAATTTCCAATGGTGGTAATTTTGACAACACGACTGCACTAAAATTTGCTTTACATATAATTATTTAATTATTTATACTACCCGTTTGTCTAAAAAAAAATATACATATATTTATGCCTATGTCTCTGTCCCTAAATTACATTCCTGGTTTTTATTTTGGATATTCTAAAATTATATTCCTCCTTTTCATTTTTAGTAAGTTTTTTTTTCCCAAATATTTCAAATAAACTCTTTTTTTCTGTTGTATATTTAATGCTTTCTCACTCTTATTTTATCTCTCCATCGTTTTTCTCAAGTTTGTACTTCTCATAACTAACCTAATGAATATGATTGGTTCTTAATTTTCAATTAGAAGCATGTTATTGGTCCTTTTTTTCAAATGATTGATGACATGACATCATTAATCATTAATCTATCTTTGTTTTACTCAAAGACATCATTTAATGTTTTGTATTTCCCATTAAAATATTTCATTATTGTTATTTGTCTTATTTTTTCCTCCTAAATTCCCGTGTAATTTTACAAACAGGAATGTAATTTAAGAACAGATAGAGTACTTTTTAATTGCATTACTTTCCTTAGTTAATTATTTTATTTTTTACTCCCTCCATCTCATAATATAGTTCTTATTTGTGTTTTTTCACGGTATTTAAGAAATATGAGGAGAAAATGGATAAAGTATATTAATAATATTAGTTAGATAGAGAAAGTAGAAAAAAGTACAAGGCATGTATAAAATTTAAGAGTAAATTAGGAAGTACAATAAATAAAGTTAAAAAAGTAAAGGAATAATAATCTTTACCTACTATCCAAAAATATAAATAGGAACAACATTTTGCTCCTCCAAAATAAGAAAACAGAATTTTATGGGACGGAGGGAAGTTGCATCTCTTTTCTTTTTAGTTAATAAACTTTCTCTAGTCTCTATCTCTAACCTGTCACATGGGTCCACTTTTTTTTATTCTCTCTATATCTTTCATCTCCAATAATTGCCTAAGAGTCCGCAATTTGCATAGTAACACAAAAAATCAAAGAAAAAAAAAACGGAGAAAGTATATTTTTTTATTAGAATCATACTTCAGGCGTTATATTAATATTGCAACAATGAACTTTTGCACAATTCATCACTCTTTTTTTTTACTATATAATATCATGAGAAGGTTTTGTGTGAGTCTATTTCACGCGAGTCTGGTTTATAATGCATACTCCCATCTCCTATCCACTATTAGCTCTGTCACTGCCCAGCCCTTGTCGGCGGCTGACAATCTTCTCCCTCCCAACCCCGGGTGCTGGAGACCTTCGTGACACTCAAATCTCGTAGCTTAATCGTGCCTGAATTTCCAACAACAAATATGTTTTTGCACATGAGATCATTGTGAATAATCAATTCATTTTGACTGTGAATAAAATCAAGCCCAATAATGGTGATCATGTTTCTGGGTGTAATCCTTTCCTAGAATAAAGCTCAATAGCTCAGTAATCATGTTAAACTCAGTTTTGGTTTCTGCGTAAACCCAATAATGGTAGCATTTGATTCAGTGAAAAAGACTAAATGGTCAGATATTAGAGGTCAGGTTTTAATGTTGCTGCTTTTCTCAAATTTTTAGGTTAAATTCTTCTCATATTATATATATAACCTAATATCTGATATGTATAACCTAATTTCAGACAATTATAATATAATTTCTGATATTTATAATATAATATCGGACTATTATAATATAATTTCTGACAATTAAGTCCTAATATCTTATAATAATAATCTAATGCCTGATAAATATAATCTAATATCTAACCATTATTATCTAACTTCTGACATTTATAATCTATTATATGATATTTATAATATAATATCTAACTATTATTATCTAATTTCTGACGATTAAGATTTTTTTCCTCAATTTTTTTCTTGTTTGTATGACCAGACTCGCGTGAGTCTGTTCTACACAAAACTTTATCTAATATGATTTTTATGTTAAGCAAAATATAGTCATATCCACTCATATGTGATCTTGTTGGATTCGTCTCATAAAATATTTTACAATATCAACTTTTTATAATTTTGTACTCTTACACAATTATAGATATTTAGCATATACTAGCCTCTCTTTCCTCTCTTCTCTCTCTAAAAACCTAGCCTCCATTGTTGAATTTTGGAGGGGCTTCCATCGATTTTTATTGGTGGAAAGCCCCAATTGTTTGTTTTTGTGTGCTTTATCTATTGTTTTAGGTTTATAAAAATTCTTCTTCTTCTAGGAGGAATAATTCTCCCTCGAAAGACAAGGTTTTTCTTCTTCTTTAGGAAGATTTGGCTCATTTGAAAGAATGGGTTTTTCTTCTCTCTTCTGAGGGAGGATTTGCATTTTTATTTTATGGATTGTTATAGAGTTGTTTTATGGGTAAAATTTTGTGCGGGATCGAAAAAGAGGTTAATATTTCGATTACAATCTAGCGAATCAAACGGAAATTTTCTGCACGGCTACAACAGATCAATAGACCCCCTCGCCGATGAAGGCTGTAAATCACAGCGATATGAAAGAGAGTATGAAGAATGTACGATTTGCAACAACAATCGTAGATTTGCTTAAGGAATGCTTTTATTTGATTCAATTATTATGTATTCATTAGATCTATATCTCTTTGTAGATATCGTATAACTTTATTTATGAATCAATTTTATTTCAAAAAAAAAATATTTAGCATATAAAATGTGCTTTAATTTGGAATGCGTAATTTTATCCTTATTGCAATATTAATAGAATGGAGGAAGTATTAACTTTTTACAAAGAGATGTAACATCTATATCTATCTATACTTAGTATTTAAAAGACAAACCACAATCACCTATATGACACATGTCATCATAATTCACCCTTATGCCACATAACACATCCATTAATAATATATCCTCTTTATACTCCTTTTTAAAGTAAAAGTACTAAAAGATAAAATAAAATGTTATTGAATGCTAAAGTTTTTATGGATTCCTAACTTGCAAATTTGAGTAAGAAAATAGAGTGTTTCATTTTCACTATAAAAAAAAAAAAGATGTTATACTCCTCTCTATACCCCTTTTAATGTAAAAGTTAAAATAACAAATTATTTAATGTTAAAATCTTTATGTATTCCTAACTTGCAAATTATAAATAAGAAAATTAAGCAAATTATTACAAAAATTTACCGACACATACAACACAAATAAGCAACACAATTCAAGAAAAATAAAATGAGCAACAACCCGTTCGTTGAACGGGCAAGGCTAGTTAAATATATAATTGAACAATGTGTTTAAAGTCGGTCGAAGGTGATGGGAGTTACTAGAGAGAATAATTGATGATGGACTGATGGTGATTGGTTTTTTCATTATTTTTTTATTTTTTTTTACGGGAGATGATGATGATTGTTGAAAGGATAATTCACGAGCAATTAAAAAGGGGGTGAGAATTTTCTTAACTTTATTTTCATTTTGTAGAGAAGACAAGAATATGCACAACAATTTTGAAACTCATGAAGAAACTGTGTCTTTGATAAGTGCAATTACTAGATATATCAAGAATCACTATTATGGAGATAATAAGTTCGTTCTTTTGGGTCGTCATTATCTGTTGCTAGGTTATGATCAATGATCTTTGGGCTAGCCAAATAGTCCAAAGCCCACTAGAATGGATCCTATGAGGTCACACAACAAGGGTATTGGGTTAAGCTAGTAAGAGGCCCATTAATGGGCCTCATGAGCATTTAACTAATCATGAAATGGATTGGGCTAGCATAGTTAGATGAGAATTAGGTTTTGGGCTTTTGACATGGGCTTTTATTTAGATATGAGATCTATAAATAAGATCCATGCCTGGGGTTGCTTGCAAGCAGTCATAATTCACACACAGCGTATTTTGACATCAAGGCAACCAATCCCAAAACCCTCATTCTAGGGATGTTAGTGGGACGGGTCAAGTAGGAGACCCGCCCCAATGGGGCGGGGATGGTCTCGGTTTGGCGGGTGGTGGGGCGGGAATGGGGATAAAAACCATACCCGCCATGGGTGATGGGGCGGGGGTGGATTTTAAGTTGTACCCGCCCCACCCGCCCCACTTCATACCCGCCCCATCCTCACCTCATACCCACATCTATATATCTTTTAAAGCAAAATTACATACTTTTATTCTATTTATAAAATAATTACATGAAATACAATATTAATTATAATACTTTGTACTACATTTATATTATAACACAAAAATTTGTATAGAATGTATTATTTTATGATTCGTATTAATTATGTAAGATTGTGTATTTGAGATACGAATATTAGGTGGATCTTGGGTGGGGATTAGGCGGGTCTTTGGTGGGGATTAGATGGGGATGTATATCTAAGTGGGGGGTGGGGCGGGGATGGTTTTGGAGTTGTACCCGGTGGGGCCGGGATGGGGATGAAAATTGGACCCGCCGCGGGGATGGGGATGGGGATGTGTTGGGGTTTGGTGAGTCCGACTCACCGTGGAAACAAACCCCGACCCAAGGAACCACTCGCAATAATTAAAATCATAAAGCATAAATAAATAATCACAAAGAAAAGATAACGAATCTTACCCTCGAAGCGAGCTTCGCCCAAAAATCGGGGCTCTTAATTGAAAGCTACGAGCACGTCAAGCGCCGCGCCTCCGACGGTATCCACCCACAAAAAGGCGAACACAACTTTAAGGTCTACTACCTGGGGGTTAGCGAGGTCCGACCAAAACCCGAGTGTTATATGAGTTTAAGAGTTTTCCCAATATTATGGAATGCTCTTTTTAACTCCCACTCAAGCCAAGAATTCTCAAGCCATTCCATGACTATTTATAAGGAAGTATGCCTTGTGAATTTCACTCATCTTTCAATGTGGGACTTTTCACAAAAAGATCCCACATGGAAAGATTGGTGAATTCAACCCTTAGTTAAATAAACAAAGGAACAAGTAACAAGTGTCACATGGTTAGGTGTGGACCACTTTCTCACTTGGTCCCCAAGGAATTTCACGTGCAATGTGAAACTAACCATGTGTCACCCAACCTTGAGCCCCAAGTTGGGTTCGGTTGGCCCATTTTATTTTGGCCCGTGTCCATGACCCATCAACCCGAGTCCACGGTCATTGCCACATGTGTCGCCACTGTGGCGCGCTGCCACGTGGCACGATGCCACGTGGCACGCTGCCAACGTGGCACGCTGTCACTTGGTGGCTACCACTAGGTGGATGCCAATGTGGCGGCTGCCAACGTGGTGACCACGTGTGCTGCCACGTGTGCTGCCACATGGCGTTTTGCCATGTGTGCTGCCACGTGGCATGCTCCTATTGGGCACGCATTCCTAGCCTTTTGCGTGGCTAGGATTTTACTTGTTACTTGATGCATTTTCCCGTCTCGCCAAATCCTAAATTTTGGCTCGACATTTGAGATTCTCCGACGCTCGGTTTCGACGCTCCAAACTCGAATTTCCGACGTCTAAATGTTTAACACTCGGGCGACGAATTAATTTCTTCCGAATTAATTCGTCGAGTTGGTTCGTATATTTTGCTTGGGTGTGACCCGAAGGGTTCAGTCAAGATTAAGCTGTAATATTAATTATATTAATATTACTGATCGGAAGTGGCCTCCACCCAGGCATTCCGATCACTTGACCTTACTGAATATATTAGCTTTCTAATAATTCTGAACCCGCTATCAGAATAATACACTTGTTCGAAGGACACCATTCCTTTCAGGATGGGGATGAAAATATTAGGTGGGGATGGGGATGGGAAGGCCAACATCCGCCCCGCCCCATTGACATCCCTACCTGATTCCTCTCTCTATCTCACGGCTATCTCTCTCCTCCCCTCGTCCGTACGACCGACCACTCTTGGTGGCCGTGTGGTGGTTCGTGGTGGTTCATGGTGGTTCGTTGCTCGCTCTTCTCCGTAGAAGGTCAATTGAAGGGTTCAATTGCAACTAACTAGCATTAGTGGAGGTCTTAATATGTGCCTGTGGACCAAGTAGAGGAATCACGCTTGAGGTTCTTTATCTCCCATTGTTCTTACTCGATCGCACGTGGAATCACGCTTCAAAGGTACGATTATATGTTCTTTATGTGTTATGCATTAGATCTTGGGATTAGGTACTGTATGAATATGCTTCATGTTTTTCCACTGCGTAGTATCTATAATCTCCTACAGTGGTATCAGTTTGCCTATTGCATTTACGCATATTGACAATAATTCTTTGATAATCCACAATTTTAATTCAATTAGGAGGGAGAAAATTTAATTATGGGTCAATTAGTATATTAAATGTGATTTAACTCTTGGAATTGATTAAATGTGATTTAATAATGCTCAAAATAGCCATGAAGAAATCTGAATTTTGCCCCTAATTAATCACTCAAAAATTTTGAACCCCCCCACCCTATTTTTCCGAAAATTTCAAAACCCTAAATTCTAATTTATAAAATTTGTGTTTTGATTTTGATTTAATTCGATAGTTATATATTTAAAGAATTTAATCTATTTGATTTCATGATAAATTATGAATTTTTCATGATCAAATTATTTAATTTAAGTGTTAAATTAAATTGGGGATTAATTTCATTAAGAACCCTAATATCAAGATTGAATGTGATTTAATTTTGAAATTAATTGGACCACATTAACAATAATTTAATTTTACAAAATATATTTTGTTTTATTTAAAAAAAGGGGGGTTTTTAGAAGCGACAACCAGGGCTGGGTGGCACAGCCACGGTGGCTGCCGCTGAAGGTGGTCCGGAGGGAGGGGCAGGGTGGGGCAGGAGGACGGGTCAGCAATGGCAGCAACAACAGCACCGTGCAAGGATCGCGCGACACTGCTGTTGCTGTGCACCGCTGTAAAGCAGCGCACACCTCACGGTGTACGGCCACCGTGGCCGGCTTCGGCTGGCCACACCACGGTGGTTGGTGCACGATTTAAAAAAAAAATCTGTTTTTTTAAAAATTATTTCAAGATAATTACAAATTATTTTGGGATAAAATCATTTTTATTTTAGATAAATCTTTTATTTGGGATAAAATCATTTTTATTTTAGATAAATCTTTTATTTGGGATAAAATCAAATCTTTCAAAAGTTGTTATATTTGATATTATCCATATTTAAAGTTGTTAAATTGGTAATTATCCATAATTAAAGTGGTTAATTTTGGATAAGAAAGATTAGGATATTCTGATCATATTCCAAAAGGATAATGATTGATTTAAATAATGTGAGTATCCCATAATTATTTTAGGATATAATTGATTTAAAATTTTGTGATTGGCTAGTAATTAGGATAGAATTTCCTAATTTGTTAGGATAATCTTTGTGGATAAATATGATTTATCTTTTAAGATTAAAATAAGATTTGATTCTATCTCATGACTAATTTAAAATATTCGATGTTTTATTGATGGTCATGATAATATATGATATTATCTAATTGCATTAGTTAAATATGAGATATTTAGATGTCATGTTTCCTTAATTATGATCATTCAATGTTGTAGTTTAGGAAAGCATGATGAGTGATTTATTATGTGGCAATTTTATAATATATGATGTTGTTTATTGCTATATAATGACTAGTGTGGCCCAGTAGATTGCTAAATACGATCTGCGCATCGTGATATATTTTTGTAATCTAAGTACGATCTACGTACCGATAAAGTATTTTTATAATTTTAGTTCATTTTATTTAAGTAGTAGATAGAATAGAGTAAAATTACAGGTTGTAGTTAATCCAAGAAGCCCATGAAATGAAGGCCCAAAGGAGCAAGGTGGATGAGATCCATGATGATTCAAGTGGGAGCATTTACTTTATTAGTTTTCTTAGGATTAGGGGTCATGCTATGTCTTGTTTATGCATTCAGTATTTTATGCATGTTAGATTTTATTGATGTTTTGTGATGATGCGCTAGAGTTCACTATTTAATCACAACATAATAAATCTAGGTCCCGGTAATATTGAGGTCTCTTTTCCAATTAAAAACCCGATAAAACCTTTGATATTTATGATGGGTCATGCCTCAGCTGGGTGTCATATTATATTTTTGTGGAGTGGGGGTAGATCACGTTCTACGCTTTTGATTGGTTATACTCAACAAGGTTACCTAAAGGGTTTAGAACCTTGAAGCTAAGGGTAATAATTAAACATGTGATGATTAATTATTCAACCAAGAGTTACAAAGAGTAGTAATCAGTAAAGAGTTTACTCACCTTGAAATGTAATGCTTGATGGTAGGGCCTCAGTCCGGTCAACTATTACACAAATAAAGGGTCTTGGAATCATTTAATTCAATAGGGATCAATTAATATTGAATAAATGCTTTGAAGTTGCTAATTTAATTCGCTTATGGCACTTTAAATTTTTTATTAAACATAATTGAATTTTGCGTTTACTTATAAGTAACATGTCGTTCTAATTTTATTATTATATATAATCTCCTCGATTGAAAATAAAGTTGAGAAACGTTCTCAAAAGATTAAAAGATAATCCATAAACCTATTTCCAATTTTTCTAAAATGGTTCTAAAAGGCAAGTTTTAGAAAACCATGTCACATATCTAAGGTTGGTTTTATTCAAAATGTTTGAGTAGAATGCCAACACATCTTCATTTTGAAAAGTGTTTCAAGGGATATAATTAGATGGAAGGTACAAACCCTCTAAAATACAAGTATAGAAGTCCAATAAATCTCTTATCTTCAATATGATTGAATATAAGAAAGTGATTGGAAATCTCTATGATCAAAAGTTGATCAAATGACATTATTCTTCATCCATGCATATAGAGTTAAATGGTTGATTAAACTCTAATATGAATAATGATTGAATAAGACTTAGCAAAATCATGAAAAGTGCTTAAAGTAGTTAAGCAAAGCATCATTTTGAACCTAAGAGAAGTGTTCTAAGTGGCTCAAATGGGAAAGGTTTAGGAATATATGAGGATTTCATTAAGAAGTTATAGGCCAAGAAATGCAAACAAGTTGCTACTTCTCAAACCTAGAACTACTTACATGCTAAAATTTGTTATGAACAACAATTGTTTCAAATTAAATGGACCAATTCCAATTGATTAGAAACTACCTCATATAGTTGGAAGGTAAAAGAATGGAAATGATCCAATTTCAGAAGTATATTATAGAAATTAATTTAGCATATTGCTACTTCTTGGACATTTGATGTCTTTTTTAGTTCTCTCTCATTGAGAATGAGGTTGAACTAAATGAAGAAGTATGGCTTAAGGAGAAATAAATCTACAAGTTTAGAAGCAAATGTTACTACTTCACAAGTAGAATCTATAAGTCTGGAAGCAAAAGTTGCAACTTTACAAGTAGAACCTATATTTCACCTTACCTTATTATTGGCTAGAATTAAGTAAATGTTATTCATTCTTTCCATTATCAAAACACCATTCAATGTTAGTAATGACTAAGCATCGAAGATTAAAAAACGTCGAATAATTGTTATTCTATGCTTCATTGAGTCATAATGTGTTTTGAATTGCTAAATAAGTTTAAAGTTCTATATGATAGAATTAATTAAACCATTTCTATATATAAATTGTCTCTAAAATGTCAAATAATTTGAACATAAATGAACATTGCATGTGAAAGATCCAAAAGGATGGACTTTCAATATCATTAGATTATGAATCCATTGATATATATAATTATCATTCTAATTTGAAATTTTGAAAAGTCACCATTTAGAGAAATGTTGATGTGAACTCGAGGTCGAATACATATCGATGTACGAAAACCAAAGGTTCAAAGGCTAGAGACGGACAATGAGACTTCATTTGTGATACGATCACTACTTGTGCTTAGTTGAAGCATAAGAGTGAAAACTTTGAAAATTTCAAAATGTTCAGTATGAAGTTCAATATCAACTTGACAAGATAATGATTACATTACAATATGATTGTAATTGTGAAAATTTAAGTCAAGATATATACTTGGAAACACATTCAAAGTATTGCGATATGATCGTAATAATGAGAATTTAAGTCAAGACCTTGATGAACATCCAAGAGTTGTGAAATCGTTTTACGACAAACTCCGAAAGAAAACCTTGTGAAGTGTTTATGAAGGGAGCTATAAATCTATATAAGATATATTTTGATAATGGAAGAAAATTACCTATCTTCCAACCATTGTACAAGGGATATACTTTAATATCTAAGCTACAAAACTAAACAAAGAAACATAGGTCAAATCAAAATGTAGTAAGCTTTCATATATGATATGGATAAGAAAAGTTCTTATAAAGTCTTTCTACAAAGCAAGGAATAAAAGTTGTATTAAATCGTTTGATACACGTTCGATTCCTATATAGAGCACGAGGTACTACTACACAACCATAATAGCACAAAATGTTTGTTTCTCAAGTAGGTGCCCTTATGAAAATTGTTCCAAAAGGTCAAGTGGGAGCTATAAATCTCGAAAGAGTTCGAGGAAAGCAACAAACAAACGTGGTTCAAACCATGATTGGTTTACCCTATGCTAAATGTGTCTCCTCAAAAGGCAAGTGGGAGTATGATAATCTTGAAAAGTTCGAGATCCTTGAAAGAGTTCAAGAAAAGCTAATTCGAAAATCTTGAAGAAATTTGAGAAGTAGTCGAATAAAAGCAACAATATGAGCATGATTCACCTCATGTTGCAAACGAAAACAAGTGGTCTCGTTAAGTGTAATGGGAATAATAACCATGTGTCGAAGGTAGTACATTCCAAGTGTAAATCTTCTATTGTCGTTTCTCATTGAAATATAAACAAAGTTGTTGTATGAGTTTCAATTGTTGCATAAAAACCCACAATGATAACTAGCATATGTAAAACTTAGTCAAAGAAATATGATTTCATATTGACTAAGAGTTCTAAAATATTTATTTTGGAACATGATGATTATGCAAGTAACAAAGATGATTTGATAAGTTATAACTCCAAGTGGTTTAAAAACCAGGAAATCTGAAATAGATTCTAAGTCTGTAAGCAAGTGTATGACACTTGAATAATTTGCCTAATTGGGTAAGACCCATTGTAAGCAAAACAGATAAGAAAGAAAAATGTTTTCTAACTAAAGCAAAGACTTGTGAAAGGATTCAACTAATTCATAGCATGACTATGACTACGAAATTAGTCATGTTGCAAAGATCTATTAAAGATATTTTAGTGATTTCTACCTTATAAGATTTGGTAGATGGATTTCAAAACGCTTTCTTGAAATTGTTCATGAAAGAAGATTTGTATATGATACAACCAAAAGTTTGAAGATCCAATAATCCTAGGGATGCATAGCATCATGGAGTTAGTGTTCTTAATTGTGTGAGTTAATCAAATCGTTTGAAGTTCTCGTAAAATGAAGAAAAGGTCTTGTGTGTACAAACTGTTTAGTGGGAGCTATGAAGTCTTCTTGGTCTAGTATAAAGAGTGGTAATTAATTTTTTGAACAGTCAAGTGATGGTTAATGCATTTCGTATGAAAACCTAGAAGAGGAAGATTAGTACATTTGGGATTCAAGATCTATTGAGATAGGTCTCGAAGGATGTTTGAGTTTGGATAAGAAGCTTATATTGATAAGATTATTATAAGGTTCAACATTATATTGAAAGGAGTTTCAATCCCATGTAACATGACACGTTGCTTAATGATTCAATGCTTTGAGAAAGGTTGATGAAATTAAGGTTTTGAGTGATGATCCTTATGCAATTCGCAAAGGATGCACCATGCATGCCATGGACTATACTCGTCTATTTAATTCACGTGTTTTCAGAACAAGTGATGATAGATTTCAATCGAAATCCAATATAACGTTGGAATATAAATTAGAAATTCCAGAGTTCCTTGCGAAAGGGCGAAGAAAAATTCTTAGTGTATGGAGATGAAAATGATTATAATATTTAGAAATTGCAAAATTCATGTTTATGAGAATGTCTCATGAACTCT
The DNA here is from genome assembly GCF_001683475.1 of Chenopodium quinoa. Classification (NCBI taxonomy): domain Eukaryota; kingdom Viridiplantae; phylum Streptophyta; class Magnoliopsida; order Caryophyllales; family Amaranthaceae; genus Chenopodium; species Chenopodium quinoa. Next base: position 1,127,030 of record NW_018745188.1, read on the forward strand.
ACTCCGTAAATCCCTTCCATTTCCAAAGCATGAGAAACATGCTAATGAAACTGGATTGAGTCAAATGATGTAATTAGAAGTTGTATTTGTTTTTGGAGAAAAACAAGTCCATGTGTAATACATTCATTTGCAGAATTATGTTTATCAATTGAAACAAAATTTCAATCTTATTTAATCGTGGTTTCAAGATTAAATAAAATGTCCAAAATAATTATGGATTGATGGGCTCATCATGTTAATTTATTTAAATAACCTGGTGAATGAAACCCCACAGGTGAACTAAATTCATACATTATTTAAGTTCCTAGTTCGAAATCATTAAAGTGGACAATGATTTCATAAATTGGACTAGCATGTAAGATTGATTGGATAGCGCAGTTTCATGGGCTATAGGAGCGTAGTGAAGCTCGGTCAATCACATTGGTGTGCATGAATGATGCATGATCGAACTATAGACCTACTTTGAAGTTCAAGTATAAAACTTCCGGATATATTATTGGATTCCTTTGACATGAGTGGAACATTGATCTCATTCAATGATTGATGTAACTATGTACATTCAAACGTCTTCCCGTAACTGGAGAATATAAAGGGTGTATCCTGGTTACCTCATGATTTGAGTGGGAGCCTTGGTTTCCACAAGATTGGATTGAGTCTACCTAGTTAATTAGGAATGTGTCTTGGCCACTTGAAGAGGGAGAATTCAGAAAATGCATGGCCATGCTCAAATGGATTACATAGTAATCATTTGTTTTTTTAATTCTAACTCAGTTTTCAAGAAAATATTTGTAGATTAATATGATCGCGACATGAGATGCAATCATATTATCAAATCGACACACATTGACTTAGGAATTGAATATTGCGCACTTGTCTCAAACAAGTGGGAGATTGAAGGAATTGTGTCTTCGATAAGTGCAATTACTAGATATATCAAGGATCAATATTATGGAGATAATAAGTTCGTTCTTTTGGGTCGTCATTATCTGTTGCTAGACTATGATCAATGATCTTTGGGCTAGCCAAATAGTCCAAAGCCTACTAGAATGGATCCTATGAGGTCACACAACAAGGGTATTGGGTTAAGCAAGTAAGAGGCCCATTAATGGGCCTCATGAGCAATTAACTAATCATGAAATGGATTGGGCTAGCATACTTAGATGAGAATTAGGTTTTGGGCTTTTGACATGGGCTTTTATTTAGATATGAGATCTGTAAATAAGATCCATGCCTAGGGTTGCTTGCAAGAAGTCATAATTCACACACAGTGTATTTTGACATCAAGGCAACCAATCCCAAAACCCTGATTCCTCTCTCTATCTCACGGCTATCTTTCTCCTCCCCTCGTCCGCACGGCCGGCCACTCTTGGTGGCGCGTGTGGTGGTTCGTGATGGTTCATGGTGGTTCTTTGCTCACTCTTCTCCGTAGAAGGTCAATTGAAGGGTTCAATTGCAACTAACTAGCATTAGTGGAGGTCTTAATCTGTGCCCGTGGACCAAGTAGAGGAATCACGCTTGAGGTTTTTTATCTCCCATTGTTCTTGCTCGATCGCACGTGGAATCACGCTTCAAAGGTACGATTATATGTTCTTTATGTGTTATGAATTAGATCTTGGGATTAGGTACTGTATGAATATGATTCATGTTTTTCCGATGCGTAGTACCTATAATATCCTACAACTCAATGGCTTATAGGCCTTATACCATAGACAGGATTAGAATATAAATAACTAACTCTTAATAAACAGGATTAGAATATACCATAGACAGGATTAGAATATACATAGCTTATAAATGTTTAAGGCATTATTAAATTATAAAAGAACACGTCATTAAAATATAAATAACATGGTAAGTTATGAGATACTATTTAAAAACACAAAAAACGAATAGATAGTTACTAATTGATTTTTACCACGCATTTAATATCAAATGATTTTAAAATACTGGGTTTTCAAGAATTTTGTTTATTTAAGATTTATTTTCTACCAAAATAATTCAATATTTCATTTTCAAATTTCAAAATTTAAAATTTCATTTTCAATATACTTTATTTCATTTTTTTAAAAAAAAATATCTACAAAAATTAATCATATTTTTTCACCATTACCAAAAAAACATATGGGATAAAACAAGAGAGCGCAATGATAAAAAAAAATTAAAAAAAAAAACAAAAACAAAAACATAATAACCAAAATAATACAAGGTTTAAGGAAAACACATATTAATATAAAAGAATATATTATCTAAGTTAAAAGAACATTATTTGTATTAATAAAACCCAGCAAAGAACATTTTTAATCTACATATATTAAAGTACAATGTTTATAATGTAAAGAACATATAGTTCATATACAAAGAACATATTGATCAGATTTAATGAACACATTACATTCCAATAAAAAAAGAATATTGATGTGTCCGTTTTATATAGTATTTTACCCCCATCCCTTGGTCGTAATTAGCAGTGTTTTTGGCTCTTTAGAGCCACTCTTATTACTAATTGGTGTTTTCTAGTGTTTTCGTAGATTTGGTTGACTTTTGCAGAGATTTATGCTTTTGGAGTATTTTCCCGAGATATTTAGGAGCAATCACGAGCATTGGAAAATCACGACCAGATTTTATAGACCAGGGCCGGTTAGAGACATCGAACCGGTGATTAAGAGCTTGGAATAGGTGATACCAGGGCGTTTGGACTGAGTATTCAAGACCCAAAGAGGAAACCCAGATTGGCCCGAAGAATTGGAGCCCAATCGAAGTCCAAATAGTGGCCCAAATGATCCGCCCGGCCAAAAAGGCTGGCGCCTGGCCGGGCGGGAGAAGCGCCCGGTGACGCGCCCGGCCGGGCGCGAGATTAGTGTTAGAGGTGAAAAAAGGTGCGCCCGATCGGGCGGTGCCTCGCCGGATCGGGCGCGTGTATATTTAGGAGACGATTAGCGTCGTTTTAATTTGTTTTAGTTTAGGATTTTTGTACGGAGTATAAATACTCCTCCGTAATACGATTTTAGGACCACTACTTCTTCTCTTAATCCTTTCTCTTAGTTTTCTCTCTCTACCTAGACTTCTTTCTCTAAACTCTCTCTCTCTAAACCTTTGTTATTATTTCTTTGATTAATTTCAGATTTATTTTGGTAACGATTTCTTTTCCCTTAATCTTAGTTATTTATTTTATTCCTTTGATCATGATTTATTTTATTGCTTTGCTTAGTTTATATTTAATAATGTGTGAGTAGTTTAATTTCTAGGGTTCTTGGGGATCTAATAAATAATATGAAGGGGTAAATTATTGTTGTTGATTATCAATGCTAGATTAATTTCCTATTGATTGATTTAATGCTCTGTGACTAGATTAGGCCTATCTTTTATGCATGAGTTTGACAATATTGATTCAAGAATCGGGAGATGAGAATTAATGTTTAGGTCTAGTTTCAATAGGCGAGTTAATTTATAATTGGTTAAGTCAAGAATCGAGAGATGAGATTTAATACCGATAAATTAATTGTGTGATTGTAATAAGTAGCGAGAGCCCTTTACAATTTGGTTAATTGATGCATTGATGATTGACTATTATTGATTATTGGTATTGCATGATAATTTCTTATTGGATTGTTTTAATTTTTTACAATTGCGGCTTGTAAAAGTATAGCAATATTAAATTGATGAATCGAGCAGATGTTAATTTGATATTAAAGGCTATTTTCAATGAGGACTTAGATCTAGTAAATTGCGAGAGCCTGTTAGATCTATGTTGATTAATAAATTGCGAGAGCCTGTTAATCATGTTATCTATGCCATGTCAATAATTGATTACTACGTTTTACCCTGGAGTATTATTTATTGGTGAACCTATACCCTAGATCCTTTATATATTATTCTTTCTCCCTGTGGAGATCGACCCTACTTCCCTATCTACCTTAGTTAGTGATTTAGGAATTATTTTTGATTAGGGGATACGATTTTACCCTGTCAAAATTTAGCGCCGTTGCCGGGGAGACGATTTTATTTTTATTTCTGATTGTTTTTGTAGTCTAGATTATTTCCCTTTTTTCTCAGAGAGCGTTAGTTCTCTGAGACAAATCTCATATTTGCTTCTAGTTTTTGTTTATGCCCAGGTGTTCTTGATCAGGTTATATCCCATTCGATCCTGAGATCGAACGTTCCTTCCAAAGACAGAAAAACTTCTACAAGCAAATTCTGGCGGATTCTGGTGATACTAACAATAATCACCGCGATCCTCCAACTGATTCTAGCGATTTAGAGGTATCATCAGACACAGAATCAGAGATGGCGGTTCCAAAGAAGCTTAGTGATTATTCACAACCAAAGCTTACGGATTTTCCACATCTCACCCCTACTCCGGCTCTTGATGGGGTTCAATTCGAAATCAAACCCCAATTTATAACGATGATAGAGAGGAAGCAATTCAGTGGAGCCAAGGGTGAAGACCCGAATCTTCACATTGCCGACTATTGTCAATATTGCAATACCATAAGGCAAGCCGGGGTCACTCAAGACCAAATCAGGGAGATTCTCTTTCCCTTTTCTTTAACTGGAAAAGCTAAATTGTGGTTTAATGGTTTGAATAGAACTACACTTGGTATTACTAACTGGGAAACTCTTGTTTTGAATTTTTATAAAAAGTATTATCATGCAGAGAGAACAGCAGTACTACGAAGTGCGATTCATAATTTTGCCCAGGAAGCCGATGAGTCTTTATATGAGGCTTGGGAGAGGTTCAAGGACTTACAAAGAGAATGCCCTCACCACAATTTAGCACAATGGCAGTTAATCCAAGCCTTTTATAACGGCATTGGAAATTCCTCCAGAATAATATTAGACTCTACAGCTAGTGGGAGATTTATGAATCTTAATGTTGATGATGCAGGTCAGGTTATTGAAGATATGACGATACACAATTCCCAATATGGGAATCCCAGAGGATTTTCTAACAAGGGGAAACATAGTGTCGACTCTGTATCCTTTTTGCAAGCTCAACTGACCTCTATTTGTCAAAAATTAGATAATCTGAGCACTGCTAATGTAGCTAATGTTTCTGCGATTAATAATAATTCTAATGAGGCTTTCTGTGAAAATTGTGGTATTGTAGGTCATTGGGAGCAGGATTGCAGGAGTTCCCTGGAGCAAGTTAATGCCTTTCAAGCTTATAGGCAGAATAACCCATACTCCAACACTTACAATCCTGGGTATCGGAATCATCCATACCTTTCCTACCAGAGCACTAACTTTCAAAATCCACCATCACAAGAACCACAGGTGCCACAGCAACAACAGCAGAAGTACTATCATCCCAATGCTAGCCAGAAGAATCAACCACAACAACCCCCCTCATCTTCCGACCCTTCTTTGGGGGAAATTAGAGCAATGTTGGTCAATATGCAAAAGCACATGGAGAGCAGAGATGCGACAATTGATCAAATTCTAGCGCATAACAAAATTGTAGATAATCAAATTGCGCAACTCTCCGCTACTCTACAAGCACGCCAACAGGGAGCCCTGCCGGCACAGCCGACTAGGCCTACGGATCAAGCATTTGCAATTACTCTAAGGAGTGGTTCAAACTATGAAGGGCCCTCTATGCCCAGAGTTGATGAACCTATTTTATTAAATAATGCTAATCTTGATTCCATTAGACAAAACAATGTAGTTGCTAGCCCTGCAGGGCTAGAGGATAATACTAACACGTCTAATTCTACATTGCAGGGCAAAACTCCGGAGAAGGTGGCTACTCCAGACAAAGAGAAGAATGCTCAAAAGCCAATTATCAAACTTCCTTTCCCCAATCGTCAATTTAAGACAAACTTGGATAAGCAGTTTGGTAAGTTCCTGGAGGTGGTTAAGGATTTGAAGGTAACAGTTCCCTTTACTGAATTGATCACACAAATCCCCTCATATGCAAAATTTATGAAAGAAATTTTGACGAGAAAAAGGTCTATTAGTGAGGTAGAGACAGTAGCTTTCACTGCAGAGTGTAGTGCCGTACTTCAAAATAAGTCTCCACCTAAATTGAAAGATCCGGGTAGTTTTTCTATCCCTTGTCATATTGGTAATCTTCTGATTGATAATGCATTATGTGATTTGGGTGCTAGTGTTAGCGTCATGCCATTATCTGTGTGTTCTAAGTTGAATATGGGTAAATTAAAAGCTACCAATATAACTCTAAAAATGGCCGACCGATCCTTCAAATACCCCCTAGGTGTTTTAGAGGATGTCCCCGTTAGAGTAGGTAAATTTTATATACCTGTAGATTTTGTTGTTCTTGATATGGCTGAGGATATGCAAACCCCAATTATTCTGGGTAGACCATTCCTTAACACTGCAGGAGCAATCATAGATGTTAGAAGTGGTAAGTTAACGCTATCAGTAGGGGACGATAAAGTAATTTTTAATCTGAATAATACCCCCAAAAGCTCCATGACTGAGGAGAAATGTTTCAGTGTTAACGCAGTTGTCAATTATTCTAACAAGCCCTAAGCTCTTGAAAAAGATCCCTTGGAGGCGGTATCTTGTGTTGCATCCTTTTCAGATGAGATAGACAAATGGCAGAAGGAAGTCGATACAATAGAAGGAGCACTCTACAATGTTGGTCTTGGTTTCGAGGATGAACAAGTGGAACCGATCGAGCTAGTTGTGCGAATCGAGCCTACGGTAAGTGTTCCGCCAGATCGAGTTGCAAGTGTTGAATGCAATGACAAGTTGAAGCAACATTCGATCAAAGAAGGGTTTTTAGTGCGTAGCATTGAAGATCCCCCATCCCAAGTCAAGGAGGATCCACCAGATAAGGCAACTTGGCGTCCCACAGGTTATGTCAGGAAGCCGCGTCGCAGCCTAAACATCGCTAGACCGGGTGAAAAACCACCCGATCAAGCGTTAGGACAAGGGTCCTAGGAATTGTACTTGGTAAGAAGGTCGTGCGGGACCTAAATAAACCAGCGCTTTGCGGGAGGCAACCCGTATTTTTAATGTTTTCTAGATTTTTTTTTTCTTTTGAGAGGAGAGACGAGGGAATCTAATGAGTTTTATGAGTGTTTGTACAGGTTTGAAAGAAAAGAGTTAGACAATTTTTTTTGAGAACAGAAGAAAATTGGCGTTACCCGATTTAGTATTCTGGCCCGACCGGGCGAAGCTCGCACGATCGGGCGCGAGAGTAGGGTTCCAAAAACAAGAAATTTCGCCCGACCGGGCGCGATTTTTGACGTTTACGGACTAATTTGTCCGCCCGATCGGGCGAATGGCGCCCGACCGGGCGCGAGAATAAGATGGAAAATCAGGGAAAGATCGCCCGACCGGTCCCGAACATGAGATAAATTAGATCGCCCGACCGGGCGAAATCCGCCCGACCGGGCGCGAGAATCAACCAAACGTCTCTCCAGATCGCCCGACCAGGCGACCAACCGCCCGACCGGGGGCGAGCAAGTTCCGCGTCTTTTCTTCTTCTTTTCTTCTTTCTTTCTTCATTTCTTCTTTCCTTCATTACTTTCTCTCTCTAAAACTCAAATTTTCTCTGACTTCTCTCTAAGATTTCTCCTCCATTACCAGTCCAAATTCAAAATTTTTTATATATTTGTAATCCTCTCTTCATCCTCTTCACTCTCATACAAAAAATTTTCAGTTTTAATTCAAATATTTTCGACCTATTTCGCTACATGGCTTCAAAGAGGGCAAGATCAATTTTTGGTAGGAGCTCCAGCTCGAGGGAGGAGTATGACCCTGACTTGCAGCTCCCGTATTGGCCGACGATCCGGATCGTGATCCGGGAACAGAAAGAAAGATTGGAGCATTTGGTCGGTCGTGAGGTAATCCCTTCTCGGTGGTTGCACCGCCCTACCTTGGAATCATATGGTTTATTTGATTATGTTAAACGATTTTTGAATGATATTGGCATGAGAAAATTCGTTGACATGCATTATCCTACATACCGAGAACTCACTTGTGAATTTTTGTCCACTTTTCATGTTGTTAGCAGTAGGAATGGACCTAATTTATTTTTCAAGTTAAACAATAGAAATATTAGTTTAACTTTTGTTGAATTTTGTAAAATTTTTGAATTAAATTCTGAATTATCTCACCAGTGGCATGACGATTATAAAATGGGTGATTTATATTTTTCTTTGACTGGTTTACCTGCCCCCGACCCCCAACATGCTAGTACCAAACCCATTCACCACCCTGTCCCGAAAATCTGGCAAAGATTTGAGGGATTGTGTTTTTTGGGTAGGGCCGAGCCTCATAACGCTCAAACCAATGAACTAGCTATAATAGGTCACTATGTATACGGGTTCGGGAAATTGAACATAGGCAGGTTCATAGTTCATCACCTGAGTCGTCATGCCACAGCCAGCACCGCTTCCAAGTCCCCTATCCGTTTAAGTGGCCTTATCACTCGATTAGCGGTGAAAAAGGTCGGTTTTGTAGTAGACGGACCCCACCAGCTGACCAACTGTGGACCAGATACCTACATGACTGCTAGGTATTTTGAAGATGTGGGGTGGGTTAGGCCGGATAGCGAGCAGACACCCTTTTGGTGTATTCGGACTGGGAACGAGCAACCTTTGCCCATTTTTCCCCTTCCCAGTCCGGACTTGACCGCCTTTTCCCCAGGGCAACTTTCTTACACCTATGATGCTTTAGTTGCCAACGCTAGGGGACAGGCACCACCACCACCAGTTCCACCACCTCAGCCCTAGCCCGAGGTGGCTTTCTCTCCACCTTGTATGTCCCATTCAGTCCCTCATGTTGACTCTGACCCAGTTTGGGATTTTCAGAGTATAGGTCAGGCCCTAGGACGTATTGAGCATGCACAGACTGACCTTAGGAGGATGGTGGGCTCTATTGACCACAGGTTAGGGTACCTAGAGAGGAACCAGGGTAGAGCTCTCTACCCTATGTACGATGATTATGCTCGTCGGGGCAACATTCCCGACGACGCTATCCACCCTGACTGGTTTCAGCCTCCACCCCAGGGATACGGTAGGGATCCCACTGCCCGTAGTATTTACTCTGACTATTCTTCCTTTTTCGAGTACGGGCAGGACATACCTTTCGGGGGACCGGCGGGGGGGGGGGGGAGTTTTCACGCTGACTATTTTGGTGGTAGCTCTTCTGGTGCAGGTGGTGCAGGTGGCAGTGGAGGTGCGGGTTTCGGCTCGATGGACGAGGATGATGAGGACTAGCTATGCTGGGCTAGTTTCCGAGCCAATGAGGACATTGTCTGATTCTGGCTTGGGGGAGATTTTGGTTTGGTATTTTTCTTTTTCTCTTTTCTTTTATTTTTGGTGTGTTTTCTTAGGTTAGATTTTACGCTTTCTAGGTTAGTTTTATTTCTTTCTTTATATATAAAAATACAAAAAAAAATTGAAAAATAAAAAATCCAAACATACGTTCCAATGAATTATAAATTATGCTTCCCTGTGCCCCTTACCTTAGAAATTGTTTTGATTCCTGGTATTTGATGATAAGCATTGTGGATTAGTTGATCATGATTTGATGTTTGATTGTCTTGAACCCTTAACATGCGTCAATTTTGTCCAACTACTTGTGAATATAGTGCTTGACTAGTTGATTTGGTTAGGAAATGTGTGATAGTTCCATAGTTCCTGGTATGTCAATGAATTTGAGTATTGGTTTGCAACTATAAGTAATGTTTATATGATTCATTATTATGCACATTGAGGAGAACTAAGGCATTTGTTCTTTTAGGTAGCCTCCAGATATTGTAGATACATTTGTTCCCTTCTTGCTACCCATGTTGTTGCCTTGACCTTTTTGTTTGTCTATTAGCCATATTACAAGCCTATTTTGCCCCATTGGTTACTAGTCCCAAGCTTGGCTTGGGGGAGCTATTAGTGAGTGAGGTGAGGGAGTTTTTAATGTGCTATTTATTTGCACAATTTGGGTGGAATTTCGAGAAGTTGTTTTGTTGTTATTCATGTTTATTTTTGATGAGTTTGAGAGTTATATCTTGAAAAAAATAAAGCATGATGTTATGAAAAAAAATAGAAGTTCAAAAGAAAAAAATGTGAAAAAATAAGTGAACTTCAAGAGAAAAAAATGTTCAAATGTTCTAGTTGGAGGGTGATCAAAAGAAAAATAATTTTGAGCCTCAATGAAAAATTCAAGTTTGGAAAATAAAGTTTGTTTATTCACTCTACTTCTTCATTATTATATCTTATGAGTGAAATTGTAAGAGTTGGGATTATTTATTATGATTGGAGTATATTTGGTTGATGTTAGAGTTGGTTATGTAGGAGATGTTGATCATTATTTCTTTTGATCATGGGCTTTATTAGGATTTGCTCCTTTAAGCATAGCTTTTCTCTCACTTATTCCCAAATTTATCCTACCCTTTACCCTAGCCTTACATTACAAGCTTTAAAGACCTTCCGACCTTTGTGCATAGAATTGTATGAATGTGAAAGTGTTGTTTATCAATGCAAGTTATGATTTGACATATTTCAAGTCGACTAGTAGGTTGAGCGTTCATAGTCTTATACACACGAGAGTGTGAGTTGGGAGGGCATTGTTCACATTAAAGGGGTGGTTGGAGAGCGATCGAGTACATCTTTTACTCGCCACATAAATGAGAGTCGAGTGTGTGAGCACTAGTCTTGAATTCTATATGCTCTTGTGGTTTGCTCTGTTTGACAATTGTTAGGGAAGATAGGTAATTGGATGGATTTGATTGGTTGACTCTGAAGCGTGTTTATTTGATTTACCTTGGATCGTTTGTGCTTCATTTTTACTTATTGGGGTGAAGCATATTTATTGATTCATTGATGAGATATTTGCTTAGGGACAAGCAAAGGTTTGGCTTGGGGGAGTTTGATGTGTCCGTTTTATATAGTATTTTACCCCCGTCCCTTGGTCGTAATTAGTAGTGTTTTTGGCTCTTTAGAGCCACTCTTATTACTAATTGGTGTTTTCTAGTGTTTTCGTAGATTTGGTTGACTTTTGCAGGGATTTATGCTTTTGGAGTATTTTCCCGAGATATTTAGGAGCAATCACGAGCATTGGAAAAGCACGACCAGATTTTATAGCCTAGGGCCGGTTAGAGACATCGAACCAGTGATTAAGGGCTTCGTATAGGTGATACCGGGGCGTTTGGACTGAGTATTCAAGACCCAAAGAGGAAACCCAGATTGGCCCGAAGAATTGGAGCCCAATCGAAGTCCAAATAGTGGCCCAAATGATCCGCCCGGCCAAAAAGGCTGGCACCCGGAGGCGCGCCCGGCAGGGCGGGAGAAGCGCCCGGTGACGCGCCCGACCGGGCGCGAGATTAGTGTTAGAGGTGAAAAAAGGCGCGCCTGATCGGGCGGTGCCTCGCCCAATCGGGCGCGTGTATATTTAGGAGACGATTAGCGTCATTTTAATTTGTTTTAGTTTAGGATTTTTGTACGGAGTATAAATACTCCTCCGTAATACGATATTAGGACCACTACTTCTTCTCTTAATCCTTTCTCTTAGTTTTCTCTCTCTACCTAGACTTCTTTCTCTAAACTCTATCTCTAAACCTTTGTTATTATTTCTTTGATTAATTTCAGATTTATTTTGGTAACGTTTTCTTTTCCCTTAATCTTAGTTATTTATTTTATTCTTTGATCATGATTTATTTTATTGCTTTGCTTAGTTTATATTTAATAATGTGTGAGTAGTTTAATTTCTAGGGTTCTTAGGGATCTAATAAATAATATGAAGGGGTAAATTATTGTTGTTGATTATCAATGCTAGATTAATTTCCTATTGATTGATTTAATGCTCTGTGACTAGATTAGGCCTATCTTTTATGCATGAGTTTGACAATATTGATTCAAGAATCGGGAGATGAGAATTAATGTTTAGGTCTAGTTTCAATAGGCGAGTTAATTTATAATTGGTTAAGTCAAGAATCGAGAGATGAGATTTAATACCGATAAATTAATTGTGTGATTGTAATAAGTAGCGAGAGCCCTTTACAATTTGGTTAATTGATGCATTGATGATTGACTATTATTGATTATTGGTATTGCATGATAATTTCTTATTGGATTGTTTTAATGTTTTACAATTGCGGCTTGTAAAAGTATAGCAATATTAAATTGATGAATCGAGCAGATGTTAATTTGATATTAAAGGCTATTTTCAATGAGGACTTAGATCTAGTAAATTGCGAGAGCCTGTTATATCTATGTTGATTAATAAATTGCGAGAGCCTGTTAATCATGTTATCTATGCCATGTCAATAATTGATTACTACGTTTTACCCTGGAGTATTATTTATTGGTGAACCTATACCCTAGATCCTTTATATATTATTCTTTCTCCCTATTCCTACTCTTTTTAGTTTAGTTTCTTATTCATTCATAAATATTGGTTACTTAAATAATTTAGATTATAATATTTAATTAGTAGTAAAAAGACTTGTTTTCCTGTGGAGATCGACCATACTTCCCTATCTACCTTAGTTAGTGATTTAGGAATTATTTTTGATTAGGGGATACGACTTTACCCTGTCAAATATGTATCAAGAAATGATAAAAGAACATTTATCATAATACAAAGAACACCATCTTCAACCTCGAAAAATAGCACAAAGACAAAGAAAAAACTTTTAAAAATACCTTTTCTCTCAACAATGAATTAATTAATACATCATTAAGAGATTATATTGGAACGATGAACTCAACTATTTTATAACATTGAAACACTTAGAAATACAAAATTTACCATGGTTCCTCTCTTAACAAAAAAAACAAACTTTTATTCACTAAAAGTATTCTTTTAATATATAAAATGTAAATAATAAATCAATTTCATGAATGAAGGGATATAAATAACAAGTCGATACCTTAAATCAAGGAGGGAATCGTTTTAATTTTTTTTTTTACACATGTACTTTAGGAAAATTTCACATTTGCTACCAGCGAAAGCACCCTACTTCACATTTACTATCACTTTAATTTTTTAGTTTATTTTACTACCACCCAAATCCCAAAATTTTAGAAATCACTATCTTTTGCCTGATGCCGTTACTATTTCCGTTAGTGGAGCCTAACCACCTCACCGCCACCGCTCCATCTTCAACCACCCTCATTGCCACCATCCAACCTTCATTTCCCATTAACGCCGGCGCCCAGAGAAGCCCACGGCAGCCGCGAACTCCATCAGCAGCCCAAGGCAGCTGCGAACTCCACCAGCAACCCACCTCCTTCCCAAACGCCACCAACACCTTCTCATCTTCACACAACCACCAAGAACACACCCATTCCTCCACCACCAAGGTTATGAACAGTCGCAATAAACTCGCCACCAATTCCTCCGCCACCTATACCCTAACCTGAATGAAAACAACCCCTTTCCCAGTCCCGATCCCAGCCCTGTTCCTAGCCCCCTCCCCTCGAAAACCCAATCCAAGCCCCGATCCCAGCCCCCTCCCCTTGAAAACCCGATCCCAACCCCTTCCCCTCGAAAACCTGATGTCAGCCCCATTCCGATCGATCTGGATTTGGTGGTTTTGGTTGGTGGTGGTCTGGGTTCATGGGTTTCAGTGGGTTTGTGGGTGGTGGTGTTCTTGGCATAGGGCTTTGGGTGGTGGTGGTGTGGGTTTGGGGGTTAGGGTGGTGTCGTGGTGGTGGTATGGGGCGTTGTCGGGTTTGGGGGTTACGGTGGTGTCGGTGGTGATGGTTTAGGGGTTTTCCGGCGTCAGGGGAACGTTTGGGCGCCGGCAAGGGGAGGGGGGAAGGTGGCAGTTTGGTGGTTTCGGTGGCTAGGGATTTTTTATTTTTAAGTTTTTTGGTGGATGTACTTTAATTTGTATGCAATGTTCTTTTCACAATTTTTGATAACCTTGTATTATGGCCGAGTGTACCATGCTTATAGAACACCCGGGTGTATGGTGAAATTTTCAATGAAGCACCCTCCTCTATAAAAAAGGGTGTACACTCCATGGCTCAGGAGCCACATTTGGGCTTCCCCTATTGCGTGATGTGTGGGCACTCACTCAAATATGTTGATAATTATACTCAGCAATATGCGATCAATCATAAATAGACACATCACACTCCATCTACATTAAGAGGATTCAAAGAGGATCATTTATTGATGTGGGAGGAATTAAAGGAAGTAAGAGGATTGAGATTAGAGAAAGTAGAAAGTAAAAAAGTAGAGTATATGAAAAAGAAAATGAGGTGTCAAAAAAATAAGAAAGAGGGAGTACATTAGAGGATGAGAATGAGAACATTTTTGTCCTTGCTTTAATTCAAATTTTAATTTCAAAATTATGAGAGCTTAGTTAGTTGAAAGTCATATATTCCATTACTAGGATCAAGAGGAAAAAAACTTAAATTACAAAATTATTTATTTTAAAATTACAAAATTTCAGTGCTTGGTATCACATATTGTTAAGAGATTTAGAATTGTTAATTGATAAATTATACGAAGTATCAATTAACAATTCAAGCAAAATAAGAAGCTAGTACCATTTAAGTATTGGCAAAACAGAAACAGAGATTACCACAAAGCAAATATTTATTCTCATATTCTTTGTTTACAAACAAGGGAATTCATTGCCCCTCCCTCCTCCGCTTTCCTTTAATTTGTATAGATATAGACTCCATATACGAGATCATTAGTGCATACTTATCTGAATATCTGATACAGCAAAAAATTCTAGACTCCCACAGCAGCAAACTAACAGATTTAATTAGATCAGGAGGAAAATAATAGTACTACTACCATACCATGAAGATTACATTCTTCGGTTAGCTTACATCAAATTCCCTAGCAGATAAATATTTCTAACTTGCCTGAATCTAGAAGGGATCACACTGTTAGCAATATAGACAAAGCAGCAAAAGCTATACCACTAATTACCTAACTAAACATTCTTACAATCACATTTTACAACCTAGCAAGGACAAGGCTTTCCACTTTCTTGCACATCAGACTCTGGTACTCCATGCAACATGTGCTACAGCAGCAGAGAGCCCCAAGAATAGTCAGAACCACTGTACATCCACAAAGCACCCTCCTCGATCCTTAATGTAAACTGCAACATTGCAGAGTATATATCAGAACACCAGTAAATAGCTTCAGAACACCAGTAGCTTACATCATAATTCATCAAATTTCTGATATCGAAACAAAACAGGGATTACTCTAGCAATCCTTAATATAAAACGTGAACAAGGTATGACAACCACCATGTGTAGGTTTTTTTTTTTACTAGCTATTTTAAAAGCAAAGGAAATCGAATCCATGATGAAACTTGGTTGACATGATTACTATACTACAATTATGATAACTGTTAGAGACATGCAGAACACAATTAATAGATAGCATAAGAACTACCTAAACAAAATTCAACAAATTCTTTGGCACTGCAAATCTGCAATAACTGAAGAAATTATCTTGAAATTTCCATTGATTTGCTAATCCAATTTTACCATAAAGTCTGAGATAGAAAGCTGACTCAATATTCTTGAAACTAAAAGAAACTACATAAAAGAATTTCAGTTAAGCCGGAAGTTATCAAGAGATCACGTCTTCAAATAAAAATTAATTTCAGCAACAAGCAGGTCCACACCTCTTTATTAATGTCTTCTACACAATACACACTTTGTATGAGGGACGTACTTAATTTTGAGAACTAGGCTCAGTCCAAACCTCTTTTCAATGTCTTCTACACAATAAGCACTTTGTAAGACAAATTACTCAATTTTGAGAACTAGGCTCATGATGTGCCCCAGCCATTCAAACAAAATAACTCATCCTGTTATTCCCTCCCCCCCTCCCCCTCAAGAGTCACATGCTGAGGGTACTGTTTGTGACTTCCCAAAACTACTCACCTCCGAGGACAATTGTTACCATCTTCATGAATAATACAAAAAAAATTTATTAGAAAATTCACATACAATTTCATTCAGGCCAAAAAAAAAAAAATCTCATATAGACCCTAGAATAGTAGGAAAGCCCCTGTTGTCAGAAAAAAGAGACAAGAATTTAATTAGCAACCCGCAGTGTGTAGTGTAACACAAAATTTTCTTATGCACAATGTTATTCATTCACAAAGCACTATCTGAAGTTCAAACTACTCTGAAGTTATCATCATCAGTTCCATTAAGCACTATTAGTAGAACTACTTGCAGAAGGACCTGAAGGGGGGTCGCGGGATACAGGATATATTCAACTAATAAGAGAAATCAAAGGAAGTATACTTACAGCTATGTAGCACCTTATACTAAACCACCAATACATAAAATTTTACCAACTCATTTCTTTCACCCCCACCCAACAAATCATATTCTTTAACCTTGCCAAATGAAACATGGTGCTATATATATACTAATTACTAAAGTGCTTTGTTAGGTTAATGAACACTCAGTATCAAGCCACATTGGTATGCCTATTAAGAGCAACATACTCGCTCATTGTAACATCTGTACACCACAATTCTTACAATATTTCAAATCTGGATGAACCAGTTTCATCTTTCATGTACCATTCCCAAATATTTCACGATTTTACAAATTTACTGCTTTATATAAAGAGTTCCATATCTCTGCAGCTTATTTTAAGCTTCAACCAACTTCTAGCCAGAACGCACACACAACATACTCGTTTGCAGAAAGATAAAGAAAAGAAGCAACAAGCTTAAACATCTGGAGTACCTACATACCCTCAAACACCTCAACCCAACAGAAAAGAAGAGGATGGGGAGAGAGAGGGAGTAAAAGGGTGAAGACCTGCCCCCACAAAAATCAATTACCATAGCGAATTTTGCCGACTATCTGGTATCAGTTTTGAAAAATAAAATAAAATTTAACACACCACAATTGTACTTGCTCATCAGTAGATTTGATTCTAACAACATTTTTTTTTTCAACCATGACACACAAACTGATACAAGAAAATCTGGCACATCCCTTCCCCCTTTACTATACATTCTCTTGTTTTCCCTAAATAAAAACTAATATATTGCCAAATGCCACATTACAATTCTTCACCTAAACCTTTGAGGATAAATGGTATCTTTACTGAGGAACAGAAAGAGTAACCCACTTATCTTTAACCTAAAGATACAAAGAACTACAGCTAAAGAAAAAGACGAGAGATTTACTCTAAAACAACAGCTATACATGACTAGTCTTCCCCATTCCTCCAAATTTCGTACTAGACAACTTCCTCATCGACTCTCAACAAAGACACCTGCTTATGCGTTTCTCTATACACACCATTGGCTGGCCTCTGGTAGTCCTCTCTGGTGCGGTAAAAGATCCTAAACTTCTTTTTATGTACTTTTGAGCAGGAGCATCAATTTTCTGATATATTTATATGTAAACCCAAGATATGATGTAAATCAATCCAATCTTTCTAATGAACCTGTAAGCTTTTTTCTCAAAGTCTTTAAAAGGCAGGTTGAGGACTGCATGAATTTTATCTTGATTTGGTACTTGATACCATCATAGTAAATGCACACTATTACTTTTTTAAGTTGAGCCCATATTTCAGATCATATTATGTCACAAGTAAGATCGGCAAAGAATAAGGTCAATCTAAAACCTAGGCATTAATTAATTTAATTTTAGTATATTGTATATTTGAATATGGGGTCCTTTAAAGTTCAAATTATACACAAATATGGTATCTTACACCCAGCAAGTAGTTTTCATGTCCAATCATAGACTACAGTGGGCTAATAATGTATAGCATCTGGAATGAAGTAAATGATTATAATAATGATGTCTTTGTCCTCTATTTTTAGTAAAAAGGTTTTTTTTTTTTTTTTTTTTTTTGGGGGGGGGGGTATCAAATACTTGTCTTACTAATAATCTGCCAGAGCATTCGAAATGCAAAATGCATAAAAAGGGATTATATGAAGTAAATGTAATAAGAGACATCATAATAAATGATGTTTAAAACATGATGCATAAAACGGATGAGAGGAATATTACATTTATCCACTTTAAGGCCCTGTTTGATTCACCTTAATTTTGCTGAACTGAAATTATTTTTAGTGAACTGAACTTATTTTTACTGAATTATTTTTACTGATTTTCTATTATAATTCTTCTTTAAGAAAACTGAATTTTACTGAACTGAACTTATTTTTACTGAACTGAAATTAATTTTACTGAAAATCCATGAACCAAAAATCAGGAATATATTCATGTACGAGAAGAAATAAACATAGAATGTCATAAGATAATCCAATCAAATTTTTACCTAAAAAGGGAGTTGAAATCCCAAGATAATGCTTGTTTTCTGACCCTTAGGTTGAGGAAGTATCACTATCAGATTCTGCATTAATTTGCAAAGTTGTTAAGGAAAGGAAATTGGTTGTATATAAACTTGAAACCATAAGCCCAAAACCATAACTTAAAAAAAATACAAATTAAAAAAAAAGTACCACTGGAAGAGGATCCAGAGTCACTGCTTGAGCTTCTTGAACTATTTGATCTGCTGGCGTTGCCAGCTTGCTTTTCATGTTGAACAGGAGGCAACAAAAGGTCATTCTTTTCTTCTGCTTCATACATTTGAAATAAAGTTGTCATATTCAAAAGTTGAAAGAATTTAATAACAAGTATAAACCTTATAAATAAGTCCAGATATCCAGAAAAAGTATACCAGCTTTATTTTCTTTTGGGTTTTCCAAGATGGATGGAGCTTCATTCTGCATGGAGAGATGAAATAAATAAAATCAGGAAAACCAGCAAGCTAGAATCTACTTTATAACTAACAAGCGAAGAGGGTTTCTTTCTCACCTTTTCTATAGTTGGTGCAGCGTCCCCTTCAACATGGGCCACTTCAGCCATTTTCTTGATTTTGGTCAGATTCTTTTTGTAGTTCATCACAAACCTGTCCAGCTCCCAAAGAGTCTCAGTGTCAACACTATCAATGTCCACCTCAATCTCATCGTCATTTTGACAGAGTGAAGGGTTCCTCTTCCTAATAATCTGGACAACATTGTCAAGCTTCTCTGAAGGTAAGTTCTGAAGGTCAGTGCTAAGCTTCTGCTTCTCCACATATGTCATGTCTCGCTTATTGGGATCTTTTGCCTTTGGCTTCTTTGGAACAGGAATCCTGCCTGTTGGCGTAAGATTAGGGTTTTTGGGTTTAGGACCAGCAGACTTTGTCATAGATTCTGATTTATCCAGTGTCCTGGTCATATCAGCTGCAGGCGGCAAGGATGGTGGAGCCTGTGGAGCCTTTCTTGACGTTGGAGTTAAAAGACTGGCTTCATAGTCCATAGAAGGTCTCAACTCCCGCATATATTCTGCCTCTACACTACTCCACTTTTCTTCAAACATTTTTGATATTATATCTGCCATTATATAGACGTCATGCCCTTTCGGATTATAAGTCATTGCATTATTAAAGGTAAGTCTAACATCTTCGGCAAATTCCTTAGGAGATTTGTACCAGTTGGTATTTAGCCTAGATTTCACAGTACCCAAGTCCATTGGATGCTTAATTATAGTGAAATAATCATGCAAACCAAGGCCCTTCACATCAACAGGAGTATTAAAGACCCATCCATGCTTGTGCTTCATTAACTTATCCAGCAATACACTACAACTCTTAAATACCTTACTCAGAGAGCTGCTCATCCCAACTCCAGATCCAGACTCCCCGTTCTTCTTCCCCATGCCTTTCGATTTCTTGTTCTGTTCTGATGGTGTGATCTTGTCCTTACCCAGTATGAAATCTGAACTCTGATAAAACTGATTCGCCTTAGGGGTCCTCTTCTCCTTCTCCACATTCTCGCTGGCACCTTGACTATGTTCCGGCACAGTAACACTCAGCTGATCAATCGGCCTACCCTCATGCCACCCCACCGAACCAACCTCAGAATGAACTCTTTTCAACTTCCCCACACCATTATTACCATCATCCACCATAGACCTCAAACCACTACCATTATGTTCGAGCTTCTTCACCAAACTCCTAACTAGATTAAGCTCACCCTCAAGTTTCCTCCTCAATTCACGCCTCTCCTTCTTCGTCTTACACATCAAACTAATCGAAACCCGATCCTCAACCCGGGAAAACCCCGTCCCACTAATTCCATTCCCCAACATATCGCGATGACCTGTGTAACCACCACCACCAGCACCACCACCTCGACCCACTCGATTATTCGACGACCAAGCAGCAAACCTGTTAAAACCAAGCTCCTTCCCAGAATTCAACTCTTGGGAAGGAAAATTTCGAGAATTTTCTTCAGCTAAGTTGGTTTTAAGCCCTTTGAAAGATTTCCTACTGTAAACTTTACTATCACCCAACTTATTCCTATCCTTAGAATTACCACCTTCACCCCCAACAATCCCAGTTGCCATAACCCCACCAAAACCCCCCTAAAAAAAACCCCAATTTCAAACCATCTTCAATCTCAGCACTCTAAAACACAGCATAAAATAAAAAACACAACATAACATGAAACCCTAAATAAACTAAATCAACATTTTCAACAAACTTAAACAGTAAAATTCACAAAAAAAAAAAAAAACGATAATCCCAAGTTTCAAAACAACAAAAGTAAGGGGTTTTAGTGAAATCATACCTCAAAATGCAACAAATCTCATAGATCTCTCTCTATCTCTATCTCTTTCTCTCTCTTGCCGTCGAGCTGAGCAGAACGGTGGAGTACAGCAAAGTTAGTTGGTGAGTTGACCATGTAAGAAGAGATGGCGCGTGAAAACAACGTACAAATTAGGGGGATAATTTCATACGCACGTGTACAGCACGTGATAGCTACTAGCCAATAATAAGTGAGAGCTTTGATGCTTGCGTTGCAATTTCACTAGCGCGTTCTTTTACTGTTGTAGTAGCGCGTTGAAAGTTGGAATGAATATTTATGCTATTGTGTTTTCTTTTTAGGAGCACTAAGACAAATGATGAGGTCGTTTCTGGTCTTAATTTGACAATTGAGCATGGATTTTGGAGTAAGTAAGGTAGATTATGGCCCCATGATTTTGGTTTTTCATGGATGTGTGTTTATGGCACATCATTTAGGGCGGTCAAAAACTAGACACGACACAATAACCCGACACAAAATAAGTGGGTTTGGGTCAACAATTTTCGATCCGTTTACATAATTTGGTCGACACAAAATTAAACGGGTTAGGTTTGGGTTGAAATTTTCAACCCAAAACCGACACGCATAACCCTATTATATTAATGGGTTGAACGACAACTCGCCAACCCGAACTCAACACGCTTAATCTATTAATTAAGTAGTAAAAAAAACTGAATTTTTAATTCAAAACATGTAATTTTGTAATTACCTTAACACCATTATACATTTTGGTAATTATAATTTTCATCTTTTATAATTTAAAATTAAATTTGGTGGTTAATTTGAGATAATTGTTATGTGTGGTTGTATTGTTAAAGGTGTGGTTGTATTGTTAAACCTACTAGCTTTAAATCCTTGTGGTATCTTTTGCTAAAATTACTAACTTTAAACTATTGTAATATCTTTGATAAATTAATGATGTTTGTCTTTTTTATTTTTGAATCAAATATTAATTAGTTTATTACATACTATGTGGGTAAAAGGTTACTCGCGTAACCTATTTAATAAGCGGGTTAGGTTTGGGTCAAGGGTCAACCCGTTTAATAAACAGGTTAGGTTTGGGTAAAGGGTTTTTAACACGTTTAACATCGACACGAACACGAACTTGACACAACACGACACGTTTGACAACCCTAACATCATTTGTATAATTTGGTTTACATTATAATTTGTAAATGATATTTAATCTCAAGTTTATAAAAATTTGTTGAGATTGAGTTCCATTTTTTGGCCACTATATATTGAGTTAATAGTTTACAAATTTTACTATGCATATTCATATACGAAGACTTACAAAACAGCTTAATGAGTAACAATGAATTTCCTTACATCAATGTCTTAATCATATATTTTTACCAATAAAAATGCTTGCACACAACCGGATTGCATTAACCTTGGGCCCTGTTTGGTTGGGTGTAAAATGTTTTCAATGGAAAATGATTTTCCATGAAAAACCTTTTTCATAAGAATATGTAATTTCCTACACATTTCCCTTGTTTGGTTACATGTAAACTGATTTTCCTTTTTAAGCATTTTCCGTTGTTTGGTTCAATAGAAAATCAACATTTTTAAAAAAAAAAAATTTATTCTTTGTCTTTCCAATATTATTTATATGGAAGATCTTATCAGTTCTTTCTCATACCGTACTACTAATACTATAATAATCTTCGAACTTTTTCTAAGCTAACTTTGAATTTGTTTTTTTTTTTAAGGGATAACTTTGAATTTATTTTTGTAAATATTTTTTGCAATTTAGAAATAAAAGGGTAAAAATTAGCATAATAAAATTATATAAGTAAGATAAAATGTTGTAGACTAGTACAAAGTGGCAGCAACAAAGCTATCAAACAAAAGAAAAAAGTGTTTGGACGACGAGATGACCTCTAGTAGATATGAAGTTTAAAATATACTCATTCTAATTTTAACGATTAAGGGAATTTATAAAGTTTCGGATCCAAACTCTTCGGAGAGGTTTGCTCTTTGTCAAAAAAGTTTTGGCAAGCATCTCTAGCTCAACTAAGTGGTCAAATACGGCATCACGAACTGCTTCTTCAAAATCATCCATCTTCATTATCTCTTCATAAAGTTTCTCCACATCAAGTTGGTTGTTTGAGAATTTTTTCAGAGCACTAACCACTTCTCCTAGTTGATTAGATATTTGTTGCAAGTCACAAGTGTCATCTTCACCTCGAGTCCTCTTACGATGTTGTCTTGGCTCTGAAGAAGTGGCACTATCTGATTTTGATGTCCCATCTTCTGCCATACTTGTAGGCTGCCCTTGTCCACTCTCATTGTTAAGTTCAATATCAGCAAAACTCTTAGAAAAGTCTCCACGAGCCATGTCTTTACCAGCCACGATTGCTATTTCTTCATACATATCAATTTTTCGGTTGAGATATTTCTCATGAGAAGGATTTTCCTGTATATAAAAGGAGAAAATATCAGTGAAATACTTGAAACAATGTAATATAAAGAAACCATGACTATGAAAGCATAATTATAAGACCATCTACTATACGTCACTACCCAACCATCTACTATACGTACTATAAACAACTTATTCTCTACAAAATTGCAGCAATTAGATATCACACTTATAATTATGAAACAGGACAGAGTATCTGACAGCTATGTAATGCACAGATCTAGTAGGTTGAATCAAGAATAATCTGCTGAAAATTACAGATGATAGCTTACTCAATAAGAATCACTGAACATAGAGGAACATAAACATATTGCAAATGCAGATTTATTAAAGTTTTCATGTAATACCAGTGGACCAGATTCCAGATATCTAGCCCTGCTCCCTTGTCATATATAGCCAAAAGTTTGAAAAAGTGATTATCTATCCAAAAAAAACCCAAATACCTAAGCATGTAAGAATACAAACAGAATAAATATCACAAACTGATTTGGAAAACTCTTCTCTGAGTTGTTTTTCTATACACACCATAATAATTTATAGCATGTAAAAAGCTAGTGAAAAGTTAAGATACCTGAACATAGTTATTGTAAGCATTAGGAGATGTTGTTACCATCTTCACAGTGTCATTCCACCCAAATCCAGAGTTACCACGAACTTTCGATATGATTGCCCAATTAGCTTTCACCATCCTCATGTGGTTCTCAACATCGTTAGCCGTGCAGGAAGTTTTAAATTTTTCTGATATATTTTTTGCAGCAGCAACAAATGAGCTTGTTCTGAAAGTGTTATTTGGCCTATTTCCCTTTCTCACTTCTTCTGCAAGAAATGCCAGCAACTCCTTGGACATTTGTTTTGACCAACGAAAATTCCCTTTTTTTTCTTCATTCTTCACCTGCAATTGTAGATACACATGCTTCTCATATGCAAACCACATGAATTATCAAGAAAATCTAATCATTTCATATACATTCACCAAAATAAAAGTTCATGTAATTAAGGAGAATATAAACATCTTTGCAATTTCTACTTCAAATCATTAGTGTAACCCATTACAATAGGAAATAAATAGAAAAACTCAGGTTGTTTGAGGCCTCTTGTATGCAGTCCACATGGCTAATGCTATGGCATTTCTTTTATTAATGCACTCATTTGTTTCTTCTCGCATTTCCCTTCGAGTAAGCAATGTTCTTGTATCATGTGAATCCATCTCCAAGTCTACCTCTCTAGTTATCTGGTCATTAGGATCCACACCCCTAAAGGAAGTTGTGTATCACACAACATGCTAAAACCACATCAACCTGGGTTTTAAATGACCAAAAAGGCTTAGCATCCAAAACACGAAACCTCGCCTTTAGAATTCCAAACGCCCTCTCTACAACCATTCTAATTGAAGAGTGTCGAAGGTTGAATAACTCCCGTTCATTTTCTGGAGGATTGTTTGTAAATTCTTTCAAGTGATAACGGGTTCTCCTGTATGGAGGCATAAGACCTTTGCGACTACCAAAACCCGCATCTGCAAGATAATACTTCCCTTCACACAAAAATAAAAATGCATATTATAATCAATTTATCTTCAGTTTGCAACTAGCCAACTACCAAAAAAGAGGCAACTACCTTCTGGAATTTTGAAACCCCTACTTAGCGCATCATTAAGGACCCTTAAATCATGTGCAGAACCCTCCCAGCAAGCTAGAACATATGTGAACTTGGCATCAAAATCAACAGCAGCTAGCACATTTTGCGTTGTTCTGCCCTTTCTACCACGAAATCTATCTTGTATCTCAATGGGAACGGAGGCACGCACATGTGTTCCATCTATAGCCCCTATGAAATCCTCAAACCATGGAAAGAACCTAGGGTTGTTTTGAATTTCTGGTTGAATTGAAGTTGTTGGTGGTTTCACTACCTCTGGATACAATCGAAGGATAGCTTGAAGTACAATATGAAAATAGTAGTGTACGGTCCATGTTGACCGAAAAAATCTTCCCCCAATCACACGAAACCTTACATTATGCCCCAATAAGTGTAAAAATATAATTACTTGCTCCTTAACACTCATCCGAACACTTTCCCGCAAAAGTCCTCTTTCAACTAGAATATTACATAGGCTATAAAATGGAGCAGGCCTCATACGAATTTGTCCTAGACAATGAGTGTCACCACAATGTAAAATACTATTGATATTTGCCTCCCTCAAACTATCTCTATTCACATAAGGTTGCCTAATTATTCTAGGCCTTTTATTCCTTAACCTATACTCTTCAACAAGAGAAAGAACAGAAGCAATTATAGCTGCCACAGAACCAAGAATCATGCCTTTCATTTCATGGGTCATCTACAATAACACATACAACAAATTATATAATAAGCCATAACATATACAAAAATAGCAAATTATCTCAATAATTACAAAATTAAACCAGCTGGGTACTCAAAAAAATCTGAAATCAGATTGGATTTGGCTAAAAAAAATCTGAAATAAGATTGGATTTGGCTAACCAGAGAACAAATGTGTTTTTTCTAATGCAATTGAGGATGGGTACTAATTGATCATTTCATCAGACACATTCAGAAGTGCAATATGACTATATTCTACCAAGTACATTGAAGGTCAGATGACTACTTGGATCTATGTACATCACAAATGCACATTGCAGATAGAATTTCAATAAAAATGTTGGTTAATTAATTTGTTTATTTTACTGAAACAACATGCATGTGAATGTGTTATAGATTTATTCTACAATATGGTAACATACTAATGAGTATTACCAGATTCCAGAAGAATATGACAGAAATTTTCTTACATTCTCTACATAATGAAGCAAGTAAAATCAGACCATTAGAGATGTATTATATACCTGAAGTGAATTTTGAGATGCTACCCCTTGATCCGACATCATACTAGCTTACAATCTTCAAAAAAATCATCAAAATAAAACAAATTTTAGGTGAGGCATTTTATCAAACACTTTGTGGGCATGATAAAAACATGTAAAATATATGAAGAAAATAAAATTTGCAGCAAGTAGAATGAATCTAACAACAAATTATAACCATCGAATATGTACAAAAAATACCCAAAAACAATCGAATTTGTAAAAAAAATACAATCGAATAATCAAAATATGTACAAGAAATACCCAAAAACAATCGAATTTTAAATCAAATTAAACCCTAGATTAATAATCAAGACAAGAAGAGAGAGAATATTACCAAATTTGTAAAAAAAAATTGAGTGAGGAAGATCTACCTGAGTTCGTAGCTAGCAGCGTAAGGAGAAGGGGGAAGACGGAAGGAGGGTGAAAATCTGAAAACACGGCTTCCCTTCTAATTTGGGGGAAAACGTTTTCTTGTACAAGGAAAATAGTTTTTCAGCCCAAATTTTCCTTTTTCTATCCGGCCCAAACCAAACAACGTAAAATGAGGAAAGTAATTTTCCTGGAAATGGTTTTCAGCCTAACCAAACAGGGCCTTAATGTAAAACAAAACTTCACACATGCGAAGCATATCAATACTGCTGATTTTACAATGCTGCATGCAAAACACCACCTTCATTATGATTTCTCTCTAATCAATAATGGATTCCATAATTCATAATCATATTAAAAGCTCAAAAACAAATTCAAACTCCAATTACAAATTATCTACGAAATTCAAATGCGTTCGAAGCAATTGATTCTGGAATTGATGTTGATTTAAAAATCAATTTGAATACAATGCAACAAACCCTAAATTGCAAGCAATGTGGAAATATATTGACCAAAATTGCGAAATCGACAACAGTACAATGCAGCAAAACATATATTCAGGTATGTAATCTTCTATTTTATAAAAATTTATAAAAAGAAATAAGGAAAACACTAATCGAGTTGAATTACATCTCAATACAAAGTCGTATGAGATCAAAGTACATCTCAATGAAGATTCATCTCTTGTTAAAGGTAACTTTAAGATTTAGTTGTTTTGAATTAAATACATGAATGTCTGAGGAACTTTTTAGCTATTATATCACTTTGATCTATATATATATATATATTAAAATCCATGGTAAGAATTGTAATCATGTCATGTGTCATGATTCTTGCAACGTGTCGTCATAACTTGATAAATGATGTGGGGTCATGTGACTCATGTCATATTAAAATCGATCATCAATGTTTCCTCACAAATAATTTATGTTCCTAAATTCTAATTTTTTAATTCAACATTTATATATATATATATATATATATATATATATATATATATGTATATATATATATATAAACCTCATTCTTTCGTTTATTCATCCATAATTCATATAGGTTATATGTACTACGCGTTAAAATATGTAACAAAAAAATATATAGCAATTTTAAAACCACAACATGTGTTTACTTTGAAGAAATTTATGATGGTAGATAAAGATTCCTATAACAAACTAATATGAATTATAAAAGTTAGGTTATTGTATATTTCATAATGAATTTTGAAAAATTTAATAATATTTTATTAAATTTAAAAACCACCAATATATGTCACTTTAATTTATTATAATTTTTT
Source organism: Chenopodium quinoa (assembly GCF_001683475.1). Lineage (NCBI taxonomy): Eukaryota > Viridiplantae > Streptophyta > Magnoliopsida > Caryophyllales > Amaranthaceae > Chenopodium > Chenopodium quinoa. The sequence goes on from NW_018745188.1 coordinate 1,154,569, forward strand.
ATGTAAAAAAAAAAATGACCCGAGGCCTCGCCCGGGCCTAAAACTAGTTAAAATTGAAAAGTTCAATTAATTAAAATCATGTATAGTTGCATAATTATTAAAATAAATATAGTTACCTTTGTTATTTAAAAGTTAGTAGAGACTATTTATTAGAAGTATTTAAGTATAATAATTACTTTTCAAATAAGTGCCAGTGAAATGTAACTTTAACAAACATTAGTTGTTGGCCCGCGCGCGTAGTGATTGATGCTCGGTGATTATTGTGTAACTAGTTGTTGTATGTGTAACTAGTTGTTGTATGTGTAGATTAGTTCTAATGTTGTTTTGGTAACGAAGTTAAGTATATATGTTAGTGTTGAACAAATATGAAATTTGATGGAATAGAGTGTTTAGTTAATGAATTAATGTAATATATGTGTGTATTGATTATTCGAAATTTAATGGGTTGTTAAACGCGTTGGTGCCAAAAATAGTTATTATGAATTAGAATCGAATTTAAGAACTTTGCTTTAAACGAATTAAAATAGTTTTTATGAATTTGCATTAGAATTTTGATAGTATCTGACATTGGCTTAGTCGTAATTTAATCAGATTTAACTTGATCTCACTAAAAATGGTATCCTGATAAAAATTGGAACGTAATATAAAATCTATCAGGAATATTAAAAGTTGTTGGCTTGCTGCATTAATTGGATAGTGTATAAAACACAAGTTTCTTTATCTAATGATCTAGCTAAATTTACAAAGTTAATCTTCCTTAACATTTGACTTATATTGTTAATCTAAAATATTTTCAAAAAGTACTATTTATATTAATCAACTCATTGATTACATATATAGTAACAATGGTCCTATAAAGAGTTCATCATCTCTTTCTCCTATCTTGAAGCTCTTCGCCATTTTGCTTTCTTCGTGTCACATTCCTAATTTGTCTTCATTTCCCTCCTCAATCTGTAGCTTTTAACTCTCTTTCACAATTAAACACTAAGAATAATAGTCTCTTGAGGCGCTTCTTACCTTTTCTTTTAAACCCCTCTCTCCTTGAATTTGTCTCCATGCTCCCTCCTTTTTTATTTTTTCAAAAAAAATGGCTTCAAAAATTATAGGTCAATACTCATTCCTTTCTTTATTGGCCCAAACGGTATTTCTCACTCTTTTTATTTCTTTCCTATTCCTTCTTGTCCCGCTTTCATCCTCTATTTCCCCGGCCCCAACCTATCTCTTTATTTATCTACTTTTTCTTTTGGCCCTTTTTCTCTCTCTTTCTTCCTTTCTTTATCCCACTCCAAGACTTTCTTTCTTTATATTCTTCGTCCTCTTTCTTAGTACTATCTCATTCTCTCTCTACTGAGCCTCAACCCCTCTTATTTCCAAGTATGCCCTCTATACTCCTGGCTTGCCTTCTCCCCGTTTCAACTTTCCCTTTCTCACTTTTTAAATCCCTCTCTCCTAGCCCCCTTTCTCTTTCCCGACTCTTTTCTTTTCCGGATCCCTCTCTCTCGACGCATATCTCTCTCCCAACCCCCCTTCTCTCTATCTTCCCCCTCCTTCTCCCTCCTCTCTCTTTCTCCCTCTCTCTCCCACTCCATCTCTATAAAACTATACATTACTGTAAGATGTGGGAAATATTTTCCTTCAGTTCTATCATTAACCAAGTTAGAATATATACAATGTACAAGTCTCATCTTAGGCGTAACTAGAGGAGTATATTTAGGAACTAAATATATCCTTTGACTAGAGAATATTATATACAAAATATTTACATATTTAACACACCCCCGCAGTCGAAACGAGAGGCTTACAGACGCAGACATTGTAAAGATGGGCATCGTGCCATGTCGGGCCGTGCCTAGGCGTGCAGGGGTGGGAGACGTGCCGAGCTGTGCCGTGCTAGATTATTTCCGGTGGGCTATGTCACACCCCAGCCCACCACAGCCCATCCCACAGCATGACCCACGTGCTTGGCGGGCCGTGTCAGGCCGCGGGCCAACCCATTTTTTTTAATATATATGTATATCAAAAAAAATTGGTATGTAATTTTTTTTTAACAACTTAAGTTTATATTAATAATATTATTAATTGCTTATGTTAATGTTAATATATATATTTTTAAACAACCTTAATTTAATTAAGATTATATTAATAAATTATGTTTAAGTTTATATAAATAATTTTATTAATTTAGCAAAAAATAATAATGCCGCGTGTCGTGGCAGGTCGTGCCACCGTGCCGCCTACCGTGCCAAAATTTCATTTTTGTGTCCACGACATGGCCCACGGCCCACAAGTGGGCTGCCGTGCCGGGCTGGGCCAGAATCGTGTCGCACCCGTACCGCCTACGTGCCGGTACGACCCATGGCCATATTTCATTCATGAAGCTAGGGGAAGCCCTTTTTATAGATGTCCGCGATCTGATGACAGGATGGAACATGAAGCACACAAACTTCACCACGTGCTACCTTTTCCTGAACAAAATAGATATCCATTTCAATATGTTTTGTACGCTGGTGTTGCTCTGGATTACCCGATAAATAAATAGCACTGACATTGTCACAATAAACAAGAGTGGCCTTTTTAATTGGACAATATAACTCTAGTAACATATAATAAAATGTAGGCCGTATCAGACCCCTTGCGGTAAATAAATAGTGAATTATCACTCCTGCTATTAGTGAAACCCAAAGATAAGACATAATCAGTAAAGCGCTTATACCAAGCACGGGGGGCTTGCTTGAGGCCATATAGTGACTTACGCAATAGGCACACATAATCCGCATGTTCACGGTCCCTGTATCCCACTGGTTGATGCATATAAAATGTCTCTTGAAGCTCACCATGAAGAAAGGCATTTTTTACATCCAAGTGGTGAATGGGCCATGCCTTCGAAAGAGAAAGATTAAGAATAACGCAGATAGTAGCCGGCTTCACAACTGGACTAAAAGTCTCACCACAATCAATGCCAACCTGCTGAGTCTTTCCATCACCTACAAGACAGGATTTATTCCTCTTAAACACATCATTAGATTTGAATTTATGAGTAAAAATGCACATAGAACGAATCACATTCACATCAGATGGACGGGGCACCAAATCTCACGTCTTATTTTTAATAAGAGCATTATATTCATCATCCGTGACCATTTTCCAATTTGGGTCACGAACCGAAAACATGTTACGAGGCAACGAAGACCTCACAACCTTAGTCAACATGGAATATTTTATATTGGGTTTAAAAATCCCATTTTGAATTCTAGTTACGACCCTGGGTTGCTGGCTTGGAATAGGAGGAGGAGATGGGGCGGAATGTGTTCGGGTTGTTGTGTTTGGGCTGCTCATGTTTGGGCTGGAAGTAGGAGAGAACGACAATGGGCTAGCAGGTGAAGAAGGCCCAAACGCATAAGGAGGAGTCTGGGTTAGAGAGCTGGCCTGGGCCCCGTCCTGATCTGATTGTTCAGGGCCTGTAGTGGGCTGGTCCAGCAGTGTGGAATGATTTGCCATAATTAGCTGACAGTAGGAGTGGGAACAGAATAGGGAAGATGATGGATTACTGTAGACACCCAAATATGTCTCCCCAAAACCAAACCCAGTGATGAATACCTTTCATATCATTTGATTATCGAACGAAGTAAAAGTGTGAAAGGTCTAGTGATGTGGATGTTTTTATTAAAATATCTCTCTTTCTGTTTTCAAAAATGTTTCTTCTTTCACTCTATTTATGAAAATAGCTAGTCCAATTTGTTTTGGTCCATGATAACGGTCCAATAATAGTGTAGTTGGATAGGGCTCAAAAATATCTTTCCAACGATATACTATAAGCCCAATTTCGATGAATAATGAGGAAGTTATGACCAAAATACTAAACTGGGCCTATACCGGATTTTACCTACGACCCAATGATCATGTGGAGGGTCCAAAGGTTAAATCCTATTCCTAAACTAATTAGGATTTATTAGAAGCTTCTATAAGTTTCTAAAAGATCTTAACTATCCTTTTTGAAAAGATAAAATCAAGAGTTTGAAATTGAATAAAACTTTCCTTTTTTAAGTCCTAATTCTATTCAAATTTAAAGATGTTCAAAGTCAGTCAAATATTATTTTTGTGCCTCACAATCTTTATCTAAATCTTATATGGTTGAATAGATCTTGAAATTATCTTTCCAATGACCAAGCTAGCATACTTATTTAATATAAAACATCACTTTTAGACTAGTAAATGATATTTAAATCATTAAAACCTTTTTCCCTTTTACGGGTAATCAAACCTTAACTCAATAGTTAAAGAGTACGGTGTATAATTAAATTCCATCATTAAATTGAGGGATTTAAACACATTAAAAACATGTATAGACCATGAATTAATCAATAACAACAACCAATTATCATTTCTTAACCAATTACACATCTCCTCAATTTCTTGGGTTTATAAATTATAACTAAATAAAATTTTGAAATTTATATGAATACCAAAATCAACACCAAAACATAATTAAAATCATGATTTTAAAAAAATAAAACCATATAATTAATTAGGAAGAGAAATAATTTTTTTTTAACTAAACCGCAAAAGAGGAGAGGAGGGGAGAGACGGCTGGCGATGGTGGCCGTCGGTGCTGCTGCTACTGCCAGTGGCGGTGGTGGCACCGGTGGCTGGCAGCGTGAGGGGAGATGCAGAAAGAGAGAGTGGCGTGGGAAGTAGAAAAAGAAGAAGAAAAAGATAAGAAAAATAAGGAGAAAAAGGAGAGAGAAAATAAAGAGGAAACCTTTGAAACTTTTGTGAAATTTGACAATTATGAATCTTGAGTGGAAAAATCTTGAGAATTTAAGGTATTTATACTCCCCTTTTTAAAACAAAACTCATAATTACAACATTCAGATTACTAATTCCTACTCCCCCTCAACTTTTCACTTGGCCCAACTTTTTTTTTTTTTGAAATCAAATTGTTTCATAAATAAGTCATATGACATCTACAAAGTGATTTATATCTAACAAACACATATAATTGAATCAAATAAATATTCAAATTTTCAACTTGGGCCAACTTATTAGGCCTTTAAATTCTCAATAAGTTAATCCACTTATTTAAGTAGGATTGACCAAATTGAAAATACTTTTGTTTCCTCAATTCATGATTCATTTAATTTATACACACTTACATTTTATTTAAAGAATAAATTTCTTTTTTTTTAATGAAATGAATCATTTTCATAAAGAATATACATAAAATTAATAATTTATATATAACAGTATAATAAAAATACGGAGTATTACAGTTTACCCCCCTTAAAAGAAGTTTCGTCCTTGAAACTTGAGCACGAAAATCATAAAACTTTGTTCAAAACTTATTTTAAACCAAACTTTTTCACCCACTTAGTGTAGACACTTGATTGTGTCTCCCCAAAAACCAAACCTAGTAATGAATATCTTTCACATCATTGATTATCGAATGAGGTGAAATGTGAAAGAGGCTCGTGATGCACCTATTTTTTATAAAAATACTTCTTTTTGGTTTAAAAATATTTCTTCTCGTACCCAATTTATGATAATGTCCAGTTTAATTTAGCTAGGTCCATGATATGGGTTCAATAACAGTGTAGTTGAATGGAGCTTGAAAAGAGCTTTCCAACGATATATTATAAGACCAATTCCGATGAAAAATGAAGAAGTTATGGCCAAAATTCTAAATTTGGCTCGAAATGAATTTGAAATATGGCCTAATGATCATGTGGAGGGCCTATTAATTATTATTTCTAAAGTCATTAATATTGACTTTAATCTTTTTGAATAATCTAGAAAGTTCTTTTAAGTTCTAGTGGAATTAGAATTAATAATTATACTTTTCTTTTATTTAAAAAGATAATGAATTTAATTTGGAATAAAACAAGTGTATTAATGATAAAACTGATTTTAATTTGTGATAATTACCTAAGTGTTTAATTACCTAGTTATATTGGGAAAAGGACTCCGTACATCTTTTTATCATATCCGCGCCATCGCGCTGCGAGGAGTCTAACGCATCGCGATAGAGCCATCATGTCGCGATAGCTTTTTCGTATCGTGATAGGAGCAGTTTTACTTCGAGTCGATTTCAGAGGCTTTTCTATGGTTTCCGGACAATCTTTCTTTATAAATAGGGGTGTTATTCCCCATTTTCAATTCACCAACAATCATCTATTCTCTCTTTTTAACCTAGAAGCTTATAAATTCTCCCTTTTTCTAAACCTCCCCTTTTCAAACATCATACCATATTCACGAGTCTTAAAAATGTATAGCCAAGCTCGAAGTTGCCTTCGCCCTAGACGTGAAAGGTTGATAATTTCTGAGGGTTTGGTTCCAAATCCCTATTTAAATTATTTGAACTAATTGTTTGATTTCATATTTTACTAAAATTTACTGACGTGTGTATGCTTTTAATAGAAAGAGATACAAGGTACAAAGGGAGTAATTTTATTACTCTATACTTTTAGAAAGCATGCTTAGATTATTTTTATTGCTAGTATCATGTTAGGATCTTTTTATTGCCTTCAAGTATCATGCTTAGGTTGCTTCCTATTTTCTTATGTCATGCTAGTATCATGTTAAGGCTAAATCTTTAATCTTTCTAGTGACATGCTAGGATTTATTATAAATCATGTTAGTATCATGCCTAGGATCTTACTAATATTATTATGCTTTATTGAGATTATGTTGATAATGATTGTTGTGTCAATTAATATTATCATGTTGCTTGATATATATTATGTTATTGCTTGATCACGCCGTATCTTGTACGTTTAAAATGAATTTATACTTGAAGTCATGCTTAATAAGATAATTAATAATTTGATTTTAGGCTAATATAATTTTTAATTCAAGTGATCGCCAATAATAGATTTGTTTGTGCATTAATATTCAACAACCATATATTAAACAGGTTTATGATTAATATATTGATGGTATGTTAGTCAGAAATCGCACATGAATATGAGAAGAATAAAGTAGAGGCCTATTTAAGGGAGGTTCCGTCTCTTTTAAGTTGGATTATTACCTTCATCCATGAATATCCAGTCATGGTTAGGACCAATATGGAGTTAGTGTAGACACCTAATCGTGTCTTCCCAAAAACCAAAACCAGTGATGAATATATATTTCACGTAATTGGTTATCGAACGAGGTGAAATGTGAAAGAGTCTCGTGAATTCCACTGTTTTTAATAAAAAATACTTCTTTTTGTTTTCGAAAATATTTCTTTTCGTACTCTATTTATGGAAAATGTCTAGTATAGTTTAGTTTGGTCCATGATATGGGTCCAATAATAGTGTAGTTGGATGGGGCTTGAAAAGACCTTTCCAACGATATATTATAAGCTCAATTCCGATGAATAATGAGGAAGTTATGACCAAATTACTAAAATGAGCCCAAACCGGATTTTACCTACGGTGCAATGATCATGTAGAAGGTCCACTAATCTTTATTATATTCCTAAACAAATTAGGATTTATTAGAATCTTCTATAAGTTTCTAAAAGATATTAATTATCCTTTTTAAAAAGATAAGATCAAAGAGTTTGAAATTGGATAAAAGTTTCCTTTTTTAAGTCCTAATTCCATTCGAAATTAAAGACGTTCAAATATGATCAGATATTATTTTTGTGCCTCATAAATTTTATCCAAATATTATATGGTTAGATAGATCTTGAAATTATTTTTCCAATGATATATTATTGTATTAATTTCGATTTATAACGAAAAAGATATGAAAGAAATATGAAACTCTATCCAAAACTGACACTGTCCCACTATTTCGGCCATATCTTTTATTCTACAAAATATTTTAATCTTATTCCAATTGTTTTGACAAGTAGACTTCACGATATTTCCAACGACATATTTTATCCTATTTGGAATTATGGATCAAAAGTTTTGATAAAAACTAAATCAGTAAAAATTGCTAACCGTCGAGTTTTATTTCGATTCTAATTTGGATTCTTTTCTATTCCTTCGACCCACTTTTTCCCTTATAAATAGAGGTCATATCACCCCTTTTTCAATCACCAACAATCATAAATGATCATATAATTCTATTCTCTCTTCTCTTATGCGATAGCTTATTCTTCCTCCCTCTTTATAAGCCTAGCCTTTTTCAACCACAATACTGCATTCATGAGTTCTAGACACACCTAGCCAAACTCGAAGTTTCCTTCGCCCTAAACATGAAAATTGATACTTGTTGAGAGTTTGGCGCCAAATCTGTATTTTAATTATTTAAATTAATTGTTTGATTTAGTATTTTCCTTGAATTTACTGACGTGTGTATTCTTTTGATAGAAAGAGATACAAGGCAACAAAGTAAGTAGTTTTATTGCTCCATATCTTTAAAAAGCATGTTTATGTTATTTTAATTCCTAGTGTCATGTTAGGAGGTTTTTATTGCTTTCTAGTATCATGCTTAGGTTGCTTCCTATTTCTTCTATCATGTTAGTACCATCTTAGGGCTAAAGCTTTGATATTTATTGTTTAGTGACATGCTAGAATTTGTTATTAATCATGTTAGTATCATGACTAGGATCTTGCTAATATTATGCTTTATTAAGAATGAGAATATTATGATGCTGATTTGTCAATATTATTATTATTATTGTTACTTGATATTATTGTTGTTGCTTGATCACACTCTCTCTTGCAATATTAGAGGTAATTTGTATTTGTAATCACGCTTAATAAGATAATTAATAATTTTATTTAGGCTAATGTGATTTTAATTCAAGTGATCGCCAATAATAGTTTTGTTTGGTGCATTAATATTGAACAAACATAGATTAAACATGTTTAGGATTAATATATTGATTGTATGATAGTTAGAAAGTGCACATGAATATAAGAAAAATAAAGTGGAGGCCTATTTTTAGGGCAGGTTTAATCTATTTTAGGTTGGATTTATACCTTCATCCCTGAATATCCAGTCATGGTTTCAGACCACTATTGAGTTAGCGATCTCATGGATCGTGAAGGGGTGTAACCTTCACCCCGTAAACGGTTTACAAGTTTCTAAAACTTGTTGGCGACTCTTTTACTCTAGCTTTCTTCCCTTTGGACGCCACCATGCTTAAGTGTATGATCACAAAGGGGCTCAAGTGAGGGATTCTTGAAATATTCCCTATAGTTAGCAATCTCTAGTATCATGAAGGGTTGTAACCTTCACCCTGTGAATGGTTTACAAGTTCATAAAACTTTTTGGCGACTCTTTTGCTCTAGCTTCCTTCCCTTTGGATGCCACCATGCTTAAGTGTATGATCATAGTGGGGCTCAAGATAAGTGTGGGATGCTTGAAATATTCCCTACACTATTTTGGGTAGAACGCTGGAAACAGGCCCAGACTGATGTTACATTAATGACGTGAAGGTTTAACCTGTGGCACGACACGCAAGTGTTCATCGCGACACGATAGCAATATTGCGACGCGATGGCTCTGACGCGCTGCGATAGTCCCGTTGCCTCTACGATGGTCCAGTTTTCTATCCGAGTCCTCACGCTGAGTCTAGTTTATCAATTTATTAATAGCTAAAGCCATATTTAGTCCTTAATTGAGTCTAGGCACATAGTCCCATGGTCTTACACAAGTGTCAAAACATGCCACTTTCACTCACTTTTAAAGCACACACTTTGTATATATGTTTCACCATGACCATGTCTTAGGTTCATGCATGAGTCGTTCTTTCCGTGATTTGAGTTGAGGGTCCACTCTATTCCTAATTTTTCCATATATCTCCATCTACATCATCTTTCCACTCTCTACATGATTTCTCCATGCATATCACTCCCCACATTCTTCCATGATCTCTTCCCATCTATTGCGTGTTGAATTGAGTTTGAGTCAAACAATTAACAATAATTATCCATAACTTCTCTTTCCACAACATTTGGTCAAGGAGAGAAGGGTGGTTAATCAAGGACAACACTTTCATTCAAGCACTACTATATGATAAACCGATTCGACAAAGAAGAAAAGCTTAGAAAATGGCGTCCCTAGAAGAAGTTAATGAGCTAAGGCAAAACATGGCTAGCTTGACTGAGATGTTCAAAACTCTCGTTCTTCAAGTCAATGACCCTGCTAAAAAACAACAGCTTGAGCGAATGGAAGAAAGCTTGAGCAAAATCTCCAATGAGTTCAAGTTTTAGGAGATTAGCTCACAAGGGATCTTGGTGGATCGGACAAGGAATTTCTTCCACACAAATTCAATGCCAATGACATCCCTAGGTTCAAGCCAATTGAAAACCCTTATTTTCATTTAAGAGCTTTTGAAACCATAATGAATATTAAGGGAATTGATAGGAAAGCTTTCCATTCGTTGTTCTCACTATTTTTAGAAACCTTTTGCCAACAATGGTTCTTCTGCCTTGATAAAGAGAAAATCTCCTCTTAGGATTCTTTAATAAACGCTTTCATTGATAGATACAAGTGAAACATTCAAGTTGATACTAACCATAGGGAACTTGAGATGTTGAAACAAAAAGAAAACGAAGGATTCACCTCTTTCTTCAACAAGTGGAGGGAAACTTCTGATAGAATGGTAGAAGTTCCTAATGAAAAGGAATTTGTGAGGATGTTCCTCAAGAACCTTCAAGACAAGTACTAAAAGCATATGAAATATCAATGAAATTTAAATACTTTCAAAGCTGTCTATGACATAGGTATTAATATTGAAGACGAACTTGCAAAACAAAAAGCTACTAACAAAAGTAACAACAGTGGCTGGAAAGGAAGGAAGAACGACAATCCTTCATTTTCCGAAAACACCTAGTCAAGTAACAATGTTAGTACCTATGATCTCAATTAAGTCTTAGCCATGGATAATCAAAGACCTAAAAACAACTAAGGAAAGAATTCACCCCTATTGGGATGAGCTATGATACTTCCTTCAATTGACTCCATGTCAAGGGACTCATTACACCCATTGGACCTATTTGAGAACCCGCACCTGAAAAAAGGTTGCCTAGTTGGAACCCAAATGCAAATTGCAAATACCATCAAGGTAGGGATCATACTACCAAAAGCTGTTGGAAGCTAAAGGAGGCTATAGGCGTCGTTCGAAGTGCGCCTACGTTAAAGCATGTTGTGAATATTCTTGGCACTCTTAGGAAGTGGGAATTGACATATACGATTAGGGACAACGATTAGAGAAAAGGAAAGTAGGGAGCCGCCAACAAGTTTTTAAGGAACTTGTAAACCGTTCACGGATCATAAAAGGCAACCACGATAAAGGGACAACGAAAGGCAACAACGATTGACCCGTGAAGGTTACACCCCATTCATAATCCATGAGAATACTTAATATGGTTTGGAACCACAAAAAAAGGATCGAGAATGATTGTACGAAGTGAGTCATGGAGTTACATTTGCCCGTATTGGCCTCTACTCAATTCTTATAGTGAAAAGTGATTCCTGCAATCTCAAAGGCATGCAAACAAAGACTCAATTCGCTCTAAACTATTATTATACTAAATTGGTTGAATATTAATGCAACATATAATTCTAAAATATCGTGATCACTTGAATTAACAAAAGGTTTAAAAAGGAACCTAAACCAGTTGTCCAAATTATCTTATTAGGCGTGATTTTCAATTACACATTCCCTTAAACATGCAATATGGTGATCAATAAATAATAATAGAATAAACATTAATATTGGAAGCAATTTAACAATAATAGCGTTACTCAAATCGAATATAAATTTACCCAATCATGATACTGACAATAAGAATAAAAATAAGAGTAATTAAGTGATTAATTACTCACTTTCCGCGCTTCCTTGAATTGCTACATAATTAATAAACTTTTAGTAACTTCAATAAAAATATAAATCAAATTGAAATTAAATTAAATTAAAATTAGATTTGATTTGGTCCAAATCCTCAGTTAATTATACCTTTCACACCTTGGTTTAAATATAGAACTTTGGGTATTGTATGGACTCCTTGGAGTGCTTAGGGGAAGTATTTTGAGAGAATGGGGTGGCTAGTATTTAGGCTAAAGAGGGAGAAGAGAATTATTTGATGTCAAGCTTCTTGATAATTGAAAAAGGGGAGATATGACCTCTATTTATAAGGAAAAAGAAGGGTCGAAGAATTAAGAAAAGATAAGAATTTGAATCGGAATAATACTCTTTGTGATATACAGCAGTTTTTGCGGTTTTAGTTTTTATCATATCTTTTGATCCAGAAATCGGAATAAGATAAATAATATTTCGATGGAAATATGATGAAATCTTATTTCTAACCCAATTAGAATCAGATTAAAATATTTTGTAGAATAAAATATATGGCAGAAATAGTGAGACGGTGTCAGTTTTGGATAGAGTTTGATATTTCATTCATATCTTTTGCGTTATAGCTCAAAATTGATATTATAATATATCATTGGAAAGATAATTTCAAGGGCTATACATCCATTTAATATTTGGATAAAAAATATGAGGCACAAAAATAATATCTGTCTATCTTTGAACGTCTTCAATTCGAATAGAATTAGGACTTTCAAAAAGAAAAGTTTTATTCAATTTTAAACTCTTTAATCTTATCTTTTCAAAAAGTATAATTAAGATCTTTTAGAAACTAATAGAAGCTTACAATTAATCCTAATTGTTTTAGGGATAGGATTATATCATTTGGACCCTCGACATGATCAGTGGGTTGTAGGTAAGGTGGGCTTAGGTTCGGTTTGGACTCAGTTTAATATTTTGGCAAGTTATAATTCGGATTAGGGCTTATAAAATATCGTTTGAAAGCTCTTTTCGAGCCCCATCCAAATATTTAATCATTGAACCCATATTATGGACCAAAATAAACTGGACGAATCTTTTTTATAAAAAGGACACGAAATGAATGATTTTAAAGGACACGGAATGAATTATTTTGGGTTTAAAGACACGAAAAGAGGGAAATAAGTTATGGTTTGGGGAAATGGGCTGGGAATTGGGTTGTTTTATGAAATATATTGGGATTGAATATGGATTTAAGCACTCTAAGATTAATTACTCAACCAAACCAATAATGGCGGTGAAAGGTTGTTCATCATTGGGTTTGGTTTTGGGGAGACATTTTTAGGTGTCTACAGAAGCCCCCACTTTGACTGAGTTTGTAGAAATTTCAGTTTCGAAAATGATAGTCAAAGTAGTCGATAGGGACGGAAAATGATTTAAGACGTTCTGCGATCCTAAATCATTCTGTATACGCCGACACCTGCAGAAATATGTTAGTTCCTTAGATAAAAAATCAAAGGGATAAAATACGTATCTGACACTAGTGTATCAGTGACAAGTGAGTTTGGCAGCTTCCTATGCTTGAAGGAATCCACTGGATGACGTTTCGCTGAAATAATTTCCATGCCTGAGGAAAGTCGACTGATGAGTTTGGTAGCTTTCTATGCTTGAAGAAATCCACCGGATAATACTTTCCATGCTTGAGGAGTGTCTACAAATGATTTTGGCAGCTTTCTATGCTTGAAGAAATCCATCGGATGACACTTTTCATGCTTGAGGAAAGACTTGTCTGATAATGAGATTGCAAGTCTCTGTGTATCGAGAACATTGCGTCGTGAATCGTCTTCGCTTGGGAGATGATCACTAAAATGATGATAGTTCGCTTGTCCCCGAACGTGGGTTGTAGATGGTTCGCTTGTCCCCGAACTGAAAGGAATGCCGTCCTTCGAACAAGTGTATTATTCTGATAGTGGGTTCAGAATTATTAGAAAGCTTATATATTCAGTAAGGTCAAGTGATCGGAATGCCTAGGTGGAGGCCGCTTCCGATCAGTAATATTAATGTATAATTTATATTACAGCTTAATCTTGACTGAACCCTTCGGGTGACACCCAAGCAATTAACGAACCGACTCGTCAAATTAATTCGGAAGAAATTAATGAGTCAACCGAGTATTAATTATTTAGATATTGGAAATTTGAGCTTAGAGCGTCGATACCGAGCGTCGGAAGTCGAGTCAAAAATAGTAAATGACGAGACGCGCAAATAATAATAAATTTCCCAAAATACCCTAGCATCGGAATGCCCCAAGCATCCGAGTGCTAGGGGCATAACACCCAAGCATGGTGGCTAGCATGCGCACCAAGCGAGCCAAGGCTGGTTGGTGCGTGCTAGCGCACCATTGCTAGCAGCTGCGACATCCAAGGGCAGCAAGCTGCTAGCAGCCTCCTTGGAATGCGCGGCATGCTAGCAGCAACCTGCACTTGGAGTGCGTGGCTTGCTAGCCGCAAGCAGCAGCCCGCATCTCCAAGTGCGGGGCTGGGCCGTGGCTGGGCATGGCGCGGGCTAGCTAGGTCCGGTGATATGGGGAGCATGTGAGGGGTGAGGGACATGTGGCACAAGGAGAGAAAGGAGTGGGGATCAAGTTTGGTCCCCCCCTCTCCAAGTGGTCCTCACTTCCCTTTGCATGTATTAGTGACACTTGTAGGTTTATTATTAGTTTGCTGATTTATTTTATTTTAGCTTTAAAATAAATTGTGGAATTTCATAGTCCTACATTGATGGGATAGAAATTCCCATTCTCACCATCCCCTATAAATACCCTACTTGGGTTTTTGGGAATGGTGCTTGAGTAGGAGTTCAATAGAGAATTGCATTTGCAAAAATTCTTAAACACATATAATACTCGGGTTTTGGTCGGACCTCACTAACCTCGAGGTAACGGACCTAAAAGTCGGTAGTCGTTTTTGTGGGTGGATCTCCGTTAGTGGCTCTCGTGTTTTCTGGGCTAAGCTTTCAAGTAAGAGCCCAATCAGTCGGGCGAAGCACGTGACAAAGGTATATTTCCTATTTTGCCCTTTTGTGTTTATTTTATGCATTAGTGATATTATTTATTGCGAGCGTGATCCTTGGCTCGGGTTTTTTCCGCGGTGAGTAGGACTCACTGTAGGCGTCGTTCGATGTGCGCCTACGTTAAAGCATGTGTGAATATGCTTGGAACTCTTAGGAAGTGGGAATTGATGTATACGATTAGGGACAAGGAAAGTAGGGAGCCGCCAACAAGTTTTTAAGGAACTTGTAAACCGTTCACGGATCATAAAAAGGCAACCACGAATAAGGGACAACGATAGGCAACAACGATTGACCCGTGAAGGTTACACCTCATTCATAATCCATGAGATTACTAACTCCATATGGTTCGGAACCACGAAAGGAGGATCGAGGATGATGGTACGAAGTGAGTCATGGAGTCACATTCGCCCGTATTGGCCTCTACTCGATTCTTATATTGAAAAGCATTCCTGCGATCTCAAAGGCATGCAAACAAAAATTCAATTTGCTCCAATATATTATTAAGCTAAATTGGTTGAATATTAATGCAACATATAATTCTAAAATATGGTGATCACTTAAATTAAATAACAAGATTAAAAAGGAACCTAAGCCGGTTGTCCAAATTATCTTATTAGGCGTGATTTTCAATTACATATTCCCTTTAAACATGCAATATGGTGATCAAAATAATAAAAGAATAAACATTAATATTGGAAGTAATTTAATAATAGTAGCGTTTGTCAAATCGAATAATAAATTAACCTAATCATGATACTAGCAATATAAAAATAAAATGAAAGTAATTAAATTAATTAATTAATTACATTCCGCGCGTTCCTTTAAAATGCTACATCATGAATAAACTGTTAGTAACTTCAATAAAAATATAAAGTAAATGGAAATTAAATTAAATTAAAAGTAGAGTTGATTTGGTCCAAACCCTCAGTTAATTCTACCTATCACGCCTTGGTTAAAGTATAGAGCTTCAGGTATTGTATGGACTCCTTGGAGTGCTTAAAGGAAGAAATAGTGAAAGAATGGGGAGGCTAGTGTTTAGGCTGAAGAGGGAGAAGAGAATTATTTGATGATAAAGCTTGTTGATGATTGAAAAAGGGGTGATATGACCTTTATTTATAGAGAAAAAAAAGAAGGGTCGAAGAATTAAGATAAGATCTGAATTAAATCGGAATAAAACTCTTGCGATCGACAACAATTTTTGCGGTTTTTGTTTTTAATCATATCTTTTGATCCAGAAATCTGCATAATATGAATAAGATATTGTTGGAAATCTCTTGAAGTATAATTTCTAACCCAATTGGAATTAGATTCAAATATTTTATAGAATAAAAGATATGGACGAAATAGTGAGACGGTGTCAGTTTTGGATAGAGATTGACATTTTATTCATATCTTTTCCGTTATAGCTCGGAATTGATATTATAATATATCATTGGAAAGATAATTTCAAGGGCTATCCAAAAATATAAAATTTTGATAAAAAATATTAGGCACGAAAATAATATTTGTCTATCTTTGAACATCTTTCAATTCGAATAAAATTAGGACTTTCAAAAAAAGGAGTTGTATTCAATTTCAAACTCTTTAATCTTATCTTTTCAAAAAGAATAATTAAGATATTTTAGAAACTTATAGAAGCTTCTAATTAATCATAATTGGTTTAGGAATGGAATTAAATAATTTGGACCCTCCACATGATCATTGGGTCGTAGGTAAGGTGGGCTTAGGTTCGGTTTGGGCTCATTTTATTATTTTGACCATAACTTATTCGTTATAACTCGGATTTGGGCTTATAATATATCGCTGGAAAGCTCTTTTAAAGACCCATACAGCAATTAAATCATTGGACCCAGATTATGGACCAAAATAAAATGGATTAAACGTTTTATAATAAGGACACGAAATGAATGATTTTAAAGGATACGAAATGAATTATTTTGGGTTTAAAGGCACGAAAGGAGGAATATAAGTGAAGGTTTGGGGAAATGGGCTAGGAATTGGGTTGGTTTATTAAATGAAAATATGGATTTGAATATGGGTTAAAGCACTCCAAAGATTAAATACTAAACCCGACCAATAATGGCGCTGAAAGGTTGTTCATCATCGAGTTTGGTTTTGGGGAGACATTTTTAGGTGTCTACAGAAGCCCCCACTTTGACTGAGTTTGTAAAAACGTCAGTTTCAAAAACGATAGTCAAAGTAGTCGATAGGGACGGAGAATGATTTAAGACGTTCTGCGATCCTAAATCACTCTATATACACCAATACCTGTAGAAAAATGTTAGTTCTGTAGATAAAAGAGTAAAGGAATATAATGCTTATCTGACACCAGTGTATCGGTGACAAATGAGTTTGGTAGCTTCCTATGCTTGAAGGAATCCACCGAATGAAGTTTTGTTGAAATACTTTCTATGCCTGAGGAAAGTCGACTAATGAGTTTGGTAGCTTTCTTAGCTTGAAGAAATCAACCGGATGATACTTTCCATGCTTGAGGAAAGTTGACACATGAATTTAGTGGCTTTCTATGCTTGAAGAAATCCACCAATAATTCTTTCCTTGCTTGAGGAAATTCGACAAAGGAATTTGGCGGTTTTCTATGCTTGAAGAAATGCACCAGATGACACTTTCCATGCATGAGGAAAGACTTGTCTGATTTGGGCAGGTTCGATTGTCCCCGAACGTGGGCTGTAGTTGGTTCGCTTGTCCCGGAACATGGGCTGTAAATAGTTCGCTTGTCCCCGAACGTGGGCTGTAAATGGTCCGCTTGTCCCCGGACGTGGGCTGTAGATGATCCGCTTGCCCCCGGACGTGGGCTGTAGATGGTCCGCTTGTCCCCGGATATGGGTTATAGATGGACTTCTTGTCCCCGGACGTGGGCTGTAAATGGTCTACTTGTTCCCGGACGTGGGTTGTAGATGAGACCTGCAAAATAAAATTTGCCAAGGGACTCGTATATACTGTGGTTAACTTGACCAACTGACTTGACCAAGTTTGACTTGACATTACATGACGTGTATGAATTGTGATTGTGTGTGTCTTGAGTGAGTGTGTGCATTGACACAAGCAATTAAAAATGCTAAAGCAAAAATTTTCCGTCGTTTTTTTCATGAGTGGAGGGTACCGACTTTCTCTCGAAAAGAAAGAAGTGAAAAATGAAGTTTTGTTTTTAAACTTCCCTAAAAGAAAAGTCATGATAAATAAGGGAAGAAGTTTTGAACTTCCTTGTTGGGCAAGACGAAATGAATCACATGGATTTTCTTCTTGTCATATTGAAATGCTAGTCTTGAGTATAATGTATGCATGATGCATGTTCTTAGGCTAGGGGGCTAAGGGAAATTACGTCATGTGACACGATAGGTGAATGAACTTAGGTCATGGAGCTAAGCATCATTTATGGTGTAAAGAAACGATCTTGAACGTCACTTAGGTCTTGAAGCTAAGCACGTATATAGATGAAGTGATTATTGCATAATGAACGTTGCTTAGGTCAAGGAGCTAAGAACGATATGCTTTGTATGATTACAAATCATTGATATATAAATGTTGCTCAGCACATTATGCGATGCATGAAACAATGAACATTGCTTAGGTCAGGAAGCTAAGCAAGTATACAATGTTTTTTTTTATTGAATGTTGTCTTGAAAGATGATGAAGCATGCACAGTGGGGAAACAAGATTTCATGATAAAAGGTTCCTAAGGGATAGCTGATATGGCTATGTAAGTGTGAAAGACGTGTGTGAAAGTGATACTAGGTGAGGCTGCAATGGCTATGGTGATGGAAATATATGTGAGAAGAGTCAAAGATGATGACTCTTTAGGCTAGGTAGGCTAAATGATGTGGGTTCAAGCCCCCCAAGTCCAGCTCTAGATGGATAGGGTAAGCGTTGGATATTCTTTGACTCGATCATGCATGTATATGGATATGAATGTGGCCGCACCTCGATGTGAGGTTACCTACGTATACGTTAGGAATCAGGCTGAACGTAGCTCTAACCGAACTTTGCACAAGTGTATGTACTCCTTAAAGAGGTCTTTCAAGGGTTGTAATGTTGTTAATTTGATGGTTTAAAGAAGAAAAGGGTAAAGGCTCAAGACCCAAGAGAATCCCTAAAACATGTAATTGTGAATTTGAAAATTTTGAATTTTGCAAGTTTTATTTTTCATATATATATATATATATATTTTGAATTTTTTTTTTCATTCTTTTGAATCAATGTAGGCAATCTCAAATCATGCGGTCCATCACTCACTTAGAATTCATGTTTCTCAGGCACGGTACCAAGCACTCGATGAGAGACGCAATTCGAGACGTGTTCGTATCAAAGACATTGGAACACTTGCCCTTAGACATTGTTTTATTTTTGCTTTGCTGTTTTTTTACTTGATTTTTGAATGTTACACAAATTGCACATCTTCCAATTCCAGGGTTGAGTGAATGTGGGTTGAAAAAATGAAGGCCAAACGTTAGACGAGGCTCAAAGTGGTTGATGAAAAAATGGATATGTGATTGAATGGTTAATGGGGAATGAATGGGTTGCAAAGGTGCCTCAAGTCATTGGTGTACCTTGAGTTTAGTTCGGCAAATTTTTTTTTTTTTTTTTTTTTTTTTTTTTTTTTTTTGCTAATCACATGATCGAACGTAAGAAAGAGATGCTCATTTATGGAGAAGGTAAGAAATGTGACACATAGACACATGGATAAGGAGAACCTATGCTAGATTTTTTAGGGGGAAGGGTTTGAAACAAAAGAAGAAGAAAACAAGAAATCTTGGTGAGAAGCTTGCATCGTGAATTGTCTTCATGGATGTTTATGAGTAACTTCTTGCCGCCTGGTGAAAAAAAAAGTTTCTTGTTGTTGATGCTTTGATTGGAAGGAAAGAAGGAAGGAGTGACGTTCCCCTTATTCTTCCAACTATTGCCTAGTGATTTTAGACTCAAGTACTGTGTAAGGATGAATTCACTTAATGCATTCACTCAATACTCGAATTGGAAAGAAAGAGTAGATGAAACAATTTGGAAATCTGATGGGAAATACTCCACTCATTTCTACTACGACGAAAAACAATGCATGCATGGTCTTAGTATACGATCATAAACAATATAGTGCATTACTCGAAGATAAAGTGTGTTCAATGACTCAACATGTGTGATTAGGTGAGTTTATTAAGACTCGTGGTATGATCGCATGACTAGACATAAGAACGTTGTGAAAAACAAAGAACCCAATGACTAAATAGCACGGAAGACTAAAAGGCAAACTAACTTGATTAATTTTATCCAATTTTAATGTTTATGCTATTTACTAGGTGAAAACGGTCCATTGGCAATCGTTATTCATAAAAAAGATCAACAACAATCAAATAAAAAAACACATGTTAAGGTTAGCACAAAAAATCACAAGAAACTACGAAGAGGACTAGAATTAATTTAGAAGAGTTATGACTCATGGGTATAAAAAATAAATAAATAAAATAATAACCTATAATCCTATGTTATATGAGTTGACAAGGATTAAAGGACTTGGCTAAGACTAGCTTGACACGAATTTTTTATTTCTAAAAAAATAAAATAAAAAAGGTAACATTAAAAAGACACCTAAACTGGACATACTGTAGTATATAAGTTATAACTTTTGATCTTTGAATCTGATTGGGACGAAATCAATTACAAATGAAAGATAAAACTCGGGGCTACAGATCCATAGGTGGTGCGACACGTTACTCTTTCTATAACTCCGTATATGACCAAAACAAGTTGACTCTTGTGCAGTAAACGGGAATAAAAATCCGGGTGACTAAAAAAAAAAAAAGAAACTATGGATCGAGTCTAATAATAAAAAAAAAGGTTTGATAAGAGAAAAAAATAATAAATAAATAAAAGTAAAAAAATGCACATATAAGCACATTGTCACGAATGATGCAATGAAGTTCGCAACCTAAAGTCAAGTTCTATGTTCGACTATGGTCAAGCTTAAAAGGGTGTCAAAGGGTACCATGGTTAAGAGTTTGGACGTGTTAGCAAGGCAGCCTCCCTTGAGGGTGTATGCCAACGGGCGGCTCCGCGAGTTCGTGATGAAATCAAACTCGACTCCATGGTTTGGGTGGATTTAAAAAATCGGATGAACCCATATTGTCATGAACGTTTTCGGGTTGATAGATCATAAATCCCCCGGGCTAGCCACATATGTAGAACACGTACTATTGTGGCAAAATATGTAACCTAAAATTCATATGCATATGTGACAATGCCAATTAAATCACAGAAATATTTTTCAAGAATCTTTCAAGTCTCATCCACTTATCTCAATTAAATACCGATCACTCAAATCGATAAATAACCAAGAATCCTCCCTAGTGGAGTCGCCAAATTGTAGGCGTCGTTCGATGTGCGCCTACGTTAAAAGAATGTTGTGAATATGCTTGGCACTCTTAGGAAGTGAGAATTGACGTATACGATTAGGGACAAGGAAAGTAGGGAGCCGCCAACAAGTTTTTAAGGAACTTGTAAACCGTTCACGGATCATAAAAAGGCAACCACGAATAAGGGACAACGATAGGCAACAACGATTGACCCGTGAAGGTTACACCTCATTCATAATCCATGAGATTACTAAATCCATATGGTTCGGAACCACGAAAGGAGGATCGGGGATGATGGTACGAAGTGAGTCATGGAGTCACATTCGCCCGTATTGGCCTCTACCTGATTCTTATATTGAAAAGCATTCCTGCGATCTCAAAGGCATGCAAACAAAAATTCAATTTGCTCCAATCTATTATTAAGCTAAATTGGTTGAATATTAATGCAACATATAATTCTAAAATATTATGATCACTTGAATTAAATAACAAGATTAAAAAGGAACCTAAGCCGATTGTCCAAATTATCTTATTAGGCGTGATTTTCATTTACATGTTCTCTTTAAACGAGCAATATGGTGATCATAATAATAAAAGAATAAACATTGATATTGGATACAATTTAATAATAATAGCGTTAGTCAAATCGAATAATAAATTAACCTAATCATGATACTAGCAATATAAAAATAAAATAAGAGTAATTAAATTAATTAATTACTCACATTCCGCGCGCTCCTTTAAATTGCTACATCATGAATAAACTGTTAGTAACTTCAATAAAAATATAAAGTAAATGGAAATTAAATTAAATTAAAAGTAGAGTTGATTTAGTCCAAACCCTCAGTTAATTCTACCTATCACGCCTTGGTTAAAGTATAGAACTTAAGGTATTGTATGGACTCCTTGGAGTGCTTAAAGGAAGAAATATTGAAAGAATGGGGAGGCTAGTTGATGAGTGACATTTATGTTACCCTTAGGGGTAGTGTATTGGTCTCTTTTCTCCTGTTTTTCTTAGGTTTTCTACCTCTTTTATCCTCTTATGGCTTCCTTTTCTTTTATGGATGAAAAGTATGCTTATTTGCGCTTTTTTTTGATAATCTTTATGCATAATTTTATCATCCCCATGCTCTCGTGATCTTTGCTATCTTTTGCAGGTTCCATGACGGTCCTAAGCACGGTAGGAGGCCCCTTGGCCAAGTATGGAGGCATGGACAAAGACAAGAGGAGCAATAGGGAAGAAGAGGAAGCAAGAAGAGGAAGTTGAAGAGGAGGTGTGGCCGAACCTCTAAGAGGTTCGGTCGAACCAAGGTGTGGTCAAACTTTTGAAAAGTTCGACCGAACCTCCAAGGCAGTTTCAACCAAGTTTTCAGCATGTTTACAGGAGGGGTCGAACCAGGAAAGTTCGACCAAACAAGGATCAGGGAGGTTCGACCGAACCTACCCTGAGTCCGACCGAACCTACCCAGAGTTCGGTCGGACCTTTTCCCGTTTCAGCTGACTTTTTGCGGAGCTTCCTAAGCAATTTTGTAAGGGGTATAAATAGTTTTTTTTGCTCATTAAAGAAAAAGATTTTTTTCAGTTTAGAATAGTTTTTAGGTTAGTTTTAGGTTTTTAGAGAGAGAAACTCTAAAATTTTGGAGAGAAAGTGAGGAGCACAATGGTTTTCATGGATTTTGGATAATCAAAGGAGGAATTTGATGATTTGAAGATCTCCATTTTATATCAATGAGAATTTCTTACTCTTTTCTCTCTTTATGCTTTATTAATTGCTTTGTTAATCATGTTTGAGTAGATTTCCTTCTACTAGGTGTTGAGTGAAGCTTTGTTATGGTTAATTGAGTTATTTGAGATAAATTTGATGATAATTGTGTGATTAAATTGATTGAATTGATGATGGCATGTTGTTTGTTTTAGATTGGATTGATCTCCCAAGATAGCAAACTTAATTGCATGTTAGTTCTAGTTTGACAAGGGATTGTGAATTAGAATTTATATATTTGATTGCATTTTGGGTAAATTTCTTCTATGCACCTAGTCAATGAGGGATCTAGGCTAGGAATTTGAGAGATTGCTCTTGATGGTAATTAATTCCCATTTTAATTCTTTCTTTGCATGATTGATTATCAAATCGATTCCCATTAACTTGTTAATTGTTCAAAGTGGATCTTTTCCCCTAGTAGACTTTATCATACCTTGTTCTTTATATGTGTTTTAGTGTAGTTGTAGTGCCCTTTATCCGTAAATCGACTTCGGCATAGCTTAGGCATTAGATTAAGAACAATCTAGCATTACCGTTCCTTGTGGTTCGACTCCGAACTTACCACTAGACTTGTTTAGGGGTTAGTTTAGGATTATAATAAATTTTGTTTGGCCGTGAGGAGGTTAGTCAGCGACATAATTTCCCCGCGCTCAAAATGGCGCCGTTGCCGGGGAACGGTGTCAATGCTTGACTGTTTTTGATTTCTTGAGTCTAGGTCTTTGTGTATACTTTTTTTTTTTTCTTTTTTTTTTTCTTGTTTTTGTAAAAAAATGGCAAGTAACTCGTTTCCTCAATATGACAATGAGCCTTTTTGTGAATATTTCAATAGACTTGAGGGATATTTGGATTTTGATTGTTGTAGTCTTTGGGAGGCTTGTGAGATTTGTTATTTTGGTTTGAATGAGAAAACTAGGAATGAAGTTGAATGCATGCATAATGGCGAATTTAGAGCATTATCAATTGATGATGCTTGGGATTTTTATGTTTGGTTTGCTTGGGATGTCTATAATAAGGGTAATCATGATTCTATTATTGATATGCAATGTGTTGATACTTCTAATATTAGCATGAATTCCCATGATTTGTTACATGATCCCTTAAGTGAACCTAAAACACATGATTTCAACTCTATTTCCTCTTTTGTTCATGATGATGAGGTACATGTTCAAGTTGATGCTAATGGTGTGTTTCAATATTCTTCATTATTTACCATGCCTTCTTGTGATGTGCTTCGTTCCCTTAATGATGAATCTCATGTGTTTGATTGTGCCCCCACTCCCCAATGTGATGTATATGCTCATGATCTTAATGTTGATTTTTCGAATCTTGGTTGTACTTCTTCTTCTCTTGTTGAGCCTCAACCTTCAACACCTTTTGAATCCCTTATTGCTAATTTTGAATCTCAAATTAGGTGCATTGAGCTTGATAATGAGCTTGAGCCTAGTAAGGAAATGATTCTTAATTCTATGAGAGGTCAATTAGAGATAATGAATAGGAGTGAAGAGCGTATTGAGGAGGTAATAAGGAGAAAGGAAGAGCTAGAAAGCCAATTGTCATCTTTGTTGCATGATCTTGAATCTTTCAAATCCCATGTGTGTATTGAAGATGATGATGATGATGTTTTGTGCAATCAAAAGATTGTGAGGAAGACAACAATGAGCTTTTGAGTGAAGGAAAGAGAGTTGAGAGTGAATTAAATGATGATTTTATGAATCAAAACCCTCTTTCTTATTTTGACCAAGTGCATGTTTGTGATTCCTCTATTCATGAGTATTTGGACTCATTTGAGATTATGTCCCATTTATTTTGTGAGGTTCAAATGAAAAATAATGACATTTTGAGTGAGTTCATTGAGAATGCTTCATGGGAAAGAGATGAATTTGAGATGAATTTGCATCCATTCATGCATGATTTTGAGATCTTAGGCTTTCAGATTTCTAAGGGAAATGTTGTTTATCGTCGTGATAGGGAATTGGAAGATGAGGTTGTTTCTCTTGGAGATTGGTTGTTTGAGGGAGATGTAGATCACGAGTGTTCTTCTTTTGAGAATTCAATGATTAATTTTCATTCCCTTATTAGTGATGAGAGGCAAGGTGGTGAAAATGAGATCATTTGTGAGACCATTTCTCCTATCCCCCCACGTCATCATATTCCATTTTCAAGAAAATTTGATCATGTTCCCTCCTATCCCATGTCACTCCCTTCTTTTCTCAAAGAGCCTATTGGGGACCCTCTTTCTATTTGTGATCTTCAAGCTCCCCACTCATCGATTATTGAGGAAAAGGGTGATTTTGCCACCAAAAAACATTTTAAGGAGAGTTTGCCTTCCTTTTCTTTTTCTTCTTCTTCTTCTTCTTTTGTTGAATTTTCTTTTGATTCTTCTTCTTCTTTTTCTTGGCATCTCTCTCCTCATTTGCGTGCACTATCCTTGTTGCACGTTATCTTCCCGTCATTTTCCTACCTTCTTTCTTATGAAATGTGTAGTAGTGCATTTGATAAGCTCTTACGATCCTTGCAATATTATTTACTAGAGCGGTCAAGCTTGGACCTTAAGCAAGCCTTTCCCCGGAAGTACCCGTGTTTATTGCTTTCATTTTATTTTATTTTTTAGAATAGTTTTTGGCCTCATGGAAATGTTTGTGTGCTTGGTGCTAGGTACATAACTTAATATACTCTTATGCATTGGTTTGGATCAAGAATCAAGGAAGTTTGACTCCACTTTTGCTAGCACATGGAAAACAAGATTCAATTTTAGAGGTAGTCGGCTTCAAGAAGGTTTAATTGGGTCATTTGCGGGTACTATACCCACCTAATATCCGGTAATATCCTTCCTTGCTCTTCCTCTAATGATTTGTGACTTGTTGGACATATGTTGGTTGGTTGGATGACTTTCTTTCTTTTCTCCTCCCATGGATTCTTTGGTTTAAAGTTTGAGCATGTTGCCTCATTCAAGCTTGGGGGAGGGTATTCTATCATGTTTGGTGGAATTTTGATTCATATATGCCATGCACAGTTGTATATGCATTTCCATTTTCTTTATTTTGAAAATTCCAAAAAGATTTTGTTTCTATCAAGGCAAATTTGCAATGTGTTTTGTTTTGTTCTTACTTTTGACATAATACGCTTGGACTTGTATTCTTGAATGTCTTTATTCCTAAATTATAAAGGTATGCACCGTTTGAGAATGTGTTAGGTTGACTCTAGGATATGGTATGCTAAGGTAGTTGGCTAAGAACTTTGGGACCATGAAGCTCTAGTTCACTTGCTTGTGGTAAGATGGAGTTGCTCTCTATAGTGGATATGAAATCAAGAGTTAGTTATTGCTATCCCTAGTGATGTATAATTGTTCTAGCCTTCATCATACTTTGTTGAGCGGCATATTTGGATCCTTGGCTATTGCATTCTCATATCTAGAACTTGACTTTTAGCTCCCAAGATCGCGACTGAGCCACTTTAGGGGATGACAAAGATATTTCTCTTTTTATAGGATTAATTTTCAATTTTGGATTTGGTTTGCAATTGCCCCTATTACTAGCCCATTTGAGCCATATACATTCTTTTCTCTAACCTTAATACAAGCCTTCCAGCCTTAGTTTCACTTTAAATCCTACCTTTAGTTTGTGAAGCAATTTTGTTTTGGAGCTTGTTTTATTGTTTATGGTGCAAGTTTAGAATTATAAGTTCATTTGCAAAGCAAGTATGTGTTGTATATAATTTTTTGCATAAAACCAAATACATTTTGAGAAAAAGCCGTCCAAAGTTAAAAGAGGCAAGGACATTTAAAAAAAAAAAAAAGCTTGGAAAAAGGAATTATTGAAAAAAAAAGTAAAGAAGAATGTAAAGCACAAAAAAAAAGGGTTTTGTTATTGTTGTTCTCCCTGTTTTTGTTATTTTGTGTTAAATAAGCTTGGGGGAAAGTTATTTAATAAGCATACTTGGCACTTTTGTTTTGGAATCGTTTGGATCTTGTGGAAGAAGTTCCACCCGTGCTTCACATAGGTTTACCACCAATTTCAAGAGTTCTCCACACCTTTACTCTCCTAGCTTATATGTTAATACCTTGAAAGTCCTTTTGATCCTAGAGGGTTAAGTCATTCAATGATGGCGGGAAATAGGAATCAAGCCTATAGAGCGAGTTTGCATAGCCAAGATGTCGGGTAACCTTCTCAATGTTTTTAATTTCTTATTTATTTTCCGGTTTCTTCGTGGAATCATGAGAAGCTAACTTGAAAGTGGATTTGAAACTAGTAGAGAGAACGTGGTTTGATTGGTTGAAATAAAAGGTGGAATGTGTTTCCTTTAGTTCTCTATGCTTAGAATATGTTATGTTTCAATCAACCTTGGACATCTTAGAACGTGCATACCTTTATTATTTTAGAAAGATTGACATTCATTAGTGTTTGTTCCATCATAAAAGTCCACTCTAGAACGCTTGTAACTTTTCTCTTACTTCGATTTATTTTATTTTATTTATTTATTGCCTTGCCTTGATTTTTGTCAAGAGTTATGGGTTAAACTCTTAGGACACCCTTACGAGAGCTTACTCGTCCTCTAGAGCGATCTATGGGGTTTAAAGTGCTTGATGCATGCACTAAATGCATTCGTGATTCCTACGAAAGTGAGTTAGTGTATATTCTTTCTCTTCTAGTTTTATTTTATTTTATTGTTTTTTTTTAAAAAAAAATATACATCGTTTTCCGTTGTGTTTGTTTTGTTTTGCTCAAGGATGAGCAAAAGTTAAGCTTGGGGGTGTTTGATGAGTGACATTTATGTTACCCTTAGGGGTAGTGTATTGTTCTCTTTTCTCCTGTTTTTCTTAGGTTTTCTACCTCTTTTCTCCTCTTATGGCTTCCTTTTCTTTTATGGATGAAAAGTATGCTTATTTGCGCTTTTTTTGATAATCTTTATGCATAATTTTATCATCCCTATGCTCTCGTGATCTTTGCTATCTTTTGCAGGTTCCATGACGGTCCTAAGCACGGTAGGAGGCCCCTTGGCCAAGTATGGAGGCATGGACAAAGACAAGAGGAGCAAAAGGGAAGAAGAGGAAGCAAGAAGAGGAAGTTGAAGAGGAGGTGTGGCCGAACCTCTAAGAGGTTCGGTCGAACCAAGGTGTGGTCAAACTTTTGAAAAGTTTGACCGAACCTCCAAGGCAGTTTCAACCAAGTTTTCAGCATGTTTACAGGAGGGGTCGAACCAGCATTTTTAGGTTAGTTTTAGGTTTTTAGAGAGAGAAACTCTCAAATTTTGGAGAGAGAAAGTGAGGAGCACAATGGTTTTCATGGATTTTGGATAATCAAAGGAGGAATTTGATGATTTGAAGATCTCCATTTTATATCAATGAGCATTTCTTACTCTCTTCTCTCTTTATGCTTTATTAATTGCTTTGTTAATCATGTTTGAGTAGATTTCCTTCTACTAGGTGTTGAGTGAAGCTTTGTTATGGTTAATTGAGTTATTTGAGATAAATTTGATGATAATTGTGTGATTAAATTGATTGAATTGATGATGGCATGTTGTTTGTTTTAGATTGGATTGATCTCCCAAGATAGCAAACTTAATTGCATTTTAGTTCTAGTTTGACAAGGGATTGTGAATTAGAATTTATATATTTGATTGCATTTTGGGTAAATTTCTTCTATGCACCTAGTCAATGAAGGATCTAGGCTAGGAATTTGAGAGATTGCTCTTGATGGTAATTAATTCCCATTTTAATTCTTTCTTTGCATGATTGATTATCAAATCGATTCCCATTAACTTGTTAATTGTTCAAAGTGGATCTTTTCCCCTAGTAGACTTTATCATACCTTGTTCTTTATATGTGTTTTAGTGTAGTTATAGTGTCCTTTATCCGTAAATCGACTTCGGCATAGCTTAGGCATTAGATTAAGAACAATCTAGCATTACCGTTCCTTGTGGTTCGACTCCGAACTTACCACTAGACTTGTTTAGGGGTTAGTTTAGGATTATAATAAATTTTGTTTGGCCGTGAGGAGGTTAGTCAACGACATAATTTCCACTTGCTCACTAGTGTTTAGGCTAAAGAGGAAGAAGAGAATTATTTGATGATAAAGCTTGTTGATGATTTAAAAAGGGGTGATATGACCTTTATTTATAGCGAAAAAAAAGAAGGGTCGAAGAATTAAGATAAGATCCGAATTAAATCGGAATAAAACTCTTGCGATAGATAACAGTTTTTGCGATTTTTGTTTTTATCATATCTTTTGATCCAAAATTGAAGTCTAATTTCTAACCCAATTGGAATCAGATTAAAATATTTTATAGAATAAAAGATATGGACGAAATAGTGAGACGGTGTCAGTTTTGGATAGAGTTTGACATTTTATTCATATCTTTTCCGTTATAGCAAAGTATTGATATTAAAATATATTATTGGAAATATAATTTCAAGGGCTATCCAACCATATAAAATTTTGATAAAAATTATTAGGCACAAAAATAATATATTTCTATCTTTGAACGTCTTTCAATTCGAATAAAATTAGGACTTTCAAAAAAAGGTGTTGTATTCAATTTCAAGCTCTTTAATCTTATCTTTTCAAAAAGAATAATTAAGATATTTTAGAAACTTATAGAATATTCTAATTAATCCTAATTGGTTTATGAATGGGATTAAATAATTTGGACCCTCCACATGATCATTGGGTTGTAGGTAAGTTGGGCTGAGGTTCGGTTTGGGCTCAGTTTAATATTTTGACCATAACTTATTCGTTATAACTCGGATTTGGGCTTATAATATATCGTTGGAAAGCTCTTTTAAAGCCCCATCCAAAAATTAAATCATTGGACTTATATTATGGAACAAAAAAAATTGATTAGACGTTTTATATAAGAAGGACACGAAATGAATTATTTTGGGTTTAAAGGCACGAAAAGAGGAAAATAAGTGAAGGTTTGGGGAAAAAAGCTAGGAATTGGGTTGGTTTATGTAATGAAAATATGGATTTGAATATGGATTTAAGCACTCCAAAGATTAAATACTAAACCCGACCAATAATGGCGCTGAAAGGTTGTTCATCATCGAGTGTGGTTTTGGGGAGACATTTTTAGGTGTATACAGAAGCCCCCACTTTGACTGAGTTTGTAGAAACTTCAATTTCAAAAACGATAGTCAAATTAGTCGATAGGGACGGAGAATGATTTAAGACGTTCTGCGATCCTAAATCACTCTGTATACGCCGATACCTGTAGAAAAATGTTAGTTCTGTAGATAAAAGAGTAAAGGAATATAATGCTTATCTAACACCAGTGTATCGGTGACAAATGAGTTTGGTAGCTTCCTATGCTTGAAGGAATCCACCGAATGAAGTAATATTGAAATACTTTCTATGGCTGAGGAAAGTCGACTGATGAGTTTGGTAGCTTTCTTAGCTTGAAGAAATCAACCGGATGATACTTTCCATGCTTGAGGAAAGTTGACACATGTAGTTGGTTCGCTTGTCCCCGAACATGGGCTGTAAATAGTTCGCTTGTCCCCGAACGTGGGCTGTAAATGGTCCGCTTGTCCCCGGACGTGGGTTGTAGATGGTCCGCTTGCCCCCGGACGTGGGCTGTAGATGGTCCGCTTGTCCCCGGATGTGGGTTATAGATGGTCTGCTTGTCCCCGGACGTGGGTTGTAGATGAGACCTGCAAAATAAAATTTGCCAAGGGACTCGTATATACTGTGGTTGACTTGACTAACTGACTTGACCAAGTTTGACTTGACATTACATGACGTGTATGAATTGTGATTGTGTGTGTCTTGAGTGAGTGTGTGCACTGACACAAGCAATTAAAAATGCTAAAGCAAAAATTTTCCGTCATTTTTGTCATGAGTGGAGGGTACCGACTTCCTTGTTGGGCAAGACGAAATGAATCACATGGATTTTCTTCTTGTCATATTGAAATGCTAGTCTTGAGTATAATGTATGCATGATGCATGTTCTTAGGCTAGGGGGCTAAGGGAAATTACGTCATGTGACACGATAGGTGAATGGACTTAGGTCATGGAGCTAAGCATCATTTATGGTGTAAAGAAACGATCTTGAACGTCACTTAGGTCTTGAAGCTAAGCACGTATATAGATGAAGTGATTATTGCATAATGAACGTTGCTTAGGTCAAGGAGCTAAGAACGATATGCTTTGTATGATTACAAATCATTGATATATAAATGTTGCTCAGCACATTATGCGATGCATGAAACAATGAACATTGCTTAGGTCAGGAAGCTGAGCAAGTATACAATGTTTTTTTTATTGAATGTTGTCTTGAAAGATGATGAAGCATGCACAGTGGGGAAACAAGATTTCATGATTAAAGGTTCCTAAGGGATAGCTGATATGGCTATGTAAGTGTGAAAGACGTGTGTGAAAGTGATACTAGGTGAGGCTGCAATGGCTATGGTGATGGAAATATATGTGAGAAGAGTCAAATATGATGACTCTTTAGGCTAGGTAGGCTAAATGATGTGGGTTCAAGCCCCCCAAGTCCAGCTCTAGATGGATAGGGTAAGCATTGAATATTCTTTGACTCGATCATGCATGTATATGGATATGAATGTGGTCGCACCTCGATGTGAGGTTGCCTACGTATACGTTAGGAATCAGGCTGAACGTAGCTCTAACCGAACTTTGCACAAGTGTATGTACTCCTCAAAGAGGTCTTTCAAGGGTTGTAATGTTGTTAATTTGATGGTTTAAAGAAGAAAAGGGTAAAAGGCTCAAGACCCAAGAGAATCCCTAAAACGTGTAATTGTGAATTTGAAAATTTTGAATTTTGCAATTTTTATTTTTCATATATATATATATATATATATATATATATATATATATATATATATATGTATTATATTTTGAAATTTCTTTTTTTTTCATTCTTTTGAATCAATGTAGGCAATCTCAGATCATGCGGTCCATCACTCACTTAGCATTCATGTTTCTCAGGCACGGTACCAAGCACTCGATGAGAGACGCAATTCGAGACGTGTTCGTATCAAAGACATTGGAACACTTTCCCTTAGACATTGTTTTATTTTTGCTTTGCTGCTTTTTTTTTACTTGCTTTTTGAATGTTACACAAGTTGCACATCTTCCAATTCCAGGGTTGAGTGAATGTGGGTTGAAAAAATGAAGGCCAAACGTTAGACGAGGCTCAAAGTGATTGATGAAAAAATGGATATGTGATTGAATGGTTA
Source organism: Chenopodium quinoa (assembly GCF_001683475.1). NCBI lineage: Eukaryota > Viridiplantae > Streptophyta > Magnoliopsida > Caryophyllales > Amaranthaceae > Chenopodium > Chenopodium quinoa. The sequence goes on from NW_018745188.1 coordinate 1,186,692, forward strand.
ATGGGGAATAAATGGGTTGCAAAGGTGCCTCAAGTCATTGGTGTACCTTGTGTTTAGTTCGACAAAATTTTTTTTTTTTTTTGCTAATCACATGATCGAATGTAAGAAAGAGATGCTCATTTATGGAGAAGGTAAGAAATGTGACACATAGACACATGGATAAGGAGAACCTGTGCTAGACTTTTTAGGGGGAAGGGTTTGAAACAAAAGAAGAAAAAAACATTAAATCTTGGTGAGAATCTTGCATCGTGCATTGTCTTCATGGATGTTTATGAGTAACTTCTTGCCGCCTGGTGAAAAAAAAAGTTTCTTGTTGTTGATGCTTTGATTGGAAGGAAAGAAGGAAGGAGTGACGTTCCCCTTATTCTTCCAATTATTTCCTAGTGATTTTAGACTCAAGTACTGTGTAAGGATGAATTCACTTAATGCATTCACTCAATACTCGAATTCGAAAGGAAGAGTAGATGAAACAATTTTGAAATCTGATGGGAAATACTCCACTCATTTCTACTACGACGAAAAACGATGCATGCATGGTCTTAGTATACGATCATAAACAATATAGTGCATTACTCGAAGACAAAGTGTGTTCAATGACTCAACATGTGTGATTAGGTGAGTTTATTAAGACTCGTGGTATGATTGCATGGCTAGACATAAGGAAGTTGTGAAAAACAAAGAACCCAATTACTAAATAGCACGGAAGACTAAAAGGCAAACTAACTTGATTAATTTTATCCAATTTTAATGTTTATGCTATTTACTAGGTGAAAACGGTCCATTGGAAATCGTTAGTCATAAATAAGATCAACAACAATCAAATCAAATAACACATGTTAAGGTTAGCACAAAAAATCACAAGAAACTACGAAGATGACTAGAATTTTAGAAGAGTTATGACTCATGGGTATAAAAAATAAATAAATAAATAAAAATAAAAACCTATAATCCTATGTTATATGAGTTGACAAGGATTAAAGGACTTGGCTAAGACTAGCTTGACACTAATTTTTTATTTTAAAAAAAATAAAATAAAAAAGGTAACACTAAAAAGACACCTAAACTGGACAGACTGTAGTATATAAGTTATAACTTTTGATCTTTTAGGGAATATTTCAAGCGTTATCCCTAGCTTGAACCCCACTGTGATCGTACACTAAAGTATGGTGGCGTCCAAAGGGAAAGAAGATAGAGAAAAAGAGTCGCCAACAAGTTTTTTTTAGGAACTTGTAAACCGTTCACGAGGTGAAGGTTACACCCCTTAACGATCCAAGAGATCGTCAACTCCAATAGGACTTGAACCATGACTGGTAGTTCAGGGATGAAGGTACAAATCCAACCTAAAAGAGATTGAACTAGCCCTAATAATAGGCCTCTACTTTATTCTTATCGTATTCATGTGCGCTTTCTGACAAACATGCAATCAATAGGATTACCCTAAACCCGTTTATCTATGTTGGTTGAATATTAATGCACAAATAAACTATTATTGGTGATCACTTGAATTATAATTATATTAACCCAAACAAGATTATTAATTATCTTATTAAGAGTGATTATTCCCTTTTAACATGCATAAAAGGTGTGAAGAAATAACAATAAATATAATCAAGCAACATAATAATCATAACAATTATAACAATAATAATCATCATAAATTATGTTCATGTTAAAAATAAAGCATAATAATAGCAAGATCCTAGGCACGATACTAACAAGATTAATAACAAACTCTAGCATGTCACTAAACAATAAAAATCAAAGCTTTAGCCCTAACATGATACTAACAATCATAAATATTAGGAAGAACATAGGAAGCATCATACTTTTAATCATACTTGATATTAAAGTTACCCTAGACATGATACTAGGAATCAAATAACAATTTAAGCATGATTTATATATGATAATATCAATTAAACCATTAAAGTACTTACTTGGATGCTTCGTACCTCTTTCTAATAACAAAATACACACCTTAGTAACTTCAAGGAAAATAATAAACCAAAGAATTAAATTAAATAATAAAAAGCGATATTTTGGACCAAAAACTCAGAAATTAAAACCTTTCACGTATAGGGCGAAGGAAACTTCGAATATGGCTAGGTGTATCTAAGTCTTGCGAATGCGGAATTTTGTATTTAAGATAAGGCTAGTTTAGAAAAGAGAGAGAGAGAGTAGTCAAGAAAATCTTGATGAGAGTTGGTGAGAATTGGTGAATGAAAACGGGGTTTTTAGAAGACTATTTATAGAGAAAATTAGCAAAAATGATAAAAAATCAAAACAGAGTTCTGACGCGTAAAACGAGGTTAGCGCCAGATGCTAGCATTTGGCACTAACTTAATTATTGACGCGTTTTCTTAAAATCAGATAGAAATTGCCGTACAGGAGGATAAAATCGTATTTTCCTCAAAAACATTCTTTTATTTTGATTAAAACTCTAAAAAGTCAACAAAAGTCAATTTATCAATGGTAATTGAATTAGGAATGAAAAGAACCTTCTAGAAGAATCTAGAAGACTAAATCCATTCCTAATTTCTTTAGGAATGATAAATCCATATTAGGCCCTCCTCTAGGTCATTGGGCCGCATATAAGGCTCAAACCGGGCACAGTTCAGTAATTTGGCCATAACTTCTTCAATATTCATCGGAATTGGGCTTATAATATATCGTTGGAAAGATCTTTTCAAGCCCTATCAAACTACACTACTATTGGACCCATATCATGGACCAACCAAACTGGATTGACTGTTTTCTTAAAATAGGTTTTCAAAAACAGAGAGAGGAGAAAAGAAATTAAAACTATCCGCAATACTAGACTTTCCACACTTTCACTTCATTAGATTATGATTCCACTTGAAAGGTACTCATCACCGGGTTTGGTTATGGGGAGACACAAATGGGTGTCTACAGAAGCCCCCACTTTGACTGAGTTTAGAGAAACGCAAGTTTCGAAAACAAAAGTCAAAGTAGCGATAGGGACGGAGAATGACTCAGAACGTTCTGCGATCCTAAATCACTGATACCTGCAAACTAGCGTTAGTTAAACAGATAAAAGAGTTAAGAAACGCGTATCTTGCACCGTCGAGCACACGTCTCTGAAAGTAACCGATTTGTTGCTGCTTTTGCTATTTTGGTGACCTCCTGCAAGCTAGAGAATGCCATCCTTTTTGAAAACTGCTACGCTTGTAACTGCCTCCAATTTCCGCCTTGATAATATTCCACAAGCCAGGGAACACTATCGAAGATTGCTTCGCTTGAAACGATACTCTTCCGCTTTGTGACCATCTTCCACATCTTAGGGAACACGATCGAAGACAACTTCGCTTGAAATCACCTTCAGTTGTTTGTGACAACTCTCCGCAAGCTAGGGAACGCTGCCGAATATATCCTCGCTTGAAGCTATCCTCATTTGTTGCGATAATTTTCCAAAGGAAATTACCGAAGACCTCCGCTTGTCGATCTTTAAAAGCTCGCTTGAACTTTGCTTCCGCTATGCCTGTACGTCGGCACTTTTGCTGTTTGTGAACCTATATGTCGGTGCCTTTTGCTGAATTATGAACCAGTATGTCGGTGCCTTTCGCGATGAGCCAATGCTTAGGCGCTTTAAGCTAAGTGAGACGATCTTTCATCAGGTTGATCACTTTATGTAATCAAGCTGATTACTAAAAATCGTGTCAAATTGCTTAGAGGGGCTAACTGGCGTACCAAGGAACCCAAAAACATACTGCATAAGGTTGGAACAACCGTACTGAGTGGGTGAATGTTCTGGCGCCGCTGAAATAACATTAGCGCCGATTATCTGGCTGTAGCGCCAGACGCTGGAGCTAGCGCCAGGCGCTAAAGCTTATTGACTGACGCCAAGGTCTGACGCTTGGCGCTAGAGTCGGGTTTTCCTTAAATACCCTTCTCTTCCTCATTTCCGTTGCTGTGTTTGTGTTTCTTGCTCGAGAATTCTCAAAACTTTGTTTGATCCGTTCTTGCTCGTTTCTCAACCAAATTTGCTCAAATTTGTTTCAAATCAAAGCTCATTCCATCCATTTTCCCGATCTATGTAAGTTTCCTCCAAACTCACACCGGTTTTAATGAATTTTTCATGTGTTTATTCCCGAATTTCTTTAAAATTCGAAATTAGAATGGTTCAATTCTCTTTATTTATCAAATTTTATGCCATGAAATTGCTTGATTATGTTTATATATTGCCTTGGGGGTAATTTGAGACTTGTTTGACTCAATTTGGTGAAGAAATTAACAAATCACCATTGTTGAACCTCTTAAGGCCGGGAAAACAATGTGGCTTGTTCTTGATGTTTTTGCTAGCAATTCTTGTCCAATTTGTAACAATAATTACTATATTATTGCAAGAAATTGTTTTGTTGCTTATAAAATGTTGTGTATGCTCAATTTGAATTTGTGCTCTGTTTTAGTACTACGTACTCTGTTTTTTTTTTCTGCGAACATAGTATCATGTGGCTAGGTGAACCTTAAATACTATAGAACCTTAATTTATGATAATTTTGCGCAATGTAGCATGGCTAGACAGCGAGGCTCTGGTTCACGGTCCCGAGACGTTTGACGGGAGCACGAGCCCGTAGAGGACGACGCCAAACCGTCCACTTCGCTCAGCCGACTCCCTGAGTGGGATGAGCGGACCTTGTACTTCTCTCCCGTCCACCACATCTCTGAGAGGGTGAGACGGGGCATCACTATTGGGAGGACACGCTGTCATGGTTCCGGTTGTGACGGCTTGGGCAATCTGTACAAGATGTACATCGCCAGAGATGATCAGACAAGACTTCTATGGGAGTCTTGCGTGCTTAATGCACTGTTCGAGACCTCCGAGGCCATGGTTGCCTCTAGCGAGGGTCATCATGTAGTCCGGGCTCTGGTGGAGTTCTTTTGGGACACCACCAACACTTTCCACTTCCCCTGGGGTGAGATGATGGTCACTCCTATCGACTTCAGTCTCATTACGGGACTAGAGTTTAGCTCCGTGACACTGTCGTTCGACAGCGGGATCGACGTATTTTCTCCTGAGGTCGAGGAGCTATTGGGTCCGATTGCTATTCAGGTTCGAGCTGAGGTAGAGTCGACTTAGTTCAGTGCTAGGGGGATTCACCGCTCGACTCTAGCAGCGGTTTTTGACGATGGTGCGACTACCTGAGAGCAACGGGCACGCATCTTTCACTTATTTTGCTGTCAGGGACATTCTCCCCTGACAAGGGTAGTAGGGCGCTGCTTTACTACCTTCCTATCGTCCGCGATCTACACTAGATCGGGACTTACGACTGGGCCAGCTTGGCCTATGCTGATTTCATCCGAGCGCTGCGGGACTCGTGTCGACATCGGTCCTTCGGGGCGAATGTCGCTCTATCCGGCTTTTGGAGGGTCGTAGAGGTATCCTTTATTCCCTATAAAGTTTAGCTCTACATTTTAGTTAGCACTTGCTGATAACTTTAGCTTCTTGTAGATCTGGTTCTGCGAGTACTTCCCTCAGCTGCGCCGGCGAGACCGTCGCCGCGTAGGCTTCCAGTTAGCGCTTCCTGGGGCAGCCGCCGTGTGGGGATGTCCACTGTCTATTTCCGAGATTGGATCATCTCGGTATGATTCTTTTCTTATTTGACATTTTGTGATGCCTTAGATAGACTCTTGCCTAATTGACGCTCTTTGTAGGAGCCTGAGGTGCTGTACCGACCGTGGGTCGACCTGGCAGTCCCTGGGTTAGCCGCGCAGTATTCTGCTGAGCGTCGCTATTTCTTGGGGACTTATTGAGCGGCTGTGTATCTTGGAGAGAGGGTTGCTATTGAGCATTCCTCAGATACCTTTGTCGTTCCTGCTCCTCCACCACGTCACAATTTAACGCCACGAGGTTGATGAGCATGTCAGAGGGAGCTGGTACCCCTTAGCGATCTTACACGATCCCTGGGCGATGCTTTGGGGAGGAGCTACTGTCGTTGTTAGCTCCAGTTCCTGTACCTGCTGAGGATGTGGCGGTACGATTTTTTAGCTTTTACCTTAAGTTAAGTAGCCCCCAAGTAATGCTTTACTGATTTTGTTTTGCCTTGTCAAGATGATGTTGCTGAGTTCGTGCCACCCCGTATGTCTATCCATTATCAGGGGACATATGGGCCGATTGAGGAGATGATTCCTCCGGCTCCTGAGGACGAGCGCTTTGTGGAGCGGTCGATTCCTCGCCACCAGACTCGGGTAAGCTTGTTTATTTGCAACTTTTTGTCCATATATGTTATGTTTGTTTACTGACTTTATTTCTTTGACAGTTATCACCCGAGGTGGTTTCGGCAATGGCACGATGCATAGATGCCTTCCGGAGCCAGCTTGTCCGGATGAGGAACGTGGCTACCTGCCGTCAAGACGACGTCAGGAGGTAGTCTTCCCTTCATATGTTTTTGTATTACCGCTTTTATTTTGCCTGTTTCTGATCTTAGTTTCTTTTGCAGGGTCAGCCTATTCCTTCTCGTACCCGTACGAGACCTGAGGCGCGGAGGGATCCAGCGAGGTCCAGCTCGAGACGTTGCCGCACCGGTTTAGGAGGTCGGGGCGATCGTTTTGAGGCTGCTCGTACCGAGGCGGTAGAGGGCTCAGGCTCTTCCTCTGAGGGTGCACATGCTGCTCCGGTAGGCCAGGGAGAGGCTACCTCGGCTCTTATAGGTGGTGGGATGTACGAGGTTGGCTCGTCATCGCAGTAGCCTCCGCAGCCTTAGCCTCAGGTTGATCTTGGGTGGACGGGTCATGTGTTGAGCTTTCCTCCTCCCAAGGAGACTGGAGCTGGAGAAGGAGCTGGTGAAGAGGTTACTCCTCGCACGACGCAGTTCTATGAGATGATGGGTGTACGTCCCCCGGCGCCGTAGTTTATTCTTGTGCTTTTTATTTATTTTATTTTGACTTTGTATAGAACTTTGCCTTTTAATTAGACTCATTATTTAGACATGTTTTGTATGTACATACTATTATGAGTTTAATCTTTATTTATCATGTTTATTATTATTATTATTATTATTATTATTATTATTATTATTATTATTATTATTATTATGTGCATGTTTGTGTGTGCAAAGAAATGTGAAAAATAATTTTGCGCAAAAATTCCGTCATTTTTATTATTGATGGAGGGTATCCGACTTTCTCCCCTAAAAAAGAAAAAAGGAAAAAAGGAAAAGTCAAATAAAATATTGGATTTATAAAAACTTGGAAGTTAGTCTAAATAAAATCAGAAAATTAATATAATTAATATAATAGCTAATTTTAATTAAAAGGGAGGAGTGAATATTTAGAAAAAGATAAGGAAACCGTAAAGTCATTAGTAGACTCGAATTAAGTCCAAAACGCGGTTTTTTAGAAAGCACGTACGATGAGGCATATTGGCGCCAGCTGGCGCCACGCGTTTTGGTGTAGCGCCAGGCGTTACACTTAGCGTTTGGCGCCAGAAACTGGCGTCAGGCGCCAATAGTTGGCGTCTGGCGCTAAAGAGCGCTGACTCCGAATCCTTCCTGGATTAAAACTGCTCCGATTTTATGCATAAATACCCCCCTGCCCAGCCGATTCTCTTCATAATTTCAGCAAATAAAATATTTCTTAACTTTTAAAAAAATAACATCATGTCTCTAGTCTCCAAAAGTTTTACCAACTACACTCATGAATGGTGTCGGTCTCTTAATGCCAAAGAGAGAAAAGAATTAGATTTGTTTCACTTGGGGGGTATTTATGGTATTGTAGGGAATAAATTCAAGCGTTAAACCCCTAGCTTGAACCCCACTGTGATCATACACTAAAGTACGGTGGCATCCAAAAGGGAAGAAGATAGAGCAAAAGAGTCGCCAACAAGTTTTAGGAACTTGTAAACCGTTCACGAGGTGAAGGTTGCACCCCTTAACGATCCAAGAGATCGTCAACTCCATAAGGTCTAGAACCAAATAAGGGTTCGGGGATGAAGGTACAAATCCAACCTAAAAGAGGCTGAACCTGCCCTAATAATAGGCCTCTACTTTATTCTGATCGTATTCATGTGCGTTTTTTGACTAACATGCAATCAATAGGATTAACCCTAGACCTGTTTATCTATGTTGGTTGAATATTAATGCACAAATAAATCTATTATTGGCGATCACTTGAAATTATAATCAAATTAACCCTAACAAGATTATTAATTATCTTATTAAGCGTGATTACAAGTACCAATTCCCTTTAAACATGCAATAAAAGGTGTGATCAAGCAACAAAAAATAAAATATCAAGCAACATAATAATCAATATCATGAATAATTATTATAATAATCATAATAATAATCATAATAATAATATCATCATAGATAAAATATTCATCATCAAAATAATAATAATTATAATCATAATCATGTTAATATTAAAGCATAATAATAGCAAGATCCTAGGCATAATACTAACAAGATTAATAACAAACCCTAGCATGTGACTAAGCAATAAAAATCAAATCTTTAACCCTAGCATGATACTAGCAATCATAAATATCAGGAAGAACGTAGGAAGCATCGCAGGAATCATAATAAGCATATTAAAAAATACCCTAGACATGATACTAGGAATATCATAATAACAATATAAACATGATGTCTACATCATAATATCAATTAAAACCATTAAAGTACTTATTTTGATGCCTAGTACCTTTTTCTAATTACAAAATACACACGTTAGTAACTTCAAGGAAAATAATAATCAAAATAATTAAATTAAATAATTGAAAGAGAGATTTGGAACCAAACCCTCAGAAATTAAACCTTTCACGTCTAGGTCGAAGGCAACTTCGAATATGGCTAGGTGTTTCTAGATCTTGCGAATGCGGAATTTTGTATGTAAAAGCAAAGTTTAGAAAAAGAGAAAGAAAGAAAGATGAATGATGAGAATTAATTGAATGAAAACTGATTGTAGGCGAATGCTAATTAAAACTGATTGTTGATGATAACTCGTGAATGGTGAGAATAGGTGAATTGGTGTATGAAAACGGAGTTTTTAATACGTTATTTATAGAGAAAATCAGCCAAAAAGATAAAATAAACAAAACAGAGTCTGACGCATAAAAAACAGAGCTGGCGCAAACCCTGGCTAACTGGCTCCAGGCACCAACACATTTGATGCCGTCGAAGATATCCTTACTTGAAGTCATCCTCATTTGATGCGATAATTTTCCAAAGGAAATTACCGAAGTTCCATGCTTGTCGATCTTTAAAAGTTCGCCTGAACTTTGCTTCCGCTATGCCTGTACGTCGGCGCTTCTGTTGCTTTGAACCTATACGTCGGTGCTTTTTTTTGCTTTTGAACCTATATGTCGGTGCTTTTTTATTGGTGAGCCAATGCTTAGGCGCTTTAAGCTAAGTGGACGATCTTTCATCAGGTCGATCACTTTACGTAATCAAGCCGATTACTAAATAATGTCGAGTTTCTTAGAGGGGCTAACTTGCGTACCAAGGAACCCAAAAATATGTTGCAGAAAGGTAGAACATCCTCACCAAATGGCTGGGTGTTCTGGCGCCGCTGAAAGGCCATCAGCGCCACACAATTAGCCTTAGCGCCAGGCGCTGGGATTGGCGCCAGGCGCCAAGCCTTATTTTTTACGCCAATGCCTAGGGCTTGGCTTTAGCACGGGGATTTCCTTAAATACCCCTTTCCTCTTAATTTTGCTGCTTGATCGTCGTGAATGCTGTTCGAAAAACCGCAGAACTTTACTTGCTCGGTTCTTGCTTGTTTCTCAACCGAATTCACTCAAATTCGTTGCAAATCGAAGCTCTTTTCATCTACTTTCCTAATCTATGTAAGTTTTCTTCAAACTCACATCAGTTTTTATGAATTTTTGGCATGTTTATTCACGAATTTCATGTAAATTCGAAATTAAAAATGCTCAATTCGCTTTGTTTATCAAGTTTTATGCCATGAAATTGCTTGATTATGTTTATATATTTCGTTGGGAGTAATTTGAGACTTGTTTGACTCAATTTGGTGAAAAAATGAGCAATTTTCCATTGTTGGACCTCCTAAGGTCGTGAAGAACAATGTGACTTGTTCTTGCTGTTTTTGCTAGCAATTCTTGTCTAATTTGTCACAATAATTACTATAGTATTGCAAGAAATTGTGTGATTGCTTGAAAAAATGCCGTTATGCTCAATTTGAATTCATGCTCTGTTTCAGTACTACGTACTCTGTTTTTTTTTTGGGAACATAGTATCATTCGGCTAGGCGAACCTTAGATACTATACAACCTTAATTTATGATGATTTTGCACAATGTAGTATGGCTAGTCAGCGAGGTTCGGGTTCACGATCCCGAAACACCCGACGGGAGCATGAGCCCGTAGAGAATGACGTCACACCTTCCACTTCGCTTGGTCGACTTCCCGAGTGGGATGAGCGGACCCTGTTCTTCGCCCCCGTCCACCACATTTCTGAGAGGGTGAGACAGGGCATCGCGGTTGGGAGGACGCGCTATCACGGTTTCGGCTGTGATGGTTTGGGCGATTTGTACAAGATGTACATCGCCAGGGATTGGGTGACGAGACTCCCGTGGGAGTCTTGCGGACTGGCTACCCTGTTCGAGACCTCCAAGGCTATGGTTGCCTCCAGTGGGGGTCACCATATAGTGCGCGCTTTGGTGGAGTTCTTCTGGGACACCACCAACACTTTCCACTTCCCTTGGGGCGAGATGATGGTCACCCCTACGGACTTCAGTCTCATTACAGGAATGGAGTTCAATTTTGTGCCACTTCCCTTCGACAGTGGAATCGACATCTTTTCTGCGGAGGTCGAGGAGCTGTTGGGGTCGATCGCTATTCGGGCCCGAGCTGAAGTCGAGATGACTAAGTTTAGTGCTAGGGGAATTCGCCGCTCGACGCTGGCAGCGGCTTTTGATGATGATGCGACTACCCGAGAGCAGTGGGTGCGCATCTTTGAGCTGATGTTGTTGTCAGGGATGTTCTCTCCTGACAAGGGTAGTAGGACGTTGCTTTACTACCTTCTTGATGTCCGCGATCTTCACCGGATTGGGACTTATGATTGGGCCAGCTTGGCCTACGCTGACTTCGTTCGTGCACTGAGGGACTCGTGTCGACAGCGGTCCTTTGGGACGAGTGTTGCTTTTTCTGCCTTTTGGAAGGTCGTAGAGGTAAACATTATTCTCTATAAAGTTTAGCTCTATATATTAGCTAGCATTTACTCACACTTTTTACTCCTTGTAGATCTGGTTCTACGAGCACTTCCCCTCTGCTGCGCCGGCGAGACCATCGCCGCGCGGATTTCTTGTGAGCGCTTGCTAGGGCGGTCGCCACGTGGATATGTCTACTACACATGTCCGGAAATGGATCATCGCGGAACGACTTTTTATTATTTATTTGCTTTTTCACGATGCTTTAAGCACACTCTCGCCTGAGTGATGTTCTTTGTAGAGGCCTGAGGTGGTGTACCGGCCGTGGGGCGGCTGGACAGTCCGTGGGGCGGCTGCACCTCCTGACAGGATTGTTTTGACAATGTAGGGTCCAGACCAATTAGGTCTAAATTTACCCCTTGGATCTAAAACATTTTTCCTTAGTGCTTTTAACACCAAGTCTCCTACTTTGATATTTCTTGTCTTGACCTTCTTATTAAAATGCCTAGCCATACGAGTCTGGTAACACTTAGTGTGATGTAGAGCTTCTAGTCGTTTCTCATCGAGTAGAATTAATTCTTCATACCTTTCCCTAGTCCATTCAACTTCATCGAGTTTACTCTCTAATGCAATGCGTAGAGATGTATTTCTAGTTCGACAGGTTGTACGACATCCATTCCATATACCAAGGAAAATGGTGTATTTCATGTTGATGTACGGATTGACGAGCGGTAACCCCACAATGCGAAGTGAAGTTTGTCAGACCAATCCTTATAATTTTCCGTCATTTTCTCGATGATAGTTTTTGAATTTTTATTAGCTGCCTCGACTGCTCCATTTGCTTGAGGTCTATAAGGGGAAGAATGATGATGTTGAATGCCATAGTTTTGTAGCAATTCTTCACATTCGTCTTGAAAGTGAGTTCCATTGTCACTTATCATTTCATGTGGGACTCCGTATCGACAAATAATATTTCTCTCGACAAAGAGTGCTACATGTTTTGCAGTGAGTTTAGCGTATGATTGCGCTTCGACCCACTTTGTGAAGTAATCGATTGCTACTAGGATATATTCGTGGCCTCCTGTTCCTGGGGAGTGATTTTGCCAATGATGTCAATTCCGCATGTAGAGAATGGCCATGGCGATGTGTAGGTGTAGAGCAAAGATGGAGGAACATGTTGTAGATTGGCATAAATTTGGCATTTAGGGCATCTTTTTACGTATTGATGGCAATCCCTATTCATTGTAGTCCAATAATATCCTTCTCGCATTATTTTCTAAACTAACATTTTACCATTTATATGAGTTCCACAGATTCCTTCGTGGACTATCCTCATTGCTCTTTGTGCATCCTTTTTTCCTACACATAAGAGAGCTCGACCCTTAGGTACTCTTTTATGTAGCTTGTTTTCTATGAGTACATATTGTGAAGCCAAAAGCCTTAATGCTCGTTTTGCTCTTTTGTCAGCATGAGGAGGGTATTCTCCTTTGGTGACATAATTGAGTATGTCCGTGTACCACGGTTCTTCTTCTTCTTCTTCTTCTTCTTCTTCTTCTTTTTCTTCTTCTTCTTCGCCTTGGACTACTTCGTTGTCTTCTATAGCCTGGATGTATGCTGGTTTGTGTCTTATTTCTATAGTTAGAGGCATTTTCTCGATTTCCGTGGGAATCCTAACTATTGAGGCTAGTCTTGCCAAGGCATCAACAAATTGGTTTTCTTCCCTAGGTAGATATGTGTATTCTACCTTCTCTAACTGATCGGTAAGAGTTTCCAAATAGGTTTAGTAAGGGGCTAGGCTTTCGCTCCTTACTTTCCACCTTTTAGATATCTGATTGATGATCAAAGAAGAGTCTCCGAATATCCTTAACTTTTTTTACTCCCAATGGAAAAGCTGTTTCAAGGTCTACCACGCATGCTTCATATTCAGCAGCATTGTTGGTAACGTCGAAATCAAGTTATGGAGATTGGAACATGTTCTTCTTTAGGTGATACTAGTAATACTCCAACGCCACATCCCTTTTGGTTTGAGGCTCCGTCGAAGTATAAGGTCCAAGTATCATCTTCAGTAACCATTAGGTCTTCGTCTGGAAATTCATTGTCTTTTATAGGCGTCTAGTCTTCTATTGGAAAATCTGCTAGAAAGTCTGACACCACGGATCCTTTGATAGCTTTTTGTGGCATG